>NW_026889758.1:40147500-41347500 GCF_033153115.1 Saccostrea echinata
ATTCAAATTTGTACAAATCATGACCCCGAGGGTAGGGTGGGCAACAGTGGGGGTCAAAGTTTTTTACATAGAAATGTATAGAAAAAAGTCTTTAAAAATCTTTTTCTCAAGAACATAGCCACAATTAGTCATATTGATATGGAATCATCCTCAGATAGTGTAGATTCAAGTTTGTTCGAGTCATGACACCCTGGGGTAGGGTGGGGCCACAATGGGGGATCAAAGTTTTACATAGGAATATATAGGAAAAATCTCTTTCTCAAAAACAACAAATCCACGATAAGTCATTTTGATATGGAATCAACCCCAGGTAGTGTAGATTCAAGTTTGTTCATATTATGACCCCGGAGGTAGGGTGGGGCCACAATGGGGGATCAAACTTTTACATAGGAATATACATGTACAGGAAAGCCATGATTAGTCATATTGATATGGAAGCATCCCCAAGTATTGTAGATTCAAGTTTGTTCAAGGCATCCCCTAGTAGTAGGGTGGGGCCATAATGGGGATCAAATTTTTACAAAAGAACATATATAGGAAATATCTTTTAAAATCTTCTCATGAACAAGAAAGCCATGATTAGTCATATTGACATGGAAGTATCCTCAGGTAGTGTAGATTCAAGTTTGTTCAAATCACGACCCCCCCCCCCCCCCCCGGGTAGGATGGCAGACATCTTTAAAATTCCATTTTCAAGAACAGCAAAGCCATGATTAGTTATATGAATATAGAAGAATCCTCAGAAAGTTTAGATTCAATTTCATTCAAATCATGGCACCTGGGGGTAGAGTATACCTAGGTGATCAAAGCTTTACATATGAATATATAGGAAAAGAAATCTGCTGACGAAGAAAAACAGGGCCATATTGACTCAGGTGATCATTGTGGCCAATGGGCCTCTTATTTATTTATTTTATCCACATATTACATCAACATGAAATCCACCCATTTTCAATTTAAAGAAAGGACAAGATAGGTTAAGACCCCTTTTTGGCCCCCGTTTCGGGGTGTCTTTTAGAATGATGCAACAGTTTATCAGTTAAAAACCTGTTGTCACCCCTGCCACAAAATGAGTATTGGTTCTAAGTTATGGGATACACAGAGGTCACAGGAAGGTCAGAAAATATGTCAATTTCCGAATTTTCTCATTTTTATGCAAATTTTAATCGATTTTACAGCACATTTTGGTTCAGAAAACATAGAGCATAAGCTTGCCTATCTACCAAATTTATATATTTCATACACTAGTATCAGATGCATCTTGTGTATAAAAATCTCAGATAGGCAAGCTTGTGCTCTATGTTTCCCGAAGTGAAATGTATCTCAAATTTGACAAAATTTGACCAGAATTGAGGAAATTCGGGAAAATGTCCTACTTTTGCACCCTCTTGTGGCCTCCGTGTAAGCTTTGAATCAAAATTAGTGCTGGTTTTAAAACAGGCATCATTTTAAGTTCTTAACTACAAACTATCACAATTTTAACTGTGTTCTGATTTTTACATCAAATAAGGGGCCAGACTGGGCCATTACCATACCTTGTCCTTTAACTGCCTGTTTGAAATGAATTAGGAAAACATCATAAAAAGAACTTTGTTTATGTTTTGATAGAATACACCTCACACGAACGGGTCATCAGAGATTTAAATAATGAGGTATATTTACAGCAAGGTATGTACCTGTATAATTAAATTCAAAAATTCAAAAAATGTCCCTTTTTTTACTTCCTATACAGAATATAGGGGACTAGACGAGCCAAATGCCCATGCCCGTTTTGCGGCTATGCAAGTATTCAAGTTTACCTAGGCATTTAAATGTGTACAGTACTTGTCAAAATGATGATATCTAGATTCTATAGATTCTTAACAAGATATATATATATATATATATATATATATATATATATATATATATATATATATATATATATATATATATATATATATATATATATATATATATATATTGGCGATATTTTGATTTTAAAGCACTTATAAAAAAATAATAAAAACGGGGGTACACTTATTTAAATATTTACTACATCTCTTTATCCGATAACGGTCTCATGACTACATAATACACACACACCCACACCCACCCACCCACCCACACACCCACACACACACACACACACACACACACACATATATATATATATATATATATATATATATATATATATATATATATATATATATATATATATATATATATATATATATATATATATACCCCTCTTTTGAAAAAAAAAATACTTATAGCATCCAATTTAGGTCACTTTTTGTGAAAATTGAGCATTTTTGCCAATTTCTTATGTTAATCGTAATCAATTTTGCATTTACTGTACACACGTATTTGTTAATTTTTTTATGCAATATAAACATTACCTATATTAAACAAACGTGGACTTTGTGAGAAATATATTTGTTGAATTTTTATCCGTCGTTATATAGGCATATGGCTCTGCTTATCCCTCCATTTTCTTTACAAATTAACCTACCTTTGTTATTTTAATTGCAGAAAAAATGAAAGATTACGAAGAACAAATAAAACAACTTACCAGAGAAAACGATGACAAAATTGGTATTTATTAATTTCTTTTGTGAAAATACTAAAATTAAATTTCTCATCATACACACTCTTTCATTTGTAAGCTCTACTTACATGACCGCAGGAGGGCTTATGTGCTGTTAAAATGTCCATCAATCAGTATTTATTACGTCCAACAATTTTTGTTCATTTATAATAAACGGTATTACCATGTTCATATTTTAATTAAATCTTTAATCTACACGTGGATAAATAATATGATACTTATAATTATCCTTTGATAATTCCTACGATGTGTAATGTATATTGAAATTATTTTTGCTCATGTAATGAAAAAAGGACAATTTTTTCCAATGTAGATGAAAATGGCCGTTTAATGCAAAGAATTCTAGATCTGGAAAGAGCTGAAGAGGAACTGCGAGGTTAGTAGACATTTTATTTCCTCAATTTCTATTGCATTCTTTGGTAAAAAATTGGTGTAGATCTTCCACGTATATTATGTGTGCATTGTATAACATTAGATCAGAAACAAATAGAATCTATAATATTATATTAATCTTTTATTTTTAGAAATGAAGACCAAGGCATATGAAGGTATAAAGATGAAATGAACATTTTCAATAACATTTATAGCTGATGCATATATCGGAGAATTTTTGAGATGGGGAGTTTTTTTTAAATCTATTTGAACTACATGTAGCAGATAAAACAAGTCCATTTTTCTTAACTTTAAAACATACTGGATATGTATATGGTCTTTAAGATAAATTATGTTTTTGTTGATGAATCAATCAGTAGTAATGCAAATGAAATTTTACATTTCGTTGTGGATATAAATTCTTGGGTCTCTTCATACTTTGAAAAACAACGAAAATTAAACCCCCACGAAAATAAGTCATTTTACCATAATCTCTATGGTGATAAAAGGGTAATAGGACATTCTATCAAATGCTTCAAAAGTAGTCATAATAATTAATACGTAGATTTGTTATACTTGCAAACTACTAAAGGAATATATAAAAAAAATAATTCAAGGACTATTTTTAATAAATCAGTGAAATGACGGAAAGTTTCGGGTATATATTAGGAAATCATATCTGATTTGCTAAAAACTATCATGCTCTTGGAATATTAAATAAGTGTTCTAAAATTTTATATTACAGAATTGAAGGATTAATCAGAAATATTATGTTTAAAGCGTGGGAATCATGGAAATAAATTCCTAGTGCTTCTCTTAATTCAAATGTGAAATTTTTTTTATGACTTATTCAAATGAATTTGTTTAAACAGCTAATAACGTATATCCTCTATTGGTTTTTTTTTTTATTTCGAAGCAACTGTATTTATTTACATTTGATAATATGCAAATACACTAAATTAGTGAAATTAAAGATCTACCAGTCTTACGGGGTTTTCATTTTCTTTTTTACAGAGGAAGTTTTTAGAGAGGATGAAATAGAAAAACTGAAACAAGAAGTCCAATCTTTAAATGGTATATATCTCCTCAGGGGACAACCAATTTTTTGAATGTCCGTTATAATAATAAGAAGAAAGTAAGCAATTATGATATATTTTAGGAACAAATAACAGGTAAACAATAAACTTAAACACACACTTATATTTCTTTACCTTACTTTCGACAAATGAGCTTAAATGCGATTTTTAAAATATACATATATACTTAACAGATACTCTCAGCCAAGAGAGAAACATCGGAGAAGAAAGGTTAACAGAAATGCAGAAGATGAAGGAGGATTTACTTAGTCATGAAAGAACAGAAGAAAGTCTTCAAAGTACGTTTTCGCTTTAAATGATGACTTCTTTTCTAAATGATATTTTCACTAACTTTAGAAATTAAGATTTTTATGTCTCATTTTATCTACTACTATAAAGTAAAAAAGAGTCTGACATTTGGCATTTGCATGTTGTTCTCTCTCCTGGTCTTTTACTCATAATTTGGATCTTCAAAATGTTTTGAACCATATCGAATTACAAAATCTTAAGGGTTGAGTTCATTTGAATGCCATAGGAATACGGATCATAAGTAGTTATTTTCTTCTTCAATAATTAACCATAACTAAAAGTGAAAGTTCTTTGATGAAGAAAAAAGCTTTATAGTTTTCTTATCTTCTAAGTCCATTATATTTTTTAGAGAGACTAGAGGAAGCCAATGGAGAGATGGATAATTTGAAAAGACAAACTGAAAAACAATGTGGTGAGGAATTTCATATTATCATTATGATAGAAATATTATAGATATTATCATAGAAATAATCAATGTGACTTAAATGAAACTACTTCAAGTAGATGATTAAGATGTATAGTTATCAATGGGGAAAGCTGCTAGTAAATTGAATGTTTTAAGATAGACTCATTTAATCCTCTCGGAATATCTGATTGATTGTTTGTATGATGTTTTACATCCCATTCGAGAATTTTTCACTCATATAGAGATGTCACCGTATGCCGGTGAAGGGCTTCAAATTATGACCTCAGGCCATGGAGTAGTGAGGGTTCTTTATTGTGCCAACGCTTATCTGTGACACGGGACCTCGGTTTTTAGGGTCTCATCCGAAAGACCCCTGATTTTCACTCCTAGTGCTGGGCGCTTGGCAAAGGAACAGCCACTACCCATATTTACGTCTTAGGTTTGACGCAGCGCGGCGAATGAGAATCGAATCCGGGCCTCCCGAAGCGATCGGAATATCTATTGTCCATCAATAGTATATCTTTTTCCAATTGTTGTTTTTCAAAAATAGATTGGTATGTCCTATCATGTATAATAATGGATCTTTTGTTTCACAAATTGGTATAATTTAATGGTGGACGGCATCATGAACGTAAGAAAAATATCAAGAGAATCCAAAGTAACAGTATATTCTAATATATAAATTTTTTGATTGACATCTTCCTTAAAAGATTTATAGAGTGCTACATGGTGCTCCGACATTTCCCAAGAACTGGAACATTTTGCCCCTATGCACTTTTAAACTGAAAATATACGTATAATACCTATCATGTCACAAAGGAACATATCTGGTATTCACATTAACTATATGTAGCTAATGATAAGAAAAAATAAATTTTGAAATAACATTATTTTTTATGCATGTTGAACATTGTTACGTTTTTTAATACGAATGAATTGACATTTGTATTCAAAAAAATTTTAATTCGTTTCTGAACAGTAATATATATATATATATGTATATATATATATATATATATATATATATATATATATATATATATATATATATATATATATATATATATATATATATATATATATATATATATCCCATGTTTACCCCTTTATCCCGTGGATATGACTCATTGGATAATTTTTTTCATAATCCACAGTTAAGTGCAGTTGTGACGTCACAATGGTTTTTGCGTTAGAGTAATGAAGTAAAATAAAGTGGAGTCCTATATAAAACAATGTAAAACATTGGTTGTGAAGTATTAAACATGGGATAAAAAGAATCTCCCATGTCTCCCATCTCCCACTCGTTGTGTGTTTTTATCCCCTCGCCAAGGCTCGGGCATAAAAAAACCCCCACACAACTCGTTGGATAAAAATCATATCCAACTACAAATCATGGGAGATCCTATATATATATATATATATAGAGAGAGAGAGAGAGAGAGAGAGAGAGAGATTTATTGTTTTGTTGTTGATTACAGCAGACAATAGCGGCATTCTTCACAAATTTTTGGATGGGGAGAAGGCTGCAGAAAATTTTAAAGGTTTGAATTTATACTTGAATGAACTTGAACTCTGTACACTCAATTCAAATTTAAAAGGTTTTGTTTTCAGTTTCCCATATTGTCTGATATCTCTTTGTGTACGTAATTAACAATGAGTCTTTAATTTTCTTTCGAAAGCTGCTTTGGAAAAATTGAAAGAAGAGAAAGAGCAATTCGAAAGACAGTTCCATTTGACGAAAGGTTTGTTAAAAAACTAGGTAAAAGAGACCTGTGGACGGATATTTGCTTTTATGTCACTTGAGTCTTTCAGGTGATCTTGTGCTATCTCTTTTTTGTCTGTCGTTTTGCATCGTTCGTTGGTTGTAAACTTTTATACATTTTCAGGTTCTACTCTTGAACAACTGAATCAAATTAAACTAATTTTGGCAAAAAGAATCAAATGGTGAAGAGCTAAAAGAAATTTTGAATCTCATGGTCCCCCCCCCCCCGGGCGTAGGGATGAGGCCAAAACAATCAAAATTAGTGCTTTCTTTAAAAAAAATTCCTTTTCTTTACTCCTTTGACATCAAGCTATCAATCTGTTGGCATAATTGAAATGAGTATTGAGGTTGCTACCATAATATTAAAATTTCTGGCCCCAGGGCAGGGTTCTAATAATCATATAGTGAAAAAGTGAAAAAGCTTAAATTCTTTAAAAATCTTCTTCTCTACCCCTGTTTATGTTGTAGATAAACTAGATGCATGGATATGATGAACAAGGGTGTATTTTCCAAAATTGTGAAATTTGTGATCCCAGGGTGAGGGGTTATGGAGTTGGAAAGGGGGGGGGGCTCCATTGTTTTTATTGTGAAAATGCATTATTTCTTTTAAAATCTACATACAAGAGAATAGTTATGATGAGCAATGGTGCTTCTTTCAAAATTGTGAATTTCATGGCCCCTGGGTCAGAGCTCTATAGAGATGGGATAGTGTAACGATGCGGTTTTCCACAAATGCATAGGTATCTTCAGTAAAAGGACCATTACTGTTTATAATTAAAACGTACGAAAACCTTCCTTCAGACTTATTTTTGTGAATATTTTTTCAACTTCGACGATCAAAACCTCATTATTGCGTTTGACTTTCGACTTGTCATGTACAATCATTAATTTTCCATGAGCTAAATTTGCGAACATATCGAATTAAGTGGGGTTACAACTACAAGGGTGCCATTTTCGATTTTATGAAAAAAAAAAATATGGGACACACTTAGCTAAACCTCTCCTGAGCTTTAATTGTTCCTGCAAACTGGTGAAAACAACTGACGAATCAATGCCAGAAAACTCTGCAACATCGTCCACTATTCACATAGGACTGGGATTATCAACTTTTGTCATTTTCTCACAACAACTTTTTTTTACCCCATATTAAGCGCGAAATTCGATAATAACATGCTATGACACACTCTTAAGCCACGTCAGACCTATAGGAGCTCCTGAATATACCTGCATATAATAGAATGTAATCTATGTAAACATTCTCCCAACTTGCAATTGTGTCTGTTAGCATGGCTCCAAGTAATGAAAAAAAATTGAATTTAAAATTTTACATCTCTGAAATTGTGTCTCTTATTACGTCATTTTAAAGATCAGTATGCTAGACAAACGAGATTCTGACGTCATTTTCGGAGTTATTACGACATAAAAATTACAAAGTGACATCACAATGTGTATATTTTTCTGATCTTTTCAATGATATAAAACTCATTAACTTTCCATTAAAAGGGTAATATTTTAACTTTCCTTTAAATGGTTAATATTTTATCAAGCAGTTCTCAGAAGTTTCTTGTAATGTTTTATTTATTTTAAAGAAAAACTTGATAAAAAAGAACATGATCTCTCAGTTGCAAATGAACAGCATGAAGGAGTAATATCAAAGAAAGATGAAGCTATTCTGAAGTTAACAGGTAAAGCCTACTAAAGAAAAAACACAATGTTTTTGCATTTGTTATCTCAGAATCTATAAGCATGCTTCAAGTCGATGACACACGAATTAGAGATATGTTATACACAGATTCAAAGCCAGGAAATTAGGATTTGGGCTAGTTATCAAATAGGATCTTAAAAATTGAATGATATGGAAATTTTTAACAGAAACGTTGCCAAATGTTTTTCTCTTTGCATTTATTTTTCTTTTCAAGAATTTTTTTCCTTTTGCATTTAAAGTTTTAATCTTTACTTCAGCTCAATCAAACCAAGAAAAAGAAAAGAACCAACAACAAATAAATAAATTGACGGATGATATTCGGCGTTTACGGGCCCAAATTATGCAAACAACAAGTATGTATATAGAGGATATTCAATGTTTTGTAGATGAATATGGAATTTATTTCACGAGTGGGACAGGATTTTTTGATATTTTCACGAGTGCGAAGCACGAGTGAAAATATCAAAAAATCCTGTCTTACAAGTGAAATAAATTCCATATCCATCTACAAAACATTGAATTTTCTGTTTATTACATTTTCTTAGATTTTTCCTTTGCCTCTGTCTTTTCGTAACACAGTGTCATAGGCTGTGACGTCATAGTTGAGCGCTTGAGACGTCATAGCTATAAGCGATTGCGAGATTGAAAAATTGTAAACATGGATTGATAACGACATATTTGGAAAAACTTTTGCAGTATACCTGGTAGCTATTAGTCTCTGTCAGGATGGCTCATTAACTCTATCTTATAACAGGCTTGGGATTTAAAAAAAAAAAAAAAAAAAAAAAAAAAAAACTTTTCGAGAAGGGAAGGAAAATCGTAAGTTTTGCCGCACTTCTGATATTCTCACACTGTGAGAATACCATATTGATACCCTTTCACACTGTGTCAGAATATCAATTTTATTCAGTAAATGAATTATAGTATTTGACTGTTGAAAATGTAATAATTCAGCTGCCTATCTCCTTTTATCATTCATGGCTCAGCATCAATATAGTATGTTCGTATGTAATGTGTTTAATGAATTGCCGTATAATTTTCAGGTGAACTAGAAGGAAAGAAAATAGAAAATAAAACTTTTGAAACAGAACTCATCCGAATTAACCGTAAGTTATAACCATTAAAATGGTTGTATATTAGTATAAATGCTGAATACTTATATATAATGTGCTGAAAAAAGCGCTGGGATTTTAACCATTTTTTTTTAAATATATATAAATACTTTAAACCGAGGCCATTTCGACTCACTGACCGTTGAGCATTCAGATAAGGACTTAAAGAAATTTAAAGTATTTTCTCTATTTAATATTGATGTAACGAAAACAGGAAAAGGAAATGGGTTTCAGGACGAATAAAATTACCATTATACATCTGTACATACATGTATATATGTCCGTATACTAGTGCACAAATTCTTTGATTATAAAAAAAAATACTAATGTATTTTTCTATATCATTTCTTATTGTCAGGAGAGTTGGAGGACATCAAGAAAGAAAAGACACAGCTTGATGCCCACATTCTTCAATTAAGTGGTAAGTCTGTTATATGTACTTATAATCCAAAATCAAATAGCATAAAATCATATGAATCAGAGGAAGAATTCTCTGTGAAATCGTACTTAATATATGAACTTGTACTTAATATATGAACTCGTACTTAATATATGACTGTATCAACAGGAGAAGTGAATAAGCGTGATACGAAGATATTGGAGCTAAACGCCAATATAGAAATGAAGGAGGCCGAAAAAACATATGCCAATGGTACAAATAAATTAACTTTAGTTTAAATAAAGTAATTGGGTATGTAAAGTTCATTTATCGACTGTCCTTTTAAAACTTAAAGCTTATTGGGTTTTTTTTTTATTGGTTATCTCAAAGGACTTTGATAACTAGTGTCCTCACTTTTTAGTTCACCGAACCAAATTTCTGATCAATATTAATCCATCTGACGCCTATTGTCTGTTAACTTTTCACATTTTTTGATAAGCAAGGATTCAAATTTGTTCAAATCTTAGCCTTGGTATAGTTTTGGACAAAATTTTGTTATCAAAATTTTTCATGAGAATATATAGGCAAAAATCTTTTCTTTTTAAAAGTCATTTTAATTTACAAGGTATATTCAAGTAGTGAAGATTCAATTTTGTTCAAATCATGGCTCAAGGGACTAGGGTTGGCCACAATAAGGGATCAGAATTTCACATGGGAATGTTGAGGGAAAATCTGTTGAAGAAATTCTCAAGAACAACTGGACCTTGATCAGTAATATTAATTTGCTTATTAATATTAATATCCTCAGATAGTGCAGATTTAGATTCGTTCAAATCATGCCCACTTTGATAGAGTTGGGCAACAATAAGATTTTAAGGTTTTACATAAAAATATATAATAGGAAAAATATTTAATATTCATCCTCTCAAGAACATCAGGGCCATAATTAGTGATATTGATATACAAGCATCCTCAGAAAGTGCAAATTCCAATTTTCATAGTTCACTGCCCTGGGAAAGGATGGAGACACAATAGGAAAAAAAAACTTTAAAAATCTTCTAAGAAATATCAGAGCCAGGATTAGTGATATTAATATTCTTGTTTGCTCAAATCTGACCCCAGGGGGTATATGGTGGGCCACAATGCAAGGTTAAAACTTATAGGAGAGAAAATCTTTTTGAATTATCTTCTTCTAAAAAACAGCAAGGACATTGTGACTCAGATGAGCGTTGTGGCCCATGGGCCTATTGTTGTCGAGTTACTGTTTAGAATGAAAGTATATAATGCTTTAAACAGTGAATAAAACAACTAATAATTAATAATTAAAGTAAACTGCATTGTAAGATTTTAAATTTCTTCATTGCTTCAGAAATGGTCACAAAAATATGCCGTCCATTAAGATGAATTGCCATGACGATACTTTTAATTAGCTATTATTATTATAGAATTTTTTTTTTCGTTTTGCAAAAGTAGTCGTGAACCTGTTCTTATTGTTCTCGAATTCAAATCATATGTATAGATAAGCTCGTTCTAAATATTCAAAAATAACTTTTAATTTGTAAAAGTTTATAGATTATTTTGTTCATTTGCTGTGCTGAAAGAAATATTGCATTTTAGAATGCATGAAGAAGACTGTTCAAAGTCAACAGGAAATGGCGTATCGAATTTCAAATTTACAGAGAGTAGAAATGGAGAAAAGTCAAGCAGAACAAGACAAGTAGTTTCTTTTAGGTAATTACGTTTTTTTATATATTCAAGTTCTAGGCTACATGTAAAAAAAAAAATTAAAGCGAAACTAATAACGAACAACGGTTGGTTTTTATTTAATTGGGAAAAGCCATGCTTAGAAAAACAAATAACTATATACCAAAATTTCGGGGACGGCACCGAATGGAAATATACGCAATCCTTTTTTTAGTTGCACTGTCATGCTTTACTGAATACACTCACTAGATTTACTGATTTATAATTTATAAATCATAAAACAAATTTGTCGTTAATTCTGACACTCATTTGGTTTATAACAGACAGATCGAAAGATACTGGCATTTTTTTATGCTCACTTGATCTATTCAGTCAGCAAAAAACAAGCTTGAATTAAAGTTAATATTGCTGAGTTTGGTTTTATTTTCAGTTAACGAAAAATATTCAGTAGTTTAGAAATATATGTTTTGTGGACACAGTGCATGCAATACAAATCTGTAAAAAATTTATGCTAAAAACTTAATTTCAGTTGAAAACACCCGTCTTCGTGCATGCCTGGAAGAATCAGGCTACTTACGCAATTATTTGCAGGAATACTATAAAGTTTTGCAAGACACACAGTTAGAGTTACAGAGGGAAACTGGTAAGTGTAACATGTGTGTCACTAATCTACATACAATACCAGTTGATCAAAGTGAAATGAAAGTAAAGTTTTAGTCGATTGCTTGTTCTGTCATTTGCAAAACATTGTAGGGTAATATATCTAACTTGTGTTGACAAAACAAAGCTAATTTTCTATGGAATGCTAATTCTATTGAAATTAATAGCAAGTATCACGAAGAATGTAATAAGAATAATTTGATTTCAACTGCATTTAAAGACAGAATAAAAAGTATACACCCACCCACCCACCCACCCACACACACCCTCACACACACACACACACCCTCCCTCACACACACACACACACACCCACACACACACACACACACACACACACACACACACACACATATATATATATATATATATATATATATATATATATATATATATATATACATGTATATATATATATATATATATATATATATATATATATATATATATATATATATATATATATCTATCTATCTATCTATCTATATCTATATATATATATATATATATATATATATATATATATATATATATATATATATATATATATATATGGTATAAAGAAACAGGTACATGTAAATTAACAAACGATACTGCAGTTTGGCATAAGATAAAAAAATTCTTTAAAAACGAATATAATCTATTATTATATTTGAAAGTAAATATCCTTAAATACCATTACTATATTTTATGTTCTAGAGAAAAACAGACATGTCAATGAGTTATTGTCGACTAATGGCCACCGTTTAGAGAATATGGCAGCAAATTTACGGAATTACCGTTCTGCAGCAGAGAACTACAGGAGATTGCTGGAAGAGAAAAAAGGTCAAAAGAAATCAATTTTCAATGTGAGATAGAAATATGCTTCAAATATCAAATATGATTTTTAAGTTCAATTAAATATAAACATTAATTTACTACTTATTTTTAAAGAATGTGTACATGGGCTCCAACAGCAGGTAGATCAGCTAACTTGTAAGTATATTATGGAATGCTGAAATACACATGTAGATTTTTTTGTGGTGTATTTTCTGGTTCAGAATGGTTTCGAAGGGAATTTTTTTAAACTGTCCTCAGTTGCTTTTCAGACTCACTTTTTACAAGTCTATTGAAATTTATTGATTGTATGTTTTATACGTCCCATTCGCGAATTTTGCACTGATATAGAGATGTCACCATATACCGTTGAAGGGCTTCAAATTTTAACCTATATTTGGCACTCAGGACCATTGAGAAGTGAGGAATCTTCATTGTGCGAACGTCTACAGTGACAAGGGAGATCTTTTTTTAGGTCTGATAGGAAAGACTCGCACTTGGCTTGGCGAAGGGACAGTAGTTTTTTAACGACTTAGGTCTATAGTGACCGGGGCTTGAACCAATGACCTTCCGATTACGGAGCGAGCGCTCTGCTGACTAAGCTACGTAACAATCACAAGTCTTCCGAGAAAGTTGTCATCAGCAAATATTTAAGAGCCATCTCTGTAATGACTTGAATATATATATATATATATATATATATATATATATATATATATATATATATATATATATATATATATATATATATATATATATATATATATATATATATATACTGTGGCACACATAGTTTCAAAATTTCTCCAAGCTCTCTATGATAAAAGTCTTTGATACCATAAACTCAAATCAGGCAAAAAATGGTTGCTATGTGTCATGGTTACCATGGCAGCATACCTTAAATTCTGAAAATTGGCATTTTTGAACATATTTATAGTGCCATGGTTAACATTTGCAGCAATGCAGACACGTGACAATGACTGCTTCCAAAAGTTGAAGGTTTAATGTCGTAAATGCATGATAAACGTATTTTGGAAATCAACTCTTACATACGATACTGAGTAAACAAAGTCTTCGAAACATAATTTTATTCATTACCTCACCAGTGAGCTTTTCTGATTGAAGGTTGTCCCACGTCCGTCTGTCGTGTCTCGTCCGTCGTCTATAAACTGTTCACATTTTTGACGTCTTCAACTAAATTTGTTTCAAAGCATCCTTGGATGAAGGGGATTTAAGTTTAGAAAAAAGGAAACTTGTGTGAAAGTTTCATTACATAATGTACCTTCAAGTTTGTTCAAATCATAGGCTAGGGCGGGGCCACAATAGGTGTTTAAAGTTTTACATAGGAATATATAGGGAAAATATTCAAAGAATTTTCTTCTCAAAAACAACAATGCTATGATTAGTCTTATTTATTTGGCAGTATCCACTGGTAGTGAAAATTCAAATTTGTTGAAATCATGACCCCGGGCATAGGATTGGGCAACATTAGGCGATCAAAGTTTACTTAGAAATATATAGGAAAAACTCTAACAATTTCTTCTCAAGAACAGCAAAGCCATGATTAGTCTTTTTTAAGGTCACCTGAGTCACTCAGGTGACCTACTGCTATTTTTTTTTCGTCCGTGGTCGTGAGACGTGCGTCGTGTGTTAACATTTGTACATTTTCAGTTTCTTCTCTGAAAAGGATGAACCAATTTTAACCAATTTTGGCATATATACTGAAACGCAAAAGAAACGCAACATGCTATTTTAGGGGAAAATATTACATATAGGATATAATTTTGTATCTAAAAAGTAAGTACATCTTCAACTTCGTAAATATCGGTAATTTAACGGTTGAGTGATTCTCATACCATTACCGGAAGTTACGTTTGAGTCCGCTTAACAGAAATAAAAAGTTGCATGTTTAAAAAAACATTTGGCAATAATATAGGGTTTTAAGGATTTGTATCTGTTCATCACAAGTAATGCAGCAATGTTCCGAAAAATAAATTCTCTTTTGTTCTCCGTAAGCGATGCCAAGGCTTCCTAAAAAAGACAAAAGTACCATACGCATTTCCATTGCTCTAGCTGGAAAATCTCAAAATAAAGATGATGGAGAGTTGCAGTTGCAAATATGCACCACATCACGCCTCAACAGGATGTTACGTATCATAAGCATGAATGATAGTCATTGGACAGGAAGTCCAAGGGTTACTACACTGCGCTTGGCTAGAGAAAATTCGACCTCATCATCTGAAAAACAGGCATTTAAAAATGGCAAAGAATATTTCTTTCGCTCAGATCTCGAGATTGATGAACCCAATGCATCGTAGAAATCAAGCTGCAACTGTTGTACATGGCAGTCTTTCACGCTGTAATTGAATGGCCGGGTTGGGGTGTTTTAACATTCATGTGTTACTTTCTAAAGTTAAAACATAGTAATTTGAAATTTTTATCAAATCTGTGATGTTTTTAAATCGAGTTTTACCTTACTGTATTGATGTTTGAAAATCATCAGATAAAAAAATCAAATATTTGTAGATCACTGCTTGTTGCGTTTCTTTTGCGTTCAGTATAGCATCTATGGGTGAAGGGGAACAAAAATTGTGAAATTCATGGCCCCTGACTTCTGGCATCAAGCAGTCAAGCAATTAGCATGATTGTAATAAGCATTGAGCCCTCTACCAAAATTGTGAAATTCTTGGCCCCAGGATCAGGTCTCTGATGCTAGGGTTGGGCTCTGTTGAATATATAGTGAAAATGCATTATTTCTTGAAAAATCTTCTCCTCTGCTCCTGGGTATTTAGCAAACAAACTAAATGCATAGTTATGATGAGCAAGGATGCCTCTTCCAAAATTGTGAATTTCATGGCCCCTGGGTCAGGGGTTCTGGGCTAAAGACCAAAAACTGAGAACAGACTTACATGTAAGTCAAAATTTCAAATCAATATATTTTTTTGATAATTTTGATAATGTGTTAGGAATTTGTGTTTTAAACATATCTGCAATTTTTTTAAGCACATGTGTTAAATAGAACTTAAGATATTCAAAATCAAAATTTTGACTTAAGTCTAGTCCTAGTTTATGGTCTTGAGACCTGGTTTTAAGATGAGCAAGGTGCCTCTTCCAAAATTGTGAATTTCGTGGCCCCCTAGGCCTCGGTCAAGGGTTCTTGTGTTTGGGCGGGACTCTAATGATTATACAGTGAAAATGCATTAATGTTTTGATAAATCTTCTCTGCTCCTGGGTATTAAGCTGAATTAAGTACATAGTTATGATGAGGAAGGTTGTCTCTTTCATAATTGTGAAAGGTGTGCACCCAAGGTCAAGGATTCTGGCGGGGGCTTATTTAATACATACTGAAAATAAATTAATGCTTTGAAAATCTTCTCCTCTGCTCCTTGGTATTAAGCACACAAACTAAGTGCATAGTTATAATGAAGAAGGGTGCCTCTTCCAAAATTATGAATTTCATGGCTCCTTGGTCAGGGGTTGGTATTTTGGTGGGGCTCTATTGAGTCTATAGCAAAAATGCATTAATACTTTGAAAATCCTCTCCTCTGCCCCTGAGTAATAAGCAAACAGATTAAATGGAATAATATGAAATACAAATTTTTAAATATAAATATAAGTAAATGTGCCTTTTCTCTGCTCCTGTGTACCTAGGAGGCAAACAGAGTAAAAATTGCAAAGTGAAGCAAATAAGAGTTACTCCCCTTTGCTAAATTGTTTTAAATCAAGAAATCCTTGTATATAATTTAATTAGCAGTTTATTTGATTGATTGAGAATACAAGAAAGAATATAAAATATATTGAAACAAAATTAATATGATGTTTGGTTTAAACAAGCAAAGCAAGCTCAAAGTAGGATTTTTGCTTGGAAAGCAATATAAAAGATTGATATAAAGTTTATTTATATAGGAAAGGGCCAATTGTATTTATGTTGTGTCTTTTAGGCTAATGATGAATTATTGTCAGGTAAAGTCATGGTGATCAGAGTTTGGTTGGCAGGAGTCTGCATAAAGTTGTATTATACTTTATCGAAGTGAACGAGTAATAAGAGAGATAGGGTGACTAGTAGACATGTTTTAGTTAGTGAATACTGACAAATAGCCACGTTGTATAGCCTAGTCTTTCTTTGTGTACTTAATTGTAGCACTAGGCAACACATATCTGTATATATTGAATATTTTACACACTAGGAAAGTGTCCATTGTATTTGTATATTTTGCATTCAATATCATTCCTGTAAGACTCGGGAAAACCAAGTACGATCCAAAGAAGATCAAGGTATTTTAACAGAATTTTGAAATTCTTGGGCAAAAGAGCTTCATCTGTCAGTTAAATTTGTTTTAAACTTCTATGGATCCTTTACAGTGTTGTATTATACTCAAGTGACCTTTAAGACCCTTGGGCCTCTTGTTTAGTTATTTTTTGAATAATATTTGCAATACCTCAATACTTAAGGTCAAATATTTTCTGTTTTGGTGACTGAGTTTGATCATGTGACACTATACATTTATTGACTGGGTTCAAGGGCAACATGCGTTTTGTCGGACCCAAGAACCAAACTGTTTAACAGTTTGGTTCGAGAGGCCGACAAAACGCATTTTGCCCGAGAGCACAGTCAATAAATGTTTAGTTATACCTTTTATTTATTTTTGTTATACATGTATCTTTTGCTGGCTTCCATACCAACGAATGCAAGTAAGATTTTGCTGATCCCGTCCACAGTGTGACGTAAGCGGTCTAATAGCTCGTCCACAGGTCCAATACCTCACTCTGCGGTCAAACATTGATTTTTTTTTTGAATGACCGCTCAGTAAAACATTAGAAATGTTAGACTTTTTAGTATAGATATATATATAGGAACTTATTTTTTAAAGATATAACAACTACATCATTAAGGAATATTATTGAGTATTTTTCAGCATTTAAAATGCATTATACAAATGTACGCATGGCTACCACATATTTAGAGATATATTCTATAGAGTTTCTTTATAGCATTAGTGCAAACAAGTGTAATGTTTTTGTGAGTGTGGTTTGTTTCATTTACTTAGTCTATATAAAGGCTCAATAAAGATTCAAAGTTGCTGAAAATATTGATTTTTCAAACTGTTCCATTTGTTACCATGGCAACCAAGACACATAGCAACTACATTTTTGATATATATTTCTGGTGTAGAGTTGTGATAATGGGCAAGCTCATCAAAATCGTTGACCAAAAATAAACTTTCAAGTATTTACAGAGAATAACCCTTAAAGCATTGCATTCTTAAATAAGTTGACTGGTGCTGACAACAAGTGTCCTGTGGCTTAACTTTAACACATTAGGATGATGAAAAAATGATTTTACTTGGATGGAAATTCACTCATATCCGCTTTTATAAATTATCAAATGGTCATTGATAGAGAAGACCTGTTTAAATTAATTCATCATATATGAATACAAAAACTGCGAAAATATCTGTGCAAATACTAGTATGTTTCTGTAAACAGTATCAAGTTATGTTCAAGAGGTGTTTTTTTAACTTTTAAAAACCTATGGTCAGTGTAGTTTCATTGAATAGTATGAGAAAATGCCGTATAAAACGTACACAATCACATCTTGTACTGTTTTGAAACAGACTATATATAAATGCTAAAAATTACACGTTATTACACGCATAAAGATATGCATGGATATAAATTTCGAGTAAAAATTTATATCTCCACTTCTCTTCTTCATATTGAAGATAATATTTCTACTCTTATAGTTAAAAATGAAAAGTTAACAGAGGAACGTGACAAATATCACCAGGAAAGCTTTGAACTAAATGACAGATGCCAACGTTTGAATGAAGAGCTAGAACAGACAAGAAATGAAAGCAGAGAACTGAGGGAGCAAGTTGATGCTGCTGATGGTACAATTGAAAATAGATCATTCCCAAATCAAGGTCAGTAAAAATAGATCAATCCGAAATCAAGGTCAGTAAAAATAGATCAATCCCAAATTGAGATCAGTAAAAAATACCCCAATTAATGTTAGTAAAAATAGTTCAATCCCGAATTAAGAATTGTAAAAATAGATCAATCCCAAATCAAGGTTTGTAAAAATAGATCATTCCCAAATTCAAGGTCAGTAAAATTACAGAGTATCTTGCGTGGAAAATATGTTACTCACTACCTGTACAAAAACTATGGGTGTGCAAGGACCTATGGAATGAAAAGAAAATCTTTTGTATAGAATTAAACATATAAAAAATGTAAATTGTCTCTCTTTTTTCAATTTTTATATGGTATTTAAATGGTTATCTTCCTCATGCATAGCTCTGATCCTTCTACGTATTTGGCTCCAGTCTTTGGCACCTTTTTTCAGCTCTTTAAAGTCATTTGATTCAAATACAATCAAACCTCGTTATCTCGAACTTGATGGAACCGCGAAAAAAAACTTTGAGATATCCGAGGATTCGAGATATCGAGGATAAAATACTTTAAAAAAGCGGTTGGGACTTTCAAATAACTTCGACATATCAATGGCATTTGAAATATCAGTGTTCGAGATACCGAAGTTCAACTGTATTTCGGATTTCCAAAGTTTAGGAATGAGCATCACTGAAGAGACATAATTTGTCGAATGCACATCTGGTGAATCAAAATTGGTACCGTATATGATATACTTTAAACAAATATTGGAAGTAGGTTCGAGATGAGTTGACTGAGACAAGCTTATATGAGACTTCTCTGTCTAGCCGTATTGTAGAAGTCAGCAATTGCATATGATCTCGATCTACTAAAGTATATCTTGATTAAAAGTAACTTATCAAGTAAAAGGTCACTGGCTGTAAAAATTACAATTTCGTTGTTTTAGTGAACCAGGGGATTTTTTATGAGGTAAATTTTTTTAGAACTTTCAATTAAGGCAGTTTTTATCACTGACAAAAAATGGCTAAATTATAAATTGAGTTAATAATAGAACCCATAATTAGTATAAACACGTCAGTCAGCTATCGACTTAATGATAGATGAGCCTTAAAATGTTTCCCAAGTAACCTTTAGTCTACGGAATGACATACTCTCAGTTAAAAAGCAGAGTTAAAAAGTAGAGTCATTGCTATTTGCTAGTTTTTCCTTTTAGAAGCTACTTTCTGGTAATAACGCATGTAGTGAAAGGGAAGTAATATGTTTAGAGATATTTTGATACTAATCTTACGCATCGAATGGAATGACTACCATCGATAAATATCACTGTTTTAGGGGAAAAAATGTGATAGGATTTACTTGGTAAATCTTTTATTAATGCTAACAAGATAAAACTTTCTTGTTTCAGGTCATTTTCCAAATCTTTTTACTAGTACTCCAGCAAGTACAGGTAAGTGAATTGACTCTGTTTAATGAATTACAACTTTGCATTGTCCATTGCTAATGTTTAAGTTTGGTTTTGATAATTCTATTGCATTTTACAGGTCCTCCGAATGTAAGTTTTCAAGGCCCCGGATTTTTTGTACAAGGTATGTTTACTTTCATACAATCACGGTTACAGGACATAGTGCCCTTTTAAACATCTGCAAACAAATGTTTGGGTATTTCGACATTCCATCCTCATTTATGTATCTACTAGCTTTTGTTGTTTTGGTCGTGACTCTGCATGTAATTATCGACAAAGAACTAGGTTCACTTCATCCATAGAATAGCCCTCACCATATACCAATTAACTGACCAAGTCCCAATGTCCCCTTTCAAATATCAATATCAGGTAGAGACTTAGTCCTCTCATCTCCTATAAAAAAAGTTTCCTATGAGAGTCCAGGTATTGGAAAACAGGCTTTGTGAAAGTGCCATGTGTTTTTTTTAATTTTGAAGAAAATGGGTGTATTTGAGCACCTTCAATAAAGAATTAAAATATGTGCCCACCCTGCGATCCAAAAAATAAAAGATGGATTATGATCTTCTGAAACAGTTCTTTCATTATATAAATAAACATGTTAGATCAGAGGTTGGAGTATAATTATGCAAAATATTGAAAAACAGGTTATATCTGTGGCCATTTTAAGAAAAAAATTTCAGGATTTGAGGATAATGACGCAATTCATGATGCCATAATACATGGACTAGCGAGAAAATTACAAGTTTAATAGATATGCAGTCACCAAGAGTCCAAGTGAAATTTATTGTATTTTCAACTAAAACTGAGTGGTTTTGATTTTTTCATGAATTCACAGGGCCAAAAAGGTCCCAAGTGAACCTTGTTCTTTCTTGACAGGCATGACATATATAATCAGTTTCATTACTGATGTCAGACCAGCCCAAGTTCTTCACATAACTTTACTAGTTTAAACGACATAAGTAAATTTTATTAAGAACGTTAACTTTAATTAAAAATGAATTCATTGTATATTCAATATTTCAAAATACTGACAAATACTTTTTGATAGTTAAAATGGTGATACATCACAACAAAAGGTTAAAATACATTGTAAGTGATCAAAATTATTTGCAGGCATTTTGTGAAGAGTTGATTTAGGTTTGTTCAAGTTTTCCCCGGAACAGTTAGGGGATATGCAAAGATATCAGGTTTTACAAGGTGACATAATGTAATATGAATACTTGAATCACCTGAGTCATATATTTTCTTTATAAATTGTGCGGAAAGCTTCGGCATTCAATACACCATTTCATTTTGTTGTTTTAAAAAAGCTTAAAGCAGTATGAATACTACAAGATATAAAGGAAGACCGCTTGTTTCACAATAAACCATATACTTTAATAAGGATATTTTCAAATAAATATTGAAATTTTCAATGCCCCATTCGGCAGAACCTAAGAGTAATGCTGGTACAATAACCTAAATATAACTGGCGGTCAAACGGGGAATCAAACTGGCTTTTTGTTTTATATCGCTTTACGAATTTAAAATAACCATATTGGTACAGAGACTACGAGCGCTCTTAAAATATCTTATTTAAAATTTTTTTTACAGGAAGTGGTGGCTCTGGATCCCGAAGAAAATAGATGCGGATGTAAAATAATGTATTCATCTGATGTCTCCCTGCCTCTATAATTTGGCTTTACACATGTTTATTTTTGTTTTATTTTTTAATTGTGTACAATGAACTCTTGAAAAAAGTTATTTTATAAAATAAAGAAAAAAATAATAACCATTATGTGACAAATGTAATAATTCGGATGTTATTTTTATCCATTATCTTAACTCTAGCTAAAGTGAACCTTAAGACCACGGAACATTAACTGGCAAGATTGGAAATATGCAACTTATGTCATTTCCATCTCTTAAAGTCAAAATTTCAAACTTGAATTTCCATCCATTTTTTTCAACACCCGGATAGAATCGTACCCGCCCATTTCCTTATTTTCCCAGTTAATTTTCCGCAGTCTTATCTATGAAACGATCAGCAATAATTTTGTTAAAAAAAAAAAAAAAAAGAAAAGAAAAGAAAGAAAAAAAATGAAATATATAATTCTTTACCATTTTTTATCAAGCAAGATTTTGGATGGTGATTAAAGGCGGTTTTTTGTGTGTTTTTCTTTTTTAATTTTAGACATGTCCGCAATTATTATGTAAAAACAATGTCCACAGGACTGGCAAAACTCAGAATAATGTTTCAGGTAGTAATTTTTCATTCAAGCAATTATTTAGAGAGAGAGAAACAGAAATACGTGTTTAGGCATATTTTTCCTATATGTGTGCTCAGTTTTTTAAAAGTTTACCGAAAAGAAATATTTTATGCTTTTATTTAATTTTTATCTTAATCCTGTGCATTTAATTCAATTTATACAAAGTTTAGGGGTGTTTTTGTGATTGTTTACATACATGTAGATTATAATGTTTACTTTTATTCCATTGCTGCCCATTATTTTACGTTTATTTTAATAAACATGGCAGCTTCGACTGAATTTTTAATATTCCTACTGTCTCTAAAAAAGATATTTTTTCAAAAAATAAATTGTATTTTATATACGCATTTTTGGCGGTGTTTGGATTCTTATTTTTCTCACTAATAAAGTGAAAGTATAACAGTGATATGAATATGTTTTGATTGATACAATATGACACAGTGGAAAAATGAAATATACAATAAATAAGAGGCCAAAGGGCCTTAACGGTCACCTGATACAATGTAAAGATCCATAGATTAAAACAAAATAAGGTGAAAAATAAAGCATATGTTGATCAAAAGCAAAAGAAATAGGATGATCAGCGATCAGCAAAATATTAATTTAGTACTCAATAACAAAACTTAAAGTTGATCTATTTATTTGCCTGTACTTTCCCCCTTTGTCACTATCCTCAAGCGGACTAAACAAAACAATAATTCTAGAGTACTATTAGTTAACACATTTCATTCCCCCTCACATTGGCCTCTCTTAATCGTTGAAGATTATTATTAAATTTTTGTCCCATTTTCATTTATCTAATACTTTTGTATTAAATATTATAAAATTTCTTGTATATTTCTGTTAAAGTCATCATTTCGTAAGTTCTATGGTCGATACAATGACCTTCTCAGCAAATACAATTTATCATTGAGTCAAATGCTGGCGGACGTTTTTCATACTAATTGTTAGGCCATTACTTACACACTGAATTGTCGACGGATTTTTCCGCTATTTCACGATCATGACAAGGAGCACAGGGCGGGTGTGACCGGTCGGCAGAGGATGCTCACTCCTTCATGGCACCTGATCCCACCTCTGATGTTTTGGAAGTCTGTGTTTGCTCTGCTCCTATTTTGTATTGTTTAATGGACTTTTGAGCTTGAATACTGTTCGTTATCTCCATATATTTCGTGTTATTCCATTGAACTTTTAAGTTACATTTTTTACAGGTGAATAGCAAAGGGGAATAACTTCTTTTAGTAGAAATTAATAAATTGACCAAAGGATACAGACTTTCAAAATCTGGTAAAAACACCTTTGCTTATTACAACTTTGTATACTCTATTTGCCCCCTGGATGCCCAGGAGTAGAGAAGAGAATTTTCAAGGAAATAATCCATTTTCACTATTGATTCAATATAGCCCCATCCTAATACCAAAGCCCCTGACCCAGGGGCAAAGATATTTGCAATTTTGGAAGAGGCACTCTTACTTCTCATTACCGTGCACTTAGTATGTTTCCTTAAAAACAATGGGCAGAGAGGAAGATTTTCCAAAAAATAATGCATTTCTACTATATACATGTATTCAAAAGAGCCACACCCAAACACCAAAATCCCTGACCACAGAGTTATGAATTTTGCGACTTATTGAAAAGATTTCCTTGCTTGTCATAACCTTGCAATTAGTTTTTTCTGTTAAATACCCAGGGGCAGAGAAGAACATTTTCAAAAAAAAAAAATGCATTCTACTATATATTAATAGACCCACCCCCAACATGAATATTTCACAATTTTGGAAGAGGCATCCTTGATCACCATGCACTTTAATTTATCTGCTAAATGCCAAGGTACAGAGAGGATTTTCAAAGAAATAATGCAATTTCACAATATAATCAATAGATCTCCGCCTAAACACTAAAACCCCTAACTAATGGGCCAAGATATTCACAATTTTGGAAGAGTTCCCCTTACTCATCATAACTACAGTGTATATACAGGGTGTTTCATGATATATGTCACACATCTAAATGGGAATAATCTGAATATCAAGCATGATACCAAAAATACCAAAATATCATAGATCACCATAATCTAAAATTATGGTATTGCAAATGATGACGTAATCAGTGATGTCATAATTTCAGCTGTTCTCAAAATGGAGAACAACTAACAACAAAAATTTGAATTTGTAAACTTTTATTATTAGCACGATATCCTAAACATTGTACAGGGTGTGATGAAGAAAAATATCCAGACCAGAAAGCGCTGTCTAGTTTGCATTTATTAGCGAAAGAAGTTCGAACAAAATATAATGTAAAGATGAAAAAATCAAGACATGAGAGTATTGTCAAAGTGAAGTCAATCATTGAGAAAACCTCAAGAAAGTCAGTTAGATCTGAGTTTAGAGAAATGGATTGTGATAATGTAAGTGTATCGAGTGTAGTTAGAAAATCTTCGATTTGAATTGAGTGTGTCTGCATATAAGATTCCAGCATTGCAGCATTTAAAGCCAACTGACATTCAGAGTCGGTTAAGTTTGCAAGATTGATTGAAAGAGCGAAAGAAGTGGACGTCAGCACATACCGGTAGTTCAGAAATGACACAAGTGTTTCTTTAAATAAAAAATAAATATGCACTTTGGGTGTTCTAACAAGCTAGATATAAAACAAGAAACCTGTCAAGTATCCTGTGAAACGTACAAAGCATTGGTCAGAAATTTCTGAACACGAATCTCTTAAGTTATTTAGGACAATGATACAATGAAAAACTCTAGAACCCCCTTTCCGCAGAACCCTCACCCTAGGGCCACAAATTTTACAATTTTGGAAGAGTTCCCCTTGCTCATCATAACTATATACTTGGTTTATCTGCTAAATACCCAGGGGCAGAGATTTTCAAAGAATGCAATTTCACTATATAATTAATAGAGTCCCGCCCTAACACCAGAACCCCTGGTCAAGGGCCAATATGTTCACAATTTTGGAAGAGGTGCCCTTGCTCAATATACTTGGTTTATCTGCTAAATACCAAGAAGGAGAGATGATGATTTTTCTAGATAATAACGTACTTTCACTAGATAATCAATAGAGCCCCCCTTCCACAGAACCCCTCGCGCTGGGGCCACAAATTTCACTATTTTGGAAGAGGCACCCTTGATCATTATAACCATGCACCTAGTTTATCTGCATTATATACAGGGGAAGATTTTTAAAGAATTTATGCATTTTCACTATATGATCAATAGAGCCCCGCCCTAACACCATGACCCTGGGGCTAGGAATTTTGCAATTTTGGTTGTTAAAATCCCTGTAATATCAACTTATGTGTCAGAAGCCTTACTCGGTTTGAAAATTGTTCGTACTCGAAGCATGCTCTTGAGTATCGAATAAGTTGAGAGATGTAAACACCAAATACAGGTGATAGTGGAATATTACAACATAAATAAGGAAAACTGACGATGGAAAAGCTAAAATCATCTCGGTTATTATACAATTTTGTTAATAGTTGGCCATTGTCGTCAACATGCAGTAAAACCTCCAAATATGAGACAGATGTGGCAGATTCTGTAGTGTCTTTTATTTCAAGTTCAGTGGGATACATCGAGTCGACATATGAGTGAAAGTTGTGGTGTCCGGATAGGGCCAATTGCAAAAGCTTAACAGCGCGTTCAGAAAAACACGCCGTCGCGCTAACACACAATTTTACAACATAAAGTTACCAGTGGCGGATTCAAATATTTTAGAAAGGAGGGAGTGGGGACAGAACACGAATGGTTTTTTTCGAAAAAAAAATGTCCAAACTGGAAAATGGGGTAGATTCATAATAAGGCCTGACACTATGTGAGTGATCGTTACGTGTTGATAAATTGAAAAAGTATACAAATTTAGCAAACATAATTTACGAAAACCTAAAAGAAAAAAATCGAAGGGGGGGGGGGGATACCGACGCGCGCGAGTGAGTGCTAGATTCGCCTTTGGTTACTCTACATTTTGTTTCAAACATGAAGGTAATATGCCCCCTTTCTTTCATCTGTTTATTTCAATTTGGAGCTAAGAATTTTGTATACAACTGTATGACGACCGGTCGATGACATTTTCGGACATTTCTCTCGGAATACAACATCTCCAAAACAATTTTGCTTCAAATACATTACCACATGATTCTTATGTATCAAAATGTTTTGCACTAAATTCGTAGCTTAAATTAAAAAAAATCAGCAAGGGGACAAAACTTCAAATCAAATATAAATTAAATTTTGGGAAAACACATTACATAATGCATCTCATAACTATAATTATTTAAATTGATAGATACCTGCACGTTCACCTCACTCGGCATTTCAGTTGCGATTGCTAAAAATGGGGTACTAGATGAACTTTCTGCAAAATCATCTGATTGGTTGAGAGATATGTACCCAAATACACGTGTAAATTAGTGAGGTCATAAGAGATGTCACGTCACAAGTCATTTAGAATACTCGTTTCCCTCTGTATCGGAGGTACAGGGCGGGGCCCGGATCGACCTATCGCTCTCGCCTAAAGCCCCGCCCTGTATCTCCGATACAGTATGGAAATCGTACTCTAATTATAGCTTGTTAATTTATAATTCTCGTCGATATATCTAAATATCAAAATGAATGTCACAGTTAGAGTTTTCTTCTTTTGTAGAAGTTTTTGAATAAATTCTGCTTCAAAGGAATATAAAAACAGGTCGGTCAGCTAATAACAAGGCCATCAGAATTCTAACAGTTTGCTTGAAGACCTGGTCTCTGAAGACTCTTTTAATGTTGTCAATGAGGAACATCCGCATCCTTTTAAAATCAACTTCAGAACTCCTATTGATTACCAATCACAAGATACGAAAATTTTCGAGATTTTTTAGAAGCAGTTGTTGATGACATAAAAAAAAATGGATTTATCTTTTGAAATTGTTGCATAAAGTCAAAAAATGTCGTACGTTTTGATATTACTGACTTTTGAAAAAGGACAAGGTATCATGGTAACGGCCGAATCTGGCGCCTTATTCGATGTAAAAATCAGAACACAGTTAAAACTTTGATACTTTATAGTTAAGAACCTAAAATGAGGCTTGTTTTAAAACCAGCACTATATTTGATTTTTAAAAAGCTTACACGGAGGCCACAAGAGGGTGCAGAAGTAGGACATTTTCCCGAATTTCCTCGATTCTGGTGAAATTTCGTCAAAGAGCAAGGGCCACTTAGGGCCTTTTTTGGCCCTGTCAATTTTTAAAAAATCAAAACTGCTCAGTTTTGGCTGACAATGCAGTATTTATCACTTGGACCCTTGGTGACCATGTTTCTACTGAACATGACATAATTTTCTCTCTAGTCAATGCATTATGACGTCATTAAATGCGTCATTTTTACCATATCCTTAAAATTCCTTAAAAAATGACCAAAAGTTGAAGTATTTTTTCAATATTTCATATAGAGCACAACCTCTGATCCAAAATATGCAATAACATAATGAAAGATCTGTTTCTGAAAATCATAAAACATATTTTAATTTTTGGATCGAGGGCTGTGCTCATATTTTAATTCTTTGCTGAAGTTAGTCAAATACGCCTGTTTCTGCAAAATTCAAGAACATTACATTTTCACAAAGCCTTCTTTCCAATACCTGGATTCTCAAAAAAATATTTTGCCATAGGAAATAAGAGCACTAAGTCTCTACTTTATTTTGATATATGAAATGGGACTGAGGGTGAAAGTCAATTACACTGTATACATCTGATACTAGTGTATGAAATATGTAAATTTTGTAGGTAGGCAAGCTTGTGATCTATGTTTTCTGAAACAAATTGTGCTGTAAAATCGATGAAAAATTGCATAAAAATTGAGAAAATTCGGAAATTGACATATTTTCTGACCTTCCGGTGACCTCTGTCTACCCCATAACTTAGAACCAATGCTCATTTTGTGGCAGGGGTGACAACAGGTATTTATTGATAAACTGTCGAATCATTCTAAAAGACACCCCAAACTAGGGGCCAAAAAGGGGTCTTAGCCTATCTTGTCCTTTGGCAATTTAAAATTTTCTAAAAGTTGTTTCGAGTTTTTGAGAATCCATATCTAATTTAAATCAATTCTAAAATATGCTGTGGCACAGTGCGTCTGAAGTTAACAGCAGTTAATATTTTTGTAAGGATTAAAGAAAGGGGCTTGGTAGACCATTTGCCGGACCCTTCAGTGTATCTTTGAAAGAATTTTTATGAAGATTAAGTTTAATCCAGTATTTTTAGGATAAATCGATCTCACTTTCGCTTACTTGAATGTTAAAACTATTAAAGACTGTAATGCAATCTTAAAAATTTCATTCTTAGAAAGTGATTTGTTAATATAGGTTTGATATCTAAATATAGAATTTAAATGAAGTTCTAAATACAGTAGTAATAATGAGCTTTACATATCGATATCGTTATCTATAAACTTTGTCTGCTGAAACCATAAGATAATGTTCATGTAGTCTTTCAAGTATCAAAAAATATATCCCTTTCCCATTAAGAACATCTGAGCGAATCTTTCTTCTTTCTTCGAATGATATGTAATTGGTTTTACTAAAATAATTTTTTTCCCTCATTTATGATAATCTATACTTATTTGACTGTTTCATCCTACTTTAATATACGTTTCGATTACTGTCACACTGCTGATTCATTGTATCCCAATATCATAGTTCATGACAAACAAATTAAGGTATTTGACACCAGTATGTAACAAAAACAAGAGTGCAAATGGTCAGTACGCCCACAGAGTCCATTTGCTCATAAAGAAATATCAAATCATATTCTAATTCATTGCAGCGTAACAAAAGCCATTGGGAGATCTGGAATTAATCGAATTTACTTCATGCATCAATCTATATGCAATTTATTTCCTAGTTCATTTACAAATTGCATATTCCAATGTATTTCTGTTTGTTTAATTCCGTGATTTTTAAAAGAAACCCATTTGATTCACAATAAATAAGTATGTTTATTTGTTTGTTGTCCCTCTCGAGAATTTTTCACTCATATGAAGACGCTACCAGTGCTGCAAATTAAGACCTCTACTTGGCATTCAGGATCATTTAGCAGTGAGGGATCTTTTTCGTGCCAACCTACCTTTGTTTTACGGTCTCATCCGAAGAACCGGTCTCCACGTCCCACAGTATGATTCGAACCCGCGACGTAAGGATCAATATATAAAGAAGAGTTAATTTTGTAAACTTTTACTTTAAATCCAAATCCAAAGATATTGCAGTAAAACTCCAGCTCTTGGCTGTGGGTCAGTCGGTCTAATGATGTTTGACAATAGCGAGTTGTTAAAATAATTTACAGGGGAAAAATGAGATAACACTTCAAACGAATTGCTTTTGTTACATGACCTAAACAAAGGGTTCACTTAACAAAAGGCCCATGGGCCACAACGCTTACCTGAGTAACATTGGCCCTGCTGTCCTTCACCAGAGTTTCTCCCTTGTAATACTTATTGTGGTCCCAGCCTACTTCCGAAGTCATGATTGAACAATTTAAAATCTACACTACCCTAGGATACTTCCATATACGTTTCAGCTTTTCTGGCCCAGTGGTTCTTGAGAAGATTTTTAAAGATTTTTCCAGTATATTTCAATGTTAAACTTTGATTCCCTATTGTGGCCCACCATACCCCCGGGTGTCATGACTGAACAATATAGAGTCCACACTACCCCAGGATGTTTCCATAAAAGTTTCAGCTTTCCTGGCCCAGTGGTTCTTGAGGAGAAAATTTTTAAAGATTTTTTCAGTATATTTAAATGCTACACTTTGATTCCTTATTGTGGCCCCACCCTATCCTAGAGGCCATGAATTGAACAATTTAGATTTTACACTATCCCAGGATGCTTCCAAATAAGTTTCAGCATTTGTGGCCCAGTGGTTCTTGAGAAAAGGATTTTTAAAGATTTTTCCAGTATATTTCAATGAAAAATATTGATTCCCCCATTGTGGCCCCACCCTACCCAAGGGACCATGATTTGAACAATTTAGGATTTACACTACCCCAGGATACTTCCATATAAGTTTCAGCTTTTCTGGCCCCGTGGTTTTCAAGAAGAAGACTTTTAATGATTTTTCCAATATATATCAACGTAAAACTTGAATCCCTAATGTGGCCCCTTCCTACCCTCGGGTGCCATGATTTGAACAATTTAGAATCTACACTTCCTCAGGAAGGTTCCGTATAAGTTTCAGCTTTTCTGGCCCAATGGTTCTTGAGAAGATTCTTTAATGACTTCTATTTTTGTCTTTTCTTGATTATCTCCCCCTTGTTAGGGAATACTGGAAAAGATTTCCCTTCATACTAAAAGCCTATCATTGAGTACACCTTTCCGTAGACAGTGAAACTAAAATTGGCTTAAGTGGGCATAGACACAAATTTGAAGTTGATATTTTCTCAAAATTTCTGTATTATATCATGACTTATATGTTGCTATAGAAATTCTCACGGAAATATAATGAAAAACTTATTTTATCTAGAAATTATTGAAACTAAGAATTTTGGGACGCGTTTGATTGATACAACCTTGTACTTTCACAAAGAAAACATTTTCCTTAATACTTAAGAAAAGTAGAAATTTCATTGTGTATTAATGAAAAAAATTAAAGATATAATTCAGAAAATTCAGAGTAGAAATGTGAGAAAGCAAAACCAGAAAACAATTGAACACACTCGTTGAAACTAAACATTAACAATAACAGAGCTCATGCCCTGTTTACAAAACAAATTACGTTCCACCGGATGTATTCAATTTGTTAAACTCTGCACACATCACTGAGCACGGACTGACAATACTGGTGAATTGGTTTTGCTTTCTCACATTTCTACTCTGAATTTTCTGGATTATATCTTTAATTTTTTTCATTAACTCACAACAAAATTTCTACTTTTACAAGTATTAAGGATAAAGTTAACCTTGTGAAAGTGCAAGGTTGTGTCAATCAAACGCGTCCCAAAATTCCTAATTTCAATAATATCCAGAAAAAATAAGTTTTTATTTATCATATTTCCGTGTGAATTGCTATGGCAACATATAAGTCTTGATATTATACAGAAAATTTGAGAAAATATTAACTTCCAAATCTGTGTCTTTGTCCCTTTAGAATAAACTAGGCATATATGGTAGCATTGGCAATGTCGATAGTCTTGGTAATATTTCATGTCAACAGTGTAGCAATGTGAATGTGATGGGGCTTTCTAACAATAAAGAGACATAAGCGTAGTCATGGACATTGGTCTTGTATTAAACATACATGTACTATACACAATGTATCTCTTGATTCACTACTATCTTATGTTAAAGAACAGTAAGGTCTTCATCACATTCGCACAAGCTTTACTCTGTCGCCTAGAGAGTTTTAACTGGTCCATTTGAAAAGGCCAAAAAAGTCTGTATTTTGATTCTTTGACACCAAAATACAGACTCGGATACTGTGATTATCACTATTGCAAATCATAGATTTTTTAAACCGCCACATTTGACGGAAGAGAACACTGCTCACATAATCTCTATGCTACTTAAACTTAAATTTATCAACAAATAACAAAATGTTCTTACTTTTATTATTATATACAAGGATTGTTATAAAAGTTCGCAGACACGTTAAATTACGGAAAATGTAAGGTGTATTTCGAAGAATGACATCTGTCTGATTAAATTCTTATTCTTTGTTTATTAGTAAGTAAAAAATCGGGTCCATTTACTAAAAGATTGGAAATATACTATGATTTTTACTGTGCGGTCATAGGATTCACGGAGCAATGGCTTAGCGTTAGGTAACGTAACAACCTGTTTCCAAACGTGTTAAGCCTTTTCACAGTTCTAAATATCTTTTTTCTTTAGACTTTCATGTTTTTTCCTATTTAAAAATTAAATAACTATATAAAGACATGAACTTTTTTCCCTAAAATGTCTTATAGTGGCTAATCGGATATTAGTGAGATCTTAAAATCAATGTCTACATAATATATGGAAACAATACAAAATCCACAGGTGCAACGTCCATGCGAAAAGCGGGGCATTGGTGTATCACAAGAGTAGATCATCAAAAATGTCAATCCGTCCATTCTTATTAAGCTATAACGATTTGAACGATTTGGTCCTAAATACATGTAGGCAATTCCCAGCAGCATCTAGAACATCTTAGTCACTTTCGGGTAACTTTCAGTCTGCACACATATTTTTTTTCTTGACTTTGTTTTTATGCATTGGTCATCTATAATTAACGATAAAACAGTCATGACCCCTCCAATTCATTTCAAACTTTCGCCAAATGACGTTTCATGATTATTGTAGCGGCAGGTAAAATATCATAAATTTTTGTCGCTACAACAGTGCAATTTTCAATTTCCAAAAAATGTCTATGTAATGTAAATGTGCGAAAAAGTGACATGCTCCGTGAAGCATGTTTTATCTAAATGATATAGCTGTAAGTTTTTTATGGATCATCGGAAAACTCTAAATATTTACTTATTTATTGGAAAATGTGTATAGTTTTTGTCTGCCGAGTTTTACTGGTTTCATGCAAATAGCGCGCTCACAATAGAACTTGTCCGCGAACTTTTCTAACTACCCTGGGTGCCATTAACTGGAATTTTCTTTGGGAAGGTGCACAACGTGTGTGTGGGTGTTGGAGAGTTTGAGGGAGTGGGTTTTTGACGTATGTTTGTAAGTTTGAATATAAAGTAATTGTTTTAAAAAATAAGACATTAAAAAATGCCAACAAAGGACGCAGTAAAAAAAAAAAAAATTCATCATCACAAAGGACTCGGTAAACAATAGAAATTTTCGAAATCACAAAAAGGTTCCAGTCTTGTATTCCATTATATTTCAGGTTGAAGTCAACACCTTGTATTTCTTACAAATATTCTTCGATTATTGCTTCCAAACTTTTTAATCACAAAAAAATTATAGTTTGCCCGACCATGACAAAGAGCACACGGTGAATGTGACGGTCGACAGGGGATGCTTACTCCTCTATGGCACCTGATTCCAATTCTGATATTTTTGGAGATCCGTGCTTGCTCCCAATTTGTATTGTTCCGATGGACTTTTGAGCTTGATTACTATTCGTTATATTTATATTTCGTCCCTAACCATATTTCTTCAAAACTTTAAATGACCGTCAGGGTAGCTCATTTGGTAGAGCGCTTGTTCCGTGATCGGAAGGTCATGGGTTCGAGTCCCGGCCGAGACTGATCTAAGTCGATAAAAAATAGGTAGCAACTGGTCCTTCGCCAAGCGCTCGGCACTTTGAAGTGCAAGTTGCGTGTCCTTCGGATGAGACCTTAAAACCGAGGCCTCGTGTTACGGCAGGCGTTGGCACGATAAAGATCCCTCACTTCTCAATTGCCCTGTGTGGCGAGGAAAGGTCTAAATTTGAAGCCCTTCACCGGTATATGGGGACGTCTCTATATGAGTGAAAAAATCTCGAACGGGACGTAAAGCAACAATCAATCAATCAATCAAAACTTTTTTAAAAATCCATACAAAGCACGAACTCCCTAGGGAGAATAAAAATGCAGCAGTTCTGAAATGCCTCAGTTTCTTATTAGTCCCCTTCCGGTGAAACCGGAGGGCACTATAGGTTTCCTCAGAGTCTGTCCATCCGTCTGTCTGTCTGTCCCTCTGTCAGTCTGTCCCACTTGGTTTTCCGCACTTTTTTCCTAAACGCTTCTAGATATTGAGCTGATTTTTGGTATGTGAGTGTATCTTGATTAGTTACAGATCAAGTTTTTCCGCTTCATTGTTTTTTGACGGAATTACGACCTTTTCAATTTTTAAGGGTTTTCTGCAATTTATTTCTAAACGCTTGCAGATATTGAGCTGATTTTTGGTATGTGACTTTACCTTGATTAGTTATAGACTAAGTTTGCATTTCGTTCCGTTTCAATGATTTTTGACGGAATTATGGCATTTTCAATTTTTAACGGGAACCAGATTACACTTGCCGGTAGGGGATTAGTATTGCTAATGCAATACTCTTAGAATGCTCGTTATACATGTAATTCTTTCATATTAAGTAAGCGAATAGTACCACTGGTCATTTCTAGTGATAAGCATTTTCTTAATATATCCCTCTGGGGCGCATATGATTTACTTACGTAATTGATAATTTTGATAACTTTTCAAATAAAACATATTTTATCCTATAAATCTTCTATACAGTCGATCATTTAATGTTTTTAAAAAGGTTATTTCAAACAGGAAATGAATCCACAACAAAGAAAATTGTTCAATATCACAGGAGTTTACTCGGTTACTCTATCCATACAATTCTATATATATATATATATATATATATATATATATATATATATATATATATATATATATATATATATATATATATATGTTAATACCCAAGATGATAATTATACAAATTCCTTAGAAATAAGAATAAAAGGATTTACTTATTTATATTACTTTCCGTTATCTTCTTACTTCTCTATTTACAAAAAATGTTAAAAACAACAACACCAAGCATTGAATTAATGTTAAAAACAACTGCACGCTTGAACCTTGCTTGTGTCTTGGTATAAATGTTTAAGCTGCAGTCAAAATCAATGCCTTTATTTACAAAAATGAAACAAAATATCTTTAATGTTCATTTATTTCAAAGTTTTGTAAAAATTACAATAAAATGAATGCCAAATAATGTAAGTATTACAAGTGAAATCATGATTACCTTAATCATATCATAAACTTTTCAATAACTAGAATTATTTTCATTTTTTGCTTACCACTTCTGTACATTCAATGCACCGTCATGCAATATCAGATAACACGATATTTCAAGGTCTTCTTCAGAAGAATACAAATAGTTGTTTAAATCTTGTTAAAATAAAATGATGATGAGGAACATTGTCTAGATATTTTTTGAATGACCCTCGTATTATCCGATAAAATTCATTAAGGTCAGTCTAGTTTTAAGTTTTGGATTACTCAATAGATATTTGTTAATCGTTGTGATTTACATTTCCTCATCACAGATATCTAGTGTTTCATGTGAAATTAATTTATAGGGAATGGCTTTTTGAAAAAAAAAATATATAAAAGAATACAGTAAACTATAGTTTCCTCTTGTAAATCCTTAGATCATTATAAACCAGAGTAACACCGTTTTTGAAATTTGATTTTTTTACTATATTGCAGTGAATATTCAAGGTTTCACAGTTTTTTTTACTATGAAATTCAAATTGAAAAACTTTCTTGCTCTTTAACTTTCAAATGTCATTTTTTTCCAATTCAAAATGACTAATTTTAGATTCAAACTTTAGTTTTAAATACAAACATCAAAGATATCAAATGCTAGACATATTATAATCCTCTAAAAAAAATCCAACGCATCATAATAATTCAAAGCACCAAAATATCATTGTAAAATCAAAGTACATCTACATGCTAAATCAAAAATCGCAGTATACCAATATAACTACATACTTAACGTATACTTTTCGTTAGCTGTACCAATTTTATTAAGTACGTTCCGTTTCAAGTAAATTCAAACAAGTGTTTTATTTGTTCGTGATGCATAATTTGTACAGTTAAAAGTAGAGTAGAAACGACAACATTTCACTTGAAACATTTCAAGTTACTTTATTACAAAAAAAAAAAAACAAAAACAATATATATTGCTTATAGCAATAACTGTGAGCACCTTTCCTTTTCACGTTGACAAATATGTAAGTACATTTGACATACGTACAGGTTCCAGGTGGAATGTTTTTGATTGGGTCCCATCATTTCCAACAATAACACTTCCTTATTTTGTACATGCCCTTTTGCAAAGTATGGCCAAAAAACAAACAAAAAAAAAAAAACATAAGAGGCATCTAATTCGTTACCATAATCGTTTTCTTTTGCTACACAAACATTTCCTTTGTTCGCTCACCCTTTTCATATCAAGAAATATCAAAAAACGGATGTTTTTTTCCATCGACAGATTGAAATGTCTCGTTTTCATACAGGCTTGTGGAAACTCCTGTAATATTTTTCCTGCAAGTGTTATTCTGACTGAATCACTTGTTGTTGAATAAGACCTCGACAGAAAGTAGTATGTCTTTAATGTTTCGATCAAGTAATTTGTCGTCCAATACTTTTTCGTAATCTTCACACACCGGTGATTCTATGCTTTCTTGTCTTTCAAAGGTTGGCTGTCTCATAACAGCTATGCTGGCGGATTTCTTAGACAGACCAGAATTAAAAGCTATAACATTATTATCGGGAAGTTGACCTACACTGGCACTGAATATAGGATTCTTTCCTGACATTCTGAAGTTTTTTCTTCGCCTTGTTAAAGCCTCTCTTGGATCCAGGTGTATTGGACATTCTTTTGGTGGCAATAACACCGTGTGCTCTGAAATATCTTCCGAATCCAATCCCGTTCCATCTCTCTGGTCATCATCGCTAAAGGTTGTCTGTCGATTTGATAAAGGGACAACCAGTCGATGTTTTCCATCGCCCTCTTCCTCATCACTTGAAGTTGCCTGTCTGCTCAAAACCGGGATAGCAAGCCTGTATTTTCCATCGTTGGATGCTGTTTCATCTTCATCACTAAATGTCGTCTGTCGGCTACTAAAAGGGACGCTTAGCCGTGATTTTATGTCAACAAAATCATCTGATTTTCCTGAGCGACTCATTTGAGATGTTTCTGCGCTAGTATATGAATCACATGATGTCGAGTGTTGACTCCAAGCTGTTCGTTTTTCTCTGGCCTGTGCACATGCTTTTTTAATTTCTTCAACATGGGTGGATTTATCAGGCCCATAGTTTTCTTCATTTGAAGCCATTTCAAGAAGCCAAGCCATTAACTTGTCATAAGAGTCGATTTCTTGTTCGTCAGCATCTTCTAATCTTTGTAAAATTTTTGCTGAAAAAAAATTATTCAAATGTGTTTGTAAATGAAAAAATCATAAAACACTTCAAATTATTAAAATAACATTATACTTGTGAAGATCTTTATACATGTAGTTAAACAGAAAAAAAAGCATTGGGTATCTATACATCTTTGTATCTAGTGTAAGCTTCATGATCACCCGACGTATTTTATACCCTTCTTATGCTAGCCATGAAAGTTGCAATATTTCGTGAGTATTTCATGAATGATGTTTATATTTGAAAAAAAAAAACAGAAAGTAAAACCAGTGAAAAGTAATTAGTATAAATTATGATAATTTCCTACAAAGAATACCTTTCCGGTACAGAGTAATGTTATAACGGACACAACCAAGACTTACATTTCGTCGGAAAACTTCATAGAGCAACTTCGAGATTATTAGAAATATTTAAATATCTTATCTGATATAGCATAATGCACATAATGCAGATACATGGAGATATATATCGTTCTACGCAATTAATAACAATAAATCAAAAGGCAATAGACCTAAATAAACAAGAATGCCTAGCACTTCAATCTCTTAATCTTCCTTTTAATTATTATATTCAGGGACTTGCAGGAAGAAACTGTTGGACAAGATTAAACATGAGGATCCTTGTATATATCAAAAAATTTAGTTTATACAGTCTATTTTAGCCATTCTAAGGAGAAATATTTTTTTAAGATTCTTCATTATTCTATGCTTTACATGAACATAGTCAATTCTATTAGAGGCTTATCAAAGTCCTATCTACCAACTGCAATAATTTCAAACTCGCTACAAAAAATACATTTCACCAAACTGTGTGCTTGACGATCCTCTGAAACGGCTTTAAGACATTCTAACGTATTTATTAGTAAAAGTTGTTGTGCTCCCACCCTGAGCAATATGGTCAGGAATTGAACAAGACTTGGTTGAAATACATGCTTGCATTTAATTCGCACAAATTATGCTTTGTTCTCCTTTTCCTACATTGTAATGTGTCTAATTTGAAATTGACAATAGGTTCTAGCCTGGATTCAGGTCTTTCTGTTAAAATAATTTATAAGATAGGTTATTATTGGTTTCATAGACTTGATTTTTTTGTTCTTTTTCTTTAATATCGCCTGCACATATATCTATTAAATTCTGACCCCACCCCCGCTGTTGCTCCAACCTAGTTCCAATTAAATTTTAGAACTATAATAAGGAACATGTATATTTTATGCTTGTAAACGCATTACTTTTTTCATTTTTAAGTAGAAAAGCAGGAATTTTTATTTTTTAAGCAGGAACCGCGCATTTTTCCGGTGTAGAAAGTTAAAATCATGAATCGACAGTTCTAAAATTTTATGCAAAACATGATGTCGGAAACAATTTGGCATTTGGTAGAAAAAAAAAAAAAGAGATAAGTATGACGGGAAAAACTGTAACGCAAAGAATTTTGCATTCAATTGTGACAAAGAAGAAAAAAAGTAGGTACGACGGAAATAGAAACTGTAACGCAAAAAATTGAAAACGTGCATATCAATATAAGCGTTAAATTTACTCAATTATACGAAAGTATATCAAAATAATATGTTTTCCCATAGATATGAAATATTTCAGTCAGCTTGATATCAAGAAGCATGCTTTGTAGAGAAGGTTCAACAAAAATGTCCAGAGTCTAAAATAACGTGCCAAAATAAGTTCCAGCCGTGTTTCGAGGGGTAAAATTCAAAATGTTTTTGTCTATTGTAAAATGTATTAAGTATGCATAATGTGCTTATGAAAATAGTCAGAATGAATGTCAAATTAATTTACTCAAATAATGAATATCTTTCACAGTATTTGAGATTCAACATATTTTTCTATTCAACAAAATTATGACACAATTCGTTTTGCTTCAATTTACATGTAATGCACGAAAATGCGTTCAAGAGTAATCTATTCTTGAACTGGAAGGAATAAATTAAAAAGGCTGAAGACAACGAACAGTGATCATAAAAACTACTAACAATACAAATATGTGAACAGGTCATAAACATGGACCTCTGAAAATTCCAGAGGTGGGATCAGGTGTCTAGGAGGAGTAAGCATCCCCTGTTGACCGGTCACACCCACCGTGAACCCTATGCAAGATCAAGTAGACGGAACATTCCGTAGTCAAATTTAGTAGAAAAACAAAGGCATAACAATTGGTATGAAACAGGTCAGCCAAAATACGACCTAGTGATGAATTTACGGAATGCTGACTTTCAACGAGGTTGTTGAAATTCCTTCAAGAATAACTTGTGTGAGTAGCCTGCCTCGGTTTAATAATTGATCTTACTCAGAATATGTTCTTCAGTAGCGAATAAATTGGAAGACATAAACACCAATTGCAGGTGATAGCGGAATATTACTATATAAATAAGGAAAGTTGACGATGGAAAAGCTGGTCATCTCGTTTGTCATACAGTTTAGTTGTTAGTTGGCCTTTGTCGTCTATAGTCAGTAAAACATCCAAATATGAAACAGATGTGGCAGACAATGTGGTGTCTTTTCTTTCATATCGAAAAAGTGAGAAAAAAAATACAATGTAGACCGTTAGATAAAATAATGATATAATGGGCCACTAGTAGCATTATTGCAAGCATTACCTCAAACCATCCTAAGCGCTATTTAAGTGTAACGTTTTATTTTGAAAATGTCTTTAACATCACAAGTAACGTATACACACATATCAACAAAACTTAAGAATCATCTTCCTTCATTTTGAAGTAATTGGTGCATTTTATAAACACGAAAAATATGTGCTTCAAGACAATTAATACAATATCGAGCGGCCCACACTATAACTCGTTTAGATCTGAATAGCTACGAGAGGCATTCTACAGCACACATACCATCCTCTGATAGCGAATGACCCTTTCTTCAACAACTTACCACTGGGTATCAGAAAATACAATTGTATAGTTTTATTGTGCACTTTAAGGTCCCATATCAATATATGCATAGCAGCTGACTTGCTGCATCCAGGATATTCCACAAAGTCGCAAAAAAGATTTCTGAGGTAAAGGTCATGTTTTGGCTTCTGTTATTTGTGCATGTATCTTACCTTGCATTACAGTTCTTTGCACGGCAAATGTGCTGGGTAATGCTTTTGGAAGACTATTTTTACAGCTTCTATTAATAAATGTTTGTTTTGGTTTCATTCTGATACTTTGTGATACTGGGTCATACTCTAATCGAATCCTGTCATCCTTACCGTTTAATTGCAATCTTGATGTGCGGTGAAAATCTATTCATCTATATTTCGAGCAAAACATGTAGATTAATTTTATGCTTAAATTATTTACATGTTCGTTGTCTTTCCTGCACAGTCTTATTTGATGCTTTTTGTTTTCTACATGTATATATCGTTCTTAATATTTTTCATCTTTTTATTTCTTGCAATTGAAATGATGGAAAAACTATTGAAGACGAATATAAAACAAAAATAAAGTATTGTATATTCATGTATTCTGGTCGTGTAAGTTTCAGGATTATTCAACTGAAAGAAAAAGCTGATTATTTTCTACAAATATCTTATTTTATACCAGTCATGAAAGTCTTGTACAACAGTTCGTGAGTAAACATATGATTTATTGATGCTTTTTGGTTTATATTTAGTAAAAAAAATCAAAATTAATTGAAACATAAGAGTTGTTACAAAATGTCATACATCATTTAACTATTCCCAGAAGAGTAATTTAATAGGGGCCATTACCACGACTTTGATGCTTGCAATAGATTTTATCGGGTAACTTCACAGAGTGACGTTGGAGTTCGATATAACACGAATAATAAAGTTTCGCTTAATCTGAGAATTATTATTGAGTTTATATTCCTATAAAATAGAGGAACGTTTTATACGTGTTTAAACACATGAATATGCATTTTTAAAGAGGATGAATTAAGAAAGCCATGAACCCAAGGTGTTTATTCAAGCTGCCTCGATCGAACTCCGAATTCCTACTCTAAAAACGGCTAGTCAATAGGAACACTGAGACTGTATCCAAAAGGATAGTTGGACAAGATTTAAAAAAAACATCATGTCTCACGAGTGAATAAGTTCAATATCCAACTACAATCTCCAAAACATTAAATTTTCTGTTATTACATTTTCTTCGTTTTCCTTTTGACCCTATTTCATGTAGCTAAGTTAACCTGGCTCCAGGATTATGAAACACATTTCAAGTTAAGTAAAATTTTCAGTCACCTGTAAGAAGTTAATTGTCAACTTGATCTATAAATTTGAAGATAACACTTTGGTTAAGCAATATTTTAAAAAAAAATCTGACTTCTACAACAACATCTCCATACATAAAGATTTTGAATTAAGCTTAAGATTTTCATGATCCCAGGGAATGGCAGTTATTTTTACACTGAGAAACATTTTCATAATGTTAAAATAATACGTATCTTTGAAAAAATCAATTTTATTCAATGATAAATTTCAATATTTATGTTGAGTGTTGACTAATGTCTTTCATATAAATTGTAAGGCCATTATTTTCATACTGAATTAACTGTGGAATTCTCCGTTTACCCGATCATGACAAGGAGCACACAGCGGGTGTGAAAGGTCGACAGGGGATGCTTACTCCTCCATGGTACCTGATCCCACCTCTGATGCTTTTATAGGTCCGTGTTTGCTCTGTTCACAGTTTGTATTGTTTCAATGAATTTTTGAGCATGATTACTGTTCGTTATCTTTATATTTTATGTAATAAAATGAGGTATTTGGTTATTGATAAGAATACGCTAAAAAAAAAAAATAAGGTTTAGGAGAAATTAGCGACAAACTATACAATTTATTATTTTTGACTACATGAGAAGTGTGAATAATGGATGTAGATGAGTGAGTGAGAACGTATTTCATAGATGTAAAAATGTACAATTTCTTTATTAATTACCATAAAGATATAAATAAAAAAATATATACTTTTTTCAATATCTAACTTGACCAATTAACCTAACTAGTAGGTTATTACTTAATTTAATAATAACCTACAATTTTTTAGCCTTATAAATTCAGCATGAATTAATGGCTTTGATCATTATTATCTTCCCTTGAAAAAAAAAGGCGTGACATTCTATTTGACCAAATTTCAATCCTCTCTACTGTCATGTTGTAAATTTTGAATTTACCAGGTGGCAGTAAATACAAAATATACAACCCGGTAAATTTAAAACTTACAACATGACACTACACAAGGATGTTTTGTTGCGAGTTTTGTTGACATTTGCCCATTGATTCCAAAGAAGAAGTCGAAATTTTGAAAAATGTGCAGACGCCGAAAAAAAAATGTGTTCAGAAAAGCTCGCTTGAGCTATCATCTCAGGTGCATGAGCTAAAAAAAATATAGACCTCTGACATGTAGATCACCTAAACTACATGCATGTACAGTCAGTAACTTTTTCTCGTCTGTTAGGTTAGTGACAAATAATTATTGGTAAATAAACTCCCCTTTTCACTATCTATTCGGATAAAAAAAAATCCAGCTAATTGTTCTTAAGCACTGATAACTCCTACATAGTGGGTAATCAGTTGTATTCTTCCAATAAACAAAAAATCAAAACAATCTACAAACGTCGTGTTCCTTTATTCGCTAGCCGAGATTAGTGTACATAGATCCTGTTGTTTACCTTTAATCATTCACGAGCTGTGCAGTCTTATGTCTGAACGGTGCAAAATGAATATGAAACAGAGAAAAAAAATCAATGTCTAGTGGTTCCGTTTTAGATTTCCTGTCTGCTTTGGTCTCTTCACAAACAATACAACTGAAACTTCGTAAATTCAGCATATTAAGAAATCGTAATTTTCTATCACATTTTTATCTTATGTGCCCATATGATTAAATGATTTGCACACTCAATACAACACATCCAAAGGAAACAAGCAGGACAAAATCAAATATTAATCATGATTACACATGTACTGTATCTGATGGAATGTAAAGATCTATAAATCAGAAAAGAGAATTCTAGAAAGTCAATTTGAATGAACAGGCAAGTAAATAAATAGATTTGTTTCCTGGAGCTATTAGAATATATGTACCTCATTAACGGTGCTACACCATATAGAGATGTCAATCTCCTCTATACGATCGGGTTTTTTTTTCGATCAATGTTTATAAAGCCTGTTCCAGATAGCCATGAAAACAAAATTGGCAAGATTTTTCTACCACCTAAATAATTGAGAGGTATACCGGAGTTTACTATGTTATCCAAAATATATAATTAATAATAATGAATAAATAAAAATAAATAAAAGTTAGTTACCAGCATAGGATAGAATTTGGGTTCAAAATACTTGCTTAAAAGTGTATTTAGCATTTTTTAACCAGCGACTTTACAACGATAACATAAGAATAACATATTGCGTTAGTACGTACTTAGCTGTTTCATAAATTCTTCAGGAAATTACCCATCTAGTTTGACACATCTGAAAATATCACTATTATGTGCATTAGCAAATAAATATATCGTCTGTTTGTCTTCATTTTCAGAATTTCTAAAATGCAACAAAGCTGGTCCGATGCATTTAGGCAATGCCTGCATAAAAAAGGGTTGTGGAGGTGGTCAAGTTTTCATATTTAACATGTACAACCATGGTTTGTTTATCTGATTCACTGTTCCATGTTTATGATATAAACATTTCTTATCCAGTAGAGAAGCCGAGCCAAACATCCAAGGTAACATGTTCAAGGTCCCGAAAGACACCTCTGTATGATGATCTCTATCCGATAGAGACCTTGATAAAGGGGTATTCTTTCTTAAAGACACAAAATACATAGCTTTCTATCAAATATACTTTTCTCGTGTTATCAAACCTACTTAAAGCGAAAGAAATGTACAAAAAATAAAATAAATCTGAAATACTATGAAGATTTGCTCAGGAACTTTTCACAATGGACAGAAAAACTCGACTGTACTAATTTTCTGTTGTACAATACTTTATTATAAAGTTTATATTAAGGGTAACAAATGATTTAGATATCCTCCTATAGTTTCGACAAATAAATTGTGAACATTATAAACATGTAATAATTATTTACTATATGTACTTTACTCTTCCTCGAGAAATTCTTACCTTCAAGCATTTAATTTGGTCATTGGTAGCAAACATAATATCATGATATTATGAGCATTACTTTTAATAACATAAAAACTGAACAATCACTTAAACAAAAAAAAAGGATTTGTATTAAAACAATGCATACCTTCTTCGCCCTCCATTTCAAATTTTCCTGACGGTTTCCCTAATTTCTTGCTTCCTTGGTTTCCCATTATACAGATTCACGTGTAGTTCGTATAACAATAATTAACAGCACGGCACAAGAGGGTTTTCATTCATAAACCTCCTGACATCAATAAGAGAATGCAGCAGTCGTGATCCGATCTATATATACGTCTGACTTCGCTACGGGAGATACAACCGATGCATTATACGCAGTGTTAACAGAGGCGTTTTACAATCGAATTCCCGTCGGTGATGTGACGTCATTAATTTGAAAAAAAAATTGCTTTTCTTTATTTACATTTGTTACAAATTTATATCTTTCATCAGTAATTAGTGCGTAAAACTCTTGAATTCGTTCATTTTACAATTCTTGGAGAGTCAAGAAGGTTAAAATCAGTCTTTTCAATTACAATCAGCAGAAAATATGCGTTGACATGGTCACAGAACGTTTGCATTTAATCAATCATTTCTCATGGTTATCTTTATTTCCGGAAAGCATCATGTCATAATGAAGATATCTGAATAAATTATTAAAAGTGAAATTATAAAGCATTTCTTTGCTTAGATGGGAAGAACAAAAGCATGTTTGCTTACAAATGTCATAAAGGAGTGTTTTATATTCATTGACAAAATACCCAGAGAGCCAATGGGTATCCTGCAGAACGAGATAAACAAATCCAACTTTGCGTATCATAAACATTGATGTCACTAAAATTGATTTGTTGTTTTTTATCCTGTGTTTACTGGGTGGAGGGATTGTGTGGTTGCCTTATATGTGCCACATGGCATGAAGAGGACTAAGTAAGTTATACCGATCAAGTGCTTCTGTGCTCTTTATTTACAAAGCTACAAACTTTCAGTAAGGAGCGTACTAGGAACGTATACTTAGTAATTACTAGACCGATTGTCTGTATCTGTGATACCGGTAATTCAGCATACCAATATCAGACGAGTTCAGTCACCAAGGACTCTTCCATTCCAAAACACATTGCGTATAAAAAAAAAAAGGTCAACGTCCCCCAGGATACACGGTCTTATTAACACAGGTAATACAGCACAACTACTGACTACAAAACGATGGAATTTTTATCAGTGACGTATTTCTGTTCGTGCTTTTCTAAATGATATGATCGATTTTCGAAATCCGACAACAACATAATGGATTAGTAGGGTGTAAAACGGCTAATGCTGCATCTAATGCACTGAACAAGATTTAGTGAATGTTCACAAGAGAAATAATACCATTCCCATACGGTTTCCTCTCCAGACTATAATCAGTGGAGTTTTCTTTCATTTTGTATAACTTCATGGATTATTTTACTATAGTATTTCATTTCTTGTGAACACAATTTTCATTATTTCATTTAATGTTCTTGTGAACCGAATTTTGAAGAAAACTTTTTTTTTTCAAATTTGCAACTTCATGCAAAAAAGAGAGGATATTTCTGTTTTGTTCGTGAATGCATGCAAGGTGCCTTGAAATCTTATTTCATTCAGATATCGGATTTACCAACAATATCAGTCAATTTTCAGAAAATTTTCTACTTGGATTAAGTTACAATTTGAGCCAGGGGAATTTTTGCCCAAAAGTGTGTTTTAATGGGCTTAGGTTTGATCACTATCATACAGATTTCTTGTATCAAGTAGTTGCAGTTTCGAGGATTCATCCAATAAGATTACTTTTGGATTAATTATTATATAAAAAGTAGCATTCTGAAAGAAATTCAAAATGCCCTGTCCATCACGTGTTCCCAAATTAAGCGTTTAATATCAATAAAAATAGCTTATACGTGCATTACTTGGTACATAAAGAGGTATTCTGATGGTAATACAATGTAATATCAAATGCGTCCCTGTTTGGCTTCATTTTTCACTTGTATTTAATGATCCCTTATTCTCCTTACTTGCTCTTAAAGATGCTGTAAAAGAGGCATTAAAACAAGATTAAAGAAAGGCTTATTGGAATATATGAAATTATTTTTGTTTAAGTATTGCAGTATGAAAATCCACATGAAAAGATAGACATTTTATTGCTATATCTATTTCGTCTAAATCACAAAAAATGTCAGTTTATTTTTAAGATCTTGACGTTACGAATATCAACTCATAACCCTAATTCATTCCTACAATGTCTGTCAAGAGTCTTTAAAATGTTGATTTTGAACTCTAAGGCGGAAATCCGCTCTAATCATACCTGTAATTTATTAGGTTTTCAGGTGCAATGGCGTCTAGGAGATCTACTAGTGTTGACATCTGGGATTCTTGGATTTCAAGACCACAGCTCTGCATATTTTGAACATTTTGTTTATGAATCACAAGAACATATATTTAATATAAAAATAATGCAAATTATTACGTTTATTTTACAAAACAGATATTTTGGTAACTACTTCAAGAGGATTTGCAATGTGCATGAATGCGACAAAAAATCAGGTGACATATATATCCTTATTTGTCCATGATGATATATGAAATAATCAAGATGATATATCGTACGCGTAATATTCTTTGCCCTTTGGAAAATCTCAGACCTATTTTGATCAACACTTTATTTTTAATTAATAGGATAAAAGGGAAAGGTATGACATGGCCTGATATACAAAGAAAAAATACTCTTTCCTGTGTATCATACCAAAACTTTTCTTTTGACATACCAGTTTAACAGAGTTCAGTGAAAATACTCTCTAACAGTCAATCCGGTGTGTTATAATTGAAGTTTGCAAACAAATTCTTCGAACGGAAGTGAAAAGACAAGTAAGGAATATGGTTGAAACAATACATGTCTATACTTAAAGTAAATCAAGCATTTCAATCCTTAAACTTTCATTTGAGTTTAAAGTGCCTGCTTCTCGCAAATAAGCACCAATTCAAGGGCTTAAAGGTCTCAGAGAAAATCAGGTATGAAAGAGGGTTACGTTAAAGTTGCCATTAAGTTATTTAAATGTTAATAAATAAAGGTTAATTTAAAGTTGTCATTTTTTTTTCAGAGCCATACTACTGCTTTTGTTTAACAATTTCCATTCTTTACTTCTTTCCTTATACTATGTCATATATTATAAGATAAAGAGCTAGGTTCACTTTATGCATAAAATGGCCCTGTAGATATACCAATTTATTGACTAACACCCTGTGTACCATTTCCAACATTAATATAAAGTAGACTCTAAATGCTCTCAGTTTATATAGCAGAATTTCCCTTGAAGAGTCCAGGCATTCGAAAACAGGTTGTCTGAAATTGCAATGTTATTGAATTTTGCAGAAAACAGGTGTTTCTGAGAACCTTCAGCAAAGAATCAAAATATGAACACCCCTCGATCCAAAAACTAAAATATGTTTTATAATCTTCATTAACAGTTCTTTTATAAAATATTTACATATTTTGGATCGGAGGTTGTGCTGTATACGAAATTTTGAAAAATGGCATCACATTTTGGAAGAAATATTCAGGATATGTGAATAATGACGCTATTCATGACGTCATTTACAGTAGATATTCATTCAACAAGTGTTCAAGTATTATCTATTGCTTTGTCGACTAAAACTATACAGTTTTGAATTTTCAGAAATTCACAGGGCCAAAAAAGGCCCTAAGTGGCTCTTGCTCTTTAAGAAAATGTACCTGTAAGCCTTGAATAAATTCTTGAATTGTCACAGAACCCATCTTCTTCCTGTCTAAGTTGATAAACATATCTCCAAGTTTAATGTCCTTTTCGTGACTGTACTGCTTGATTACTTGAAGAATATTTGAAGGGGTTATATCAGCAATGTGGACTCCGAACATTTGTTCCTTTGCTTAAAATAAATGTACAAATAAAAATATAGCATTTTCCCCTGATTTTTTTTTCAAATAAGGAAAACAGAAACGCTTTATCATAATTTACAAATATATGAAATATGGAGATAACGAACAGTAATCAATCTCAAAAGTCCATTGAAACAATACAAATCGGTCGCAGATTAAACACGGACCTCTAAAAGCCTCAGAGGTGGGGTCAGGTGTCTTAGAGAAGTAAGCATCCCGTGTCGACCCGTCACACTCGCCGTGTGTGCTCCTTGTCATGATCCGGTAAACGTAAAAATCTGTAGACAATTCAGTTGTAAATAATGGGCTAAAAATTAGTATGAAAAACGTCAGTTAACATTCAACTTAATGATAGATTGTATTTGCTGACAAGGTCATTGTATCAACCATAAAACCTGCAAAATGTTGACTTCAAAGGAGACTGTTGATATCCTTGTTTCATGAACTTGTTTGTCAATAGCTTGTCTCGTATTAGAAACTGTTTCTACGTAGAGCATGCTCTTGCGTATCAAATCAACTGGGAGACATAAACTCCATATGGAGGTGATAGGGGTATATTGCTACATAAATAAAGGAAGTTGACGATAGGAAAGTTAAAGTCATCACGTTTATCTTAATATTTGTTTAGCATTAACGTCTTCTTCTAGCAAAATATCCAAATATGAAACAGATGTTTCAGACTCCGTGGTATCTTTTATTTTAAGTTCAGTGGGATATATCGAGTCGGCATAGAAGTAGCTATTGTTAATTGATAATACGTCGTAGATATATCTCAATGTCGAGTTGAAGGTCTGGCACATCAAGTGTTTTCTTCTCATGTAGAAGTTTTTGAAAAAAAAAATTCTTTATATGAATATAAAAATAGGCCTGCTAATAAAGCAACGCAATTAGTATTTAGGGAAATTCCGACGGATTGTTGGAGGACTAGATCTCCAAATACTACATAGATATTGTCAATCAGAAACTCAAGCATGTTTTTAATATCAACTTCGGAGTACTTGTATGTATAATCATAATTAATTTTTTTTTTAACAAAATAATGTTGCAAATGACCAATGACAAGTAAATTTACGAGTTCCCTTTTTTACTGTAAAAGAAACTCTCTGTCAGAAAGCCTGGACTTAAATTTATCGCAAGGAATGGATGTACTGTGTTAAATAGTCGTACGTTTTGATGTTATTTAATTTACTAAAATTTTGTGATTTCAATTTTTTCTAAAAGTTCCTTGGAGTTTTCAAATATCCACATCTGATTTACACCACTTCTCGATTTTTTTGTTGCACCGTACTAGTGAACTTTATCCTTTATTGCTGTTAATATTTTAGTGAGGAGTTAAGAAAGAGGCTTGGTAGAACATTTACTGAAGCCCGCTATGTATCTTTGTTTGTAAGGATTTTTATGGAGTTTAGGAATCCAGTATAAGTATGGTCATTCACATTCAATTTGATTGTTGGGAATATTAAAAATATTTAAAACTGACATATGAGTTTGAAGAATTTCCTCCTTAGAAAGGGAGCTATGGGTATACGTCGGATTTCCACTTAAAGGATTAAATCCCAGCTTACCTAAAATACAATTCAAATTGTGAGACTTACAAACAAAGCCTATGTTGTTACCTGCTTTATCAGCTGGGACCAGTACATACTGATCGTGTAGTCGTTTAATTCTTTTTTTCATATCTGAATTAGTGAACACAGAAGGATAGATGGTTTTCACATTGCCCCTAAGTCGCTTAAAGAGGTTCACTCCTGAGCTTTTGAGCATATTTTTGTCGTGTCCTATATTTAAAAAATTCTGCATAATGTTTTAGTTTTTACAATAAATTTGGATTCTACAATCCCAATTAAACTATATTCAGTTAAAATCCCATAATTAAATTCCATACCAAAAGCATTACGTGAGGAACTATATTTTGTGGCGGAAGTTTTTTTTTTAGAAGAAAACGATCTTTTTTTTTCTTTCGAGGTATTTGAAGTATTGAAGTTTGGATTCCTATTTTTCCATGCAGCCTGCACACAAAGTTTTCTGTGCCGTGAACTATTTTGTGCTGGTCCTAAATTATATATTAAATAAACTGTTATGAATTCTATCATCATATTTGACAAATATAGCAAATATATTGTGAAACTCAAGAAAAAAAATTGACCCAATTTAAGCCTAGAATTAATACTACATGTATTTTAGTAATATCTAAACATTAACATCACAGACCCCCACTTTTAGATTTTATTTTCTGAATATATAAGATACTTTTAACCATTCTTCTTCAATTCAGTAAAATGTAATTACTTTCAAATGATTTTTTTGCTTGTTAAATTTTTAATGCCAGAAAAATGACATTTCTGAGTGCAGAAAGGTCAAAAAATTGACCATGCGAAATAATTTGAAACGTTTTTGTTGTCACAAATTTTAATGTGTCTATTCAAGATGAAATAAGACTGTTTTTGTTCCCATATATTATTTGAATAAAAAGAAGTATTTAAAGTATTGTTAAGTTTGGATTCCTATTTTTCCATGCAGCCTGCACACAAAGTTTTCTGTGCCGTGAACTATTTTGTGCTGGTCCTAAATTAAAAACTTTAAAAATTATTTTTTTGTGTTAGACGTAATTACAGTGCAAAATGTTCATGCTTAATGCTCCGTAGCGCCAAAATAAATACAATGACCCCCATTTTTGTTTTGATTTTTAAATAAGCTATGTGTGTAGATTCTAAAAATATACTTAATAAAAAATTCTCACTACTTTTGATGGCAGGATCCAAACTACTTAATGCGCCATTTCAACATCCATCTTATACTTGTAATGTAATTTTTAAAAAAGTAACATTTGTTGTCCGTTGGACAAGTGAATATTTTAGTTAATGTTGAGCCCTGGTAAACAATTATTCATCATTAAATTAATCGTTAAGAATAGAAAATAATTATATTTTAACATGTTTTAAAAACACTCCTGGTTTACACATTTCTTTCTCGTCTCGAAAATTATTTACCGGTATGTTTTAAACAATAATCATTTACATATTTATAAACACATGCATTTAAATTGATAACTGATAACACACCCTACTCTTTGATGTATTATAAGTTGAACATGCCTTTTCCTTGTAAAACTTTACGTTTGCTACAGGATTTACTGACTTTTTCTCATGAAATAATTTCATGGAATCTTGTATAATACGGACTGATCACTTCTACAACCTCGCAATTGGGATTTCTAGCCAATGCTCTCGAAATACAAAAGGCGCCATTCTCTTCCTAATTTCCTGTGCGGTGTAGTCATTAGTCTACTGAAAGCCTATGCATTCATTAGTAACACATGAGAAAATAACCATTGACTATAGTGAGAAATAGATTACTACAGCTTCTCTTGCCAATTGATTGGCTGGTAAATTTCCCACACACACTTTTAATAACCCAGAAACAAGGAACGGCTCACGGCGGTTTTTCTCTCACGGGGATAGAACATTGTGTAAATTAGGGAAGTATGTCGGTACAATTTTTTTTCAATTGAAGCTCTTGGAAATAGCTTGCTTCCGAAACCAAATCTATTAACTGCGCTGTTGCATGACTATAGTAGGATGTACATCTACATCTGTCGTACCGTTCATGTATTTGTGGTTTTTATAATTGATTGCGTTTGCGTTGCAGTTACCTTTTTTGGGTTTGACTTTGATTACGTAATCACTTAGAACAACACCATGTGTAACCTGGAGCTCTTTGGTTTCCTCCAGAACTTGCTTCAATTCTCTGAACTCCTTGTCAACTTCTATGCCCTAGAAATTAAGAAAAACAAAACAATCAGATTCTGTATGCATGTAGGTATAGGGAGGAGGTACAAACCTTCAAAAACATGAAAAAATCTCAATATTAAAATGAGGTTAACAATTCTACCTGTTTATTATCGTATGTAACATACTTACTGACAGATCTAACTGCGTAATCACACAGTGCTCGCAGGCCACCCCCTTTAGGATGTCTTTGGCTCCTTCAACCCCAAAAGGATTGTGCCCTATCTAAATAGAGCTGTACATGTATACATGTGTATCGTTAATCAAGCGGCAGAATGCTTTATTTTCTTGACAAATCATGTAAAATTTACGATTTTATTAAACATTTTTTTTTATTCAAAGAAGCACGTATAGTCTGTCATTGCTTGTGTCTTGTGTTGTTTGTTCGAGGATTTTGCTAATAAGAAGCGAAAGAACAGGGGATTAAATCCATGAGCCACTTGTTAAGGAAAATTATAAAATACGGATCTATGACAATTTTACTTTTAACCTTAATTTAGAACCTAATTTACATAAAAATAACTGTTTGAAGCTGGCAAAGACATTGAAATCTTGTTAGTCAATTAAACACAAGTTGAGTAAAACAAAATTTTGTCTATTTCTTGAACCATAACGTTTTTCCATTGCAAGGTGGAGTCGTGGATCTTTGTCTATCTCTTGGACTTTAACTTATTCTATTGCAAGCTGGAGTCATGGATCACTGTCTATATTTCTTGTCTTGGACTTTAGTCTGTTGCAAACAGAAGTCAAGAATCAGTGTCTGTTTCTTGAACATTAACTTATTCTTTTCGAGCTGGAATCATGAATCAATGTCTGTTTCTTGGACATTAACTTATTCTATTGCAAGGATCAGTCAAGGATCAATGTCTGTTTCTTGGACATTAACTTACTGAAAAGTATTCTACTGCAAGCTGAAGTAAAAAGTTACTATTCGCTCAAAAGGTAATACACATAAAAGAGCCGTCGTAATAGACCTGATGGTTCTAGGCATTTCTATATGAGTTTACCTCTCTAATAAACAAATTTATTATTCAGTTAAAAAAAAACTTTTTTCCTATCAATGAATATCTTCTATGGTTTGTGATCAAAATGACCCTTAAGTATGACAAAGGACAAAGATTACAAGAATGGAACTAATGATTTTTCATTTACATTGTACTACGAACGTTTTTAATAATGTTTGGGTTCAAGATAAGAAGAATTGGAGTAAGAAACGTGGTCTATTTATTATGTAAAAAAATTAATATAGGGTGTCTTCAACCAGCTGCAATTTATTTCTTTTTAATGCGTATTTGAATATTATTTGTGTGTCTAGTGCTATACTGGTTTATTTTAAAATGTATTCGCGTAATTTTTTTAAGTAAAACAGCTAAATGATAATGAATTAGATTACCCTTAGAGTTCGCAGAGCATCGTTCTGATCCAGTGCCTTGCCGATCGCAGTTGCTCCTGTTCTAGAAATTCGGTTATAGCTTATATCCATCACGTAAAGCGTTATGCTTCTCTTTAAGATCTCTGCTACAGCGAGCGCCCCCTCGTCTCCAAAACCGTTCATGGACAAATTAATCTCTTTCAGTCTGCAATTGCTCTACAAGAAACATAAGTCATCTCTTAATTTCCTTGCATTTGGTACATCTAAACTAAGCTTGTTTAGAGGCATGAACAAGAAGTTGTAGAGAAAGCAGAGTTTATTTCGAGTGATTAATGAAATTTAAAAAAAAAAAGTTCAGAAAGTATTTAATTCTAATTTTTTGTCCATTTTGCAATCAAAGTATTTAGAAAAACGTTTACCCAGATCCCTTCACAAAGTTTAAGAGTGCTGCCTCGTCTAAAGAAGTTCCAGCTCAAGTCTAATTCTTCTATCGTCTCGTTCTCAGCTGAAATTAAATTTAACTTAAGTTATTCATTTTCCAATTTTTTTTAAATTTCATTTGATAAAAAGAACAGATGTAATAGAAATTTCATTGGGATATCTATCACAAAAGGATCTAAAATTATTTAAGGAAGGTTCTTCTCATATTTCTTATTTTTAAAAATTAAGGAAATTTTCATAGATTCAAGAAGACAATATCACTAAGTGATGGTATCGATTTGATTAAATTTGGCTGTTTTATTTTAGAAGCAACAAGGTCAGGTCAAGGTCATTATCTTTTTCCTTGACATTGAGAATTTTAAAAAACTACTGTTGCCAATCATGTTTACATCCCTGTTTTAAGATATTCCATACATGATTCACTTTCACTAAATATCAGTCTCATAAAGAATACTTTGCCATGCATTCATCTAAAGCGTTTTAGAGTAGAAAAGCTAGGATTTACCAAGAAAATATTTTTAATATCAAGAGAAATTTTCAAAAATACAGATACCTGAGCAGTTATTGATCAACAAAGATTGCAATGAGGTCTCCAAAGATAAGCTTATTTTTAAATATAAAAATTTAAATAATTACTAAGATTAAAAACAAAGGCCCCGGTGAAAAAATGTATTTCATTGGGGAAAATATTTAAGTACCGGTAGAATTTTTTTTAAACAAATAGATTTATTTATTTTTATGCCCCCGGATCGAAAGATCCCGGGGCTATATTGTTTTTGTCCTGTCTGTCTGTTTGTCTGTTTATCTGTTTGTCTGTTTATCTGTTTGTCTGTTGTCAACTTTAACCTTGCCCATAACTTTTGATTGGTTGGAGCTATGACTTTCGTATTTCACATGTGTATTCCTTGTGACATGACCTTTCTTTGGGTACCATCATATTTGACCTTTTGACCTTGACCTTGGAGTTTGACCCACTTTTGCAAAATTTTATGAGACTTTAACCTTGGCCATAACTTCTGAACAGTTGGTGCTTGGGGTTTCAAACTTCACATGTGTATTCTTTGTGACAAGGCCTTCCTTTGGATACCAACAACTTTGACCTTTTGACCTTGACCTCGGAGTTTGACCTACTTTTGAAAAACTTTAACCTTGGCCATAACTTTTGAACAGTTGGTGCTTGGGGTTTCGTACTTCACATATGTAATTCTTGTGACAAGACCTTCATTTGGACATCAACCACTATGACCTTTTGACCTTGACCTTGGAGTTTGACTTACTTTTGAAAAAACTTTAACCTTGGCCATAACTTTTGAATGGTTGGAGCTAGGGCTTTCATACTTCACATATGTAATCCTTGTGACAAGACTTTCCTTTGGACACCAACCACTATGACCTTTTGACCTTGACCTTGGAGTTTGACTTACTTTTGAAAAACTAACCTTGGCCATAACTTTTGAATGGTTGGAACTAGGGCTTTCATACTTCACATATGTAATCCTTGTGACAAGACTTTCCTTTGGACACCAACCACTATGACCTTTTGACCTTGACCTTGGAGTTTGACTTACTTTTGAAAAACTTTAACCTTGGTCATAATTTTTGAATGGTTGATGCTAGGGCTTTCATTCTTCATATATGTAATCCTTGTGACAAGACCTTCCCTTGGATACCAAACACTTTGACCCTTTGACCTTGACATAGGAGTTTGACCTACTTTCGAAAAACTTTAACCTTGGCCATAACTTTTGATTGGTTGGTGCTAGGGCTTTCATACTTTACATATGTAATCCTAGTGACAAGACCTTCCTTTGAATACCAACAACTTTGACCTTGACGTTTTACTTACTTTTAAAAAACTTTAACCTTCGCCATTACTTTTGAATGGTTGGAGCTAGGGCTTTCAATTTAACATTTTTTATCTTTTGGCCTGGATTTTGACTTCCATTTGAGAAACTTTAACCTTCGCCGTAAGCTGCCATACGGGGGTATCAGTGTTTCACAAACACATCTTGTTTTAATTTATTTTTATTGAATCAAGACAAAGGGAGACAGCACTTCAAGGACAGGTCAAAATAAAAAAAAAATAGGAGCACATTCAATTCAATTCTTGCTTATAATTATGATAAAACATTACTTATCGATTGTGCATTATGCACTGAAAACAATTGAAATGTATCAAAACTGATATTCATCAGTGACCACAACAAAGTAATTTCGGCATATTTATAAAGTTGAAACTAGCCCAGATGCCCTTGGTCCTGAATCAACGCACATTCTCGGCTTAAAAGCAATTTTTTATTAGCCTACCTTGGTTCAATTTCTATTGTTTGCCCATCACAATGATACGGCCAGGGTTTTTTCCAAGGGTCATAAAATTGAGACGAAACAGTTCAATAATCAATCATTTGTAAACGTATTAATGATATGTCACAACTGCAGTATGAATGTCAAATGAATCCAGTTCCCTTATTTCAGTTTTAATATTGTAACTTCTAAGAATAATTGTTAACATGAGTATTTTCAATATAATGCTAATGAAGAAGTAATTCTTTTATTCACTATGTTACCTATTGCTTGTCCGAGAACCACAGCAGCATTGTCAGAGAATTCATTATGACTCAAATTCACATATTTAAGTCTGCTGTTCTCCTGAAAATAGTATAGTTTATTTAATGATTAGAACCAGAATATGTGTCCCCGAATGATCTAGTATGCAGGAATATAATCAATCCATGATTAATACACTTCATTATTCAGTAATTTTTAAATTCACATGTTTTTCCAACAAGACACAATTAAAAGAAACAAGCACACGCGCGCACACTCAATGTATTTTTTGATAACATAATTTAGCATAGTGCACCCCAGGCAATTTCAACACTGTGCTCCCGCTGATTCATTTTTCTGACCCCCATGGCCATTCACCCATCTGAAATGACCTATAATGTAATGCTTAAACATAAGAATTGTTTTTCTAGCTTTGCGTGCTTTGGTCCTGTAAAACTATAGAGGATCTAGCTGGCTTGCAAATGTTAAGGCGTACTTTGGTCCTGTAAAACTATATAGAGGATCTAGCTTGCTTGCAAAAGAATGGTGGTGCATGTTAAAGTATTGCGTATTTGAGTATTTCACTTACACTAAAAGCCTCGAAAAAGTATCCAGCGTCGCGATCAGAAAACAAATTACCTACAAAAAGAAACACACACTGAAATGAGCCATCCTAAACACTATTTAGTACCTTACGATTATATGAGGATATAGTTTTAACCTAGGCTGCATAACTCAATATTTTATTTTAATTCTTTTATCTCATTTATTAAATCATGGTACATAAATTCTCCCAACATACAAAAAAATATATACATACAGGAACATTATACGTGCATATATCAAACTCTCAAATAGAACTACATGTATATAAATTATAATTAATCATGCATACTTTCTTTAGAACTCATTTTGTAAACAAATTTGCTAAGTTGCTTTTAGTTAAAAATATTTCAATTCAAATCAAATCAAAACAAATAGTTTGCTTCAATAATTGTAAATTATAATTCAAGTTTTTTAAAGATCTGAATTCGTATAAAGTATACGAGGAACTGTAGGCCTACATATATATGTATATACCTACCAGAGAGATTTATCCTTTTCAGAGTTGTATTACTAGTCAGCATGTTACATAAGGCCTTCGCTCCCTTGCTACTTAGTCTGTTTTCTGAGATATCCTAGGAGAAATTCCACAGATCAACACCGATCTAAGCTTTGTAATTGGCTTCAAATTAATAATAAACAAGTATTGATGCATTTAAAATAGTTACGCTTTCGTAAGACAGGTGTACGATGTAGCTTGAATATTGCTTTTTCCTGCTTAGAAATATCTATTTCGGCATTAAATAGCCTGACAACAGTATGCTGTTTATCAATAATGTGAGGTAAGGAGATGGCATAGTACTAATGGTCAGGGATTTGATTAAAAACTTCTTCTTAAACAACAAAATGCTAGAAAAAAGAGCGCGCTTGACAAAATTCACGCGTGATTTTTTTTTTCAGGCGATAAACTTTCCATATTAATTTTTCACTATGATTTTAGATGTTGATTTCCTCCTTTCATTTCTTGTGACTCTTCATTGAAATCTTGCTAGATGGTGGGTGGGTGAACATAAATTTATGTTGATATACGAAAAAATTCCAGTGACTTAGGTACATTTAATGGTCATTAATACATTATACAAACCAGATCTGTAATGTAACAGTTTTCTTTTAACATTCTGGCAATACTTTCGCCACCTTCTCCCTCCAGCCAATTATCCTGTAGGTCTAGCTTTACCACTGTTGTATTGTTCTGTTAGAAATGAGAAAAAATCACTCATATTTTTGGCATAATTATACATGTATGCGGAGCTATAACCTTCCTTTAAAAAATTATTAATCTGTCGTCTATCTAAGTTTAAGCACATAATTATATATGTATATAAGTGTATAGTAAAGTACATGTACATGTATATCCTCAGAAATTTTTGTCCAATTTTATTGCCTCCGACACATAAAAAAACAGTTACGCTCTGTTTTAAATTCATTTCACTTGCCCATTTCTTACAGTCAATAACCGAAAATATTACCGAACCGCAAATTTCTTTCAGTATGGTATCTTTTTTCCGAAGATTCTGTCATCAATTTTTACCACAGAAGACATGAATGTAGGAATTTTTTAAATGACACAGTACTGAAATTAAATTCTGTATTTCTTACGCAAGCCCATTAATTCAATATAACAAATTGTCGAATTTTTTTAAAACGAATTTAATTCGTGATAACAATTTTTTGAATTGGTTATAACGAATTAAATTCGTTTTATCCGTTAGGCCCCTATGACGACTTCAAAATTTTGTTATTACAGATTAAATTCGTTTAAACGAATTCTAAAATTTATCATTAAGAATTAAACGAATTCTAAAATTTGTTAAAACGAATTTAATTCCTTATAACAAATATTAGATTTCGTTTTTTAACAAAGAATGAATCTTCATAACACTGCTTTCTCGCCCCTTTTAAATGCAGAATTTTACTATAACATTGTCATATTATAGCTAAAATCTTCAAGCATAGTCTGTATAGATATTCATAAAAGATTTTTTGGGAGAGAGACTTTCAATATATACATGATATTGATTAAATAAAATCGTATACTTCACTGTAAAATCCCGGCTAAGCCATTACAGCTATGTAGGTCATTGTATTATTTGAATGAGAAGGCGGAGCGTCTATCAAGCGTGCGATTAGTTTGAATACATTAGTGTGTGTTCGAGATGTACTAAGTTTTATGAATAACTGACACGTAAAAACCCTCTTATTTCGTGCTAGAGACCGAGAAAATATAAGCATAGATTCTTAATTAAATTATCTGGCAGGCTTTTTTTCTGCTTAACTTACGAGTTATATTTGATTTACTAAAAATTCGTTAAAATTATTTTTTTATACATTAAATACATAATGGAATCTGTAAACAGCGCGTATAACGCAGGATACACTATTTTTCATACGTTAAAAAAATTAATCGGTTTAAGCTTATTACATTTATGTGTATAATTAGAATTTATTTCAGAGCATATATATAATTTTTAAATCCGAGTGCTACAACAAAAACACGTAGGCTGTTGAATTATGATAAAAACTACACTGTGTGTACAAAAAATAAATCGTTAAGAAAATGAAAATTAAAACGTCAGTTGAACGTCAGTATCATCGCTGGTGGATAATGAAACATCAGTGTCAGTGTACTTTGTACAGTCCAGATTGCATCGCTTTGAACAAAATCCTGTTTATTCATGCCAGACATCATTTAGGAATTCATAATTGTTGAAATCCACTCGTGTACTTTTTGATTTTAACAAACTCTCTCTCCGTAGTAAGATAAATGATAATTCACTTAAAGATATTTTTAACACCCCTTTTCATTCGATTGATTTTTTTTTCACTAAATACGTTGATCGGACATGTGAAAGGACCATACAAGTGCATTTTCTTGCTTTTAAACATTATGCTCTAAAAATACCTGCGAACATGGAATTTTTTACATGATCTAAAAAACAAAATGTTTGTGAGATTTTGTGCCGATGTAAAAAGTTTTAGCATTTGCAGAGTCGTCAGAAGAAACCTGAAGCTTCCCTCTATTCAAATTAGGGGTGCATTTTGTGCAAATGTATTCATCCAGTGACTTTTTATCTGATATACAGGTCTTTTTAGCGCTCCGTATTTCAATTTCTTTCCCTTAAGGTTTCTTCAATTGGAAGTATGCATTTGTGCACTTGTAACAAACAGTTTATTTTCTAACGATATGATGAACTAGTGTTTTTCAAATAACGGTCTATAAAATTAATGACAGTTTTAATTGGAATTTTTTTTATCTATCTTTCAAGAGTCAATGAACGTAGCGCTGATGTATATTTAGGAACAAAGGCAAATGTAATATATATATATATATATATATATATATATATATATATATATATATATATATATATATATATATATATATATATATATATATATATATATACCCACAGTAACTTAAATTTTATAATTCTGTATTTATGAGACACAGGCAGTAAGTGCAAGCTATAAGCTGCAGGCCTACAATATAAAATGATAGATACCGAAAATAAAATCAAACAAAATCGACTGATATAGCGTTTAATAACAAGTAAATCAAAAATCTTAACACATCTTAAATCAAAAAGAAGTTTTATCCCAGAATTTTAATTATCCATTTGAAAATGATTTGATCATCAATAGCTCGCAGACACCCGTACACGATGTCGCATAGGTGTGGTCAAAGCGCGAAAGTGAATAGATTTGAGTCACGTGTTCAGTGCTTTGTTTTTCATGAGGTCATATGCGGGTTGAAATTTGTAAACAAGGTGCCTTTACTATGGAGACAAGTACCCGTGATTTTGCACCTTTTTGGAAAATAATAAATGAGCGCAAGACTGTTTCAATTTCATTCATGAATGTAAATGACTAGTTTAACTCTTTACATTGACCGTATTTACGACAACTTGAAACATCCCTGCGCTCCTATAAAAAATTGGCTTGGAAAATGGGGGTGAGGCCTAAAGTCTATGAGAAATTGATGTAAACAACGTACCCCTGCTATAATAATCAAATAAATACCTAATTACAGTGCAAGGAAGTAAAAATTGAAATTGAAAATAATAAACTACAATGTTTGATGGAAAGATTGAGGCAAAAATATGTAGGAAATCTTTAATTTAATTATCAGGGGGCCAGATTTGGACGTTTAAACGATTCATTCTTTGACAATTCGTTATATCGAATTCAAAAAAAAATTTTGATAGGTCCTAAATGGGCTTCCGTATAAATGTGCTTCCGTTCAATAAAATAGAAAATATTTCCAGAGGTATATTTCTCACTGTGCACAGAACAAATGGTAAAAAAATGTGAAATTAATTCTTTCATATTTTAACGTTAAAATTACCATCAGAAAAGGGTTTATTTTGATATAGTTCAAACCTATTGAGTTCTTTCTCTTTTTGTATCTTTCTTATGGACTTACAATCACCGCGCAAAAATGTTTTGAATTTCAATAGACAACTGTCACGTAGTAAAGAATTTACCGGGTAGAAGTAAATATAAAATTGTTCGAACTTAACAGGACACCTGTAATTTTTTTTTCTTAACTGTCACCTGGTTAATTTACATCACACAACCGAAGAAAAACTGAAGAAAAGGTCATGAACAGAATATTCAATGTGTTATAGTTGGATCATGAATTGGACAGGATATTTTTTTCATATATATATTTACACGACCACGGAGCATTTTGTTAAACCACCGCGGAATTATATTAAATATGTGCATACCATGAGGGGGTATGAGATTGCTTTGGCCCCCGGACTTCCTATTCCATGGTGTCTTAGTGATAAAGTACTGTCTTGCATATGTCGGAGGAAATAAGAGGAGGGAACCACGCCCAGAGTTCTACACACAGAGAGATACTGATTACGACCCGTCACATCAAACTCCTCTTTTTCCTCTGAAATCAAATAATCAAACACAAAATAGGGTCAAACTAAAAACTTAACTCTCTCACGTTTTTGTTTTATACATGTAAATGAGTAAATTCCGTATTTTTTTTTCTATTTAAAACCAATCAAAATTATCTCGGCACAAATATTAGGTCCACTGCCGACTGCAAAATTAAGATATATTAATTAAAGTTATAAATCTGAAAATAATTATGTAATGTGATCTCCTCCACCAGATAAAAAAACAAAATAAATAAATAAATTAATTAATGGAAGAAGGAAATATTTTAATAATATGTAATTAGCTATTGCCAAATCACTTTTACGCCTGACAGGAGTATTTTGCAGGTCAGTATATGAGATATTTTTCCTATACCTTCTAACTCCAGATCAGTGTCTTGGTCCTCTCCTGTATCCTGGTTTTTCTGTCGTGGAGATCCAGACTTAATTTTCTCACTTATTTCACTGAAAAAGACACGTCTACAAATCTGTAAGCTTCATCATGATATTACATGTTACACTGCTTGACAGATGTCTTGCCATCTACGTGTAATGAATTAATTAATTCTACAGTAGTTCTGTGTCATGGTCTAAAATTTTACTTACTTTCATCACTTGAGATCAGCAAGAAGATTTAAAAAATAGAAGAGAATAAAATAATTTTTTAAAAAATAATCTTAATTACGACATGCATTTCAATATACATGTATAATGCAATATTTAAAAAAAATCTTTGACTTGTACAGAGATCTACATGTATGTACCAAGAGAGAATTCGTAAAATATAGTTTTTGGTTAATAGGAAGAATAATTCAATTTTTAACTCAATCATCCAACAAATGTTTTGGGAAGCGAGGGTAGGGGATCCTGAGTAAATGTACACTTGTATCTGTGAGCTTCGTATAAGCAAAGTTATGGATTGAACCACTATAAAAGAAATGTTGATAATATTAATCCATATGAAGAGAAACTTTGCATAATTTTGAAGTACATGTAGGCGTACAGTTGTATGTTATTTATTAATTTGCACGATGAAAGTTTTCCACGAATGCATTTTTCATGATGCCATAAAACGATAATGCATTGCAAAATCTAGAAAATATGACATTTCTTGGAATAGACATTAGAAAGTAATAATAAGTATGGAAATTTATCACACACGGTTTACCCTGAAGGATCCATAACTCATATAATATTTACCCCGGTAGGGGCTAGTTATGTGCGTCCTTCCAAAGTGTATCTGTGAATTTTACATAATTGCACGTATTCCGAGAGCTCGTCAAATTTTTTTGTGCCCCACCCCCACCCCCTTGAAAATCGTTGCTACAGGCCTGGGTCGGCCTGGCGCAATTTGTATGCTTTCTGGGGCATTCATTACATAGGTGGGACAAGCATTATTTTTTTTACTCAAACAATGCAAGCTAAAAAGGACATTCATATTTTTTCCCTGTAAAATTGTAACAAAAATCAATAAAAAGGTTTAACAAAAGTCAATTACAATACAAAGACCACAGTAGCCCGCGGACCCCCCCCCCCCATTTATTACTTTTTTTATTACCTGTCTGGAGTAGACGCAATCTCAATACTCTCTTCTTCGATAACAGTCATCCCTATTTCCGTTGACGACATTATCGCTGTGCTCGATATGATACGTCATCAGTGCAATTTGACGTTTGACGTCAAATGACGTCACAGTAACGTCCCTATTGAAAGCATTTTGTGAAAATACTAAAAAGAAAGGGGAAACAAGATGTGTTTGTGAAACACTAATCCCCTGATGGTAACACAATTCTGGAGTGGGACGTAGACTACAGTGCCAGTACTAGTTATGGCCAATGTTAAAGTTTTTCAAATAAAGGTCAAAGGTCACAGTCGAGGTCACATGATCAAAAATTTCTGTACCAATGGAAAGGTCTTGTCATAATGAACACTCATGTCAAGTATTAAAGCCTTACCCTTGACAGCGCAATAGATTAAAGTTGACAACAGACAGACAGACAAACAGACAGCTAAACGTTAACAGACAAACATACAGACAGGACAAAAACAATATACCCCCGTGATCTTTTGATTCGGGGGCATAAAAACTCGATAAAACTAAACTTATTTAAGAAATCAGCTTTTTATTTTAAACTTTTTTCAGTTTTCTGTAATCTATAAAACTGGACAACTTCTATTTTATTCATCATAGTTACACAGCACATGTATGTAGTACTCCTTTGAGTAACATTCTATTTTTTTTTTTTTTAGCATCTTTAAAACTGAAAATCGAAATAGCATAGGAAACTATACTTTTTCTATTTGTTGGCAAACAAAATTTGGAGATTAAATGATATTCAGGGACCAAAAAGAAAAAAAAAAATCATTTTTCTTATTCTTTCTATTCAGCAATAGGGCATTCGTCTTGTAATTTTTACAAGGTTGCTTTTTCCATCAGTCACACTGACCTAATAAATATTCTGAATTGCTGCGACAGAAATTAATAAAATATACAGAATAAATTTTAAAATAAAATGTTCGATTGATTCCTTAAACTGGACATTGATTTATAGATTGTAGCAATGTATTTTCACATTGCTTTTTTGCCTGTTTAAGTACAATGTTTAATTATAAATTTAAAAATTAATAAAGATGGGTAAGAATGATATTTTATTAAGATTTAAATAGATTTTGATTTCAAATTCAGACAGACGGTAAATAGTAATATTCAATACAATTCCCCCATACTTTGCGATTATATAGATCATTATATTAATAAAATAGCGATTAAAAACGTGCTCGTTTTATTGATTATGAATTTTCAAACTGTTTACTGCGACATCAGAGGAAATCCATTTACATATTACTTATTGATGTTCGAAAAGAGCGTACTGGCCGCAGGTACGTGTACATTGGGTGTTTGTAACAAAAGTGAATGCAATTTTTTTTAAAGAGAGCAAAGAGTTAAAAACGAATCAATATTGTAATTGAATGGAAATTCTTTTAGCAAACAAATTCTGTTTATTCGGTTCGGTCAACTTGTGTATTTTTATTGAATTCATATTTAATTTGCGTTCGGCTTAGGCCTTAAACTAATTAAAGAGCTTTTAAAGTTGTATAAAACATTCATTATCATTGATTTTCTTTCAATTGTGCAACGAGCAGAAATTGACATTATCCGTGGACCATATATAAGCAACAAACAGTTTTTGGACTTATTGTTGTAAGTGACGAACAGATATCAACATTATCTGTGTACTATCTAAACATGTAGATTAGAGCAGCTTACAGTTTTGGATTTATTGTTAAACGTTGTAAATGACGAGCAGAAATTGACATTATCTGTGAACCATATATATGTAGACTGCAGCAACATACAGTTTTTGACTTATTGTTGTAAACGACAATTGCACGTTTGAGCTGTGAAGGAAATTACAGAGGATATTGGAGCATAGAAATGTCGACAGAGCGAATGACAAGCCGACAGGACATAATTCGAGAAAGAAACATAGCAACATGTGACTTAGCGATGCTTCTTGAGAGGAGAGGAAAACGTCAAATCGAAAAATCTCTACGACGATTGGAATTCGATGCGACATCTGCGTATGGAAAGCATGTTCGACGAATCAAGTTATTGGAGAAGGAACACAAGGAAAAGTTGTCAAACGAGACAGTCTCTAGAATGGAGAAATATTTCAAAACAAAATTTCAACCAATAGTGGGAAAACGCGAAAATCATAAAGAAGTAAATTCACCGCATCCTTGCAATAGATCATTGGATATTAGTTCACAATCGAAACTCGACATTTGTTCTGGCAAAAAATGCTTGCAATTTCCGTGTCGCAGAGAACAGACATACCACTTTATGTTTGTCACACCGCATTCCATGAAAGAAACGCGCGAATTTATCTGGCGCCAAAATACGACATTGAGTGCACGGAATTGTGAAAATGACCAAGGAGAGGAGGATTCGCGCCCATCCACTCCAGTTTCTTATAAAGGAAGCATGCATTTAGATGAGACAAAATTTTTGAATGAAAACCCGGAAAATTTTCCATCTAAATGGAATTTCACTTCACAGATCGATGTTATGATCAAAAACTGCAATCTTACTAAAAAAGAGATGTTCCTGAAAGCAACAGTTCAAAGCAAGAAAAGCGCTGTTCCAAAGAAAATTGATTCAAGTGTTAAATATGGGAAGCCATCGCCATGGCGGATATTGTTACGCCCCGTCCGACCGAGACAAAGTGATCTTGGGAGGACTTCCGGTAGAAAGATTTTAGCATTTTGAGGACTATATAGTGTTATATGAGATTTACTCAGATGTCCATTTGGGTTGAATTCTTTCCTGTTATTTTTAAAGGCATTCAGACTACAATTTATCTGTGTCAAAATAAAACAAATTATAATGTATTTTTGTAAGTAGGGTGTAATTCAGATGAAAATCATGCACACAATTAACAGTCATAACACCAAATTATATTTTAATAAAAAATTGTGGGAAGACAATACTATAAATAGAGAAACTTTTATTTTGTGATTTCAAGTGAAGACTTTTTGAAGAAAGGCATAGGTACATTTAATTTTTTCTTCATCGACAAAAATAATAATTAAGGTCACACGTCACGTTCCTCAAAAATATATAACTTTTCCCAAGAATTTCAAATTAAAATATTGCTACTTTAAGAAGTTTCCTCACTAAAAATTGGGGTACAAACAGGCATTTGTGCAAGATTCAGGAGGATGTTATTCCTCTATAATCCTATACTGGAAATCACCTGAACTGCTGATATATTTTTCTGACTTATTGAAAATAGATTAAAAATCAAAAGATAGAGATGGTTATAAATATTTTTGGTATATTACAATGAAATGCAAAAACAGATATTCGAGTAACGTGTCGTCAGACCTTAAGGGCGCCGTTGGAAATCAGTAGAAAAGTTTTTTCCTGCATCTTTTAATTGAAGAATTCCTTTATAGAGATTGTTCAGGTAACTTTTAAAAAATGTACAGGGTAAATGAATTGGACATTAAAGATATGTTAAAAGGAAATACGTGCACTGTCATTCAAAATGTGTTTAAAAAGAAATGATTTTTCTTATATATTTTACATTACTTATATATTGCCAGAATACTGTATTACATATACAGTATTACATTTAATCTTAATGTCGTTCGATTTAATTCAAAGTCATTTAAGGTGAAACACATTGTAATTTTGTTCAGGATTTAAAAAATATACAGGATCTTGAACATCCAGTGAGAGACAATCAATTTATTGACATGTGGCCTAATTATTTTTTTTTCGTTTGGTAACGATTTCTGTAAGCAAATTTCTACAGAGATTAATAGCCAACTGGTTGACCCATGGCCGGTCGAATGCTGTTTGCCGAGTGATAGGTGTTACACCAGCATTTGTTCTCGCATCAATGTATAGAAGTCATATGATGTAAATGGATTTACAATTCCATATACGAGTTATAATATCAATCGGTAATATACTTTGGTTTGAATCTATACTTGATTGGGAGTTGGGGTGTTCATTAATTTCTAGTAAGTGCTTGTACACTTGACAGCTGCATGTACCCCCTTTCATCCTTAAATAGATTTATGAATCGTTTGCAATTCATTGTTTTGTTTGTTTGTGTTTTTATTTTAGTGAGATTATAGTTTCAAAGAGCAATAAACACATAAGATTTAAAGATGTTTGCTGTTTGAAATTGATTTGGCCCTTAATACCGTGACCTTTTTCAAATTGATAATGTGTCAGTCAATGCTCAGCAAAATTTTACCGTGTGATTCCATGTACCCCGGTAAGTTCCAATTTAAAAAGCCAAGGCCTTCGCCAAAAGGGGGGTGGGGGTGCGATCGCAACCCTCTTTTTAAAGAAAAGTCAAAAATATCATTTCAAACAAAATAAATTCATTGTACATCTGTTTAAGGTATTGCTGTTTGATTTTATTTATTCAATATTTGAAAGAATTACTTTAAGAACGCACCAGAAACCACCAAAATTGTTCCAATTTATATACAATGTATATATTAAAAAAATCTGGTACCCCTGGCAGACCTTCCCCCGCACCCCCTTCCCCATTTCCAGAAACCTGGCAACGGCCCTGAACTCTCTTTTAATTGCATACATTTCCTTATTGTAGTAATTTTGGGGTTTCAGAGCATATAGGCCTCTTCCAAGGTATTCAGTGTAAAGGTCGTAATTTTTTTTTTCTGCGATAAATAGGTCAGGTCTACGTCATCTTCTCGTCGGCAAGACGGCAAGTAAGTTATTATTGAGGTCTTTTTTTCAAACAGTGCATCTTTGTTACATTATATTTGCGCTTTATAGAAATAACACAGAATTATTCTTTTCACTGTACTTTCTTTCTTTATTCATTCATTCATTCATTTCTTTAATTGTTTATATGTATTTCTTTTTCCATTTTTTTTTTAAATCAATGATTGGTAATTATTCAATTCTTCTGTTAATCGTAGAACGATCAACATATAAAACCAATCTGATTAAAATCAGATCCTTTGTGTAGCGATCTATGTGAGCGGATCAAAGAATCTGATTTTAATCAGATTGCATATAAAACAATAGCAAAGGACATTAAGTCTGTGCAAATATTTTTTCATTGAGAAGAGGAACTAAGAATTTACAAAACATAAATATATTACTCTGAAAAATAAATACATATGTACACAACAATAGGTCACTTTACTCCGATTACTGATGATGATAGTATGGATATGGTGTGGTTGAGTATCCAGCATAAGTTGAAATCGGTGGATAAAAAGCAGAAGTGGGCTCCGAAACGAACGAGGTGTTTGGGTAGTGATTTCTCTGATTTGCTACATAAGCTGAAGTTGCGTAGTTGGGATAGCTGTAGCTAGATAAACCTGCAGAGAGAGTTTGGGAGCATGGGGGTACAGCATAGAAAGAGGTCGAAGCAGCAGGACCGGTATTTGACATCATCGATCCTGTGGAACACAAGAGAGATGGTACTGGTTTTGGACCTGTGGTCGTGTGATGAGAATAAAAACTATCGTGAAATTGGGATGTAGGCAGAGAAGCATGGGGAATCTCACGTCTTGCTATGTTTGGCTTCGCTACTTCTGGCACGCATGAGCGTTGACCTTTGTCTTCGTGATGGTTTTTCTCATCAGGCGTTGCTTGACTTTCGTGGAATTCTCTGTCAAGGGCTACTTTACTGGGACCCATCAAGGACGAGAAAGAGTCGTCCAGATATGTGGGATTACTTTTTAATGCAGAGACTTGAGAAGGCACCCATGGAAGCATGTCAAGGAGAGTTCCTAAATCCTTGCAGAGATCTGTTGAGGGAGGTGGAGCAATTGGCAAAGAGCAGTTGGTAACATCTGTCTCGGTTGTTCTTTTCGGGGGTGCTTCCTCTTCAATCAGTCGAGCCGACTTAGCTGCAACTGCCAGTATGTCACCGTCATCAATTTCATTGAACTTTCTTTTCCCTGATTTAGGCATTATGGGTGTTGAGGAGAATTCGAAACTATTTGAGGCGTTCTGGTGACCTAAAATATCGTTAATACTGTAACCAACAGGAGACCGTTTGGAGACAATGGGTGGGCTGATGGAACTTTCAGAAGATGATGGAGAGCAACTGGAACCCAGGGAAGATCTTCGTGATTTATCAAATGAATGGCTACGCAATATTCTGTTGATGGAGCTGATACTTGGAACGTTGAACTTTGTACACCTTCTCTCTTTAATCAGTCTGTCTCTTATTTCCCAAGCAAACATGGTCGGATTTTCATCCTTGTATTTCATAATTATATCCACTACCTCTGGAACGGCTACCTTTGGCTTGGATCCGCCCGTCGAGCCCGCTGTGTAAGATCCAGTATTTCGAAATTTCTTCAGCAGTTTGCTAACACATCCATGTGAAACTTTAAGCTGTTTAGCGATGTCGCAGGCACGGACATTGTTCAACGACATTTCTACAATCTGTCGGCGAACAGACTCGGGGAGCGCCTTGCCATTCACATAGGATCCACCCATCTGATTTATTCCTGTTTGACCTTTTGGAATTAAAAGAAATTGAGTCAAAAATTAATAATACATCATTAACTTCATTTGGAACTGATTAATTCAATTATTTGTAGCATACACTAAAAAGATACCTGTTAAAATAAATACCCCTTAAATACCTTTTTTTTTAAAATTTTATAATACTGACAAACTACGTCCATCTCTATAGGAGTACATTTATAGCCTCACATATATAGTCATATTCATGTTTATGAACTTGAATAATACCTTGGAATGACTGGTTGGAAACATTAGTTTGAAACTTCAGGGTAGAGGAAAAGTCATAAGTTGGTACATGAAATGCTTGCTGGATGGGATAGAAAGCTGATTGTGGCAAACCGTGAAGACCTGCCATTTCTGAATCTTTTCTTTGCTAAGTATTAGAACTCAGATCAGTAAATGATGCAGAAATTCAAGCATTCATAGTTTATATACATAGCGGACTCTGTAAATGACTTCAGATTTCGACCAATGAAATTGCTCGATTTTAGGATACTGCTAAGATTCCAACACACGCGTGAATCTTGCCGCTGGATAAGAAAGTGTGACCAACGGCCCGGGTGATTTTCACGCATGTCTTGTCCCTGTTGCTGAGTAATTAATTTGTCAACACCGTAAAACTTAATGAGGCTGACCCGAAGAAATATACCACCGTAAAATTATAATTTTTGGACTTAATTTTAGAATTCTAATTTGCACAGGCATTGAATTCTTATTTTTATCATAATGAATGGTTGACGTATAATTAATTTAAAGTCATATAGGGCGTATTTTTCATAAGTTCAGACTAACTTAAATTAAAAAGATCTTTCTATTTGTTTTATTACTTTATATGAAGATAGGACTTTCCTGTAAATTACATAATTTAAATCAATCACATTTCAAAAATATTAGAAATTTAAAACAATAACCGATTTATTTACCGACTCCGCATTTAATTAACAAATACATGTAGTTTAAAATCAATTTAACTAAGGAAACATGAGGTTATTCATGTTCCAAATCGGTGAAATTTTTAATTTGAATGTAAATAACATAGATCATGTTTATCTACACTTAATCTTGTATTTTAATTTTATTTTTTTTAAGCTCACATACACCATATATAGCTTTAACAAAAGAAATTTATCAACTACACTGAATATGTTGCTTTATAGTAGATTCGAATTGCAAACTCGGATAAACGACGAATGCGTCAAATTCACTTTGGTAAAATTAAATGCGTTATCAGCATAAAACTGATGGAAAAATATAACAATTACATGATTTTAGGGTAGTTAATATTTAATTTTTTTTATCTGGACTTAAACCTTTCTCAAGGAAGAAATGAAAGTATAATTATAATAGTTCATATTTTTCATTTTGTATATTACCAGTCAGCAATTACTTTAGCTACATGTATGTAAAAAATCAGTACACATGCATGAGCGCTTTTTTTAGTGTAAAATATTGGTTTATTTTATTTTCATATATTTTTTATAAGAAAATTTTAATTATTTACGAACATTTAACTTGTTTATAGGGGTGTTTGCCTTTGAAATTCAGAATCAAACTTCGCCCTTATATGTTATTTTCTAGATCTGTCTATTTATACAACTACGTAATGGCTGTTCCGTGCACAGTGATCTACGGGAATACAAAATGTAATTGTCGGTAAAAATTTGGATATCAAAAATCATGTTATCGTCTTATTACAAGTTTGCAGTGACCAGAAAATGGCAGTATGATCATTTCCAGTCCAACAGGCAATTACTGAACTGTACCCGGAAGTGAAATAATTATATTGTCAACACTGTGAACCTTAACTATCCAGATAAATACATATATAATGATGCATGCCTGTTATAATTAATCATACTTGGTGCAATTGAAATTATAATTGACTGTGAAGATTTTTTGAAGTGTAAATATTAAGAACATGAATTAAAATAAATAAAGGACATTTTATTAACTTTCATTTTTTAATCATTCATAATAAGTATACAAAAATAGGAAGCAAAAATAATATCGTATTTCTAATGTTCTGAACAAGGCGATGAAGTGTTTTATTTACAGATGTATACGTATATCACAGAACTTATTAATTAAAACATTTTACAAGATTTTGTCAATTGTGAATTATACATTAAAAATTGTTGACATATAACCTGTTGACAAAGGGAATCATTCTGTCATGTAACAGTAGACATCAAGTAATAAGTTAATTTCAAAGTTCCAATGCTTGTATATTATGCAAGTAAAATTCATTACAACCATAGCAATATCACAATATGAATATTGAGACAGTAAAGATGTACAATTACAGCCCTCTGTGACAGAAGATACATTCTATATTTTCTTTTTTACACTTTTTTTAGTGGTATCAATCAAAATTGTTCTTCTTTTAATTTTTAGTTGTAAACTGAAGACAAAAAATTAAAGATAATTTAGTCACACCCAATGTACGTATAATGTAGAGGGACTGAACACAAATGCAACTTTTTTCATGACATTTTAAGTATATGTAACCTACCATTTCAATGGCTAATGCTGAAAAAAATCTCTGTAATCTTTTGTAAACAAACATTATGTTGCTTTTGTAATCTTGATTGTTCTGATGTGCCTTATAAATAAGTAATATAAGTGTGGCTGTTCCTTTATCTCTGATATAATTCACATTCTTTTACGTTGATGTTATATAAATATTAAGCAAAAACTGTACAGACTGTACCAGCATACAGGCATAGACAATGGCACCTATTTTGTTAAGATAGTTTGCACATCATCTTAGAACTTGTCAAATCCCACTGACACATTGTCAACAAAATATGTTCAAAAGTAAACATCATCAATGGGGATGGCACTTTGGTTCATACCTTGAATATCAAAATGTAAAAACTGTATGTATATGGTAGACAAGGTAGCTCTATCAGTGCATACTCTCTGACTGCTGACAATCCTTTATTTTACACAGTAACTCATTCCAGTTTACTACATTGACAGCATTAATTCAGCCCTCTGAGTGCAACACAAAACCATTTCCTAGTTTTAAGTGCTATTTCAGTCCTGTATCAGAGGAGTCCTCTCAGATGTGTTAATTTCATCAGAATCTGAGAACTCGGCACTCTGAATGTTTCCACTGTGACGGGGACTGGTGACGTATTCCATGTCTTTGATTGGTGTCCTGAGACAGGGAATACACTCCACGTGAATCAGTTCATTATACAGAGCTGTACCAATCAGTAAGAACAAGAACCCATCCACTGAAAAAAACAGGTCAGTATATTTAATTTCAGGAAAATATTTGTCACCAACTGCACCTCACATCCAAAATATTCAACACCTATATACATGTAAATGTATGTATACATGTAAAGTGTAAATTGGTACATATATACTAAAACGTAAAAGAGACGCAACAAGCAGTAATCTACAAATATTTGAATTTTTTATCTAATGATTTTCAAAAATGAATACATTAAGGTTAAACACAATTTAAAAACATAAGAGATTTGATAAAAATGTGATATGATTTTCTTTTAACTTTAGAAAGTAACTCATGACTGTTAAAACACCCCCCACCCCGGCCATTCAATAACAGCGTGCAAGACTGCCATGCACAACAATTGCAGCTTGATTTCTATGATGTAATAGGTTCATCAATCTCGAGATCTGAGCGAAAGAAATATTCTTCAATTGCCAATTTTAAATGCCTGTTTTTAAGATGACGAGGTCGAATTTCCTCTAGCCTAGCGCCGTGTAGTAACCCTTGGACTTCTGGTCCAAGGACTGTCATTCATGCTAATGATACGTAAGAGCCTCTTGAGGCGTGATGTATTGCATATTTGCACCTGCAACTCTCCATCACCTTTATTTTGAGATTTTTCAGCTAGAGCAATGGAAATGTGTACTTAAGTCATTTTCAGGAAGCCTTGGCATAGCTTACGGAAAAGAAAGGATAATTTATTTTTTGGAATATTGCTGCACTACTTATGATGAACAGATACAAACCATTAAAACCCCATATTATTGCCAAATGTTTTGTAAATCATGCAATTTTTGATTTCTGTTAAGTGGACTCAAGCTTTACTTCCGGTAATGTTATGAAAATCATTCAACCGTTAAATTACAGATATTTACAAAGTTGAAGATATCCTTACTTTTTAGATACAAAATTATATCCTATAGATAATATTTCCCCCTAAAATAGGATGTTGCGTTTCTTTTGCGTTTCAGTATATATGTATTACAAGTACAACATAAATGAATAATTTTTGAATGTTCATTTTTGTAGTGTTGGTGGTGACATATTTCTACACTCCTCTCACCTTGTAAAAGCCCATATTGTTTGTCAAATGGCTCACCAAAGTCCTAAAAAAAAAAAAAGAAAATATGATGGTGAAAAAAACTTCAAACTTCAATAAGCAATGATTTCACTAATTCTTTTACATATATTTTTAAAGTTACAAAAGAAAATAGACCAAGGAGATTTATATCCAATCTGCCTTTGTAACTTTATTTTTCTTATTCTCTAGAGTATTTAAAAAACAGTTGTATTACTATAGTATAATATGTTTTAAATTAAAAAAAAATCTTTTGGAGGACTTTAAGAATTTCCTTCATTTACCCTGCATTTTATAACCAACCTGAAGCATCATCTACATTTACATGTTCCCCTCTCCAAATCTTGTAATACAAGTACTGATTATCACCTTTAAAATGGGGTAGAAAATAACCAAAAAAAGTGCCCCCCCCCCCCTCCAAAGAAGAGAAATCTATATATGCAGATGTAACATACCTTATCAAATGCATAGTATATTATAAGATCCACTCCCCATACCAGCATTGTTCTGCAGGCATCAATCAAAGTTCTATGTACAGCTATGGAAAAGAAAATTACATTTTACATTAAGTTCTTTTATATATAACCAATATCCTTTTATATTTTACAATGATTCAAAATAATTGATTACATTTACAAAGTCTCCAAGCAGGGCAATGTACCATGTACCTGGTACAATGTATGTGTTTTTTTTTTATTATTTCTTTTTTTTTGTTTGTTTGTTTGTTTGTTTGTTTGTTTGTTTTTTTTTTTTGGGGGGGGGGGGGGGTGGACACAAAGATTGTAGGGTGCAATACTTTACTTCAATAAAATTACTTCTTCTAGTATACCTGTCAAAGATTTAGTCACTGCCAGTCCAAAATAGTTATAGAAGGCAATAGACGTCAGGTATAGAAGACAGAAGACCAGTAGTCTGGGCTCATTATAGATCTGATACAGGGCATCTAAGCTGTTCTCATAGCTGTTGTTTACGTCTGATCCTGGTATGTAATACATGGCCGGCAGGACAATCTGTAGGATTTAGTAAATACAGTTGTGGTTTAACTCTTAGCATTTATAAATCAACTACACAAAATGCATACAATAACAACCATAAATTATCCATGAATGCTTTTATTTATTGTTGGGAATTTACAGATTGCAGTTTCTGTAGAGATTGTGGGTGTTGTTTATATTTTTTATGAGTTAATTAAAAAAATTTGCTTTCCATTTTACACCAATAAAACACAGGGCTTAATTGACCCCTTTTGGTACAGGGTCCTGTACTCTTTCCATTGGGAATTTTAAATTGAAAAGTGACAAAATTTTGAAATATTGATTACTTATACATGATGTATTACGTTTTACTGTAGAATAAAGAGGTAGATTGTAGGTTTATTCCTTTCTCACATCTTTATGAATCATTATAATGTCAAAATTTACATTATTTTAAATGCAAAGAGTACTGAAAAAGTTGATCTGCTTGTCATTTGGGAATGTTTAGCTTAATTTTGGAAAAAAGGAGTCAATTTTCAATTGGAACATGGTCATTTCATAGGACTTGGATGCAAAAGATATTAGGCCCTGAAGCATAAAAATGTATTTTTTCCAAAATGAAAGAAAGTTAAAGTTTAAATACCATGGATTACACAGTTTTTGAGATCAAATAACTTACTGCAGACATCATAATAACACCATATGTCCCCTCCATACCAACAACCTGTAGAAAATGACAGAATATCATGTGTTGGTACTGAGAATTAAAGTTTAATTGCTTTACTTCTTTAAATTCATGGCTAGCTCATTTTTAGCTCTACTGGTCAGAGACCAGAAGAGCTTATGTGATAGTAAGGTGTCCGTCGTCTGTCCGTCTGTCTAGCTGTCTGTCCGTCCGTCTATAAACAATTTTTTTAAAACCTACTCCTCCAACATTTTTGGTCTGATTTCAATATAACTTGGCACACAAGTAGACTACACTAAGATACATAATTCTGTGTATTGGATTTTGATTTCAATGAACAGTGTTGCCATGGTCACTAAAAATAGAAATTTCTGTGAAAAACTTTCAAAACGCTACTCCTCCTACAATTTTGATCTGATTTCATTATAACTTGGCATACAAGTAGACTACACAAAGATACGTAATTCTTTGTATCCGTTTTTTATTTCGATGAATGGTGTTGCCATGGTTACTAAAAATAGAAATTTCTGTGAAATACATTCAAAATGCTACTCCTCCTACAGTTTTGATCTGATTTCATTATAACTTTGCACACAAGTAGACTACACAAAGATACGTAATTCTGTGTTTCCATTTTTGATTTCGATGAATTGTGTTGCCATGGTTACTAAAAATAGAAATTTCCTCGAAATACTTTAAATATGCTACTCCTCCTATAGTTTTGGTCTGATTTTAGTATAACTTGACACACAAGTAGACTACACTAAGATACATAATTCTCAGTACCAGTTTTGGATTTTGATGAACAGTTTTGCCATGGTTACTAAAATACAAATTTTTTGAAATACTTTCGAAAGGCTACTCCTCCTACATGTTTTGTTTGATTTCAGTATAACTTGGCATACAAGTACACTACACTGAGATGCATAACAGTCATTATTTGTTGAATGATGTTGCCATGGTTACTTAAATCGAAATTTCATTAAAATTATTTTAAAAGGCTACTCCTCCTACAGCTTTAGTCTGATTGCAATAAATCTTGCCACAAAAACAGACTTAACCAAGGATCATTATTCTATTTATTGCTGTTGCAATGTTTCAAGTCCAAGTGCTACATTTATCTTCCTTTATAAGTACAACCAGTAGAGCTACAGTCTCATCAGAGACTTCTGGTTAAGTAATACATGTATAGTATGACTGGAATACAGACACTGCATGTCAAAGAAGGTCATTCATTTAGAAGAGATAAAATTAAAATACATGTAGTATTTAAAGTCATCTTAGTGGAATTGGCCAAACATGACCAAGTCCATTTAAGAAAAACCAAACTTGAAAACCTAGACTGATACAGGTTTTGAACATGCAGCCATGTAAAAAAAATCAAAGTACTGAAACAGTACTGAAAGTAATTAAATTCATGATTTTAAAAACTTCATAATTGTTGTAGATTTTTATGCGGTTTTGATACTTACTTAAAAAAAAAGAAGAAATTTAAGATTAAACTAAATATTAATTGTAACAAAACATTAGATTCCCTCTGTATTAGAACTTTTATTAAAGCTTCGACTAAATTTAATGAAGTCCAAATTAATCTAACATTTCAGATGTAAACAAGCGGTATTGCAGTCTAATATTACACATCTGAGTAGTTGGCTTACATGTAATGATTTTTCAAAAGATTAAAATTTTCAAATGCTTTAACAGCACCTTTAATTTTGTATAGAAAAATCTTCAAATTACTTTCTTTTGTTTGATTAAGCACGTGTATCTCTTGACCAAAGCAATTTCTGCAGTCTTTCCTTTAGCCTAAATTCAATTAGGATGATAAGCGCATGGCTTCCGATTTAGATTTTGATTGTCAGTTAACTACTAGACAGGGTCACATGAACTCCTTCATGATCTCTAATAAACCATATGAAATAAATTTGTTCTAAATGTTGAAAAGCTAAACTGTATCCTTTATATTTACAGTGCTCAATAATGTTGGTGTACATGTAATTACATGAAGAGGGTGAAGACTCCTTTTCTTTAGAAATAGTTCTTCTATGACCATCTGACTGGCACTGACAACCTGACTTCCTAAGATAAGTATGATGCCTACAAGAGTCATGTACATATCCAACAATTATTGCAAGACATTCATGCAATTTTAATGTCAAAACTTCAATTAAAAAACTATTTAGATCTCAAAATATTTCAGATCTACATGTACATGTATATGTATGCAGTTGCTTAATCACGCCAAAAATTATGCAAGTGAACTACCAGTTAAGTGCAAAAATTTGATTACACTAAGTTGATTTGAACATATTATATTATGTACTGAAACATAAATTAATGGATTGAGCAGCAGGCATAGCCTATATAATTAAGCCCTCTCCAAGCTTACTCTAAGTTTATCATAGACAAACCTAAAATTGTTTTTGATCCACTGGATGAAGAAGTCTTGGACTTAAACACACTGGAACAACCAACCAGAACAAGTCCTATCATTGTTACCAGCATACCACTCCAATGGACAGCCCGCAACTTCCTCTTCAGAAAGATTTTCTAAAAAAACAAATCATTGGTTAAGTTTATTCATTTACATGTAAATCAAATGGCTCAAACATACAATACCATGGGCAATTAATAACCAATTTCAAGTCTGAACATTTTTTGACATTTTCGTAAATTATGTATCATGGCTTATCAATTATTATTTTTCTTTAATGTGAATTAATTACACATGTATTAAAACATATCTCACAGATAATATCCCAGCAAATATAATGATTGATCCTCGTAACATCTGCCACACAGAGGCATCAACATACACAAGACCAATCCCTGTAAACAATATCAGATGATATATCTATTGTATAACAATATTTAGGAAATAACTTCACAATTAATGAAAATTCATTAACATATAGCCTTTGATGAAAACGTAGCTCTTTAGGATTAGACATTTTGCTTACTCATTTACCTGCTAAAGATGTCCCAATCAGATCACAAATAGTTGGAAAAGCTACCACAAACTGTATTAATCTGAGAAAAAAATGCTTCAATAAAAATACATGTATACTTCATGTAAATAATTACTGCATTGATGCAACCTTTATTCTATGCATCATAAAAAAAAAAAAAAGAAAATTCAAAGAATTGTGGTCCCCTGCTTTCAGTGTCTTATACATGCCCAGAATCCCTATAGAATGGCTTATTCTGGACCCGTAGGGCACATCAAATATATTAACTGCTATATGTGTATATTACAAACATGCACACTTGGAACAGCAAAAATTTACCTGTTCTGAAACTGTTTTGGCAGTTCATCCAGTGGAGTTACAGAAAACTGAAAGTAAACGTAAATATGTAACTTTTGTTTATATGAAGCATTGTTAATCAAGACCTAGCTGCCTACTCAAAATGGATGTTTTCCATATAGTTTTCTATCAATTGGGAGAGTAGGCAAGTTTGATTATTTTTTTTTTTTTAAAAAGTAGTAGGTCTAGATTTACTGAAAATGAACTAATTTTCAATCTTTTTCAGCTCCCTAAACTTGATTAAATATGACTTGAAATTGAAAATTCAAAACCTTCTACATGTCCCAGTCAGCGACTAAATTTTTTTCCAAGTTTTATTTGATTTCCTGTTTTACTTATACATAAAGTATTAACAAAAATCATTTCATTTGATCAATTTAACTTCAGATGTATATAACAACATGGTAAATTAAATACCCATATTTCATAATTTTAATATTTCAAACCTCATTCTTTCTTTTGTCTCGTTCTCTTTTCCTGACGATCACAAAACCAATCAAACAAATTGTTTCACCTGAAAATATCATTTCATTTGTTCAATTTAACTTAAGGTATAACAAAAGGTCTATGATTCATAAATAAAGTAATTAGACTATATGCTTCAAATACATTTGCTTATCAAATCAATGCTTCAAGTACATTTAGCGCTCAACTTGAAACTTTAATACATGTACATAAATTAAAGATATTCAGTGTATATTTGTCAATTTCATATTTCTAGGCACCACAAATATGAGGATCGAGTCTTTTTGTATGTATACAGTAAAACTTGTTAGCTCCCCTGAGCTGAAGGCTCAAGTGAGCTTTATATGAGGATCGAGTCTTTATGTATGTATACAGTAAAACTTGTTAGCTCCCCTGAGCTGAAGGCTCAAGTGAGCTTTCCTCTGATTGAAATTTGTCCATTGTCTGTCATTGTTGTCATTGTAATGTTGTCATAAACTTTTCATCTTCTTCTCAAGAACCACTAGGCCAATTTCAACCAAAATTGAGGCAGAGTATCCTTCGGTAAAGGGGATTCAAGTTTCTTTAAATGAAGGGCCACACCCTCTTTCAAGGGGAGATAATTAAGAAAAAGTAAAAACTGGGTGGGGTCATTTAAAAATTTTCTTTTCAAGAACCACTGGGTGGGTGTGGCCACTATAAGCTATCAAAGTTTTACATGGGTATAAATAGGAAAATTAATCTTTAAAAATCTTCTTCTCAAGAACAGCAAAGCCTTGATCAGTTATATTTTTATGGAAGCATCCATGGCTAGTGTAGATTCAAATTTGTTTAAATTATGACCCTAGGGGGTAGGGTGTGGCCACTAGGGATGATCAAAGTTTACATCAGTATAAACAGGAAAAATCTTCAAAAATCTTCTCAAGAACAACAAAGCCATGATCAGTCATATTTCTATGGAAGCATCCTCAGATAGGGTAGATTAAAATTTGTTTAAATCATAACCCTCAGGGGTAGAGTGGAGCCAAAGTGGGAGATCAAAGTTTTACATAGGAATACATAGAAAAAAATCTTTAAAAAGCTTTATCCCAGGAGCACAAAAAACCATGGGCAGTCATATATATAAAAAAGCATTCTTACAGGAAGTGTAGATTCAAGTTTATTCAAATCATGATCCCAGAGGATAGAGTGGGACTAAAATTGGTGATCAAGTTTTACATGAGAATATATAGGAGAAAGAATCTGTTGATGAAGAAGGGCCATAGTAACTCAGGTGAGTGTTGTGGCCCATGGGCCTCTTGTCTAATCTGGATGTTGTGTATTCTGAAATCTTGCCTAAAGTGATGATCCCTTTAATGTATTCAAATGTTTAAAATGTCTAATGCCAAATTTGTGGAACCATTGGTGTGCAGATTAGATGAATGTATCAAAATGATAAATGTAATTGTTCATATGTGTTTGATTGACATGAGTATATGATTTTGATCAAACAATTTAATTTAATTTGTTATTTTAATGGGAAAGCTTGTAGAAATAAGAATCTCTCCGAAGATTGTTTGCTTAATTGTTGAAATATGTGTCTCAGAGTTTATTACAATATACCTTAATTTGTACAACTCCTAGCTACATTTTTTTTCCTGCTAAAGGAAATAGTGAAATAAAAAAATGTGGTGATTATCAAAACAATTTAAGTTACCGGTGTATCTGAAGTATTTGTATATGCATAGTATCAAAAGACAAATATATTTGGGAGGAGGGCTGCATGCAAAAAGCTAAAATTTAAATGATTCTGTGAAACTCTCCCAAAAATATGGAATTCAGAATGTGAAACCTTATATTATTCCTCAATCCTATTAAAATTAGGTCCTTCACATTTCCATATTTTGACACAGCTTCATCATAATGACATAAATGTTATACTACTTGATGACATATGCTCAATTTTGCCTGATGATCAAATATATATGCTACAGACAAGACCAGGTTTCAAACCAAGGCCCCGTGAATCACTAGTCACTAGTCAGGTGCTCTACCAACTGAGCTACCCAGGCTGATATCGATGGCCCAAACCACTACACATGTATGTAAAACAGTGATAAATTTAGTCCAAGAGACTGGAATATGGAAAGACCTTAACTGGGAGAGGGTGCAGTAATCTTTCACATTATTTGAAGAAAATCTACTGTATATTCTGCAACTGTATGTACATGTATTGTTTGCTACTGCATAATTTCATCATTTTGAAGCATTTGCCTCATACATGTACAAACATGTATGCACGTAAAGTAATTTCAATTGTGGGGACAGCTACCGGTAATTACTTTGAAGATTGTACAACACAAGAAACTACTGGCTCTTCACTCTTGGACCAAAATACCAGAATTCCCTTCACGGTTACTATACATAAACTCTGACAGTTACTTACCGATGAACATGATAAGGGTTTGAAACCATGGATGATTGAACTCATGTGGCTTAGAAGTGTTATTTGCTGATTTGTCTGGGTATCCTTTCACTCTTTGAAAGAGAAAAATAAATCAAAAATCAAAATTTTGAAATGTTTTGTCTGTGTTTATCTAAAGAAAGAAGATCACAATTTTACTTACGTCTCTGCAGGGTTGTAAAATGCACAGGTGATCAAATCAGCTTAAACTGATGTAGATAGTTTTTGTATGACATATTTTCCCTTCGAGTTATTTCTCTTGGGTGCCATCTTGGAGGTCAAACTAGTAAATTTTCCTCTATGAGCAACCAATTTTAAACATGTATGGCAGAAATATAAGGGCAAAAATCTTTAAAATACTAAAATTTTGAATTAAAGAAAGCTTTTGTTAACATATATTGTTAGAAGAACTGTTAGCTTCACCTCATTGCCCAATATGACAAGTTTAAATTGGTTGAATAATGAAGGAATTTGGGCTTGTTGACATCCAATATGGTGATTAACAGGAAATAACTCTTGCTGAAATCACATCTATTGAAAACCTGCCATTCCTGGTACCTGAGGCTTGTTTAACAGAGCAAGCACTCACGAACATTTCTGTTGGAGGGATAAGGAATTTTGAACGTTCGCTCTGTTGAACAGGCCTCAGGTACTGGGAATGGCAGGTTTTCAATAATTTTCAATAGATGTGATTTCTACATATATATATATATAGGTCTTACACATTTTCGTAAAATTTGCATCTAGACAGTGTAGTTGGGTTATATGGAAAAATTATTTTACTTGCAAATTATTTACTTGTGTCTCACATTTATTAATTGCACTGTGAAAGGATAAAATGAAGACAAGGAGGTAAAATTTGACTTAGTAGGTTGTATTGATAATTTTTTATGATAACCAAGTCTGTTTTAACATCACTGGGCACAGATAAGAGAATAGCAGTAAGTATTGAAGTAAAATTATTATCCCGTGTCCAGCTTCATCATCTCATTGACTGAGCATGACAAACCAAAGGAACAGTAATGGAAAAGACCTGTATTAGTTGGTATCATGCAGGGAAAGAATCTGTGAAATGTCAGCTAGATTAGAACACAATAGTTAAATTGCATAATTGTAAATATCTTTTGAAGTAGCTGTATCACAAATTAATAAGTTGGCAGTGGCTATCACTGATTGACTGTGACCACACCCTTACTCTAAACATATAGACAGACCTGGATTCTCTAATCACACCACAACCAGCCAGTGTCATAATGACTCAATCACCATGGTCACCGATAGAGTTGCATGCATTTGAGGACTCATAAATCTTGACCAAGATTTGACTTGGCTTAATATTGGACTGACGCTGCCATCGACGGCTTCAGTACAAAATGCTGCCGTCACGGTTTCAGTCTAAATATCCAGCCGAATCTGAGCCAAGATTATGTGGATCCGTTGTCTGCATGGTCTAATGTCATACCTAGTACATGCATGAACATTAACCAAAGCATGTTAACCATGCATAATTATGTTTATCAAAGTAGAAGTAAATCCTTAGTCAATTATGAAATATATATAATTAGTATACTGGTGTCTCATTATATCGCGGTACTTAATTCTTTAGCATAAAAAGTGTAATTCCAAATTTTTACTTTAACCTTTCATCAAATGATATTCATAAACCTAACTATGGCCTAACTTTTTAGTGTCAAATTATTTTCCAAGCTTGCATCGTTTAATTTGTAGTCTATTTTTAAAACAGGAAGTCTTGTTTACCTCCTAAATCAGAGAGTCTCAATGTATCACAGTATGGGAAAACATAGAAGCTTGTACTTGACATGGACTTCAATTTTTAAATTTACGATGTACATGTAATTCTACATGAAAACTAAACAATAATACAAACTTAAGACTTTCAAAATATTAACTTTATTATGGATTTTACAGGTTATAAATTCAATGGTCTAAATAAAATAAAAACGGGAATGGAAATCTGTAAAATTACGTTTTATTTGAATAAAAAATTTTCCAACGGATGTTCCATACTTTTTAATCATCACAAAAGTCAACATTCAGACGACAGACAGATAGTCCATCAACAAAAAGGATATGAGCTATGTATCCGAATTTTTGAAATATACCGCGATACAATGGAACCCGCGATATAATGAGAATTGAGGATACAAGTTGATTTATTTTCAACATTTGTCCTAATTTTTTTTTTAAACCTTGACCAGATATTGAACATAATTTTCCAATCAAATTTAAACAGTAAAAGAGAGTCGTGCTTCTTTGCATACTTACGTACAATCGTTTTGTGCTTTTTTACTTAGTGTATTAATACTCCCAGTTACCAGCATCCCTACCATCAACACTATCTGCATGCAGGAGAACGCCATTTTCCCATCATGTGACTTTCAGCACCAAATTTGATCACGTGATTTATTGCATTTTTCTTTTTCTTTCTTTTTTGCATCTTTCTCAAAAGTGTATGTATGCCAACCCTGATTTATTTAATTTTTTTCTGAAATAAATAAAAATCACAAAACATCCTAAATTATTAATCATGTTTATGTATTGTGTATTAGGTCGGGATCGATGACAGGAGAATACGAAACCAATCTTGAATGACTTAGCGCCAAAAATAGGCTTTAAAAAAAAGCAAGGGTTTAGTACGAAAGCGAAAGTATTAAGAGATAGTAGTATTCTGCTAAAAGGGTGTCCAGGTAAAATATTTTTTTCTTTGTAATGTACTTAGACACTTCTTTGATGTTTATGTTCGGTACAAGGTTCATGTGATAGTTAAGCCTAGGGCCTGGCCCCTTCTATAATCCTTTGCAAATGTTTTAAAATTACGGCCCGTGAGACTTTCAATTTAACCAATTCATTCTATTACGCGCGTCGGATCAAAGAGGCATCTTATCCGCTCCGTTCTGTGAAATATATGTGTAATAGAGAATATAGCGGATAAGATGTCCCTGTGATCAGATTCTATGAAATTGAAGACAACAGTTGAACTTTTTACTTTCGTTTCTCTAGGATTGTAAACAAATCAAAGTGACTTACCTTCTTTATATTTTAATACCGCGATATTGATTTTCTTAATAAAACATTTATTCTTCGTTTTTTTTTTAAATTTCCATATGAAATACATTGTACAGTAATTGTGTACTAGAAGCTTAATTTATGAAAGACAAATAAAAATATCCTTGGACCTGAGGTTTACATTCGGGAGGGTGGAGGTCCTGTTCACAAGCACCTGTGTTGATAACCCAAACTGAATGAAACAAGTGCCTTGGTTTGAGCAATAATGACAAGGACGTTTAGCTTTTGCAATAAAATTTCACAAGGCACACATCCGATCTATTTCTGCAAATGGGACAGATCAGTAACAAAGGATGACTGCACTTAACGCCTGTTTTGGGGTCCTTTTCGGTTGCTTTTGCAGAGCTCCAGATAATTTTTTACCTCAAAGTGTATTTACTCCCTGATTTTCAAATCAATGCAGATTTTACTTTTCAGCAAAATCTATATTGCTATTTTTGACATCCAATGTGTTTTTAGATTGTTATCGAAATAAGCGTTTTTGAAAGAGGAATGTAAAAAAAGAACAGTTTCTGCATTTATCAATTAGGTTAATGAAATATATTAGGATTTGCTATATAAATTGTTGGCATCGCTCGAGGTAAAAGTTACTCCCCGTTTGCATTAAAAGTCGCGTGGCGCTATTTATAGCAAAGGAGCCATGTGGAAAGCCAAAAAGCATTTATTTTCATACAATTAATAAAGGTTGTCGGCGGACTTTAGATGATATTATTGCTACAGAAAATGGTAAATATATAAGAACTGTTTAATATACAGTGATAAAGGATAAATTAGACACCATGCGTCTTTTTGCAGAATTTTGACAATATAGACGCGTACGCATCAAGAACGAAAATTTGGATGTTATTTGAACAGTAGAAATCTGTGATATTTTCAGACAAAATGCGAGTATTTAATATTCAAATCTTTCTCCCGAACTGGAAATCAGCCTAGGTTATTCCGAATACGCTTATAAATCAAAATTTTATTTTGATAAAAATTCAAACACTGAGCTGACCTCAATTCACATAATTAGTACTTGTATCATTCAATCTGTCGTACATGCATGCAGTACTTTTGTAGTGTAATGCTTATTTATGATTGCTAATGCGTAAGTGTACGCCCTGTTTTAATTTTCAATGCGTATTTTGAAAAAATCAATGCATATTTCTGCAAATACGCACCTTATCTGGAGCTCTGCTTTTGTTGCTTTTATATCTAAACCTTATTTCACTTTTGTATGTTTATGAAAGAATCCTGTCAATTTGGAACCAAATTTAAATCTTAAAATGATTTTAGACTGTGATACAATAAAGTGATTCAATGTTTTTTATCCTTACTGCTTTCCAAATATAGTGAATTTACACTTACCTGCCCTTGATTGAACATTAGATATGCATGGGAGGTGGAGCTAACATTGTAAGAATGGGTCTAAAATTAAACTTGATAAATAACAATGGCATGTTTGAAAAAAATTACGTGATCACTCTTTCCAATCTCCCTCTCCATTCTGTATGGTACAAATACACTTCTGACAAAGGTTTTAAAACGAAATTAACAATATGAGCACGTCAATGTGATTAAAGCAGATTTTATATCAATGCCAGATGACTTACATGTAATGTGTTCGAACACAATGTCCTAGTTAGCACAAAACATGCTACCTTACAAGTCACGTGACGGAATTTAGTATTCACAAAGTTACCTGAGGTAAGAAATCATGTGGTGAATCATAATATTCAACATGTCACAGTCCTTGGTTACAACACAGAGAGCAAATGTAAGAAGAAGCAGTTTTTTTCTCTTTTTTTACCATGAGCGCATATTTGTCTATTAATCTCCTTTTGACACATTATTATTTATGCAAATATACAACTACTGTTAAACGTAGAACAATAGACAAACATGCCCTGAGTCCTATGTATAAAGTCAGTGAAAAAGTGGGCGTCCTCATTATCGAACGGAGATTCAAGAAATTGTGAGGACCCCTCCCTTTGAAAACAGATTCGAACTTCATAAATACACACTTTTATTAATTTAAAATGTAATTACATAAAGTTGTAGATTGGACGTTGACCATTCTTGCAATGAAAAGAAAAATGCTTGTTTTGAAAGTTTATTTTGTCGCAAATTTCGCATGTCCTTAAGTGCAGTCATCATTTATTGTTATGCAAGAAAATTTGACAATTTAGATTGGACTCACTCAGGGGTCTGACCATATCCTGAACTGGTACTCAAGAAAATTGCTTAAACAAATGACTAGTCATACTTTTATATGTCTTGTTGCTATGTTCCCCCTTGTAATGCTGATTGTAGTCATTAAATTGATTGATTTTATATAGATATCAGATTATCCTAATATTTTTATTCACTCTCTTTTAGATTCACAAGAAAATGTCTTCAACATCACAGAAACACAAGAATTTTGTTCAGGAGCCAATGGCAGAAAAGCCTGTGACAGAATTGGCAGGCATTGGACCAACACTTGGAGGAAGACTTATTGAAAATGGTTTTGATTTGGTTTGTATTGTTACTATTATAATAAACTGACTGTGTTTCCTTATGAAAAAAACCATTGTAATAAATATAGAAAAAAATGATGTCTGTGGTTATGAGACGTGTGTGTATAGATGTTCCTGTGATGAAAAATATATATATGCCCCCTTTAAACTCTTGAACTCGATGGGGCGAAGAAAAAAACTTCGAGATATCCGAGGATTCGAGATATCAGTTACCGTGACTTCCAAATCATTTCGACGTATCCATGATATTCAAAATATCGGTGTTTGAGATACCGAAGTTCAACTATAGATCTATAACTATATTTTATATTGAAAATAGTTTCCTGGTGTATATTCTCATTAAAATTGTAGAGATTTTTTTATTTTGCTTTACTTCCTTTATCAAATTTCAGTAAAATCTGGATCATGTGATACTTGCTCTAATGCTAAAAAAACCATTCATATTGGTGGACTTTTTTTTAAAGGGCCTGGACACAGTTGCATTGCTGTTTCATGTACAATTTTAAATTTCTATTTTTATTTAAAAAAAATAACTTCAGTTTAATGAATTGAACTTTATTGAAAATTTTTAAAATTCAGTGACAAGACCTTCTTCATCACAGTATGTCAAACATCTGTGTTTGTAAACATGGGCAGGAGTATTGTTTATGTATTAATACACATTTTACTGTGTGTGTTCAATTTGTTAACTCTACACACGTCACTGAACACGGACTGACAGTTTTGCTTTCTCTCATATCGACTCTAAATTTTCTGGATTACAGATTTAAATTTTTTTCTTTATCAATACGCAAGAACTTTTCCATTTTTCTTAAATATTAAAGATAAATTTTACTTCATGAAAGTTTAAGGATGTGTGTCAAACAAATATGTCCAGAAATTCAAAGTTATAATTTTCAGATAAAAGAAGTTTCTAAACACGCTTTTATAATACATCAGTCTGAAATGCTCTAACAACATGTAAATATTCTGAAAATTTTAGAAAATATTAACTTCAAATCTGTGTCCAAGCCCCTTTAAGCATTCCATATGACTGTGCAACCAAAAATTATATAGCATTGCTTGTGCTTCAAATATTGTATAAATAAGGCAGTCAAGAATTAAAAATATTGATTTATATATGAAAAGCTCAACTTAAAGTGTACTCTGTTAAATGTATTTTTTATTTTTCTCTCTAGGCTTATGTAGTTCTGGGACAGTTTTTAGTCCTGAAGAAGGATGAAGAGATGTTCAAGGACTGGTTAAAAGAAGTGTGTGGTGCCAATGCTAAACAACAGGAAGATTGTTTCCGGTGTCTTAAAGACTGGTGTGACAATTTCCTGTGAAAAAGTAATAATGCAAACTTACTTGGAAGCCTTTCATCAGTGAAGATGGGAATAGGTCATTTATACATTACCAACTGCAAACAATTATGAAATGAGCATTCTTAAAGTTGCAGTAATATCAAATAATACTGTTTTATTTAATTTTTTATGTTTATGTAATTAAGGTTTTTAATGTTACTCATGTTGATGGAGATCAAAAATTAATTATTTGCTCTATATATAATTAGGAAGATGATAATATGTTAGTGATTATATGCTTATTATCTACCCACGGTATTAGAGTTTGTATGCATTCATGGTAACATTGTTGCAGTTTGTGCTTCTTGCTTTAATCAGCAGGAGTCTTGCAAGAAATTGTACCGTAGTTAACCCCTAGAAATTGTATCAGTCCAACCATTTAGTTTTCCCTTTTCCCTCAAAATTTTGTTTTCAGATAAAATATTATGTTCAAATTAATGTTTTAAGAGTAATTTTGGTTGTCCATCTCTCTGGTTCTTTTTCCTTAATTTAATCTTTTTGTACTTTCATGATTGCTGTCACCCCCCATCATTACTATTAATTATACAAGGTTTTCTTCATTGGGGCCTTGCTGACTGGTCATTTTTCTTGAAATCTTATCTTTTTTTCTCTATGTGTAATGCTTAACAATTTGACGTATTTGAAGTTCAATAGTTAATGTGTACAAATTGTGTTGTGGTATATTGTATATCAATATTACAAAAAAATGCCTAAGCTGAGATTATTGTTCTTTTGTTCATATTGTCATGTTTCTTCCTTTTAATCAATTCAAGTGACATATTAATTTAAAATCCTTTCCAATATTTAATCTACCATTGCTAAGATTATATATGTAGCTGATGATTTTAAAGACTGGGTTTTTTTCCTCATTACATTTCATTTTTATGCCCACAATATAAATACCAGTAAAAAAAGATTGAATCCCATATAAATGTGCATTCAAAAAAATGCATAAAGAATAGTCAAGTACTAAGAAAAATAAATAGTTTGCAACAGCATTAGGATATTATGTGAATGCCCTCATATTTTGTTATTTAAGGACAGATGATGCAAACAGAAAATGGATGCCTGGATTGGAATATATTTTTGGACCTATTTTGGTTGTAATTGATGCAAATATCAAATTTCTAAAATATCAAGAAATTGTAAACTTTCTATGATGTTCAAAATTCTACCTTTCTGCAATCACCCTTATAAATCTATACATTTTCACTATATAGGACATTATTGTGAAATTTTGAATGAAAAATTAAAATCTATGCGGTTAAACTTACTCATTATACTTAAATAAACATGACTAAAATGGTTATTTTCTTGGTTTTTGAAAAAAAAGTTTGTTTGTGTCGTCTGTTCTTAAATAAAAGCACTTGCTATGATAACATTTCTTCTAATAAATCACAAACCAGCCAGATTGTGAAGCAGTTTCAGTCTATGGAGTATTTTCGTCTTTCTCAACAATTTTTAGTTAGACACTCATTTTCAACGTTGTGCTTGTCCCTTAGTCAGAAAGCTTGAACGTTTTCAACCTCTTCTCAGGAACGGCTGAACAAATTTTAGCCAAGTTTTAGGTCACCTTCATGAAGTTGAGATGAACTAATGCTACACCTCTGTGTAGTAGGCGTTCCAACAGTTTGCTGGACCAAAATTGCATGCATTATGATTAATAAATGCATGCAAAGATCCCCCCCCCCCCCCGATTTTCAGTGTTATTTAAATAATAAAGTAATCGAAAGGGACTGTACTCCTGTAAGAAACAAGGGTCCCTCGTAAAGTTGGTAGGAAGAGTTTTTGCGATTAGACAAGAATGTAAACATTTTTGAGTCAGAATTATTTTGTTTTAGCAAGTAAGCCCCCCCCCCCCCCTACACACACCACCACCACCACCACCTAAAATATTCTGGATCTGGCCATGTAATGAGTACTCAACCTTTTACAAAACTTGCGAAATTCATGGCCCTAGAGCGGGGCTTAGTTGGTACATAGGTATTTTATTGCATCATTGAAAATCTCTTCCCATGTCATATAATGAAAAAGCATTATAAAAATCGGTACAAAGTGATTGATGCAAAACTTCAAATCGGCCGCAAATAAAATTAAGCATTTTAAAAAAAGTACTTTCAAAGTGAAATAAAAGATTTTCAAAGCTGAAGAATGTACAAATTTTTTATTTCAAAGTATCCCCCCCCCCCCCGCCACCAAAATGAAATTTTAAAAAAACGCACACACACAACAAGTTGCAAGATAGACAATTCAAATGGCACATACTTTCAGTACAACTGATTCATCAAAATCGGTGATAAATGTCATGAAATTTTCCACCCTGGATGTTCGTCACGTGATGATACCAATGATTTCTGGAGATGCACGGCGCAGTGATGGACAACAACAAGAAATCCAAAGTGTAGAAAAAATATCGTTGTCATTCGCAGCTGTAGCATATTCAAAACAATTTTTCCCAGTTCTACCAACTTTTCAGTTTTATATATTCATAACTGTTTCACACTGTAATTATTATCCAGAAAATCATAACGATTTATGCAAGAGCATGGTCTACGTATGAACAATTTCTAAAACGAGGCAAGCTATTGACAAACAAGTTGATGAAACAAGGATATCAACAGTCTCGTTTGAAGTCATCTTTTCGCAAGCTTTACGGACGATACAATGACCTTGTCAGCACATACAACCTATCATTGAGTCAAATGCTGACTTACGTTTTTCATACCAATTGTTAGGCCATTATTTATACACTGAACTGTCTACGGATTTCTCCGTTATTACCCGATCATGACAAGGAGCACACGGCAGGTGTGACCGGTCGGCAGGGGATGCTCACTCCTCCATGGCACCTGATCCCACCTCTAAATTTTGAGATCCGTGTTGCTCTGCTTCAAATTTGTATCGTTTCATTGGACTTTCGAGCTTGAATGCTGTTCGTTATCTTCATATTTCATTCGACAGTCATCTCATACATGCCCAAAATCTCCATCCAAAGCGCTTGTTGGCTTTCTGGTTGTTTGAAATTGAGGAGCCATCGTAGCGAGCCATGATCAGTACGGACCACAGATCTCCGTCCAAACAGATAGTGTCTTTAAGTATTTTACGAAACAGACGAAGCTAGTCGAACACTCAGCAAGGCAGAGCGATACTCTAGGACTCTCTCAGATCCGTTCTGGCTCTGTGATAAGACAGCTCCTATGGCCATGTCGCTCGCATCTGGTCAAGAACGAAAGGCTTACTGAAGTCAGGGAAAGCGAGTATGGGTTAATTAACCAAAAAAACTTTTCAATTTATCAAATGCCGACTGACATTCCTCAGTCCACTTAAATTTGGCATCTTTGTTTGTTAGATTGTGTAAAGGTTTTACAATCTTTCCGAAGTCTTTCACAAACCGCCGGTAGTAGCTGCATACCCCAGTGAATGATCTCACTTCTTTAATAGATGTCGGTTCTACCCAGTGTTTGGTAGCTTCTTCCTTTTTAGGATCTGTTGCTACCCTAGCCTTAGAGATAATATGTCCAAGATATTCAGCTTTCTGTCCAATTATTTCTTTGCTCTCAATTTGAGCCTAGCTAACTGTTATCGATCAAAGACCTTCTGGAGATTCTCTGTCATTTCTTCAAAGGTTTTGCTAAACAATCATCGATATATATTTTACACTTATCTTCTGGTTGTGAGTGGGATAGCCCTTTTATCAAACCCGCGACAGGGACTATTCCTCGAGAGCTTGCCCGAGGGGGATAGTTAATGTCAAGGGTTTGATGAAAGAGCTATCCCACTCACAACCAGTGGATAAGCGTTTCATTATACTGATGTATATCATAATTTCTGAGGGTTGGATTACCTGATACTACAGTTTCATAGAAAAAACATGAAAAGAATAATTATAAGAGTTTCGAACAAGTATTTGGATTAAGATAACACTGAAAGAATGAGCTGAAATCCTGAGGTCGTCACAATGCTACTGACATCATCAGTCTATAGATGATCGCAGGAAGTCAAAATTGGTCTCAAAATTGAATGAAAATTTTCCGAGGGTTGGATAGCACAAACTACACCCCGATAGCTTTGCTAGACGTGAAATTTTCAGACTATAGAAAAAATGTTACTTTACTTTCTTAACTTTATTTAGGAAATGTTTTACCAGAAGTATGATAAAAGACATATCTCCCATTGGAGACCACACAGGACTGTCTCCATGAGCCGTTCGAAGGTCGCTGGAGCATTGCAAAGTCCGAACGGCATTACCTTGAACTGATATAAACCCTTTTTTGTAATAAACGCTATTTTTGGATCTACTTCAATTTTCCAATATCCCGATGAGAGATCAAGGGTTGAGAACCAGCAGGATCCTGAAAACAGCAGGATTCAAGGACTCATCTATCCTCGGAAGAGGATAGGCGTTCTTGATAGTAACGTCGTTCAATTTTTCTATAATCTACGCAAAATCGAAGGCTCCAATCTTTCTTTCGAGCAAGAGCTACTCTGGCCGCCCAAGGACTTGTTGATTCTTCCATGACATCTGACTTGAGCATCTAATCAATTTGTTTGTCTATACCGGTATTGTCCTTCCAATGAACAGGAATTCCTTGAAGAGGCTGTCTTACTGGTACTCTTCACCCTGTATTTATGGAATGCATTACAATATCTGTCCCTTCCAAAATCACTGTTATCTTTAGAAAAAAAAATTCACATTCTGCAAGAGTAATGATCCGTCTATTGCTGGCTCAGTCCCTTGCTTGGTCTATCAAGCAATTCTCTGAGAGCTTTGGGTAATTCCTTCAAATGTTTTATTGGTGCTTTATGCGATCCCTCTACTATGCCATCAGCTGGTGTTAAGTTTGCAATGGCAGTTCCACTATGGATGACTTGTACGTTTGGACTATGATTGATCAGTCGACAACGAAGGAACCGAGTTTTGGTTTGTGGCAAACACTTTGCCAATTATCCCTCTTTCAGATTTTAAAAAATCTTTATCTCCTCTAGTATCCCTAAACCTCTTGGCAATGGCTCCTTGTAGCAACTCGAGACAATTTCAGATCTATCGATGGTGTCTGCCACAGTAGTAACACGGTAACATCCAGTATGACCCGCTTTATTCAAAGGTGAGGTTTTTCCGCTAACATCCAAAATCTGAGTTGTCAAGTCGACAACACACTTATTTCCGATCAAAAAGTTAGTCTAACCCTATAATTGCATCGACAGTCAACTCTCTAAAAACAACTTCGGTGCTATACAAGACAATACTTATAAGGATTGGGACACCGAGTTTCCCATTAATTGTAAGAGGGTCATTCCTTGCTGATATCACTGGTTGGCTGACTTTCTTTAAAGTTTCAACTGAGTTGTTGTTTTCGAGAAGTTTATCATATACATGTTTAGTCAAAAGAGACAGTGTAGTTCCTGTGTCAACCAATATATTCAAATCAAAACCATCAATAGATGCTTTAACAAAAATACCAGCATCCCAAGTAACCCTTACTTTTTCAGGAGACTCCTTTTTGCATGGCTCTTTTGTTTGCTTTGTTCCTCTCTGCACTGCATTGAAATTCTGGGGCTTTTCTTTTTGAGATGTCCCATCTTGCCACAGTTATAACAAGAAGCGTCTTTCTTCCAATCAGTCTTCTTTGTCCTTTTGTCCTTTTCTAGATCACCATGTTTTGTTTAAGCTCTTTGAGCTCCTCCAATGGACGTCATCGCCTTTTGAAGATTCAATATGGTATTGTTTACCTCTTTCAACTCTACTTTAATTCATCCCTAGATGTGTCCTATCCAACAGCTCTCAAAGATGAATTTACGCCTCCTAATTTGTGTTCAGTTTTCAGGAAAGCCTCTGGTTTTGCATTTGACTTCTGGACGATATGGTGTTCATTAAAAACTCTCCGTCAGTTTCATTAAAAAATGTCAGTAACTTAGATCCGCCAACCGTGCCCACCACCGTACTCTCTTTTTTTTGCGATTTCAGCGAAAGTAGACTTTTAATTTAACTCAAGATAATAACAATGCGAATGAAATCTGAATATAGTTAACGGCATCACCTTATACTTAGTGTATTATAAGGGGAGAAAAAAGTATGAACTCTGGTACAAGCGTTTCGGAGTTTATTTGCAAAGAAGGAGGTCTCATTTGATTGGCATTCGACATGGATCTGTGCACACTTGAAAAGTTAAAATTTCATTGATCTGTCAAATGTAATTTTAACATTCATTTGACGCATCGGATTACTGTGACAAGGGAGAGGGAAATGTTTTATCGATATTGTGTTTTGATTTGCTAAAAAATAACTTGAAAAATGATGAGTCATTGGTACAAAACGCAACATTTTTCAAAACATGTTTTTCATAAAAAAAATGCTATCTTTGGGTCATTTCTTCATGATTTTAAAATTCATTTTTGTGCATTTTAATTCAAAGAAACGAGCAAACATTCGGTAAATAAAATGAAGAGAAGACCCAGAGACCAAAAAAAAGACCCCACCCCCCTAAAAAACCTATTTGTAGACGGTGCTTCAATGTCGTTTAAAAATCCATATTCTTTACGCAGAGATGATAGCTCAGTAGTATGTGTTACCAGTACGGAGCACTCAGGAATCGAGAACTTATTGGTTCGATCCTCGCATGGAGCGTTAATTGGTTTTTTAAATTCAATTAAGTCGTTTGTCAGTTTAAATTTGTGTAATGATTTATTAAATTTCTAAAATAGATAAATTTTGGTTCAGTTGCACCGGAAGCGAAAGCAATTCCAACCTACTGAGAATTTAATATACGTTTTCAGTGGCGTAGCTTGGGGTCGATCAATGTGGAAGCATAAAATGCCGGGGGGGGGGGGCACAGAGCCCCCGTGGGACCAAGGCGAAGTCCTGGGGACTCTGGCGGCAAAGCCCCTGGAAGCTGGTGCATTTTAGACAAAAGGTTAATAACATTTTAAACCATAAAATGTTAAATGTTTGTTTGTTTTTTCTAAATACTTTTTTAGCAGCAGTTCTCCCAGATGTCCTTATTATTAGCCTGTTATAGACCTACATGCATTTTACATATATTCAATGTTATACATCTTACACTAAGTATGTATTATCCTTTATAAAATGCTTTTGAAATTTCAATCATACATGAATGTTTTCATGACCTTGAGTCTTATGAATTACATATAGAAATGATATTCATAAATTTAATATAAATTAAAAAATTAAAATATTAAACAAATAATGCAAACTTTTTCTACATTTCAGTATTTTCTTTGGAGAGTGTTTCAAATTTATTTTTGAAAAGCATTGTAACTTTTTATGAATTCATTTCCCCCCACCGAACAATGTGGAAGCACGTGCTTCCGTGCTTCAATGGAAGCTACGCCACTGGTTTTGTAATTATTTATGTGAAGTGTTAAGTCAGGATGCCTTATTCATAATATTCATTAACCTCAGTGAGAGTTATCTCTCTTTTCTGAGGGCAACTCCTACATACTGGATATAAATATAAGTATGCAATATTTTAAATATATATGTACTAAGTTATATGTTGTCTAACCAATTTTAGAACAGCATTATCCGTTGCAAAACGAACGATCAACGATGCACAACTAACAGCTGTTCATTAAATTGACGCTAGATGGCTTGCAAACGGAACAATATTAATCTGAACTAACGCTAGATGGCTTTTGAAAAAAAGTTTAGTCAGAACCTTTGATATCAAAATTATTAATAGAATTTCATTTTTATAATAACAATGCGACATTTAACTCCAGACACGACAGAGTCCGGATTTTTACTACCATTTCTAATTGTGATGTCCAAAAAATTTTTATAGTACTTGGTGGAATTTTTTTTCAGCAGTATCACATGCTCTCATGTTGAACTCACAAATATCTCTATTTTAAAAAATATTAAGTCCTAAATATCAGAATCCCATGGGAGAATGGTGGGATTTTTACGCCTAACAACTATCCCACCTTTCTCCCATGGGAGAAAAAGTATCAGATGAGATTTTTTCTCCCATTAGGATATTTTCTCCCACAGATATTCACTTGCAGATGACAGGTTAATACATATCTTTTTAAATATTTATGGGAATAAATGTCCCACATATCATAATCTATGGGATTTATCCTATGGTTGACAATAAATGGGAGAAAATGTCCCACTGATCAGTATCCATAGGATTTATCCCATTTGAACAATTTCGTGGGAGAAAATATCCCATCCGATACTTTTTCTCCCATGGGAGAAAGATGGGATAGTTATTAGGACTAAAAACCCTACCATTCTCCCATAGGATTCTGATATTTAGGACTTAATATATTTTTTTAAATAGAGATATGTGTGGGTTCAACATGAGAGCATGTGATACTGCTAAAAAAAATGCCACCAGGTACTATTGATTTTTCTGGTACATCACAATTAGAAATCAGTGGTATTAAAAAGTCCGGACTATGTCGTGTCCGGAGTTAAATGTCGCACTGTTTAATATATTTAAATTAAACAAGGAAAATCATACAATATTCAATTTAAAAACTGCTCAAATAAGATTTATTGTGGACTATTTCTTGTGGTGGAAGGATATTTGGAAGAAAATTTTTAAAATCTACTTCTTTGTTTTATTCAAAGTCTTGGAACTTTGACCCTAAATGAGTTACAGTGAAAATCGATTGTGTTTTTAATATTGTAAACTATTGCAAAGAATGATCTGCCTTAAACATAACTTGTATGGAAAGAAAAGGAAAAAGCTACCGTATAGTAGGCTCACCCTGGAGGTGAAAGGGGGGGGGTGCAGGTCCAGTTTTCCATGGGGTACGATCTGCTATATATTGCCAGTTTTGCGGTTGAAAACTGCTGTATACTGTTTTCCTAGGGAAGAAAACAAGGGGGAATGGCTACTAAACAACACCAGTAACACACGATGCCTGATTTTACTTGATCTCTGTATAATATACATGATGGCATAACGTAAAATCAAGGGCCGGGTTTCACAAAACTATCATAAGAGTTGTCATAAGACAGATCTTAAGATAATCTTAATATCTGACTTAGGACAATCATAAGATTTGTCACTGCTGTTTCACAAAACTTTCTTAAGTATAAGAAATCTTGAGACAATTCTTAAGACAAATTCCATGCTTCAATATTACAAGAAAAATTTTAAAAAATATGTTTGCACGAAGTTTAGTTGTCTTTTCTTAATTTTCTTTAAAATATTGAAATAATAGTTTCTTTTGAAGTTATACTCTCACAGAAAATCTTTTGCATCAACTTCAATGTACTTTTAGGGGGAATGGTGTCAGAAAAGGTAAATTTGAATAAAATTTGTTCAGAAAATAGTTGCTGTCAAAATGTATGACATTGTGATAATACTTTTGATTAAATCCACCACTGCATTTGTGCCTTTAATGAATGGTTTTCCAATGAATTCAGTTGAAACACCAAAATCGTGTTCGAAGTTCCCCCGGATCGTACATAAAAATCTATGAAGGTGTCTCTGATACGCTGAACTTTATACTGCAACGAAATACCAGTGCTAACAGACGAAGTAGAGAAACGAAAGAACAATTTCCAGTCAGAATATTACCATTCAAATGCTATGAAGAAAACATATAGCATCAGATGTTACAGCAGGAATTATACTAAGTTTTCATACGTATTCCAGCGTATTAATGAGGGGTATGTCAAGAACTAAAACTATTTGACTTTCATCTAATTTTGTAAGACTGAAAGACGTGTTTAGTTTCTAGAAAAAAAATCACCACAATGTACCAAAATAAATTAACGTGAAAAATGCAAGGTAGCTACACTAAAGCTCGTTTTTTTTATTTTCATGAGCGAGACTTGTCCAAAGCATAAAAATGCATATATTTCGTATTCTTATTTATTAAAAATGTATTTACTTAACATAATTATCAATAAAACAACTATACGTTTTCGAATTGCGTTAGCCATTTTAAAAATTGCATAAGTAAGCAATGCTTGGTCATAGAAAATATGATATTCTTTCTGGGAATTGAAATTCAAAATTAAATAATTTGAATGAAATTATAAATGATATCTGGATTTTACACACATGTTTACATGGATGTGAAAAGCAATTTCGGGGGGGGGGGCAATTTCGGTCGGAAGGAGGCACAACCAAGCAAAAATGCCTTGAAAGAATAATATTATGGGGCGCAACCATAACGTAGCTACATTTTATATTTTCTATTATATATTGTATTTGTTGGCAAAATTATTAGGTTGAAGGGGGGGGGGGGTCATTGTTCCGACTGGTCTGATATAGTCCAAAGTATTGTTCTATCTCTAAAAGCCGTTCTCTTTTAAAAATCCGTCGGTTTTTACCCAAAAGCAATGCTGTCGCCATGTTCACTTAAGACAGGTATCTAGTTGTCTTAAGATTAAGATAGATCTTAAGATTATCATATAAGATATGAGAGTTTTGTGAAACAGCTATGGTACAATCTTACGATAATTTTCGGTCTTAAGATAGATCTTAGTCATAAGATAGTTTTGTGAAACGGGCCCAAGAATCGTATGTTACCGTCCATGGGCGCTCAAAGGGGCATGGGTACTTGCCTGGGCCATGCAAGATGGTAACTATTGAATGGATAGTACTTTACTGTTTCAATGCATGAAGACACCATATCTAGATATACATGTACATATTATCTTTGAGTAATTCAACAAGTTAAACGTAAATTGAAGAGGAGCGAAACATCGAATTCATTTAGAATTTTATTCCAAAAGAGTAACTGAGATCAGACACAACAAGTTTAATCAATTGCAGGGAACACAACACGGCTTCAAAACATAGAAATATTTGTAATAATGTTGGTATATCAAAGTCATAACTTTTGTTTTGAGAATAATTGCATAGCAAATACGAGGCTTGAAAAGCAGTCAGAAATTTGAAACCAACCATTAACTTGTTGGCGTGTGAATACAAGTCCTCTCCAGTTAGCACCAAGCTCGTCACAAAAATCAGTAGAGAAATCACTATTGTCACATATATCAGCAAATTTTTTCCGATCCTCAAACATCCTTTTCGTACAAGAAAGTAGACTATACAGGCATCAACTACAAAACTGAGCCACATCCTGAAGACAAAAAGCTGTCCGTAGTAAAGAAATGGGGGTGTGTTCAAATTTTCCGCTAGAATATTCATTGTGACGTCCATAATGTTCGGCAATCCCCCAGATTTTTCCACGAAAATTCAACCGGTAAATCCAAAAGATTCTTGATCACATCCTGCATATGGCATTGTCCAAGTTGACTAGAAAGGTAATTTTAAAGAATCGACCTTTATGTGTCAATCCTGTCACTCTATGAATTGAATTCTTCGAAAATACTCTTGCACAAGGAAATAAAACATATAAATCAGACTGAAAAACTACTTCCCTCTTTAGTTGTCGCTGTTTATTTTCAATGACATTCTATATCGTGAACATTTATAAGTTCGTGATGTGCATTTATGGTTATACACCTCTTTAGTGTGTTGTAAAAAGTTATCGTGTTTCTTCATTTGTGCGTGGTTCACGGGATTTTAATTCATCTAGAGCAATTCAAGACAAATGCACACAAAAATCCTTTTGACATTTAATAGCCAGAAATACAAAACAGTTAGTAGACCGTTAATACGTAAATAATCCTTTCGTGGCAATCTTGATAAGAGAGGGATTTAAATGTAAGATTTAATAATATATCAATGCGGTATTGCGTACCATGTATTGAAGAAAGAAGATTCAGAAGTTTGAGTTTATTCATATTTAATTTATAGCCAAAGTTATGATTACAAAAAATATACATGTATATATTAAAACTCAGTCCTCATAGGGAAAGAAATCTTAAGTAAATTTCAAGTTTTGTCGGCGTCGTAATCAATGTCCGAATACGAGGACTATATTCATTATAAATAGAACTAAAAGCAACACAAAAGGTGTTCGTTAAACGTCGTCTAAAAGGCGCGAATGTCCCAGGTCTATTCCTGAAATCTATGTTCACCAACATGACTGTGTAATGCACGTGTCTCGACAAACATGTACATGTCGAAGCATAATTTTCTGTAGCTACAGATCTGTAGCTCGCTGGACTGAAAAAAATTGGGATGGACGACCAGAGAGCTACAGTGCCACCCATAGAAAAAAACTATATTGCGCATAAAAAAGTGCGCTTGGTTCTGGTTTAATTTCTCCAAATTCTTACCTCAACTGCACAAAAACTTGATTTCAAAAAATTCCTTAGACCTCTATCAGCTACTCTCGTAGATGACATCTGCACTAAGCACGTTGTAGCGAATTATCTTGCCACCCAAAATAGAAGTATAAATGGGCGAAATCTTCGATGGTTTCAAAGTCAGTCCCAGCAGAGCTATTAATAACGGTTATATATATGGAATGTTTTGATGTGGGAATAGTAAAAGAATATGATAGAAACAAACGGTTAACAATATTATGAGATGACAGTTTGAAAAACATGTAGAAATAAATCAAAAAACAGCGCACCTTTTTGTATGCAATAAATATACACTTTTTTTAATGCTCTCTGGTCTGTCAGTATATATATTTTTTTTCGGAGAGCTATATTTCCGCAACTAAATTTTCTGAAGAAAGTAACTTTTTAACGAGCAAAGGTTTTTTTTTATGAACACCATATCGTCCAGAAGTAAAATGCAAAATAACAGACTCTACCACTAATCAAAACAACAACCAAATTAAAAAAATAATTCAGACAAATAGTTTGAATCTGATTCGATCTTATTTTGTCCTAGCTAGGAGGAGAGAGATTCATAATACTGTAATTGTTTTGTGAAAGTTTTATGATATTTTTTAATATACAAAAAAGTGTTTTTCTTTTCTTTCTTTTTTTTTTTTTTTTTTTTTTTTTTTTTTTTTTTTTTTTTGGAAAGGGGGGAGTGACTTTTCCCCGAATGTTTACGATGTCTAAAATAAGGTTGGAAATATACATAGATCAAATGAAATATGGAGATAACGAACAGTATTCAACATTAAAAGTACATTGAAACAATAGAAATCGGAGCAGAGCAAACACGGACGCCTTAAAGCATCGGAGGTAGGTTCAGGTGCCGTGGAGGAGTAAGTATCCCCTGTCGATCGGTCACACCCGCTGATGCTCCTTGTCATGATCGGGCAAACGGACAAATCCGTAGACAATTCACTGTGTACATAATGCCCTAACAATTGGTATGAAAAACGTCAGTAAGCATTCGAATTAATAATAGACTTTTTTGCTGACAAGGAAATTGTATAGACCATAGAACTTGCGAAATGTTAACTTCGAAAAAGACTGTTGATATCCTTGTTTCATCAACTTGTTTGTCAATAGCTTTCCCTGTATTACAGATTGTTCGGACGTAGAGCATGCTCTTGCGTATCGAATCAACTGGGACACATAAATAAACTCCACATTGCAGGTGATAATGGTATATTGCTAAATAGATAAGGGAAGCTGACGATAGAAAAGTTGAAATCATCAGTTTTATCATAAAGTTTTGTTGTTTGATTACCACTAAGGTTTTTTTTTTCTACTAATGTCCAAATATGAAACAGATGTGTCAGACTCTGTGGTATCTTTTATTTCAAGTTCACTGGGATATATCGAGTCGACATACGAATGGAAGTAACTATTGTTAATTGATAATACGTCGTCAATGTATATATTATTTATAATATTACATGTAGAAGTTTTTGAATAAATTCGGCTTCATTTATGAGCCAGATTATGCTATTTATGATGCTTCAAAAATAATCAATTCATAAGTACATGTTTACACCAGTGTTGGTATTAAGTGTCAGATATCGATTATATTTAATTTTAATCATGCGATAAAGTTAGCTGGATTTAAAAAAAAAAGAGTCTCATTTTATTGAATGTTCATGAAGATTATAATAATGCCTGTTTTGCAATGTCTTTTATTTGCATTTTAAAAATTAAATTTTATAAATTATTACTTTTGAATTGATCGATCATTTGGAAGAGGTATTATAACTATAATAAAAATAATTTACATAATTTTTTTCATTTATTTGCTTATTTATTTATTTATTCATTAATTTTTTATGAATGGTGTATAGAATAATAATAAAAATTAATAATTAAGAGAATTACCCTTCCAGGTTAATATAAATTGTACACTCTTGCCTCATGTATTTTGTTTGATATTATTCTCGTATTTTCTCCCTGTTGTTTTACACAATATGAGATTAAAGTTGAATTGAATTGAATTGGATATATATCGAATTTAAATGAATAAGTATTTCAATTTATTCGTCTACTTTGTTGTTTAACAGCCCGCTTAGATAGCGTGCATGTTTTTCTCTCAGGTTATCAGAGAAATGAAATTATGAAATTCCTTTTACGGATATAAATGAAAGCCCTGATAAAGAAAATACCTCCCCCTACACATACATATAAATGCATGCAGAAAATTTACCAACAGCGCATTTTTTAATAGATAGTTTCAGGGATTTTCCCAGACTGTTGGTATGAAATACAGTGTTAATTAATTAGTGAATTACAGTCTCAGAGGTACTTTAATTTTCCTTTTTCCATTAGAAAAAAGGGGGATGAACACGGTGATGACGCCTTTTTAATTAACTCAGCCATTATATATATATATATATATATATATATATATATATATATATATATATATATATATATATATATATATATATATATATATATATATATATATATATATATATATATATATATATATATATATATATATATATATATATATATATATATATATATATATATATATATATATATATATATATATATATATATATTACATTTTCAACAGTATAATATTGTGATTTATTTATTGAATAAAATCGATATTCTCTCACAGTGTTAAAGGATACCAAAGTGATATTCTCTCACAGTGTGAAAGGATATCAACGTAAGTGAAAATAATTTCTGGCCTGTCCTAAGAGAGAGATAGTAACTAAACCATCTTGATAGAGACTAAAACTGCCAATTTCTTCCCAAATATGTTGCTAAAATCCATGTTACAAAATTTTCAATAGGTCTCACAACTGCTAAGCTATGAATTCTCAACCGCTCAGCCTTGATGTCACAGCCTATAACACTGTTAAGAAAAGACAGAGGCAAACGGAAATATCAAAGAAAATGTAATAAACAGAAAATTCAATGTTTTGTAGTTGGATATGGAATTTATTTCACGAGGGGGACAGAGTTTTTCTTATATTTTCACTCGTGCTTCGCACTCGTGAAAATATCAAAAATCCTGTCCCCCTCGTGAAATAAATTCCATATCCAACTACAAAACATTGAATATCCTCTATATACACAGCAACTGTTCTATTAATGGGCAACTGAGTTAACTTTTACTGAAACTGATTATGTAATTACGTAGAATATCCCCAAACCACCGTGTCTCTGAAGCAGTTTTGTTCCCTGTGTGTATTTGATAAGGACCCTGTTTACCTACTAACATACCTGCGTAAAGAGGAGGCCAAGTCAAATCACCCCTCTGTATCTGAAGTCTTTATTTGCCATCCCTGGTCCAAGCTAGAGACTGGATACCTCAGTAATAGTCCTCGCTCAATCTAAACACCCGCGTCTGGCAGTTGATGATTTGTCGTATTTGTCAATGTTAGAATTGACACAAATTCTGTTGATTTTGAGTCAAGTGATGAGTTTAAAAGATGTGAAGACATATTAACACCCTCTGTTTGGGAATTCTTTGACCAGGATGCGTTTTCTTGCAGTTGTGGTTTTCAAATTAATGGTGAGTTTTGTTTTACGAGCTCATATTTTCAGGCTATGCAATATACCTCTGATCGTGAATTGTCTAATCAATTCAGTAGAAAATGATATAGTTTATAATTAACTGGTATATCATACACTATACGTACATGTATAATCGTAGTCACTAAAACACGTGTTTGATTTGATAATATTAATTTGATAACACAAAAGAAGAGGTTAAAAATAAGGCTTTACGAAGAAAGGAATTTCATAACATATTTTTTTTTAAAAAAATAGAACAATACACATATGGACAAGAAATTAATTTATAGAGTATTTTGTATTTAGTTGATATATATTGTTGACGATAATCGGCTTGATACCTAAGACATTTATTCTATTATCATCTCATTGTTAAGGTAAAGCAATTGTTGAACGCCTCTCTCTCTCTCTCTGAGTTTGTCACTTCACAGGGTAGCTTTGTTTGGTACCTTAATGGCCCGGAAGGGATAACATTTACATTTTATGAACATCCTCTACCAGGATGTTCGAGCCCAATACATTCGTTCTTCGATAAGAACTAATTGCGATTTGGAAAAGTTGCTCAATCTCATTCTTTAATTTTGACAAAATTTTGAACATATGTACTTGAAGAAATGCCTAGGATAAATACAGATGCTGAAAAAAGTTTTGCTGATTAAATAAAATATTAAATGATTTTCTTTCCTAATCTGACTGAAATCTGTAGGTGTTTTTTTATGATTTCTGATCAATAAACGACTCATTACCTCCACATAATCTGTAAAATACCTACCAACTGCCAAATATAGTGAAGCTTAATAAATAAGAGAAAAGATCATTTTCGTTTAAGCATTGTATCTAATATAAATTGTCATTTCAAATATGAATGCCACTGTATTTTATTGCAATATCTATTAATCAAGTGACTCTTTTTTTTACATGTTAAATATTATAATCTAGGTTTGTACTACTTGTTATTCCAAAAATAAACTGATCTACTAGAATATTAGAGAGATATATCCAAACTTATCACAAGCTTATGAGATATTTTGCTCTAGCTAACTCAGTATGTGGTCCTCTCGTATCCTTATTACACGTATCCTTATCTTAAACATTTTCCAAACTTGATATAAATTCATTTCAATCTAATTTACATCCCACTGACTATGCAAATCTTTGCAATATTCTTACAATGTTTCCATGACAAAAGTTTTCAAAGAAACATTTGAAACATTTTATGCTGTAAGAAATTGAGCATAGCGGCTGATGAAAAGAAAAGAGAAGACTAATAACCGCAATTTATCGCTTGTTTGTAGCTGTCAGATAGATAGAGGAGCGATGCGGAGTGATAGCACCGAAAAGGAATTTGCCTGCTGTCCTTTCTGACATATTTCATTTTGTCAAATAAAATCTGCAACATGACTATTTGTCATGTTGCAGATTTTATTTGACAAAATGAAATATGTCAGAAAGGACACTGCCAAAGAATGTGACAAATTTGTCTTGGCTTCCCCCTGTCTAAGTAATAAATTCAGGAATTATTTTATAAAAGTTGTTAATATAAGTACATGTACATCTTGTAATTATAAAAGAAAAAAAAATAGAACTATCAAGATACAGACCCCCCCCCCCCCAATTAAACCTCGACAAATAATTACATTCTTTGGAGAAAAGAAATTGTGTTAAAACATTTAATGTCACTGCCCCTTTACCATGTAACAGCATTTTTATTTACTTGTCGATTGAGTAAAGTTGACCGGACTTTAAGAATGTGATAATCGCCCTCTTGTCTGTTGGAACCCTAAGCCCCTGGCATCAAAAACCAATTAGTCGTATACGGGCGTTTTGGTTTGATTAACACGACCCCGGTATGGCAAATATACAGCTTTCAGTGAAAAATTGGCCTTCTTTAGTCCGAATAGGCATGTAAATGTCCTTAACAGGTCAAAGCGATATTGTTTGAAGAAAGTTTACATTGTATTTACAAGTATAGCTTTTGATCAATAGTCATATTTTCAAAAAAATGTCATACTTATTCAAAATCCAGGCTGATTGTGGGAAAGATGCATTAGGCAATTTAAAAGTTTACAAAAACTTGCAGCTATCAAATTAACATCGTATGTAAATTATAATGTTTATTCCGTTCAGAGATCGCAAATTCTGTAAGGGCTAGGACAGAGGAATACCCCTAGACATAATTTCCAATTTCGATCGGAACTTTCCCCAAAATATGTTGTCAGTCACAAGATATCCCTTAGAAAAAATTTCTGTAAAACGCAACATTAAGAATTTAGTAGATTTTGCAACGCTTTTTTGCGGGCACCTGTCTATGATAAGTGGTTAAACAATATCTCCTCGCTCCTGCGTCACAAAATATTGTGGAGGGGGCCCGTTTCACAAAACTATCTTATGAGTAAGATCTGTCTTAAGACCGATTGTACCATAGGTGTTTCACAAAACTCTCATATGTTATGAAAATCTTAAGATCTATCGTAATCTTAAGACAACTAGATACCTGTCTTAAGTGAAAATGGCTACAGCATAGCTTTGGGCTAAAAACCGAAGGATTTTTAAAAGAGAACGGCTTTTAGAGATAGTACAATACTTTGGACTATATCAGGCTAATCGAAACAATGAGACCCATTCCACCATACCCACCCCACTCCACCTCATAATTTTGCCAAATACTAATCTATATGATTGAAAACATAACATGTAACATCGCTACTTTATGCTCGTGCCCCATTATTCTTTTCAAGGCATTTTTGTTTGGTTGTGCCCCTTCCCACCTGAAATTGCCCCCCCCCCCCCGAAATTGCTTTTTACGGTCATGCATACATGTATGTAAGATCCAGATGTCATTTATAATTTCATTAAAAATTATTAATTTGAATTCATTTCTCAGAAAAAAATATCTCATTTTCTATGATCAAGCATTGTTAATTTATGCAATTTTGAAAATGGCTAACGCAATTCGACATATATAATTAGTCGATTTATTGACATGTCAAGTAAATACTGGATAAATAAAAAAAACGAAATAATTGCATTTTTAACGTTTTGGACACGTCCCACAACCTTGCATTTTTAAGAAAATTTTTATTTATTTATTTTGTTACATCGTAGTGATATTTTTTTCCAGAAACTAAACATGTCTTTCAGTCTTACAAACTTAGATGAAAATCAAATAGTTTTAATTTACTTCTTGAGGAACCCCTCATTAATCCACCGGAATATGTATGAAAACTCAACACTAACACTGTTGTAACATCTTATGCTACATGTTTTCTTCATAGCATTTGAAACTGTAAAATTCTGATTGGAAATGGTTCTTTTCGTTTCTCAATTTCGTCGCAGTAGTTTATAGACACCTTTTTAGATTTTTATGAACGATCTGTTGGGACTTTGAACACGATTTTGGTATTTTAATTGAAATTATTGGAAAGTCATTCATTATTTGCAAAGGCAAAAATGCAGTAGTGAAATTAATCAAAAGTAGTATCACATATATTTTGTCAGCAATAATATTTTCTGAACAGATTTTATTAAAATTTACCTTTTCTGACCCCCCCCCCCCCAGTACACTGAAGTTGATGCAAAAAAAGTCTGATAGTATATCTTCAAAAGAAACTATTTGAGACACACTAATTCAAATTTCAATTTTCAAAGAAAATTAAAGAAAGACAACTGAACTTCCTGCAAACATTATGGCTTGTCAAACATTACAATATTCGATCTTTCCAATTTGCACTGTAAAAATTTCCATTTGTGTTGTATAATTTTTATTTGTATTGTATAATTTTCAATTTGTATTGTATAATTTTTATTTGTGTTCAATAATTTTCCATTTGTATTGTATAATTTTTCATCTGAATTTTATTTTTCATTTGCATTCTATTTTTTCCGTTTGAATTGTATAATTTCTTTTATTTGTATTGTAAAATTTCTTATTTGTATTCGATAATTTTTCATTTGTATTGTATCCGAGGATTGTTTATTTATTTCGTTACGATGGACGGTCATTAAGATGAAAATGGAGCGCTGGCAGATGGCAAATAAATAATCTGTCCTTAGAAATGTTGTCAGAGAAAATAAATAATTGATCTTGACTGGTGGTGCCTCAACCCCCCCCCCCCCCAAATGGAGTTGTCGGGTTTGGGCAAATTTATTTTTCTTCTTTTTTCTTCTTCTTCTCCTTGTCTCTGGTCAACACTTTTTCATACATGTTTAGAAATTTTACATGTTAAGGAATTAAACATATAAAAAAGAAGGTGACAACAAAGTGTATAGAAAAGTGTTTGGATTACAGTGTACTTATTTTTGATTTTCTTGTAATATTGAAGCATGAAATTTGTCTTGAGATTTGTCTTAATATTTCTTTTAGTTAAGATAGTTTTGTGAAACAGCAGTGATAAATCTTATGATAGTTTTGTGAAACCCGGCCCCTGTGTTTAAGTTAGAAACCATAGATCCTTATATACGTAGATCTAATAGACACAACACCAGAGTTTGTTTCAACGAGTATATTAACAAATATATCTTTCAATAGTTGACATCTCAAGTACAATCTATATTATATCTAGTATACAAGCTGATCTCTTTATATACCCTGTAGGACACCTAACGTCGTTAGGGCACCCCTGTTAGGGAATTATGCTCCATAGTTAGGGCATTAGGCTCCCAGTATTAGGGCCTGCTGCACCATCATTAGGTGTCAAGACACCTAATATACATTTAGGGCATCCATTAGGCTCCATAATTAGGGCACAAATTAGGCTCCGGCATTAGGGCACTAATCAGGTTCTATGGTTAGCGCCTTTAAAACTACAGAATTCTTCTTTTCTTTTATTTATGATAAAATATTTACATATGAAAACAAAAACACTACCATATATGATAATCATACAAGGAAGCAAACCAGAAAAAAGCCGAAAATAGACATTTTGTTGATGTGACAGCTGGTACTAACTTAAAGGCAGACTTATCTATGCCTTGCACTAGTTTCCTCATGTCAGAATTCTCCATACCATTCACTTGTTTCAGTATTCAGCATTTACTAACACCTTTCACTAGCCCCCATATATGTGTAAGAACTTTCTACACCTTCCACAAGCTTTAGTCTTATCTTATCAGAATTTCCTACACTCATTACGTCAGAATTTTTCATACCTTTCCAAAGCTTCAGTTTATTTTGTATACGCCTGAATTTACATTACCTTGAATTTCACTAGTTCATTAATTTACAATTTTCAATACTTTGACCAATTTTGGTATATCAGACTTACATAATTTGACTGTCTAGTGTCTTTTTTTTTTTTTAGATTTAACTATCTTATGTCAAGTTCTAAACACATTACTGACTAGAATACAACTTGAAGTCTTCAAACACACCGAAAACATTTCGCTTTCAATTTTGTTCTTTAGCGTAATTCTATATCGGATTATAACTGAGTTAATCTTAAAAGAACGGCGAATTTGTGTTATGTTGTTTATAATATGGGTGAATTAAACAATAATGACCATCAAATTGGATTTTTTTTAATATAAAATTCAACTACCCATAACATATTTTCCACTTATATCATCATATTGTACATGCATTCTAGTTAAAATTCATGAAATTGCAATAGAATAGACAATTGGATAAAAAAAGTTTCAGAATTTTTGTTAGTAAAACGTTATTTGAAAAAAGAAAATATCACTTTACCCTTAAAGACTTTATAAAATACATAATCAAAAGAAATTATAGTTTTTTGTGTTGCAAAATGGTATCAGGGATATAAATGATTAGATCTAAACCTTGATTGAATTTCTTCTCTTGTATATGTGGGAAAAATTGACCTTTTGATTGTTATTTTACATTAATTTTTTTCAATTCTGGCTTAAAAAGTTTTAATATGAAGGAAATATGAAACAATAAAATTCCTCCAAAATCACTTTTTTATCCATTTAAGTCCATTCTTTAAATCTAAGCCACAAAAGAATTTTGATCTACAAGTTTTCTTACAAAATATACTTGATTTTGAAGTGACCCTATTTTACATTATTGTGTTGCACTCCTCACATCTGATATGTATTTTATTTAACATTGTTTTAAAAGTTATAACGCACAATAACCCATTCTTAGTTTGTAAATCACTTCGTCGTATGATATTTTTTATCATTTACGGCAAGTTTTTCATATTTACAAGACTTCAAAACATGATTATTTGCAATGTGTAATATATATATACATTGTATTTAAAAATATGTGTTAAGTGATGAAAACTATTCTCTAAATTGACCGTAAAATGTCTGTAACTAGTTGATAGACATGTTTTGAACATCAAATAGTATTAAACATTTTTTTTTTTGGATTTAGTTTTTAGTAAAGATAGATGGAGATCATTGATAATTATAAAACAGTTTTGTTGCACTCCTGACTGCAGTAAAATGAAAACTTAAAACCATAGAACACAAAAATTCATAAATTAAAGTGTTGGCAACATCAAGTGGTAACGAAATTGTGCAATATTATAGTCCAATACTTCGTAATTAAAACACATAAAAGTAATTAAACTTGGCTTTATATCTTGAATTATCCCCTATTCATGTCAAAAACTAGCTAAAATGTATATTTAGAAGATAAAATATATTTTATAGTATACATGTATTTTCCTTCAAAGGACAAACACTCTAAGCAACTGAGGTCAACCAGAAACATTTTTTCCCTTTATAATAATTCATATTTGATCAGTAATAATTCTAACATATTTGTTGCACTCCTGACCAAGAGCATGGGAGTCTATAAAGTACAATTGTGAAGCAAAAATTACACCAGAACTTGTTCTGTTGTTTCAGTGAAGCTGAGGTGGAATTACTTGAACTATATAACAATTTTTCAGAGTGTTTATTTTTTTTTCACATTCATAAAAAAATCTAAGAAAAGATAAAAATACATCTGAATTGATAAAATTAAAAAAGGGAATGATTTTAATAATAAAACTGTCAATAATTTAGTACTAAATTATTTAAATAGATCATTATTAATTAAAGAATATCTGTTAGCATGAAAAGAAGTCAGTTCATCATATAACTTGAATCTTTAAAAAAAAAATGTGTTGCACTCCTGACTATAGAAATATAGATCAGATCTGAAACACTGACAGACTCTGTAATTAATAAATCTATTTGGTAAAAATGTTCTTTGAATCTTTATTTTCCAAAATAAAAACCAGAGAATCATGTACTGATAAAAGTTTTTTCATGCTGGGGAGCAAAACATCAAATGATGCACTCCTAACATTATATTGCAACATACCTGTTTCACAAATTTCTCATATCTTATGAAAATCTAAGATCTATCTTAATCTTAAGACAACTAAATGCCTGACTTAAGTATAAAGTGAACATGGCTACAGCAAAGCTTTTGGCTCAAAACCGAAGGATTTTAAAAAAGAGAACGGGTTTTAGAGATAGAACAATATTTTGGACTATATCAGGCTAGTCGAAACATTGTCCTAAAAATCTTAAGATCTGTTTTAGGACAAATCTTATATCAAAATGTATATAAAAACTCAGTGCACCTACACATGTACAGTCAGGGTGGCCAACCTGAAGTAATCGTTTATTTTTACATGTAATTAATTACTGCTGAAAACTTTGACGCTACATGCTTCCCTCTTCAAAGCATTAGAAATTATTAGCTAACCTAATGTATATAAATTGTAATAAGGCATTTTGAACCGTTTCCTGATTCATTTGATTTCTTTTTTACATATCATGAAACAGACAATTACCCGGTCACAGAATGAACTTTTAAATTCTGATTGAAAATTATTCTTTTTTTTCTCTACTTCGTCGGACAGCACTGTTATTTCAGAAGCAGTAAAGGCGTTCATACTCAATAGATTTTATAAACGCATGGACTTTTAACAGTCCTTGATGATATAATTGTATTCACTGGAAAACTATTCATTATTTGCACAAATGCAGTAGTGGTTTTATTATTATTAGTATCACATTATACATTTTGTCCACAACCTTTATTTTCTAAGCAAAGACATCTATGCGAATTTCATTAATATACTTTTATTTTCTCACACAGTCTTTGTAATCAAATTTATTCATATTTTCAACGGCAAGGTTTTTACACTCCCCCTTCCTCCCACACATATATACACACACAACCAATAATGTATTATGGTTATATCTCCAAAAGAAATTATTCAAGACAAACTATTATTCAAATATAAAAAAAATGAAAGAAATAAAAACTAAACTTCATGCAAAAAATATTTATTACCTTTTCACAGTGAAATACTGTAATATATTTAAAGTGATATTATAAAAGTGTTATAAAAGAATAAAGGTGATATTTTGTCACAGTGGGAAAGAATTTCAAAGTGATATTTTGTCAACATGTAAAAGAATATCAGATGTGTGACAAAACTCGAAATTGTCTTTCCCTTCACGAAGAATATTGTAAAAAATAGTCCCTGGCCTGTTATAAGATAGAGAGAGTAAATAAACCATGCATGCCAACAGAGATTAAAACTGCCAAAGTTTCACCAAACATGTTGTTAGGAGGAAACTTCTAACGAACAAACCGCTTTCCTTCATATACATGCACCGTTCACTGTAGCTCAGTAGGTAGACCGCTCACTTCGTGATCGGGAGGTCGTGAGTTCGAATCTCGACTGACCTAAGTCGATAAAAAAATAGGTAGCAACTGTTCCTTCACCACGCGCTTGGCACTTTGAAGTGAAAGTTGCAGGTCCTTCGGATGAGACCTTAAAAACTGAGGCCCCGTGTCACGACAGACGTTGGCACGATAAAGATCCCTCACTGCTCAATGGCCCTGAGTGCCGAGTAAAGGTCAAAATTTGAATTAAGCCCTTCACCGGTATATGGTGACGTCTCTATATGAGTGAAATATTCTCGAATGGGACGTAAAACAACATTCAATCAATCAATCAATCATATACATGCAAGACTCTTCTTACCAACTTACGAGGGATACGTGTTTCCTGGAACCTAAGCGAATTTTTTGGCTACTTCATAATTTACATTTGATAACTTTAAAATCCTGGGGAGGAAACCGAACCCTCTGACCCACCAGCTGGATCATTCAAATAATCCAAGGAGTTGATCCTTTCTCTAAATACCCACTCTTCTCTTAAGTGCCTTCTATAGCAAAATTGTAGGTTACCACCTTAACATTCGACTTAAGACATATATCTGGCTGTCTTGAGATTAAGATACTAAGTAGATTTTTAGATTATCAAAAGGTATGAGGGTTTTCTGAAACAGTTATGGTTCAATTTAAAGATAATTTTCTGTCTTAAGACAGATCTTTGTCATAAGATAGTTTTGTGAAACGGGTCTGCACTTCAGCAAGTTGTCTCTCTTTTGACAAGTAAACAAGAAGTTTCCTGGAATCTTTTTTTTAATGCTTTATTTCTGTGTTCTTCATACAATTAATACATATTATGATATATTACACAGAAAATTTTCATACCCCCCCCCCCACTTCCGCTCTTCACTCATACTTACATAAACAATATTTCGTATTTAAACAATATTTACAAGCTATGTATGGAAAGACAAAAGGTATACAACCTTTGTTTCTTAATATTCTTTTCTTTTCTTAGCAGTTGAATTTCCAACATAATTTTCCATTGTGTCCATACAGACTCAAATCAGCAGTTGAATTTTTAACGGATATGTATTTTTCCACATTATAATATATTTTCAAATAGGCTACCAATCCATTGAAATTTGGCAGTTTAACATTTTTTGAACAATAAAAAATATATTGTTAAGCATATAAAGTTATAAAATTTATAACATAGTTTAAATCACATTTAGAACATGAAAACCTACACGTTTTGATGTAGAATTATAAATATGTAGACTAAGGTCATTCCATATATGTAGTACATCTTTACACATGAAAAATACATGCAGAATTTCGCATTCATTGCTACAAAAAGTACAAATATCATTTTCTTTTCCTTTAATTTTTTTTAAGGTAGTGGTTTACGGGTAGTTTTCCAGGTAAAAATCTAAACTGTATCCATTGGACAGCAGAGTTTGAAGATACATGTACCTTAAAGCACATTTCAAAAATATTCCAATTCCATTTCTTGAAAGCCCCTCAAAAACATTTCTGAATTCCATTTTTTAAAAAGCAGTAGGCTTTAAATTCTTCATGTTTATATATACTTTTATAAATATGTTTTGTACATTTATTAGTCAATATCAATTTTTTATATAACAATGATAAAAAAGAAAGCTGTAGCTTTATAAAATTTTCCGTGGAGAATTTCGTCTCTTTCAAAAACTTCGAAATAGCACCAATATTACTGTTAAATTGCATAAAACAAACAGATGGATTGTGTATTTTTCCATAAACTCTAGACAAAATTGATCCACTGACATCTAAAAAAAAATCATCAATAATTATCACACCTTTTTGTACCATTCTTTACCATTTAAAAAAACATTCTTTTTATTCACTTTAATACAAGAGTTGATCCATACTGGGGTTGATAAAATTTCAGAATGTGTAAGATTTGACAAACATCTTTCCAAAATTTGTTTTTTGAGAATTTCAACATTTTAAACACAAAATCATCACCCATATTCAATAACTTTTTCACCACATTTTGTCCATACACTATTTCAAAAATAGTCAACCATGAGTGGCTTTCTTTCTTCAATAACCCTTTGAATCCATGAACATTTTAGAGATAATATAAACCTTTTAAGACTTACCATATTAAGCCCCCCCCCTATCTGGTGTGTAATACGTGTTTAATCTTGTCACATTTTGACCCCTATACGAATCTGAACAACTGTTGTGTTAAAGTAGCTAAGGTTTCTTAACTAGGATTTGGCAATGAAATAAATAGATGGTTTAATTTTGGTACAATTAAAGTTTTTGCTACTGTTACCTGTACAATGGGAGTTGAAATACGTCGTTTCCACTGCTGACTCATTGAAGTGATTTTTGGCAATTGTAATTCAAAATTTAAATCAACGATTTTTTTTCAAGGTCAACAGAAAAAAATTATTTCTAACAAAGAGAAAGTTGTTGTCTCCCAACCTAGCTTCCATCTTGAATGGTGGAAAACTTCAGCAGAAAATTTTGTTGGGGCCTATCCAGATGGTTTTAGTTTTTGTACTGTTTATTTTCAAACCTGAAAATTTCGCATATAATTCTAATGTATCAAGTGCAGCATACAAAGAACCCACAGAATCATCAAGGGCAAAAGAAATATCATCAGCAAATTGAGATAATTTGTGTTCCTTATCATTTACCACAATACCTTTTATATCATGGTTTTGTTTAATAAGAATAGCGAGAATTTCTGCACAGAGAAGAAAAATGTACGGAGAAACAGGGTCTCCCTGACGACATCCACGCTGGACAAGAAACTGCTCAGAAAGAAAACCGCTTTAAAGCATAGAAGCTTTAAAGTTTGTGTTTAAATTTTTATCCACCTAATTATATTTTTACCAAATCCAAAAAAGTGTAAAAGTTTCCTGGAATCTTGGTTTCAGATAGTTATAGTGACCGGCAGAGGTACACTGTTCGTTGGATTGCTTGGGTTCTTAAACCCTTCAAACAGAACATTCGATGGAACTTGTTGTGGCGGGAAAAACTCTACCCTCTGTTACTCTGACTGTCGTCTGCTTTTTGACATCACTGTAATCGGCCTCGAGCAGTAAGTACATGTATCTTAACTATACAAAAGTTCTTTATTACTTATATCTCACTCTGGCAAATTGTAGTTATATGTTGCTCAGTGTATGTAACAGCACATTTCCATTCTTGGTGTTATAAATTAGTGTTTAAATTTACTTGGAGCATGTTAAATCAATTTCCGTCCTTGAATACTTAAGAATTAAACAACAATGTTAAAAAGTTCTCTGGGAAATGAACTTGGTTGGTAACGTGATCAAATCCTGTGAAGCCCGGAGGGCTTCTCTGAAGATTTGATCACGTACCAACCAAGCTCATTTCCCAGAGAACTTTTTAACATTGTTGTTTATTACTTTTATTTACATTTGAGGCGAATATTCTGATTAGAACTGCATTTATTACACGAACGGCCCGCCGTATTGCTAGGTTGTGACGCGCAATGACCTAGAAGCTGTTTGGTCTTGAGAGTTCGCCTCGCTCCAACATTTGAATACTTACATTGGTGTTCAGTAGTTCAGTTCAGGAAATATCTGTTCATAATGAAAAAACAATGATCGCTACTGGGAATAATCTTACTATTATTGTATGAGTTCTTTATATATGAAGTCAAAAGCGGTGCTATAGTCTTCAGTTTACATACCTTCAAAGGAATTTCGGGTTATAAAGGTAAGCGTGATTTTAGGCTAATTAGAAACATTCTTCACACCGAAGAAAGTTCAAATGGTCATTTGTTGAACGAAAAAAAATATATGTTTCAATAATTTTATCCTTTTCATCGCCTTAACGGCTTAGAAGTTCCGAAACCAGTGTCACTGTGACAGAAATATATATCCAGACAAGATAGGCCTATCGTCTCGCTGTGTGATTCGGTCACGCCTTGACCTCTGACCCCCTAATAAGTTCATACAGAATTGACCATATTTTCTCTTCAATAGGTTCATCTAAGAAAAATATTTGCAAATGTAAATAAATTGGGATGAATGATATGATATTACTATGTCATTAATAAAACGTTATATGTTATTAATGAAGGAATCACTTATATACCCAAAAAAGTAAACAGTGATTCCATATATTTACATTTATATGTGAAATAAAATGTAAATTTAATTCAAAAATGTTGTCTAATAGAATAAAAATACACGTAGCATTCCATGTTAATTTTCATAGTCACCCGCCCACTGACGTCAGACGCAAGGACAGCCCGGGAAATTAACATGCATATGAGACACTTGACCTTTAACCTTGCGAAATTTAGATTCATTGAGAAATATTTACATTTCCAAATATTTTTCCTTAAGATTCTTTGCAAATTAGATAAAAGTTCATATTCTCATGAACTACCGTGGGATGAGTAAGAATATTTCCATTGTGATGTGATTAAAGTCAAAAAATAGTGCAAACTTTTTTTTTCAAATATGATCGTTGAATGACAAAAATATAAATGGCAAGTCATCAGAAAAATAATGTAAATATAAGATAAGAATTTAATTTTTGAGAATTCATGAGGTACATGAACTACAACGCTTCAAACCTGCATATTTATCATGAAGCGCTAACGCGCTTTATGAAATATGCCAACGTGAAGCGTCGTAGTTCATGTCCTTATGAATTCATCTCTTAAATCATGAATTCTCAAAAATTAAATTCATCTCTTAAATCAACATACTTGACTTCCAAAGAGTAGTCAAAGCGAAAACAGTTGGAAATGTAATAAAGAAACACATGAGATTATTATGGAACGCCAAATTAACATATATTCAAATATTTGTACCTATCTTCAGATAATTGTACCTATCTTCAAATGAATTGTACCTATCTTCAAATGAATTGTACCTATCTTCAAATGAATTGTATCTATCTTTAAATCAATTGTACCTATCTTCAAATGAATTAGAGATAGGTATAATTCAATTATACCTATCTTTAATTCATTTGAAGATAGGTACAATTGATTTGAAGATAGGTACAAATGCAATGAATTGAAGATAGGTATAATTGATTTAAAGATAGGTACAATTGAATTGAACCTATCTTTAATTACTAAGATATTGGCAATAATAACTACTCCCTTCATTATACGTCATTTCCGTTACGTCTACCGATCTCCGACATCTCTCGAGTATATATATTTTTCAGCTCACTTATTGACATACATGTGTATTTTAATAAGTATGTAATGCTTTTTGCACATTTTAACATATCTTTATTTCTCCTTTCATCCTCGTTGTCGTCGCTCTGTGTATTCTGTGCGTTTCCCTCCATGTTCAATATTGTCTCCTAGGGAGCGTTCATTATTTTCAATAACACAAAATGAATTGAACCTAGGTATAATTGAATTGTACCTATCTTCAAATCCTTTGTGGATATGTTCTAATTGTACCTATCTTCAAATCAATTGTACCTATCTTCAAATCAATTGTACCTATCTTCAAATCAATTGTATCTATCTTCAAATTAATTGTACCTATCTTCAAATGAATTAGAGATAGGTATAATTGAATTGAACCTATCTTTAATTGAATTGAAGATAGGTGTAATTCCGTTAAAGATAGGTATAATTTATTTGTACCTAGGTATAATTATTTAGAGATAGGTATAACTATTTACACCTATCTTCAATTCAATTGTACCTATCTTTAATTCAATTGTACCTATCTTCAATTCATTTGAAGATAGGTACAATTATTTGAAGATAGGTACAATTATTTGAAGATAGGTACAAATATTTGAATATATGTTAATTTGGCGTTCCATAGATTATATGTATTTATTTTTTGAGTTACACTTCAATTTTTTTTTTCGTTTTTAGAAATGAAACAAAGAGTCCTTTAGACACACCAGTCTCTGGAACAAGAGTTATTTCAATACCACCTTCAAACGAAATGAAGAATCCTCTGTCATTTTCTTTCCAAAAATGGCCTGTAAGTTCATCGCAAAGTAAATCCATATGAATGTTTATCTGTCTTCAGACAACGTTAGTAAATTTCATGTTTTCATTTTTACATAAAATGTGCTTTATCTAGAATGTATTAGTCTGTTACCCTTTTTGTCGTTAAAGAATCCTCGGTTATCTATAAAGATATGTTCTATGTGTGCCTTTATAAATTTAAAAGTGGATTTAATTTATTTGGTTGATCTTGACGCACGGTTTTTTTTTTCACGTCAGCATCCAATAATTGGGAAAAAATACTGGACAATGCAAATGCAATATTTATAAATTATAACAAATTTGTTCAACTTAAAACGTTCAATTTTATCAAAATTTTAAAAAAGTTTGTGACGAAAGTTTAAGAGCCATAGCTTATTTACAACCATATTGTCTCATAATGGTAATTCTATGGCGATGAAATTTTTTTCAGTGTTTTTTAAAAGCATTAACTTCTCGTTTTAAAGGGGGAAGTAGAAATTGTTGTCAATATATACGACATGGAAAGAAAAAACAGAAGTTTGGTGGATATATTTAACTTCACATTTAAATATGGAAAACCAGAATTGAATTACAAGAATGAGACTATATATGGGATTAGACCACAAAACGAGACACTGTGAGTATCATTTATTTATTTACTGATAGTTGATACATGTAATAAGTCAAAATCAACCTCGAAAATTATGCTATTTAAAATTTTCTCAGTAGAAGAGAAACGTGGAAGAGGATCAGTTCTATTTTGAAACACTTGGAATGTACATTAATATTGTATCTAAATTTTACATACCGACATACAGGCGGATGATAAACAAAGTTTCAAAAAATGTTTCACTAGCTAATTAGATAAAAATAATAAGAAAATTGAAAAGGCTCTGTTTACGTTATAATGAGATAACATTAAACCTACTGAATATTTTCTCATTCTATTTAGAACCGGTTTTTAAACAACCTGTTGTAAAAGATTTCTTAAGAAATAGGCTCTTCAATCAATGTAACTTATTATGGACCAAAAATACAATAATTTACGCACCCCATCCACTTTATACAAATAATTTATACAGATAGCTTTGTTTCTTAATGCAGGGATGAAGGTTGCAATCATTGCTGAAAAAAAAAATTGATAAAGCTCGCGTACACGGGTTATGTATTTCTTATGCAATGTCGTCACCGTTATCCACGCATTAACAAGAACAGAGAAAGTATTCATTTTGTAAATATAAGAATTGCTACATGTGTAAATTAAGTGACATCAGGAACTTGTGGAAAATGAAACGGTTATTGTCCCTAATGGCCAAATAACGACAATCTGATAACGGAGTGACTTCCTGCCAGAGAATCTGGTGCTTGTTGAATTTATAGGTCTGTTTATCCGTGCACTAATTTATTGTTCAAGAATTAGGTAGACTGACCACAAATCCCTGATAAGATATTTACATAAACAAACTCCTCGAATGAAATCAAACTACAAAAGCCTCTAACAGAGACAATTTCCGAAACAAAAGGACAGAAAATAAATTAATCAAACAGAGCACAACATACAGAAATTGTGCCATAAAGTAAATTATCTTTTCCACGGATAATGGATTTTGTGTTATATTTGAAAAAAAAATTGTTATGTATATATGAAATCTTATTATTTTTACACTTGAATTCGAAAACTTGTGATTCGTATTCGAAAAACTTGTGGGTCATATTCGAAAAGTTGATTTTCCAATTTGAAAGCTCGTTATTTATAAACACTAGAGTGTTCCAAGGAATGCTTGTGTCGCCTGCTTTATAGCATCATTAAAGATGCAAATAAATCTCAAAGTGGTCAGCTATTTACTTGTTATTAGCACTATACATATGTATTTCATGCATCATTTGCCTGAAGAAAAAAAAATCCACGGATAATAAGACTATGATAGAACTTGAAATATAATATGAACCCCCACCTTCAAAGCTAAAATGAATAATGAAATTGAAACCATCAGAAATTTATTTTTAATCAAAAGAGATATCAGTCTGTCTCGGTCAACCAGACATTTGGCTATCTTCGTAAACTCCGACAAGCACAGAGACTCTCTGCTGGTCGGAGTTTACGGCCGAGCGTCTATTTGTCAGTCTACAACCATCCATTTTGGTATATCGATCCCGATTTATTTTCACAATATTTAAGTTCAAACTCACAGTTTCAAAAGTGCAATGTCATAAAATAATAAACGTGTGATACGAATGCTAATCATCAAAACCCTGCCTTGAAAAATTCAAAACAAGTAAGTTTAATTAACCGTCCAGAATATTTTTGCAAAGTAGGTCAGAGGTCTAGTTCAAAAAATCTGTAACGCTGGCATTTTTCAGAATATTTTATGACAATATGTGCACATGCTAAATAGCATAATCTAACCTCTAAAATGTTAAAAATTTGATTTGATTTTCAAATTTGAAAGTTCGATATAAACAATTGAGTGTTCCAAGGAATGCTTGTGTCGCCTGCTTTATAGAGACAGGATTTTAATAATTAGCATTTATATGTTTATGAGCTCATGTTACTGTACTTTGAAACTGTATGATATTCAGTTACCACACAAACTTATATTCAAATACTTTGAAAATACATCGGGATCGATATATTCCAGAAGGGATCGTTTTGACTGACAATTGCAGTAAAGACAGACTGAAATCTCTTTTGGAGGATTGTTGGAAACACGTTGAGTTCATGATACAGTCCTTTGAAGCTGTATGATATTCAGTCACAACACAAACTTCATTTAAATACTATGAAAATACATCGGGGTCGATATGCCACAATGGATCGTATAGACAACCAATTGCAGTAATCTATTTTGGAGGATTGTTGGAAACGCGTATTATAGTTATTTCTAATAATTTCAATTTTATTATTCATATGAGGGTTAGGGAACCATCTATCCATGGATGCCATTATTTCTTTGCAAATGCATCCCGAAGTATTTTCAAAGTATTTAAATATAAGTTTGTGTGGTAACTGAATATCATACAGTTTCAAAGTAATGCTAAAAGTCAATAAGAAGCTGACCACTCTTAGATTTATTTATATCTTTAATGAAGCAACAAAGCAGGCGACACATGCGTTCCTTGGAACACTCTAGTTATAATTAAAGTACCACACCTATTTAACTCATCGGTGATTTCAAACACAATACTTCGCAATATGGGTTTAAAAGGTTACGGATAAAGTATCCGATTCAAGTTAGGAAATAACTTTTAATTTTTTGTGTGTGCAAAATATAGAATTTTACAGCGCAAAAAAAAGATATTTTAAGCTTGTATCGCGTTACATTTTTAAGCAGGGATCGCGCATTTTTCTTGGAAAGCGCGACTGTTCAAAAGTGAAATTACAGTTCTCATTTTTCTCACAAAACAAGAGCAATCAATGTGGTTTGTGAATTCGTTAACAATTTTGCATTCGATGATGGCAAGAAAATTAAGAAAGCGATATTTTTTACGAAAAAAGAATTTGTAACGCAAATAATTAAAAACATGCATATTCATATAAACATTTAATTTACTCAATTATAAGAAAATTTAAATAAAACAAATAATATCAAAATAATGTGCTTTACTTATCGATTGAAATATTTCTTTAAGATAGTTATCAAATTGCAAGATTTGTAGCGAATAGATGGATTATAAGTTCTGACAACTAAAATGTCCAGAGTTTAAAATGACGTTAAAAAATCCAGCCGATTTTCAAGGGGTTAAATTCATGGGTTTTTTTATCGATTACAAAATTAAGTATATTTTCATAATGTGATTATCCAAAATGAATGTCCGATTGATAAATTTACTCAATTAATATTTTACGCAACATTTAGGAGGTTCAACGTATTTGTCCAGTGCATGTTCTTGACGCGCTATTCATTTTGCTTTAACGTAATGCACAAAAATGCGTTCAAGACCGGTTTGAGTAATTGACAAACTTTATCATACATAAATCAAAAGCACTATTTTGTTCATTTGTTTAATTACAAGCAGTCTGTGATTTTTTGTACTCATGTTTTAAGTGCAAAGAGATAGAGATAGGGCACCAGTCACGCTACTAGCACTATACTTCGAAATAACGCTATTGAAGCGTAACGTTAAACATCACCTACGTAACATTAATATAAATCACAACTTTACAAGTAATATGACTGACAATTTTTCGAATATAAATCACTTTTTTGAATATCAATCACGAGATTTTTTTTTAATAATGCAAAGTTTTACCACAACAGTATACGTTTTCGTGTGTGTTTGCAAGAATAGTATCCAGACGATAAATTTTTAGACATCTGAGTTTTTTCTTTTTTTCCTAGATGTACTTTTTTAGATAGCTATGTAATTAAAGAAAATGATACCCACTAAGGTCATTGAGATTTAACCCCCCCCCCCTCTAAATCGCATAAAATAACTTAAAAAGCAATGTGATTTAAATGCTTTTTTTAGATTACGATTAATACTGCGATACAACTGTGACATTTTCTACTTTGAAAAAGAAGATTGCAGTCGATTCTGTCTTCTTGGCAATTATCCATGTTTAACTAGTCAAACAGGAACTACCAATCGTGTAACAGACTATGTTCTTTCACTTTCTACCGCCAAGCCAAGTAACGGAAGACTATGTCCAACGATTCACCCTGTTTCAGGAATAACACAGCAATCACATACAAACGAATCTGCTGAAAATTGTACAAATAATTTCAACGAGAAATCCACATCGAACACAGTGGACACTACATCTTCAACGGAAGATCCTATTACAATTTCTGATATGAAAACATCAGCAGGAATCAATCTATTTACTACTGCTTCAGAAACTATAGATTTGCTGTCTACAGAAATAAGTACAGATAAAGTGACTGTATCCTCCACAGAAAGTGCATTTATGTCATCACTTGCAAGTCAATGGAAGTCAAGGGAGGAAACAACCACCGAAACTTTGGTTTCCTCCTCATTTAAACCAGAAGCACAAATAAGTGTTACATCAAGTCGAAAGACGACAAAAAGTAACCCTCCAACAAATAGAGTAGCGGTCATAACCACTTCAACAAAACCAACTACCTTGAAACCAGCAACTCAACAGAGTACAGTATCTATTCTAAAAATCATCGAGAAACATCCTCTAACAAAAGTCACAGTGGATACACCAACAACAGATCCACCCTTATCTTCATCAACAAACTCCTTCGAATTCTCTAAATCATCAACCCATCAAGTATCACCGAATATTCCAGATGGTGGTCCAAAAACCATTGATGATGACGTCATGCATTACTGGCCAGCCATTGTTGGGGGCGTTTTAGGGATCCTTGCTGTAATAGCAGTGCTTGGAGTCTTTGTATACGTAAGGAAATTAAGGTTAGTGGTGTAGAATACAAAGTTTGTTTTGAAACCATTACATGATGTTACATTAATGAAAAGAATACATTTGTAACCGTAGATAAACATGAATATCCACTGGCTGTGAGTGGGAAGCTTTTTTATCAATCCTGCAACAAAAACTATTTCCAAGGGTTGCTGTCAAAGATTTGACGAAAAAGGGTACATGCCAGTCACAGACAGTGGATATGAGTTTTATAATACTAATGTATATACATGCATTTTGTCTGTGAAAAAATATTTATTTTACTTCCTAAATTTTATATAGGAAACATTTTATCACAGCTAAATAAAGTTTTAGGTCTTAAATATAAATGGAAAAAACTATATACATGTATAGATGTAGACTTTGAGAATATTAGTCTTCAATTACATATTTTTTTCATTTATTCACTGCATACTGAATGTAATTTACTAAAATATAGTTTTGCAAAACTAAATTAAATTTGATCATCATTCAATGAGATTAATTTATTTCCAGAGCTCAACAAAAAAAGAGAGAAGATATCTATAATGTTAATCCACAAACATGGATACTAGAAACAAATGAAAATGGAACTTCTGGTATGTCCGAAATAGCTCTAGAAACGGAAGAAGTATGACGTCATCGAAACTATGTGCAAATTTTGCCATAAATTCTCCGCCAATAATTTGAAGTGAAAAGAACTTATTTTTGATTGTTGGGAAAAGTACAAGCGTGTAGGAGGGTTTTACACTTCTTAGGGTGTGTATTCAACGTGATACGCAGAGTTCAAGGGAAGAACATTTGTGTTCTATGACATGAATTTGCGTTCGTTAATCCCTTTATTGGGTAGATTAGTCATTTTATAACGGGTATTTCTTTACCATTTTATCATGACATCTTCACTAAATTCATTTCTAGCTAGAAAATACTTGTACTTCCTTATTTCTGAAATCAAATCCACATTTAAGTACAAAAATGAGGATCATATTTGGAAAAAGGATTAAAGGTTATTTTCATTCCTGAAATTTGCGGCCAGGGTATTTTCACCTTAAACAAGGAGGGGAAGTGTTAATTGTTTTTTAATCGCTGTTATTTTATTACACTACATCTAAGATTTATGATTAACATATGTTCCATGACGTTACAGACTTTGAAACCAATCATATTGATTGTTATATTATTTCTGTATTCTTCATACTGTAAACTGTATTACTAATAATTACTAGGTGATTGTTTATTGGTTACTACTTCCGTAATCTGACAACCAATTATATTGATTATAACTCTGATCCAAAATGTAAGACCTTTATGTTGTGATATATTTTTACGATTTTTTTTCTCCTTACAGCATCATAAGGCTTTTTTGTTTTGTTTTTGAATCGGATAAAAAAAAATGTCAAATTCTACCTTGAAGCAAGGAAAAGAAACAAAGATGAAATCATTTAACCAAAGCTTACTAGTAAATGGTACAGAACTGCTATAATTTATTGTTCTGTGTTGGGCTACTTGATTCAAAATCTACATGTTAGAATATTTGGATTTCAAATCAGCAAGTTGAACAGGCGTAAAAAAAAAAGAAGATAAACCTGTCCTCATGACAACTGAAGTACAATGGTTGGGTAAAAGTAAAATGTGTTTGTTCTTCTAAATTGAACCGAAAATCTCCTCACAAGGAAACTTATGACAGGCTGAGAGAAAAAAAAAACAAGAAAAAAGCCCTCCATATTCTGGCCTTTAAGTGTTTCTTCTGAAACTGAACAGTGAATAGTATGTACTACGTATATGTAAAATTACTAAAATATATGATTTTTCTCTCTCGATATTCTCTGCATTACGCTGAGCTATGGGCGTTTTAATTTGCACAATATTTGAATTTATTTAGAAACTGGCAAATTATATACTAACGTGATCCTAATTATTTTAAAAACGAAATCTGAGAGTATCTTGTGTAAGTACATCTATAGCTGAAAAAAAGTTTTCACAACGAAGTAATCGTTTTATTTTTAGGTGGGTTTTTTTTATCTTAATTCAGGATGCCAAAAAAATCACACAGGTGTAGACACAATTATAATAAATCGTTTTTGCATTAGCATACCCGTATTTGTGAGAGTCGTGGCGTGAAATGTTGCAAAAAAAATTACATTTACATTTATAGTCTTTTGCGTCTGAATTAATATATTATCATATTTGTAAATTTATTACAATTTATCACTATGAGGTTCCATTGACATTTGAAATGCAAGCATTGTAGTTTCATATAGAAGTTACCTTTTAGGTCATATGATACTCAAAAATCCGGAGAAAGTGGGGGTATTTATCGGTATTTATCAAAGCTTCTTGTATTTCGTTGTTTTTAGATTCAGATTAACAAGGTAAAATTGTAAAATTAGACTAAATTATATTTTTGATGACAGATTTCATTTTCCATATTCTTGCATTGAGTTTCAGTATAGATATCGGAATAAATATGTGTTTTAGCATTAATCAAGCCTATGCAACGTTTCTTAGTATCATATGTCCTTAAAATTGACTAACGCAACTTAATTTCTATACCAACATTGTGTAAATAGTTTAGTAAAATACGTTTCTATTTTTTCTTTAATTTGTCTCAGAAAGTTTTTAGATTGTTCATTATTTTAATTGTTTAATTTTTTTCAATTAATTAAAATTTTCCTTATAAATTGTGTACACTTTTCTGTCGTATTGTATTTTATTCCAGTATTTGAATTCATCCATTCTTATCTGACTGTTACCATATCTTGCCATAAATTTGTAATCGCCATTTTCACAGTATTTGTGTTTTTTCATATTCACTTATGTTATAATGCACTCTGCATCAAAATATATGATTAAACCCTTAACAATTATGACCAAATTATGACAAAATGGTACCCCTAACAAGTTAAATGATATATAACACTCCCATGTTCTAGACAATAAAAATATTAAAGATTGAATACCTAAAATATGGGGTATATTTTGCGTTATGCTGTTGCAGCTGAAAAATGGCTTTGTTTTCCAGTTTTTGTTTCAGGAGATTTACAATAGAAACTCTTAGTTATAGATGTCAAATCATTGTGAAATTATCCCTCTTTTATATGCAATTTACTGTATGTAAATCAACAAAATATTAGCGAAATAATGTTTAAATATGTGAAAATGCAGATACGTTATGAAATTTAATAAAATTCTACTATTTGAACTTGCAGTTTAAAAAAATATATGTTAGTGCATTACTCTTACTTTAGGTTCATTTTAAAATTAGAGTTAAATGATAAATGAAACAATAAAGAAAAGTTTGAGTGGATTCTTCGAAACTTTAGAAAATGACACATTTTCTTCTTACTGGCATAAAAATGTCCCAAAATTCTGTAGTGTCCGCAACATGTGCTTATTCTGGAATGCATTATGAATTATATTTCTTTTATTTTACATGTAAGAGGCCAGTACAGCTACTAATCTATCTACCAAAAAATATCAGACTTTAGCTCAGTGTTGCTTGGAATTCTGGCAAATATATTGTGTTTTGTAGAGTCCGCAACGCTGTAGAGTCCGCAACAGCTTTTTAAATTCACAGTTTCTTCAAAGAAATGTAACATGATTTCAATTGATCATCACTATAATTGTCCAAATATTCAATACAAATATGTAAGGTTACAAAACTTAGTGGAACTATAACCTCATACTTTGAATAACACCCATAACGACTTGTTTATACATAATATTCAAAATCTTTCAATTGTCAGTCTTATGTTATATATTGAAAGTTAATTTTCATGTGGTATTTAAAACTGAAGAAGTGGAAACTAAAGAATATATCAAGATGTTAATTGTTAATTAATAAGTCTAGTTCTAATTAATACAGTTGTGTTGCGGACACTACAGTAATAACTATATACCACATTCATTTATTATTTTCACTTTTTATTTCATTAAATATTTTTGAAATGTAAAACACTTCTCTGATATTTTGCTCCTTTGATAATACAATAAGTTAACTGGATTAAGATAACAAATGGTGATTTTTGTACAAGATAACACTTCAAACTTACTGGTATATATATGGGTTTTAATTTCCAGGCCGGATAGCCATTTTTGACTAGCCTTTTTTATTTCCCTATAATATAACACCATTTACTGTACATATAGAACTAGTTAGAGATTAAGATTTTCAGTTTACTCCATTAAAACCAAATATGGTGTCATATAGCAATATTTCAATATATTGTAGTGTCCGCAACAATTTCAATACTGAAAAAAAATTATGGATGCCTCAGTAAATTCTTTAATTCATTGAATTTATCTATAAAACTATTTGTTATAACTTCTTTAATTGTATTAAAATAAGTAAAATCATAGACATTTTTTAAAACTGCAAAACAATTATACATCAAGAAATAATTAATGCTCCTTGTTATGTGGTTATTTTCATCTCAATAAACCACATTCTGCATCTTTTTATATGGTACATTTTCAAGAGTTGATCCTGTGGTATATAATTCAGCCTAGACATGAACATTTATCAACAATTATTTTTATAAAAATGACAGAAGATTATTCTTATGGTTACTTGTAGTGTCCGCAACAAAAATGCTATGCATTTTCAAAGCTAGACAAGATACAAACGAAGATATCCAGGGTGTTATGACAAATGTATTTGAAATTTAGAAGTATTCAATTTAATTTTCACATGATAATTATATAGGTCTTATGTGTGATTGTAAAGGTAGATAAACTTAAGGAAGGGAGATAAATTAGGCAAAAAAATTAGCAAGTCATTAATGTGAATAAAATTTTTGTTTTCAAAGAGAACCATAAGATTTTTCTTTTATTTCACTGCAATTAGGTACATAATCGAAACCTGCAAGAAGTTTGGAATAAATAAATGTCTTTAATATTTTATTTTAGACATAACAGGTGTAATGTAGTGTCCGCAACACAAGGTCTCGCCCAAAATTTGACTTCGCATAACTTTTTTCGTAAGAATGCTTATATTAAAAAAATTTGGGACTCATTTGCATAGGTATTGTACTTTCTAGAAAACATGTCAATAATGTGCTGTTTGACTTTTTATTTTTTGGTCCAAGTGCAACACAATTAGCACAAATACTGTGAAAATGGCGAATGTATAATGTTTATTTGTAATAATGTTAAATTGTGTATTCTATTATATATCTTTTTAATGTACACATTTTTTCTGGATATTTATTGTTCGTCCATGCTAATTTCAAGTGTACTTTTCTGATCAAAGTTTATCATGCTGTAAATTTTGCATTAACCCCCCCCCCCCCTTAGTAAATTCAAAATTTACAACATGATACAGCTGTTCTTCTTTCCGAGATAAAAGTCATTTTTAGAAACTCAATTGGCTCCGAGGGCGAAAATGTAAAGTTTAAAACGTTATTGCACATCTACATGATATCATTTATCATATCCAAAAGATGAATTGTGCTACTTCTATCAAAATCAAAATTTTAAAACCTTTTTCCACAACTTCAGGAAAAGACCCATAAAATTTTAAAAGACCTATTGGCAACTGCTTTAAGTGTCAGAGTAGTTTAAAGATTTAGTAGAAAAACATTTTTCGACATCCCCTCCCCTTCCTCGAGCAAGGATAGCCAAATCGACCTTTGGAATTTGATTGATGTGTCCTGTATAGATTTGCTATAAGGTATCTTAATTTTCATTTTTATCCTGCAGCCATAAGGGGTCGAAAACTAAGGAATTTTCCTACAAAAACTTAGTTCCCAGAATTCCCTCACATTTTACGCAGTAGCCATATTATCTTTTGGAATGTGATTGTTGTTGTCCTGAAGAGGTGCAATAAGGTTTCAGATTTATATTTTCATCCTGAAGCCAATTTCGAGCTGAGAAACGATGATTTTCTACAAAAAACATGTTCCCCGATCCCTTTTCACATTTTAAGCAGTAGCTAAGTTATATATTGGAATATGATTTGTGGTGTCATGCTGATGTGCTATAAATGTGAAAGATTAATACTGTTTTGGCTAGATCCTCCTACATTATCTGTTTGCACATACAAAATTGATGATGGCGAACACTTTTAAACAATTTGAAATTGAGACTTCACAGTTTAAACACTATTTATCAAGTCAACGTCAACAAAAAGTTAAATGCATGTCAAATGTACGTTTGTCTGCATAGAATAGCTGGATCGGAGGCTTTGTGTTCCCAAAGTCTGTTCATAACATTTATCTTTTTTCTTGCAATAAACAATATTTATCATGATTCTTTGACATGCGTCAGTATGATTTTTATCAACTGCCCAGAATTCCACAAGTAAGCTATCTGCATACAAGGAATGTTGAGTATTTTTACGACGTGCTCTTCTTACAAAATTTGCTTTAAACATGTTCTTTACAATATCGTTTAAAGTTGTGTAACATACATAACACGCTAGATTTCCACGATGTGTACAATGTATTTGTCAATCGAACGAGTTTGCAGTCATTCATCTTAATATATTCATACATGTACATGTGCAAATTGTGTAGGCCTACCCCTCGCAAAGATAACATTCCAAAACTCTTACGAATCATGTCGGACCAGGTTGTGTAAGTGGGAAAAACTACTGGAAGCTTCAATTGTTTTACCATTATTTAATTGTTGAGAACGATTTGAGTAATTACATGGTTATTTATTGTGTATGAACCGTGGAAATGTTGCAATCGAATTATACCTTCCCGGAGGCAACAAGTTGACGGAATGACAGTAACGTCGTTTCAAGTATTAAGACCAAAGAGCGATATTATTCATTAAAGGCTAGCTGAACCAAGATTTTCTCGAAGGGAGGAAACACTGTTTTTAGTTATAGATGTCTGTCTGTCCGTCACATATTCGTGTCCCCGATATAGTGGTATGTCCGAAAAGTGTATCAGCACAATGACTCAAGGCCATATTCAAAAGACTATGTTCTCGATCAATTTTGGATAGGGGATAGACTTTTGAAAAGCATCAAAAAAAAAGGGGGGGACACGAGAAATGAATTGTTAGTTTATATTTCGCAAATTCTATGGTCGATGAAACGACCTTTGCTGCAAATACAATCTCTCGTTAAGTCGTTTGTTGACTGACGTCTTTCGTACAAATTGTTAGGCCATTATTTTCACACTAAATCGTCTTAGGACCCCTTTGAAAATGGTAAGGAGAGTCGACGTCACAATTTGAAGGAAATTAACTTAGGAATGTGTGATACTTCTGTAAAGAATAGGCCATAAAATTGGGCTTATTCTCCCATTTTCCCATACAGACCATATAATACAGTATTCGTACATCTAATTATATCTACATATTCACATAAATCCAATGTATGTTGGTAATTAATATCCGTCCCTTGTACAAATTCACAGTCGACAAATTATTGAAATTCCATTATCACACTCGTCTGGGATTTGCCCTGAGGAAGAAATGTCATACATAACTAATGTGAGATATTGAGAAAAAGCTGGTAAAAATCGAAGCATGAAAGAAGTTATCGAGTATCTGGTCGCTTGAGCCGTTGTTCCGAGCGAATTGGTAAATAGATTGAATATTGATCTCTACGAATACATTATATGTGAGCATTAAATTGATAAATATCTCGTCAATTGATGTGGACTGCGTTCATTTTAAGTCTGACATGCATTCTAAAACTTTGTAAAGCTTACATATCCTTGATGCACTCGCTTATTCTTTTAGACTTCTAGAAAATCGTCTATTCTTAATGAAGATGGAGGATCAATAATTTGTTTTCTCAGACATTGAAGGTTCTTTGATGTGTCTGCAATATTGTCAAATTATTCCATTCCCAAAACTATCATGAGCTCCACGGACGAACAATGCGATCTACTTACAGAGGTGAGTTTTATCACAAAAATGTTGGATAACACCTGTCGATTACACTTTCTTCATTGTTAACAATGACGTCAATATGGATGGATGGATGTTTATTATATCATCTCCTTCATTAGGGGTTCGTTTAACATGTGTCATTATATTGTTGCTAATTTGTTTTATTGTTGAAGCTGACCAGCGATTCGACACTCTTATAAAGAGTCACAACAAAATCGATTTAGCTGTGGACTTACTCGCCCAACTGATAATAAAGTACTGTGCAATATTTTAAGCTATCAAGTGTTGACATGTGGATTGTCTGTGGGTGAAGTGTACTACGTGCATTTCTTGACAATTTTTTGCATTAATGAATAGTTGCCATTCATTGTACATGTGAAATCAAATAGAAAGAAACACATTTACAACTCTCCCTCATATTATGCTATAATGGTCATCATTGCCCGAATTTGATGCAATGGGCTTAATGTACTGAATTCCAGTAGTTTTTGTAATCAATCCCAACCCCAACTCCAAAGTAAATAGTTTCTTTTTCAATAAAAATACGCAATCCAAGCACAAATTAATCAAACAACAGAATTCTAAATATTTGCGACCCAAACTTTGTTTTATACGACCTTCGATACGTCATTCAGTTCAGAATTCAACTAGCAGCTCTCAGCTATTCAAAGAATAGCTTAGGAATAGATTTAAGGCATCATCTGACAAAATTAACTTTTCATTTATTTTTCTGTACCGGGAAATGAGCGAAACACACCGGCTGAATAGTACATAATACTACAAGGAAAGGTAGACACATAAACAATGTTCACGATGCACTAAATTGCCTCCATTGATTTTAATGCTGAATTTAATCTTGATTAGTAATTTGCATTAAGAAATAAGCGGGGGAAGAAGCCTATCATTAATTTTAAAAGTTCGAATCAATTTTCTCCACGAAGTTTGGCATACTCTTAATACCAAGATTTTTGTCGATGTTGCATCTAGTCATGACATCCATAGTGAAGGCATAAAGTACAGCAGCACTGCAATAATACGTGTGATTGCTAAGAAAGGATGCTTTCTTTATGAAATATTTTTACATTCACATTTCTGCTTGATAATTTATAGGTATTATGCAAACATCTGATTTTTGTCCTTTTTCAGTGAGTTGTTTCTGCCTTTTTTCTGTTTGATTTTATTCAGATAAAAAGAACCACATGTAAGTGTCATGAAAGAACATTCAGTAGAATGCGTGACAATATACATGTAAATATTAAAATCACTACGTACGTTAAATGTTAAAATATGCCCGTAACAAGAATATAGATTATGAAAATACAAATGATTGATTAGAAAAAAAATATTTAAAAAATATAGAGAGATATGGAACTAGCTTTTAAATAAACATAGAATATTGAAGATTGGTTTAACATAGTTATAAATGGAACTCTTAAAACATCTCGGATCATTTTTCATTTTGCTGCAATTTTAATTTTGATATTAGTGAACAACCTAGGAAATAAGGGCTTGTAGGTTTACAGAAAGTTTATATTTCAGCATTTAATTACTCTTTGCAGCAGTTTATATTTCAATGCGTATTTGTAAATAAACAATTGATAGCACAAAGTTTTGAAATGGAGTATCTTTAATTTTGCAATTGAGTCTGTTGATTTTATTTTAGGCTGTTTGATTTTTACTTCAGTAGGTTTTTGCAAATTAATTATTTATTGTTCATGAACGCCGCCCCCTTTTTCTGAGTATAGTATTTTGCTATATTAAACTTTCCTTTAGATGCTGGTTGGTCCTTCCACTTTTTGATGTTGTAAGGTCGAGCACTGGCAAAGATTTGGACCGTAAATTAGCTTTTTGTTTGTTTGTTTGTTTTTTTTTTTTTTCTTCTTGTCAGATAATTTTGGGAAGTTGCCCCCCCCTTTTTTTTTTGAAATCGTTGCTACGGGCCTGTGTCTTATATGTACTTTCAGCGCAAATGGTCTCCATTTTGCACAAGGACTGAGATTTCACAATTTTACAGTCACCGAGGTTTTTGGTCTTAGTCGTAAGTTCTTTTTTATAACGGGTCTTGTCCTAGTACTTATGACCCACTGTAAATTAGAGTTTTTTTAAATTCATTTTTATTATTGCAAATACTTTTCAGTTCCAGAAATCAACAATTATTGGAAACACTTGACGTTAAGTTCCCATTTATTTTACAATAACAAATGACGATCGAACAAGAACCTCGCTTATACCATTTGCTACATTACAGCGTTCAACATCTTTGTTTACTTGGATTGAAATTTCCATCGTTAAGGGGATAAGCTTGAACTTGACGCATATTAATGCACTGTGTCCAGCAATGGTTTTAGGAAATAGGGCCAATGGGATCTGAAATAATACGTACACTATAGTCTTAGGGGTGATCAAGAAGAGTTGTCAACAGCCTTCTGTGGTGTGTAGTAGCCATCGATTTGTTTTTGAAATCCTATCAATAAATCATTCTCTAAACATCACGGAAATAATTATCAGGAATGTTATTTGAGAAGCATTTCATGGATAAGAATTTGGAGGATCCAGTCTTGATGGATGCCAGTATTACAGTTTACAAATAAATCAGGTGACACATTTTTATTCGTGACGTCAGCGGAATGGATATTATGCGCCAGCCCAGGGTAAAGTGCATTATAAATTCATTGTATCTTCAAAAATTGTGTAATTAGGTCATATTGACATATTTTCCTAATCTATCCTTCAGAGATATATTAAGAAATCTCTTGTTATAAAAATTTCTCGATATCTTGCGGCCAGAACGATAGCAAAGATCGAACATAATTCCAAAACAGTATTGAATGAAGAGTGTTGTAGACATGCCATGCAATAAGTATTTGCATAACAACTTAGTTTTGTCTCATAGATACTCTAAATCTTTTATCTAGTAGAAAGCCTTAGACGACCAATGTATCATTTATGCAATTATATCTTTAAACAAATTGACTGGATAATTTATATTCATATTGTCACTGTTTATTTTTCTTATGAAAATTGATTTTTAAAAGGTATCACGCCTCCCTCAATCTGAGGAGCTTCAATCTGCATTCACTGCCTTAAGGTGAAAAAAAAATAAATTCTGTTCTTATGTGGCGTTACTACGACGTATGTATCTGTGTAAAATAGAAAATATTATTAATCGATTATACACACTATGAGTATTGATTAAACTCTACTCGCTGGTCTCTAATGATCTCACTCGTCGAAAGGGGACATGCGTTCTAACGTATATATTTCAATACTCGATGTACACAACAAATCACACATTCTTTATTGAGTTACTGAGTCCAGCGAATTAAATGCTTGAATTCTGTAAGAACCCTTCAATTAATCGATTTAAAATATTACATTCTCCATTTCTGAAATATACACCTGTAAATATATGTTTAATTGCATATGCTTGTAACTTACTGAGACTGTGATGTCCAAATTTCATATCTTGAGGATGTATGGAATACGATAGGGCCAAGTAGTTCACTTCTGCAAACAATCGAGGCTTTGGTCGATGGTGCGATAATGCGATGAATGGCGTTATGGTACGATAGCGAGACGACTATGATAAGTTGGCAATGGTACGATGACGGTGAGGCGATGTTAGCTATTGTATTATCGCATCATCGTCATCGAAGCATCGTGTCATCGTACGTTCCACCGTATCATCGCGCCATGTACCCAAAAGTTGATGTGCGATGGTGCGATAGTGAATTATGTTGCTCTTTCCGGATTTTAAAGGACGAGGTGTTTTCACTAGTTTCTAATTTTATAAATGAATTTTAAGTTTTATTTAAAAGTAGGCTTTATTACATGTCAAGTGAATTCTGTGATTTATTTGTGAATAAAAGTGATATTCTTTCACAGTGTGAAAGGATACTAAAATGATATTCTATCACAGTGTGAAAAAATATCAAAGTAAGTAGAAATGATTTCTGGCCTGTCATAAGAGAGGTATAATAACTAAACCATCTTGACAGAGACTAAAACTGTAAATTTCCTCCCAAATATATTGCTAAAATTAATGTTACAATGTTATGACGTCTCAACCGCTCAACTATGACGTCACAGCCTATAACTCTGTGTTTAGAAAACACAGATGCAAAGAGAAATCAAAGAAAATGTAATAATTAAACCGAAATTCATTGTCATATGAGGTTTATATCTTTCAGTTGATTCGATACGCAAGAGCATGCTCTATGTATGAACAATTTCTAAAACGAGGTAAGTTATTGATAAACAAGTTGATGAAACAAGAATATCAACAGTCTCGTTTAAAGTCATCATTTCGTAAGTTCTATGGTCGATACAATAACCTTGTCAGCAAATACAATCTATCATTAAGTCAAATGCTGACTGGCGTTTTTCATACTAATTGTTAGGCCATTATTTATCCCCTGAATTGTCAATGGATTTTTCCGTTATTTCCCCGATCATGACAAGGAGCACATGGCGGGTGTGACCGATCGGCAGGGGATGCTCACTCATCCTTGGCACCTTATTCTACCTCTGATGTTTTAGAGGTCCGTGTTTGCTATGCTCCTGATTTGTATTGTTTGAATGGACTTTGAGCTTAAATACAGTTCGTTATCTCCATATATTTAATTTGTAGTTTGATATAGAATTTATTTCACTCGTGAGACAGGATTTTTTGATATTTTCACTCGTGGTTTCGAAAATATAAAAAAAAAATCCTGTCCCACTCGTGAAATGAATTCCATATCCAACAACAAAACATTGAATATCCTCTATATATTCTACTGCCGATGCGACCTCATATTGTGGGCTTTTTAATGATGATGGTCTCCATTCAGTTATAAAATCTCATGACTTTCAGTCAGTCTAATTTACCTTGCCCTCATCATTGTTTTCTTTTTCGTGACGCGTCTTCTTCACTTTAAAACCTATTACCCTGCTAAGTGCCCGTTGTGTCTGTAAAATCGATAAAGCTTGCGGTGATTTTTATCTTTTTAGCATTGTGTTTTGTGATACCCTCAATAATGGAGCAGCTGGTTTTTCACAAAATCCTGTGTATTTTAACCCATGGGATTTTAAGTTTGCTCGTCTGAAATGAGGGAAATCATGCGAACTCGTCATTTTTAAGGCACCTTCGTTGCAATGGATGCAATGTTCATTGCTTCGTTTTCTAACACCTATTTTATTCTTTTTATTAGTTTCTTGGGGTATTAATAATTCTTGATCAAGAATAACAAATTGAATAACAGTTTGAACAACTTTATGCTTTTGTGTTGCTTATGGGAGACACATAGGAATGACTTTCTTTGGTATCTATCCTTGATCTAGGAAGGGGTAACACTTTGAAGAAATGGTCAGTGCTTACTCATTACATCAACCAAATTGTGTAATTAGGCCATATTGAAAACTAATCGGTTATCATTACCGAATTTAATTTTCTTTCGTTTCCGAAAGAATATCAGACATTCAAATTTAGATGTCAGTTGAGGTTCACAGGTGAGGCAGAAGAAGTTTGCTACTGTTTCCATAAATACAGTGACTATATGTCGGAGAGTTTTCAGCATTATATTCCACTTTATACTACAAGTACTTATTCTCTGAAGCAACTGATTAATGAATTTTCATGCTGAAGATTATCAATGCTTTATTACAGTTTTAAATTGACTGTAAAATATCTATCTTTTAAAAAAGTGCAGATTACTGTATAAATTAAATTCATTAAAACTGCCCTGCTCAAAATCTTATTTCATCTCCCCGTAACGGGAGGCAACAAAGAAGGATTAAAGAGAGAGAAAAAAAATAAAATTATAAACTTTTGAAATGCTATACATTGTTTCGGAAATTAACATAAAGTTTTTAGTAAATGTGTATAAATATTTCGATATTCATAAGAATTTTCGGTAATGCAAAAATGCGATATAGAGTCTAATGGACGCAATGTTTCTTGTATAACTGTGTATATAAATATACTTGGTATTGGTATACAATTGCTTAACGACAATTCATGAATAATAAGAGAAATGATGTGCAACTTAGTTGTTTATTTTGTAAAACATAGCAATGAAACAGAGATAAATGCTCTATGATTCACCAGAATTTCATGATCCGCCACTGACAAGTGCTCAAGGTATGGTTATAGGGTATTTGATTAAAAGGCTCTTTTGTTCATTAAGGTAGTTATTTTATACGATATACATCTTTGTCTCCTATTCAGATCTTGTAAACAGCTATAGCACATTGACGTGTACCTCAGTCAGTGCACAACAGCGGTTAGAAGTAACAAAATAGAACACTATAATTTCTTGTTCATGGCTGAGCAAGTCTGATGAAACGAAGGGCAATGATACCAGTTAGGTACAATTTCATATAAAGGTAGACGTTTTTCGATGTGTCATGGCGGTTATAATGTAAAAATTTATGTTGCTTTCGTAGGTAGACGAGGAACTGCGCCAGACATTGAAGGAAAATGATTGCGCAATGTCCACTATTTTGGAACCTTCCTCCAGTAAGTATGCGTCTAATTACGATCTATATGCTATCATTTATTTCCCTACTGTAGATGTGCATCATGTTATAACTGAATGTTGTGCAGTACTGGTAGTCAAAATGGAAGAAACATAATTGCTAGACTGAAATGTCATGTTGTAAATTTTGAATTTACCAGGTGGCAGTAAATACAAAATTTACAACATGACAACTGTGTCATGTCGTAAATTTTGTATTTACTGCCACCCAGTAAATTCAAAATTTACCACATGACAGAAAATATAGATTTGTATCAAACATGTTAAAGATACACCTGAAAACGGTGCTGTATTAACATCATGTACAGAATTTCATTGAAGATAGAAACTTCTGCATTCGTCTAATTAATAAGTATCTTTGAGAGCCAGGGGTTCGAATAAGCATTCGATAAGTTTCTCACGAGTATTGTATTTTTTCTGGTATCCTTTTTTCACTAATATTTCACACTATCCCCATCAGGGCCCGAAGTGACTCGAAGATTAAACACACTCAACTCGATGGATGAATATTTTAATAACAACTGCTGAAGATTCTTCCGCCACACACACACTCACACACAATACGCGTGTTCAGATTGATATTAAGTAGTTAAACTTAAGGAATTTTCTTTTTAGATTTATGTGATTTACTGGTGTGTAAATCACACAGACTTTTCACGTAGGCATATTTCATGAAGCGCGCTAGGGCATCATGAAAAATATGCCTATGTGCAAGTCTGTGTGGTTTATACACCAACAGCTCACACAAAACTTAATTTAAAAAAAATATATAATGACATATTACAAGTTTAAAAGCAGCAAAAATAGACTAAGGTTTGAACTTATCGCTGCCCTGTATCGTTTTATTTTCAAGAACGTCTATGTAGCTGCATTGTGACGTCATTTTAGCACGAGTTTCTCCATGTATATATACACAAAAATGCCACTCAAATGAATTTCATAGTTGGATTAGTTAAAAGACAAGCAAATGTAAATATAATACATAATATATACATTTATGGTACCTCTCTGTAATATAAACATTCAGAGAGCAAATAACTTCACCTCTGTAGTTTTCCAAAAGTCATACAGGTGGTCTAATCACAAGGCGCAATAATATCTCCATGTATTAAATGATAGTACTTTCATCAGTGCATTTCAATATGCGTCCTGTAGGCTACATGTATATAACAATGTTTTTGAGTTATTAAATCAAATATGATTTTAAAATATGCATGTCATGCAGGTTTATGGAGTCATTTAATTACCTTTTAAACATGTAAACAACTGCGTTTTGTAAACTTGATATTTTATGTCAGCTGCATAGAACAGTGTGTTTCCTTTTTTTTCCCTATAGGCGTATCTAAGTTCTCTTCAAACTAAACTTTGAAAGATATTCGGTATTTTTTATGCCGTCATTTTGTAAACATATGACCAAGCCTATCGACGAGACCATGGCGTCACAAGGTAAACAGTTGCCACGGTTTCTCATGAGGATTACGCCTAACTGAAATCATGTATTTAAATATTTTTCAGTTAGATTCAATAATTTTAAATATTTATAATCTTCATTGTTAAAGTTAACTGGTGTCCCCATACCTTTTCTGACCATGGCAAAGGCCCAACGCGAATTAAGGAAAACCCATGATGTATACATAGATGAAACGGTATGTAGGGAGCTACAGAAAACAGCAGGTGTTTCTGGTCGTACATAAAGAACAAACGCTAGGACGCTCAAGAAGTCTCTCCCCTTTGAAAGTCCAATTGACTCCTCTACAATGACACAGAATCAAAGGCAGAGATACTGAATCAGCAATTCCACTTAGTGTATACGAGGAAGGACAAAACAAAAATTCCAGACAAAAGCCCAGTCCATTCCTTGATATGCCTCCGATTCTGTCAGTACCACTGGAGTCCAGAAGCTCTGAGGAATATTAACCTCCATAAGGCTACGGGTCCAGATGGTATACATGGCAAGTGTTTTACAAGCGTATGTAGACCTCAAAGCACCAACTCTAACCAAGATATTTCAGTTTTCTTAGATACCAGACGACTGGCAGTCAGCCTGAATCGTCCCATTTTTTCAAGAATGGTGACAAACATCAGGCCTCGAATTACCTTCCAGCTTTCATAACATCAATCTTTTGAAATATGTTAGAATATATCATCCATAGCTAGATAGCGGATCATTTCAACCGCCTTACAATACTCAATGACAGTCAACATGGCTTCAGATTGGAACGCTCCTGCGTGACCCAGCAGGCCATCACCATAGACACCATAGCTCGCACCTGGAGCGTGTGAAGACAGGCACGAGGGTTGATCGAAAAGTAATGTCACAACAACAAAAAATTGCATACCAGTTCCCCTATCTATTTTAATTTTTATGCAGTACTTTTTTAAATATATTAAATATATTATTAAAATAATCACAACGTCGGGCCTGTCTATCGCCGCACGACAAGAATGTTACCGACGTCCATTTGACGTTATTTTTCGGCACTTATTTTGTTATAAATTGTTTTGTTTTGAGTTGTTGTATTGAAATTATTTGAACATTGTCCAAACGTTATTTTTAAAATTCATTCTTTTAGCGTAGATCTCAGTTGCAGTTGAACTTAAAATGAGTGCCGAAGAGAAACTTCATAACGACGCCGAGAACATCTTTGCCGTGCGGCGATTGACGAGACCCGACGTTGCGTTTATTTTAATATTTTAAAAAGTACTACATATATCTGAATTTGTTGATACCATTCGATTGTTAAAAATTTTAAAGCAGTGTGTGATATTACTTTTGGATCAACCCACGTAGATATAGTTCTACTTGACATCTCTAAAAAATTTGACAAGGTCCCCCTCAGAGACTCTGTGAGTCTCACAGAGATCGAGTCTGTGAGGTTTTTATCCTGACCACCACATGGAGTAAAACGCTCAATACCATTAGTGCAGTCGCCCTCGTGGCGCAGTGGTTAGAGCGTCTGCTCTAGAGTCGCGGAGTATGGAAGTGATCCTTGCGTCGCGGGCTCGAATCCACTGCGGGACGTGGAGACCGGTCCTTCGGAAGAGAACGTATAAATCGAGGTCCTGTTGGCAGGAAAAAGATCCCTCACTGCTCAATGGCCCTGAGTGCCGAGTATAGGTCAAAATTTGCAACCCTTCACCGGCAAGTGGTGGCGTCTCCATATGAGTGAAAAATTCCCCTTGGAACTCTGAATTTCATCTAATCTTATAAAATTCCTTTTTTACTCTCGTACATGTGTATTTATTGCCTGTTAATCATGCTGGAATAATTCACAGAATGTTAGTAAATGTAAAACTATCATTAACGTAAAAAAAGGAATTTGATAAGATTAGATGAAATGCAGAGTTCCAAAGGGAAATATTTACAATATCGTAAGATATGAAAAAAATATTACATTGATTCTAGCGCCGAATACCTTCTCATAAAAGCTTGATATTACATTTTCATAACATATACGTTATTTCTTGCGTTTGAAACTGTATAATAACCAGGGAACATGTTGGCAAGTTATACAAATCATGGATTCTGTAAGTAAATTAGGGAATTGCTCACGATTTCAATATTTTTAATATACTTGTTTTGCAATTTTTGTATTTGTTTGGCATTTTTTTATGTAAGAAAAAAAAGGAAGCAAGGAATTATTCGTGAAGCTTGATGATATGATTTATATACTTGGAATTAAGAGGGGTTATGATTATTTTCCTATCGAATATTTTGGAACCATTTTCAGTTTAACTAAATTGCTGTATCATCAGTGTGACGTCACTGGCACATTGTCGATGCATTGCATAGTAAGATTTTTATTGGGGACATATTTAGAGGGTCTCATTACATTGATAACAAAAATGGGGATCATCAGAGTAATTATGGACTATTTTCCCCACGTATCTGCATGAAACATTTATGACCTGTAATTTTTTAAATGCCCCCTTTATCATTTGAATTGATAGTCAACACCCAAGGTTATGAGCTAGTTGTCATATAAATAGAATTTTATTAATTATCAAGTTTCCGCCTAATTACCCATAATTGGCTTGGATTTGTAATGTAATATAATCCGATTTTATTATTTTGTGTTAAATATGGGTCAGCGTATCATCCGCATTTAAAGTACAGACTATATACACGAATATGGAACAGTAACGGACTCATTTTTGTTGGTCATATCTCCACACCAATTTTGTTACATCATAAAGATCTTGTTCGGGTACAATCACACATACGAAGGTTGATTTAAAGGTTATGTCACAACTGCTATAAAATCTTCAATAATCGAATGTTATCAACAAAATTTTACATTCTAATACCTCTATTTATTTTGAATTTTGTCATAAAATTTCATTCAGTTATATGAATACTTTTTAAAATATTAAGATAAAGACAATGTGGGGGTTTTTTTTCGCCGCACGGCAAAAATGTTACCGACGTCGTTTTGACGTTATTTTTCGGAACTCATTTACAGTTCAACCGCTTTTCTTTTTGACGTCTCACGTGCTCCTTCTTGATAATCTTTACTGCCATTTTGCTATAAAGCGTCTTGTTTTGAGTTGTAGTATTAAAGTTATTTGAACTTGTCAAAATGTTATTTCTAAATTCATTCCTTTTGCCAAGGTCTTATGTATCATCAGATTCAGTAGTGATCGAGCGACGATAAATGTTGACTGATCGTCCACTTATTTTCTTCTTCTCAGTTAAAATTTGAAACTTGATATAATCTTACCTAACGACATCCGAAACATTTGCTACTAATAAGGAAAATACATGTATTATTATAGAAATACAAAAGTTGCATAACGTACCAATGTAAATGGAAGTCCAATGATGGGCATATGTTAGGAAGAAGATAGTGCGGGGAGGATGAGTCTTTCACGTTACTTCCTTTTAAATCCGACGCTAATTAAGCTAGATCTACATGTATGCACAGCGAAATGAATTTGCAATGTAGAAATTAAAATATTTTTTATGAAATAGCTTAAAACTAGACGCTCTAGCACAAGTTCGGAGTGTACATATAATAAAACGCACATATAAGAGATTCAATAGATTTATTGATGAAATGAAAATGATTGCTAGAGAGAAACGTCACAAGAACTTTGGTAACATTCTTGCCGTGCGGAGATAGAGGAGTCCTAACACTGTTTTAATATTTAAAAAAAAGTATGGCATATAACTGAATGAAATTTTAATACAAAAGTTAAAATAGATAGAGATATAAGTATATTAAAAATTGCTGATAACTTTCCATTATTAAAGATTTTATAACAGTTGTTACTTTTGGATCAACCTTCGAATATCCTGTATCTTTCTTAATAACCGTATATAGCTGCATTAATGTTGCTGTAATGATGTGAATGAAGACAAGTTTCTAGCACCAGGGGATGTAGTTATTTGATCGCCATATTATTTTGAATAGAACTCTGAGCAAAGGTATAGATGCTGTATTTACTGGTATTGGTACAGACACTAATATTTTCAACAATGGTATAAATCATTTTTAATCATGTATTAAGTATGTTCAACTTGATCTCAAAGGTCTTGAATTTTAAATTCATGAAAGAACGCTAATTTCCATTATCATTATGCAAAGCGCCTGTTCGTTCAGGAGAAAAACGATAGCAATAAGTAATCTAAAGGACCGAGGAAACCTACAAAGTTACATGTCGAAGTTGTACTTTTTTTTATATATATAAAAACTGAATATGTAATAATACTACTCGAGCTACATACCTTGTAACAGTTGACAAAGTATATTTTGGCCAGATCGCTTTCAAAGTATCTATATTTCAAGATATTTTATCCCTTCATTGACCGATTTTTAAATTTGCTTAAATTGAGTTTGAAGCAAAATCTTTTAAAAGTATATTATTTTTGAATGGTAGTATCCGAGAGTGATATAGCAGAGTGCAGTATCATTTACAGAATGAAGAATATGCATTTGAGTATCGATTGATTTAAAAATCTTAATACCACAATTTAAAAAATGAGCATTTGATCTTCATTGTATTGTAGTTTTTAAGACTATAAATTGAGTATATTAGAAAACCTTTTTTCCTGAATTCATGAGATCTACGGTCATTTCTTATTTGGATGCATTGAAATCATTTAATTTCTGGAAAATAGTGGACCCTAGATTCACTTGAAATCCTCTAACCATTTCACACTTTAAGTGCGATCCAAATTCACTGTAAATAGACTGTAATTTGCAAATATCAACTCGAATGTTCGGTAGCTATAAATTCACTTTGATCACGACGATATCTATTATGTTGCATTTAAACCAGTATCTGACATTTGTATATTGGAATTCTTTATTTTTAGGACACCTGAGTCACTCAGGCAACCTATAGCTGTCCGTTTTCGTCGTGCGTTAACATTTGAACATTTTCAGCTTCTTGTCTGAAACCGCTGAACCAATTTCAACCAATTTTAACATACGTATAGGATCTTTGGGTGAAGGGGAACAAAAATTGTGAATTTCATGGTCCCTGTCCCCCTGGCGCCTGAGGGGTGGGGCTAAAACCATCAAAATTAAAAAGCTTCTTCTTTACTCCTGGACATCAGACAGCAAACTTTTGGCATTATTATAATAAGCATTGAGCCCTCTACTAAAATTGTGAATTTCATGGCCACAAAGTCAGGGGTTCTGGTGTTAGGGCGGGACTCAGTTGATTATGTAGTGAAAATGCATTAATTCTTTTAAAATATTCTCTTCTCCTGGGTATTATATAAACAAACTAAGTGCATGGTTATAATGAGCAAGGACGCTTCTTCCAAAATTGTGAATTTCATGGCCCTTTGGTCAGGGGCTCTGGTGTTAGGGCGGGGCTGTATTGATTATACAGTGAAAATTCATTTATTCAATTCTTTTCTGCTCCTGGGTATTATGTAAACAAACTAAGTGCATGGTTATGATGAACAAGGGTGCCTCTTCCAAAATTGTGACTGTCATGGCCCCTGGGTCAGATGTTCTGGTGTAAGGATGGGGCTCTATTGATAGTATAGTAAAAATGCATCAATTCTTTTCAATAATCTTGTCAGCTCCTTTGTATTAGCAGATAAATAAAGTGCATAGATATGATGAGCAAGGGTGCTTCTTACAAAATTTTTCAAACTTGTTGTCCCAGGGACATGGCTTCTGGTATTGGGGGAGGGGGGGGGGTCTACCGATAACATAGTAAAATGTGTTAATTTTTTTATTTTTTAAAAATCTTCAACCAAATGCATAGTTATGATGAGCGAGAATGTCTCTTCCAAATTTGTAAATTTCATGACCCTTGGTCATAGGTTCTACCGTTAGGGTAGGGCTGTATTGAATCCACACTGAAAATGAATTATTTCTTCTTTGAAAAACTTCCCTACTCTTCGGCATCTCGGAGGCAAACAGAGTAAATGTTTTAAAAAGCAAGGGTATTTTTACCAGATTTTTGAAATTTTGGACCTTAGGGAAAGTATTCTGATGCTGGCAAGGGCTCTATTAATTTGTATTCTACTGAAAGAATTTTTTCCCCTTTGCCTTTCACCTTTGATAATTAATCACCGTAAATAATGCATATGAAAGATTGATAGAAAAAGAGATTTTGGGTGAATTAAAAAAAAATGACCACCAAACTGAAATTTTTTGGAAAAATTCAACTACTTATAACGTATTTTTCACTTATATCATCACATTGCACATGCATTCTGTTTAAAATCCCGAAGTTACAATAGAATATACAATTGAATTAAAAAGTTTCAGAATTTTTATTAGTAAAATTTCTTTTGAAAAAAAGAGAAAATATCATTACACCTTAAAAGACTTTCTAAAATACATAATCACAAGAAATTATAGTTTTTTATGCTTCAAAATGGTAATAGGGTATAAATGATTAAATCTAGACCTTGATTGAGTATCTTCTCTTGTATATATATGTGACAAAAAATTGGCTTTTTGATTGTTTATTTATTTTTTCTGGTTTGAAAAGTTTTAATATGAAAAAAATTTGAAGCAATAAAATTCCCAAAAATTCACTTTTTTGTCCGTTCAAGTCAATTCTTTTAATCTAAGCCAAAAAAGAATTTTTATATACAAGTTCTCTTACAAAAAATAATAGATTTTTGAAGTGACCCTATGTTACATTATTGTGTTGCACTCCTGACATCTGATATGTATTTTATTTAACATTGTTTTAAAAATTATAACACACAATAACCCATTCTTACTTTTAAATCAATTTGTCGTTTTGATATTTTTTCATCGTTTGCGGCAGGTTTTTCATATTTTGAAGACCTTAAAACATGATTATTTACAAAGTGTAGAATACATAAATTGTGTTTAAAAATATACGTGAAATGATGAAAACTATTCCCTGAATTGACTGTAAAATTTCAGTAATTTGTTGATAGACATAGTGTTTTGAACATCAAATACTATCAAACATTTTTTATCAACTTATTTTTTAGTAAAGATAGTTAAAAAGCATTGGTAATTATGAAACAATTTTGTTGCACTCCTGACTGCAGTAAAATTTAAAATTAAAACCACAGAACACAAAAATTCATAGAGTGTTGGCAACATCAAGTGGTGATGAAATTGTGCAATATTTATAGTCCAATACTTCATAATTAAAACAGATGAATGTATTTAAAATTCACATTTTATCTGGAATTATTCCCTATTTATGCCAAAAACAAAACTAGTTTAAATGTATATTTAGAAGATAAAATATATTTTATAGCATATTTTCCTTTAGAGGACAAGCACAGTAACCCACCAGAAAAATTCTACTCATCATTTTTCTTATTTTTATTCTTATTAGATGATTTATAATTCTTACATATATGTTGCACTCCTGACCAAAAGCATTGGGGCCTTTAAAGTAGAATTGTGAAATGAAAACTGCATAAGAACTTGTTCTGTTGTTTCAGTGAAGTTGGGGAGGAATTACTTGAATTTTATGACAATTTTTTAGGGTGTTTATTTTAACATTCATTAAAAAAATCACAAAAAGTATAAAAACACATCTGAATTGATAAAATTGAGAAAGGAAGGATATTAATAATAAAACTGTCCATAATTTAGTATTAAATTATACAAAAAGATCATTATTAATTAATGAATACTTCTAAGCATGAATAGAAGTGTTTTCGTCACACAACTTGAATCTTTAAAAAAATGTGTTGCACTCCTGACCATAGAAAAATAGATCTGAAGCACAGACAGATCCTGTAATTGATAAATCTGTTTGGTAAAAATGTTCTTTGTTTCTTTATTTTCCAAAATAAAAATCAGAAAATCATATAATGATAATAGTTTTTTCATGCTTGGGAGCAAAACATCAAATGTTGCACTCCTGACATTATTGGGTATGCACATATACTTGACTCTCATTAATGCTGCTTGTGATTTATATAACATTTTTAAGTTTTAAAATGTATATCAGTTATTTTTTCACACTTTGAAAATCCTTTTTTGTCTTAATTTTCTTTCAGAATTTTACAATTGATATTTTTTTTGGTAACACTACATTTTTTCTGTTGCACTCCTGACATGGTATAACATTTTTTTAAACATCAGCCATAACCACAACTTGATTAAACAAAAGTTACTATATTCCACATTTAAAGCTCAATACTTTGAATATTATCAGGAAATTCATTATTTTCAACATAAAGCATTATTACTTATTTCACAGATCTCCAAAAAATATTGAAATTTCAAAATGTCACAAAAAGGTGTTGCACTCTTGACATTTTTAGCATCATTTTTGGGCATAGCTTTTTTGTTAATTGAGATATCAACGAGATATTTGGCAGGTATTTAGACACTATCTAAAGACATATGCTGAGACATAGAAATCTATTTTCATTGCCTGTATTTTTAGTGTGGGTTGATAAATATGCGTTTGGTCATTTTTTTTTAATTCACCCTTATGCAAGAATTTTTGTTGTATCATACAAAAAAGCATTTCAGAGTTTTTCAGATCAGGTAGATATGTAAATAATAGATAAATAAAGATAAGATAAAAATAACTTATCTTAATAAATGCTTTTCAAAGACCAAGAGAGACCAATGTGAGAGGTTATTATATGGGTTTAAAATAGTACAGAAGTACTATTATTACGTTAAGGATATACGCAACCTAGTTTGAACTTTATTGTCTTTTTCCCTGGAGTTGAAGAGTTCCAATACTTAAAAATAATAGGAACTGTGTGCTACATTTTAATGTCTATATATGCTGTTGTACACTTCTTCTTAAACAAGTTTGGATAAACAAAACATCTAAAATATTTGTTTAGTAATTTTTGAATATTTTTATTTGAATTATACAAGAATTTTCATCAATTGACATCTTTTCAAAACCCCTGAAAATGCATACTGATTTTTTTTGTCTACGAACATCTGATGGCACTATAATCTTAAATTAAGAATATCTTGAAAAAATTATCAGCAGGTAAGGTACGTTGCGTATGTCCTAAATAGTCGGTATGGTTATAGTGATAAATGGGGGCAAGTAGAGCTTTTTTTATGAGTTGTTACCGAGTACTAGACTTAGTCTTATATTATTGTTGATCCTCATCATCCTTTTTTTCTGGCTTTGGGGAAACAAAGCTTCATCTATCAGTATATTTTATACTTCAATGGATCCTCTAAGTTATTGTATTATACTCAGGTGATCGTTAAGGCCCTTGGACCTCTTGTTAAAAGTTGAAACTCGACATTTGCAACACTGACACTTCGTTTCTTGTTTTGATGCAATCTCAAACGATTATTTGAGGCCCGAATGCTCTACATTTGAAGGCATTATAGTATGACATATTTACATGTCTAAAACCGGAGACTATGACATCCATCAAGAGAATAATCAATACCTTTCATATATCGGGTCAGATTCCTCCACAAACCAGTAGTGTCGTCTGCTCCAGACACCTTCTGCAACATTTCCCTCAAAATCGACAAAGTAACAAAATTCCAGCACCTGATCCATAATTAATGACCTCTACGAACCTTTCTAAAAAATAATGCTACTCTCTACTTCCAGATTCTGAAGCTGATATTGGTATTTTGGATCAAAAAATCTCCCCACTGTGACCTTAGCTTAATTTGGGTACTTTATGCTTATTGATTAGTATTAAATGTATATTGTTACATGTGCGTAGTAAACAAAAGCATGTATGATATGGATTGTGTTTTGCATCACGTTATAAGTTCTGGATGAATTATTCGATTGGTTTGACGATTTCAGATGATATAACAGGATGATCATCAAAGATGGAGGTTATAAGTAAGTAATGAATAGTATCTAATGAAGGCGATTGGTTGGAGATGTATTTATTAACCATTTGCACTGCTTTGACTAAAGATATACGTGTTTTTCAGTACAGCTAAATAAGATACCTCAATGAATATAGCTTCTCTACGCTCAAAAATGAATTGAGGAAAACCTATATTGTCTAAAAAGCTATTAAAATCACGGATTGCCTTCATATTTAACTTGAATGCAAGTGTCTTATTCATTTTGCTGTTAATTATTATTTAGGCATACAGTGGGTATTTTTTAGACTGTTGTGTAACTAATTGCTTTGGGTTTCAAAGATAGATACTTCTAACAAAAATTGGTCACAGAATAATTTGCCCTTACAGCACTTGATGATTTCCACATTGCAATTATTTCCTAAATTCAGTGCAATTTGAATTTTAAAACTTCTCTCTCGGATGTCATTTAAAAATATCTTCATCTATATGCCCTTTTGTAACATTAAATAATACCAAGCATGATCGCCAGAAAATTGTGTTTGTTTAGCATGTCATTCTCTTCCTATTCAGACTTTCATATTGTACAGACGATATTTTCTGTGCACTTAATTTTTACTTAAGAATATCTTGTTCTCAAGTTTCAATATTCCCCGCCAAAATTCTTTCAACATTTCAAGAAGGCGATGTGATCTAGAAGAAAAAAGTACAATGATGATATTTTTCCACTCTAAAATAAGCAGTATTTGCATCATTTAAAAATTTTCTTAGCTGTTCTTAGAAAAGATGTCTTACCATATTCCTAGAACTTGCAGCGTAGAATGCCATTTGATAGGAACTTTTATATCTTTTATGATCCGTTGGTATGCTTCTCTCCTTGAAAGATTGTAACCTTTTCCTCGAAACCTCACCTTTTAAGGGAAGTATTTAATTCTTTATTACAAATCTAGGTTAGGTTATATCATCGATACCTGTGAAATAAGGGCAGAAATCTATCAGAATTGAGAGAAAAGAGATTTTTTAAATAGATTTTTCAAGGTGTTGCAATGATTGAAACAGAAACAAATTTGATATGGAGATGTTGGAAAGTTATGAACATAATGCACCAACCTGCTTATTAGAATGCATACTAATATGTAAATCAAACTTAACCAGAATCATATAAATTATAATTATAAACTCGTTTAATGTTTGCCTTATGAATTATCATTTTATGTCAATTATTATCTGACTCTACGATGACTTACAATTGTAGTAGAATTAATCATAAAAATTGTTATTAAGTTGTATAATGAAAAAAGTATATGACTTTTTTTGCAGTGACAAAAGGTGAAATCAATTTCCACAAAGCTGCCAGAGAAAATGATCTCGAATCTGTCCGAAAATTATTGTCCGAACATCGTATTAACGTCAACTGTAAAAACAATGTAAGTGATAAAGTTGTTTTGAAATATCATACGTAGAGAATTGAAAATCGTTTTATTTTTAGTCACCTTCGAAAGAGAAGACAGGAAAACAGAATATAGTGTAAAGCTTTAAAACGTAAATAATGGAATGAATAGGAAATGGAGAGTTGGGGAAAGAATTTAAGAAGTTGTAAAGATGAAATGAATAAACAAAACAAACAAATAATGGGATGAATAAGAAATAAACGGGGAAGGGGGGGGGGGGGGGCTCTACACCACCGAAAGTTTCCATTGTAGGGTCACAGAAGATAGATATTGTCTGCTGAGACACAATAGTGACTCAACGTTTTTGAATTGCAAATACACAAGAAAAAAGTATGTATAAAAGAATCTGAAATACAGAGCATTTAAATGTAAGCCTATTTTTAATTAAGTGCATATATAGTAAGCTACATGGCAGGTATAGTACTATAATAAGAGATTAAATGTTTACGTGGAGTATCTCAAAAAAATATATTTAAAAATCATCTTGCTTAACATTTTTGGCTACATATTTGTCTATACAAGCTTCTATTGTATATTTAAATTTTATTTGTCAACTAAGGGACCGTTGGGCAGGAATTGTGTTTAAATAGTGTTTCACACTAAAATTACGTTTGTCAAAATTTCTAAACGATAACCATACCACTAAAATCCAAGGTTAAATGTTCATGACCTCATGACATCTCGTGTGACCCTTGTACTTTTCTCTATGTCATTATTTGGATTTCATTACGTCAGGAGTGAATGATGTTCATTTAATTGAGTAGTGGCTATGCTATGTATACGGATGATAACCGACCTGGAAGCACATGTCTGTCCTTATTTTGCGAATTTTAAGGTTCCTCCCAATATGGTTATCATATCATATACCCACAAAGCCATAATTCTTTAATTAAAATGGAATATTAAGGGGGAACATCTTTCACAAATATCAAGATAAAATCTAGAGTATTGTTTGACGCTGCATCTACGAGTAGTACATATTTGTGGACCCTGGGAATGAGGGTTTCACCAAAAAATCTATTCGGAATATTTTTTCTTCTATTTTTTTTTTTCTCTTCAAAAACAGTATGGTTACAATTTGACAAATTAGTATGCAAGCATTCGTTTGCAGTATACATGAACATTCAACGTCGTTTAAATTCTTATCCGTTAAAGCCTGCATTGATACACAATATACATGAAGGGTTTAAGAGTATTTCAGAGGATGTAACATAACTGATTTTGATTAGATTATTACGAACATTTCAGTGTTAACCAAATAACATCTTTTTCCCTATTTATAGTTGGATCGAACAGCTTTACACTGGGCAGCTGCTAACGGCAACATAGAAGTCATAGAGAAACTCATGGAAGACGGTGCCGACCTGGAATCGAAGGACAAGGTTTATCTTTACATTAATGATACACATTAATATAACCTGGTCATTTCCTTATTTTAGTTTAGTTTTCTGATGTACCAAATTGGAAATAAATACCGCAAAATTAGCATTTTTACAATATGGTTATCTCATTTGATTATGGAGATGTTTGGCCTTCTAGAAAAAGACGCACAAATGTTCCTTTATTCACAAGTATTAAGAAAGGTCAACCATACAATATATATATTTTGTAGTATGGAATGCGTCCAGTTCTTTGGGCGGCCTGGCTTGGACATTTAGATGCTATTAAGGTGCTAATTACCGGAGGAGCTACTCCACTCTGCACAAATAAGGTAATTATTCTTGCACAATGATTATACGATCTTTATATTTATTAATAAGACTACAAAAATAATAATGAAAACTGAATTCTTCTTTGTGTTTGTTTCTTCATACAAGCAAGTACCCTTAGAGTATAGCAATTAATTTTTTATAATGATCAGAATTTTTTAAGCAAATATTAATCAAATGCTGCATTCTATTTTTTTAACCATGCACTGCTGAAAGTCGAAATATAATATTTTATTTCTCAAGGGAAAAATTGGATAACTTTAAAAGCAACATTTTAATCCAAACAAACTTAATAAGTTTAAAATAAGCGGTTTTTCAGCTCTTGTTGGATAGAATATTTCTTCTTTCTTAATTATAATGATTTACTATGATTTATAAAGATTGTGTATATAAATGTTTTCTTAGCTATTGAATACAATTTGTATTTCCAGCAAGGAATGGGTATTCTTCACTGTGCTGCACAAAACAATCATGTGGATGTGATGAACTTTATATTTGAATCACTGGAAAACATCAATGTCAATGAAGAAGAAATGGTACATTTTGTTTTATTCACGAGAGAAAATGGTAGATGCTGATACTATAAATTCATAATCTACCATTCTATCCTTTTATTCATCTACATATTCATTGTAAACATTGACCAAAAGAGAGTATCCCAGATATCTTTAATTAAATTAAATAGATGTGTTGATGAATGTAAGAAAATTTAAATCTGAAGAAAATTCTCAATAGTTTTGATATACACATTGAAATATCATGCCTGACTGGCGCATGCTGGTAAATATTTCATGAATATTTATCATTGAGTGACTAAGGCATGCTGGTAAATACTTCATGAATATTTATTATCGTTTGACTAAGGTAACCATTCCGACAAATAACGTGACTTGTTGATCGCCCACATTTTGTACATGTCGCATGAAAGCTGTTTTAAATTCTATGCATATCGAAATTATTTTTTATTCATTCACAGACAATATATACTCTTACGTAGATAATGAATGACTCTAGCTTTTCCATCACCAACTTTCTTTATTAATGTAGTAATATTCCGCTTTTGCCTGCATGTCGTGTTCATTTCTCTCAACTTATTCGATACTCAAGAGCAAGCTCGCAGTATGATCAATTTTTAAACCGAGACAGGATACTGACAAATAAGTTAATGTTACACGAGATTTCAACTACCTCAGTTAAAATTCAGCAATTTGGTAAATTCTAGGATCATTATAATGACCTGTCAGTAGGTCGTATTTTGAATGGCATATTTTATGCCAATTGTTAGGCCTTTTTAAATACCTAATTCGTCTATGGAATATTCTGTCTACCTGTTCAATTCATAGGGCTTACGGGCGGGTGTGTCCGATCAACAGGGGATGCTTACTACTAGGGATGTAGGGTTTTTCTTTAGTTCGACCACTGTTCATTGTCTTCACCATTTTTACAATGCGTTAATCTAGAATTTTCGAGATTGCCGAACAGTATTTTACTGATATTTACTTAACGTTACTGTTTCCCAAAAGATATGGGTTTGTAATTTTTGTAATCATCAGTATCACTTAAAATTTGGCTAAAAAGAATAAATGCCTCTAAAAAGTAAATTGTGCACCTTAACAGTTATAGCATTTTTCATGTTCTGATACAAAATACTTCTGAGTTCTCTTCTAATACCTGCTAATTAAATAAAAAAAAAATAAATGAATAAACAATTGGTATGAAATGCCTATACACTCTGTAGCTTATAAGTGGGGCATTCTATATTTATAAACAAAACTATAGTGTTGCCTTACTAACCTGCCTACCCCTCAATTTAATGTACGGAACCTAAGGTCTTTAATCAGTGGTGAACACGATCTAATAGGGACACTGTTGTAGAAGGAAAAAAATGTCGCAAACACTCTGCCCTGTGGCAAAGTACTGAATAATTAATCGAAACGACGACAAGGGATTATCGTATATACCATGCCAGTGAAAAATCATAGAACAAGAATAGAATTGTCAAGCATTATCGACTTCTTAATCACAGAAAAGTGGGTCCATGATGCTGCAGTGTTGATTATTTTTATCTAAAATGTTCTCACATGTATTATCATGGATTAAACTGTCATATATAGCCATTGCTCTACGGAGGTAGACAATTATTATTGTTCATTAGCTTTAAATTCGCCAATTACCTTCTAGTCAACCCTGACTTTACAAGGCCGTGAATTTCTCTTCAGAGATCCATTTTCAGTGTACTTTTACTGGTTTAAATGAAACCTTGACCTCGTCTTTCTAAATGAAAATTATAGTTTTTATATAAATCCCCCTGACGTAGAAAAATAAGACGATTCTTTTATTGTTTAGCGGTTGAAAAAGCTATTTTTTCTTAACATTGTTCAAATGATAGTAAACTAGATATCCTTACGTGGTAGTTTTGATTTCTGTTAATATTTGTTAGAAAACATTTAGCTGAAGCTTTCATTAAAGCTAAAATTTTAATTTTAATTTTAATATACATGTATTCCGTTATTTTGGATATATTTGACTTTTTAAATCGAGGTGAAAATATGGTTGACGAGTGAGAGGAAATGTATCGGGAAAAAATTAAACGATTCATTTATTGTTAGATGAAAAATAAATGTATATTTTATGGATTACGAATTATTCATGCTATATTTCGTAATATATACATTTGTGGTATCTCTCTATTATATAAACATATAGAGAGAAAATATCTTCATACCTCTATGAAGTTTTTCGAAGGTCATAGGTCATTACGTGCCTAATCACACAGCGCAGTAATATCTACATAAAAAGACTTACTCTGCTTAGCAATATAGCATGTTTTTCATGCATAAAAATGTACAAAATACCCCACAGGTGCTCGAGGACAGGACCCCCCCCCCCCCCCATATAGACCCCGGGCCTGTTCGACTTTTTTCTCATGAATTATGTATGGATGACTCATTTGTGATATAATCTCTATATAATCAATTCGGAAAATTGACTTAAACAAACATTTTATAAAAATTACTACCCTACCCTATATATATAAATTAACAAGGTTGCCAACTTCGTCTGCAAACCGAGAGGCACTGCCGAGGAATTTTTGTTGAATTGCCTCATAAATCTACACATAGCCCTAAAATCAAAAACTCATGTCATAGGTTAAAAGTTTAGACACTTCAACAGTCGTTTCGGCCAATTTTCCACAAGGATGTTAGCGTTTTTAAACTGATCAAAGCTTATTCAACGGAAGTGATGAGGATACGACTTTCTACCCAAATACACAGTTCTGCAGAAAGTCTGAAACACTGTTTTGAAAAATTTGGTTGAGATACACTCTAAAAATATATTTCAAATGTATTGGAAGCATAGAGTTCTAAACCACTAATGTAAATGAAATGTTTCTAATTATTATTCAACTACCTGATTTGCAGGTTTCGTTTTGACAGTTATGCCCCTTTTAAAAATGCAATTTATTTAAATACCTTCTTTTCTCTAGATATTTCGCATAAAATCTAGAAAATGTTAGAAAAAAATATTTATTTGATTAAAAATTCGTACAAAAAAACAAGAATGTGTCCAGTGTTTATACCTTGCACTCATATTTGGTTATATGGAAGAAATGGGTAATAGTCCTCTCCTCATTACTTCCGTTGAATAAGCTTTTACGAAGTTGGCAACCTTGTTGATATATATATATAGAGAGAGTGGGGTAGATTTTATAAAATGTTTGTTTGGGGGGTCTATATCGGGGGAGGGGGGGGGGTCCTGTCCTCAAGCACCTGTGAAATACCCAAGTAAAATAATAATCATTTTATTTACAATGTAAACGAGTAATTAATACAGTTCTTGATCGATTTTACATAGAGAATAGAAAACTACGTGTTATAAATTTCATGTCTGAGCTGCATAGTCTCAACGTTTACCCTTATTTTTCTTGTAGACCTCTGAATGCTTTTTTTTTTCATTAAACTTTACTCACAATAAATTTGAAAATCTGTTGGAAAATATCAATGTAATGCAATCACGCCACAAACAGCTGACAAACACTGCACTTCGGAAGTTCGGTAGGCACACTCCATCATCGAGATCGTTGTCTTAACAATGTAAGCTGTCGCCTGTGTCTCCGTATCAACATCATAATAAATATGCATTATTGAAATCGTAGATTTTATGTTTCTGATCAAATTTTAAACTTGATTCCAAATTAACTGGTCCGGACAAGTGTCTCCATCCATCCCTTTCCGACCGAAATTCCTCCAACTTTTTATTATCAAACATCGGACGTGTTTCTTGTGGGGTTTTTTTAACATCGAACATGGGTTCTCACGAATACAAAAATTCTCAGACACCAATATGCTCACTATAATTGATCACAAGTAGCCTTTTACAGAATATTCCCTTCAAAACAGAATCCTTTGCCAGATGAATTTGAAGCGTAACCGCTTTTCAAGCCAATTTACACCTTGCGTAATTTGTCAAAATCTACGACGAACAGTTAGTGCAATATTTATATTCGATTATATTCGATTGTCCGTCTCAAATGTATATATAAGTAATAAATAACAAGTATAAAAGCTTCACTGGGAAATGAAGTGGGTCGGTACGTGATCAGGATTTGATCACGTGACCGACCCACTTCATTTCCCAGAGAAGTTTTTAAACTTGTTATTTATTTCTTAAATGTTTTAAGGCTTCAGCAAAAATGGCATCGATGCAATAGCATTTCGATAGTAAAGATAGTTTGTACTTGTACCAGTGTTAAAAAAGTAGAATCATTTTGGTTATCGTTACTAATTCGTTATGAATATTAATAACAGATCTAAAATCGGAAATACCCGATCCGTTTAATTAAGTGACGAAAACATGATGTCACTTACAAAGTCATGTTAACTGAGGATGCAAACGAAAATTTGTGACAGGAAATTGCGTCCATGTTCGTAATTTTTCGCTATGCCTAAGCCACCATGTTGGTATGCACCGCAAATGATTATTGGGAGTTTAGAATTTATTACACGTGGCCTGATAAAAATTTCTTTTAACAATATGCAGATTTCAACCTACATTTACTTATTTTTAATTAAAATCTGTTTTTTAAAGACTGGATGGGCTCCCCTTCATCTGGCAGCGAAATCTTTTAAGAATATGCAGATTTCAACCTAAATTTACTTATTTAATTAAAGTCTGTTTTTTAAAGACTGGGCGGACTCCCCTTCATCTGGCAGCAGAAGCAGGTCATATAGAAGCGGTGATGCGACTGATCGACATGCGCTGTGATGCAAACAGAAGGGATAAGGTTGTTTTTCATTGTTTAAAAATTTGATCTTAAGAGTTAATAAAAATCCATTTTATAATGTTTTACTAATTACGTTTTACATCTGCTTTTCAAATGATTCCAACGTTTTCGGGGAAATATATTTATATATTTACATTTGCAAATGTTTTCTTTTATATAACACTATTAAAAGCAACGCGTATCTATATCCGTATAAACACAGATTCCTCGCGTCATAAACGTTCGACGTAATTTCTCAGTGACGTCATAAAGGATCGACGCGCAATCAATAGATCAAACTCGTGCCGTTGAGTTTGAAAAAATAAAACATTTCACGCGTTAAAGTTATAATCAGGCTAATATATAATATGAAGAAGTCACAAATGTAAATATAAGTAATAAGGTATCATTTTAAAACATCTATCGGGATATAAATACGGGTTGGTACGAGATCAAATTTACCATAAAGCCCTTCGGGCTTTATGGAATTTGATCTCGTGACCAACCCGTATTTATATCCCGATAGATGTTTAAAAATGATACCTTATTTCTTAAGTAATATCCACCAAAGATCTTTTTTATTTCTATGCCCACTGCTGTATTTGCAATGGATGCTTTCAAATTATTTGTTTACAACGTTTATTACAGGAGGGTAAAACATCATTGCATTTAGCCGCAGAAGCTGGAAAGAGTGACGTCATCAAAAAATTACTTACCCTTGGGGTGGAAGTCAGTGATAGAGATGTGGTATAGATGTTTATCCTCAATTTCAGCAAACCAAAATATTAATTTTACTACTGCAATATTATATAAACCAAAAATTAAGACCTAACAGTAAATCTTTTATGTACTTGTATGAGAACTACAATATATCTTTTATTAATTTTACTTTTCACAAAAGAAATGGATCGGACAAGAAGCCTTAACTATGTTTGGTTTTTTTTTTCTATAACTGGACATGAGAGTTTCAAAGAATCCTTACACTATTGATTCTTATAAATTTTTTATATAGTTTTGTACTTAATACATTCTGAAATGAAAGGCCATGACCATTTTCAGAACAGAATCACTCAAATGTAGCTGTTTTATTCTTCTTTTTTAATGAAAATGTTCCAGAATTTGATAAAAGCTTAGAATCATAAAATGACTGCCAAACATCAGCTAGAAATGGGGAATTTTTGGATTTTTAGATCATATTTAGTCTAGGTACTAATTTTATTGAGGACAAGTTTAGAGGAAAGGGATAAATAAATTGTGATGTTTTTGCTTACCTATGATCTTATTCCAATTGGGGAAATAACTATATATATCATAGCAAAATGAATCAACAAGAGAGAATAACGACAGATTCTTGGTATACTGAATTTTTCATTTACTTACCTCTCATTTTTAGGAAGGTAGAACAGCCATGCATATCGCAGCAGAAGAAGGCCATTTAAACGTCATAGAGGTCCTCTTTGATTTTGATGCAAAAGCTGATGCAGAAACAATAGTATGTTTTTTTATTTATCCTGTTTAGCATTAAAAGTTTGACTTAACTAATACAAATGAAAAAACATTTTCTGCAATAAAATAGTGGTAGTAGCTGCTACGTCTACGTACATGCGTAATTTTTCAAATGAGCTTAAACATATACTACTGGTGTGTTATACTTTGCCAATGAACATTCTTCCATATTGAGTTTGTCTTTAAAATAACAGAGGACGTGTATACATGCACTCAATGCACGTGGTCAAAGACTTAATAAATTCAGAGGAATATCACAAATCTCGATCACACAACATTGATTTTACGGTTTCATAGTTTCAAAATTAATGTTTCACTAATTGTTGTTGTACTGTGTTTTTCATTCGTTTTTTATGGAAGCTGTCTCGCTGTTTTAAGGGCTTTGGTAAGGTATGAATGCCATTATTATCTTTCCGTAGTGTCCTGTGTATTCTCCGAAACTGAGTCTGTCATATCCACTGCCCTCTGATTTTGGTAGCTTTCTTCAGTTGTTGATTGATTAGTAAAGTTCTTGTATTGCAGTGCCACTTTAACAACCACTTGTGTTAATCCAAGGCACTTGGAACCCTTTTAAACAAAATTTTTTAAAACAAATAAAAATTTAAGTACGTAAAGACAAGGGATAGGAACTTAATCATTTTTATATGATAAAAATCCTATGGTGTGTGGTTTTTGAAATTTTCGTGACTCACAGCGGACACAATCGTTTGTATGAATAAAGGATATTAATGTAATGGGAAAATAATTATCATCGGATTCAGAATTTATTTCAGACACTTCTTCTGGCGAAAACTGATATTAAACTGTGAAATTTATGGCTAAAAGGGATATAGCACAGCATTCATACCAAACATTAATGTGATGCTCTGTTTTTACTAATTGAAGACTTTAGATAGAAGTGAAGTGCGGAGTGGGGAATGGGATTTAATACAAAATAGAGGGAAAATGTATGATTGGCTGATGTTGGGCGTGGAGAATGGGATCATTTACCGAGGGATATTGTAAAAGTAAAAGGAACAAATTTATTGCAATGTCCTTTTTGACAGATTTTATTTTATCAAATAAATTTTGCAATATGACTTCCACAAGCATGCTACTGTTGAAAATAATGGGTTTCTCTTGGAAAATTTCAACGAGATTTGAGAAATCACATCAAATTTCAAAAATTTTTCTCAATGATGGTACGTAATAATAATTTTCAATCTTGAGAGAGCTGATTAAGTTTCAATCTTTAATTTCACCATTCGGTTATACAATTCTGCAAGAAAGATAACAAATATTACATGTTTCTATATCAAAAATATATCTGTACAGTAGGATGTTATGTTTGCTTTTCTCCCCAGAAAATATCTTGAAGTATATATATATTTATTACATTTTCAACAGTGAAATACTGTAATTCATTTATTGAATGAAACTGATACTCTGACACAGTGTGAAAGGATATCAAAAGGGTATTCTCAGTGTGAGAATATCAGAAATGCGACAAAACTCGAGATTTTCCATCCCATCACGAATAGCGTTTAAAAAAAACTCCGGCCTGTTATAAGATAGTAAATGAACCATCCTGACAGAGAGTAAAACTGCTAAAGTTTCTCCATATATGTTTTTAAAAGTCCATGTTTATAACGTTTTTCAATCTTGCAATCGCTTAGCTATGACGTCTTAACCGCTCAACTATGGCGTCACAGCCTATGACACCCTGTTACGAAGACAGAATCAAAGGGAAAATCAAAGAAAATGTAATAAACAGAAAATTCAATGTTTTGTAGATGAATGTGGAATTTATTTCACTCATGAGACAAGATTTTTGGACTTCGCGCTCGTGAAAATATCAAAAAATTCTATCCCACTTGTGAAATAAAGTCCATTCATCTACAAAACATTGAATATCCTAGAGAGAGAGAGAGAGAGAGAGAGAGAGAGAGAGGCTATTTTAAAGACTATTTTAAAACGCACTCTATCCAACAAAGAATTGATTCTTTTCTTGAATACTACAAGATTTGTTTTTAAAAGACTTCAGTCTTATTCAGACTTATGCATGATCTTAATTTGAATAAAACCAAGTTAATATGTGTGTGGCTTTAATCCTCAATATGTATCTTAAAACTTGAGAGTCGGCTCACGAATTTTCAAGTTGCAGAAAACGAAATGTGCAATAAATTATTTCAATTATTTTAAAATGATCACTTTTTCAGTTCATTTTACCATAATTCTGCGTATTTAATTTCCAACCCATGCTACCTTGTTAATTACAATAACAATTTTATTTTGACAGAAAGAGATGAGCCCTCTTCATTTTGCTGCCTTGAGGGGACACACGGAAATCGTGAGCTCACTGATAGACCACGGTGCCCAGTTAGACGTGGTTAACTTTGTATGTTATCTTAAACAACTTCCTTTTCTAATTCAAAAAAGTTCGATTTTATTTGATACTGTCTTTCTAGTATCTACTCGTTTGATTCTTTTCTTAAAGGGTACATGTAAAGATTTATCCATAACCTACATGCCTTTAGTTTCAAATATTTACGCAGGCTTAGTATTTTTTTTTTTTTTTTTTTTTTTTTTTTTTTTTTTTGTAATTCCACCCTATTAATTACCTTAATGGTTATTTAGACTTGTTAACGTATATTACCTATATTTTTACCACAAAACACGATCATTTGTTTTACATAACAAAAGTACAAAATCTACCCTGGTTGAATTATTAAAGACAATTTATGCTACTCACGTTTGAATATCCGGAAAGGGAAAGTCATTTTTGTGGGAATTTATGACATTAATAAATTGTCCATCTGTTAACATGAATCCAAAGTGCTGTAAATTATCCTATTCCTTTCAGCAAGGAAATACACCCCTACATCTAGCCGCCCAGAATAATCAACCAGACGTAACGAAAATTCTTATCAAGAATATGTGCCAAGTCAACATTCAAAACTACGTGAGTACAGAATCGTAATACTACTCGCTTGATCTGTTTAATCAAAACCATTGGCTATTGAATATATATACATGAATAATAATAAAACATCAAAATCAAATGGAATAAATTTTACATATTAGAAGCAATAATAGGGAAAAAATCTTTAAAAACGCAACACTTCATGGTATCAATCATGCTTTTACCTACCAAAAGTTCCCGGAGCTCACAATAATATTATAGTTTAATTGTACATCAACGTGTATTCATACATGTAAACTTATAGCTAAAAGGATTAAATAAACGAAGCTAAAAGGATCGATTTTAGCATAGTTAATTGGATCGATTCAGTAGCGCTAAAAGGATCTATTTACCCGTAGTTGTATGAAACCTGCACTTTTGCTCGTCCCTGTGTGCACATTAAATCATGTTTTCAAATGTAAAACAGAGTAAGATATATTTATGAAAAAGCAACTGTTGTGAGATCCATTTTTATTATAAGCAACATTGTAATTAAAAAAAATAAACTTCTATTAAATTGTTTATATATATATATATATATATATATATATATATATATATATATATATATATATATATATATATATATATATATATAATTTTCATGATGTCTTGATAACTTAATTCAAACTGTTTGATGTGTAAAGCTGAACATCACCTAACACCCATTTATAAACGTTTCTCCTGAAATTACACAGAGACAAATGACAGCTCTTCATATAGCCGTCGAGTCTGGTTTTCAAGATATTGTGGAAATTTTACTCGATGCCAACGCTAGTCTCGACTTGAGAGAAAAGGTAATGTGCTTTTCATTAACTACTTTTAATTCGTTGATTAGTTCATTTATTAGATGACAAACACAGAATTATAATAATAGGCTAGCTGTCAAATTTACAGTTGGGAAAGACGCCGCTACAACTTGCTGCCAGGGGGAGCTTTGTTGCAATTGTTGATATGATTATCAAAGCTGAGAGGTACTATGAAGTTTCAAGGGTAAGCCATTACTTTAGAAATCTAAACGAATTCATTTATATGTATTATAAACAGTCTATGTTTGCATCTTTATATATGCGGATTTCGTTCTTTCAAAATAAATCTTAAACCGTCCTCTATGAAGGCAGGGTTATCTTACGGATTGACATTGGGTCACAGGTTATATCATTATAGGCTGAGTCTAATAACAAGAAAATATTTACTTTTTTTTCTAGTGTCAGTTGCGTGAAAGATTTATCCTAAAACGCTTTAACCTTTCCTAGTTTTTTGGAATATTGACCAGATCAAAGCTTTTAAATCAAACCAATTTAATTGTTATAAAATATTTTTGGTTCTACACAGACTTTAGGTCAACAAGTATTGTTTTTTTTAACACACTTCAAAAATATTGCTTCTAATGCCACATTCAACCTTTATTTTCAACATTAGAAGTTTGTTAAAAGTTGAACAAATTTATTTTTTGTAAACCTTAATCTTACCTGGACGCAAGTACTTTGAAGATGCATTTACAAATGTGTAATAATTAGAGACGACTTGAGATTCATCAAGTGTGACAATTCCCATGAAGGTCCATACCTTTATGTAACAACTGTTTTGTTTTAATCAAGGACTACCTAGACAAGGAATTAGATGACCTTGACCCACATTTATATCTACGACAGCCTCGCCATCCTTCCGCAGGTCAAATGAAAGATATTCTTTGGAAGCTCGCCACTAAACAGCTGAAGTCTGGGGACTGGAAAAAGCTTGCTCTATACTGGAAATTCACAGCAGAACACATCAGGTCCATAGAACATCAGTATACGGGTATATATGCGTTTTAAATGTATGTTTAAAATATTTTCAATTCAATATTTTGTCTTCATTAAAGAAAAATAATAATTATCTGGAAATAACAAAATAAATATTGTAATGAGTAGAATCCATAATGTACTATGGTATTTATGTATACATTCATAACTTGAATTTAAAAAGAAATGAAAATGTTTGCTTTGGTCGTGGATGACTTCTAAACACTTCACATTAAATTTACTCTGCTGATTGAGAGGAATCTTAAAGTTCTATGAGTCTAAGAAACAGATGTACTAAATTATATTCATATGTTAAATTATATGCTTTTGTATTCATCTCTTATTTGAATCAAGAAAGTTTAAATTAATTCCACGAGAGTGCATTGCTTTTGAAATATTTTTCTCACATTTCATTTCTATATAATCAGTAACCTGAGAACTTAATATTAGGACAAAAAATAGTATTGTGCAGTAATCAATTCCACATTATTTACTGTAAGCAGGATTCTAAATGTGTGGTAAAACTGTTGTCACAATTCTATACTTTTCCTACCACAGTTGCAGAAGACGAAACTCTAATTCATTTGATTTATATCAAATTTGCAGCATTTCGTTCAACATACGCAAAATTAACCGAGAAAGAGTAGGGAATATTGGATTGACATCCATAAATTAGTGTGCTAAAATTTAAAATGAAAAGAGAGCGTGAAGGATTTCTCACAACACTACCTTTAAGTTACCACTAATGATAAAATTCCATAAATGATATTTAGTTTAGTGGATTAGTTTACACCCATCAATGATATAATTGACCAAATGTGTCATTTTTATTGTAAGTGGACGAATTTGTACATATTTGTTTTTTAGAAAAAAATAATTCATTCTTAAAAAATGATATATAAAATGATAGTGGTAACTATTAATGGGTACTTAATACCCTCTTGAACAAAGTCGATTTTGTGTAAATAAATGATACATGTGCATGAAAAATGGTAGCCATTTTTAGCTCACCTGAGCAGCAGGCTCAAATGAGTTTTTCTTATCAAAACTTTTCCGTTGTCTATCGTCCTCCTTGTTGGCGTCGTCCTTGTTAACTTTTTACAATTTCATCTTCTTCTGCAGAACCACTTGGCCAATTTCAACCAAACTTGGCACAGAGTATCCTAGGGAAGGGAATTCAGTTTGTTCAACTGAATACCCACTCCTTTTCCAAGGGGAGATATTTAAGTAAAAGTAAATACTACGTGGGGTCATTTAAAAATATTCTCCTCAAGAACCATGCACTGAGTCAAAAAAGATGAAACTTGTATGAAAGCTTTCTGATATGGTATTTATTCAAGTTTGTTCAAATCATGACCCTCGGGGGTAAGGTGGAGCCACTATGGGCGATCCAAGTTTTACATGGATGTTCCTTCGTCTCAATAATATTAAAGGCATTATATCAGTCATTCTTAAATGGAAGCATATACACGTAGTATATACATGTATACAGTTTGTTCAAATGATGACCCCCGGGTAGGGCAGCAATGGGTAAGGCAAAATTTTACATAAGAAAACGTACAGAAACATAGGACAACTCTTTTTCTCAAGAACAACAAAACCATGTTTATTCTTATTCACATGGATTCATCCACATGTAGTGTATATTCAAGTTTGTTCAAATTATGACTCCTTGGGGTAGTTTGGGATGACAATAGGGATCAAAGTTTTACTGAAGAATTCATAGAAAAAGTCTTTAAAAATCCTCTTCTCAAAAAAGGAAAGCCATGAATTGTCATATTGTTATAGAAAACATCCTCAGGTAGTCTAGATTCAAGTTTGTTCGAATCATAACCCTCTGGGGAAGAATGGGGCTTCCATGGGTGATCTACGTTTTACATAGGAATATGTAGGAAAAGGAATCTGCTGATGAAAAACAAGAATGGCTATAGTTACTCATATGAGCATTGTGGCCCATGCATCTCTTGTCAAACTTTGCACAATTAACTTAAAAAGACGATGGAAAGAATTGAAAAGAAGGATAAAAAACACTACAAAAACATTACGCATTTCAATGGCATTAAAATGGAGTAGTGGTTTTTCTTCCTTGTAGAATGAAAAGTTTTGATAAGAAGGAGATAAATCAAAGTACTTAGAAGTACAGAGAGCCGGGATCATTTTGAGAGCATTTTACATTAGTAATAAAAGCTATAAAAAGTTCAGAAACTGGAAATATGCATATCACAAATAGGATGTAAAGCTGAAAAAGTTTTTTTTTTGGAAAAGAAACTGAAAAAAAATGTCAAAAAAGTAACAAAAAAAAATTCATAGTGAACAAACATTGTAAACAAAATGTCAAATGTATATAGTATTGTGGCCTTATACCTTGGTTCAAATTAAACAGCGTCCCGACATTTCCACAAGTATACAACATTTGCAATCACATATCGGAAAGGTCCGATGGCGATGACATGTCGCAGAAACGGACCTGATGAAACCTCTCTTATCATTTTAAACAATTATCAGGCAAATGAAGAGCTTGGAAGAGAATAAATTACATTAATGATTATTGTTTAGAAAAATTCCTGGTTTACTTCGTATAATTTACTGTTTTTGTTTCTCAACATCTGTTTAGAGTAAATACTATATTCTTACACATAAATGTTATTTTGCTCTATGTTCAATGAACCTAGCTAAAAATAAAGGTATAGAAATATACGTCATTTTCACTAAAAAAAACAACAAAACAAACAAAACAAACAAACAAACAATCTGAATTTTTGGTTGGGAAAATGGCCACTCTTAACTCAATTAAAAAGTTAGAACTGTTTGGGTTCATTTCAATGTACATTTTTGGATCAATCGTTTTCAAGAAAATTATTCCCAATTCTTATCAGCTTGGATCTGAATTATGAATGAAACGTTATATTTGTGACGATAAATCGTTAGACATATTGATTCCTTTTCACGTGAAACAATTATTTTGGTTTGAAAATGTTCTCCAAAGCATGTAATTGAAGGACACTCTATTATTAAGGAACACACAGCTACAAGGAACATGGGTTTCGTTTGTTAATGATATGGCTGCACGGAGTGAGAAAAGACGAAAACATCATGAGGCTTTTATTTGAAGCTCTATCTGCAATTGACAGGAGGAGCTTAGCAGGTGACTGTCTGATTTATTTTATTTTTTTTAATTCAAAACTAGACTATTTCTTTGTGATGAAAAGATATAATTATTTAATCGTTTAATTGCAAAATAGAAACTAGGTATTGTTTAAATTGAGTTTAGTTTTAATTGTAAAATGTAATAGTATTTCTTTCTTACATATATATATATATTTTTTTCAGAGCAAATTAGGCGGAGAGCAGATTTGAGGAGAGAAAAATTTTGTATGAATGTACTTTGTTCTATTGTATGACTTAGGTTTGCCAATACATGAAAAACCTGGTCAATCAATTCAATTGTAAACTACATTGGTGCTATGAAATAACACAATTTCTTTTGTTTTTATTTCCTTTAAAAGGACATTGTTTTGTAATTCTTGAGTGATTTTAAAGGATGTGTTCATCATGCAATACAATTTTTTACTGGAATAAAAAGTTTTACATAGTTAGTGGTATCTAAATTCTTTTTGTATATACTAGGTAATGCTACAGTCTGATTATATATATATATATATATATATATATATATATATATATATATATATATATATATATATATATATATGGTATCTCTCTAAGTTCAAGTTCATTTATTCACTCAAAACCATGTAAATATATGGTACATGAGGACAATGAAAAATATTTACAGCATATAAATTCAGGTCAGAGGTACAAGTATATGATATACATATTCAGAAAATGAAAGTGAAAGAGGACAAAAAAAGAAGAAAAAAAAGATATATACATATAATAGATATAATAATGGTATAAATGAGGAAAAAAATCATGGAGGACAGACTAAATCATTTATTTTTAATATTTAAGTACAGAGTTTTTCTTCGTCTTAGCATCTTGTTTTGTCATCAATTGAGAAAATTTAAGTATATTTGGTCAAGTAAAGTAGTATTCACTAATATACTTTTTCCTAATGTTTGACAATGCAGTGCATTCAAGTATAAAATGGAATTCATCAGCAACGTGTTTGGTTTTACAAAGTGTACATAATCTTTCATTTAATGGTATAATACCTGCCCATCTTCCCAGCTCAACTGGTAGAGGGTGATTAGAAGTACGGAATTTTACAAATTTTTTTCTAAACATTATTGGAAAAATAATTAAATACTTTTCACATTCAAAATTTATTTTAAAAAGTTTATACACAACACCCTTGGATGAACTATTAATGTCAGCATGCCATTTTTGTACAAATTGATCCTGTAATCGTTGCAACCCAATCTTGATTAAGACTATTACAAAACTGTCCATTCCAAATATAAGTTAGTCCGCAAGAATCGAAAATACGATGCACACAATCAATCCATGGATTCTTACCAATTTCAGATTGTGAATTAGAGATTAAATATTTATATAAAATACATGAAGTTTTGTTTCCGGGGCTGTTAATTAATTTACACCAGTAAGAAACTATCCTGGAATAAACCAGGACAGATAATGGAAAGCGTCCTGTTTCACCATAAACCAAAAAATTCGGAGTACTACTTTTCAAGTAAAGTATATGTTTCAAAAATTTTAAATGAACACGTTCAATAAAGTCTAGGTTTTCAAAACCCACGATTTCACAACCATAGAGTAACACTGGTACAACCATTTTATCGAACAATTCAAATTGACATGTTACAGGGAGGTTGAATTTTCTATTTTTTCTGATTACACCATACATTGCTTTTTTGGGCTTTGTCACACAGATGTTTCTTGGCTTTTAAAAAGGAACCAGATCTTGAAAAAATAAAACCAAGATATTTAATCTTTTAAAAAGGAACCAGATCATGAAAAAATAATACCAAGATATTTAAACTCTTTAACATTTTCTAGACTCTTGTTATTGTAGTAAAATTCTCTTTTGAATAAAGGACCTTTTGAAAAAATTAATATTTTTGTCTTGTCAATATTAACTTGCAATTTCCACTCCCTACAATAGCATTCAAATTCATTCAAAGCATTCTGTAGATCATCAGGAGTTTCTGCTAAAATGACAGTATCATCAGCATATAAAAGTATAAGTTTCAAGTAGGCCTAAATACATAATTCATTTTCTATTGAAGAAGTAAGGCTTTGTATGGTATCTCTCTGTTATATAAACATGCAGCTGAGAGCCCAAAAAATCATACCTATGAGAAGTTTTCCAAAGGTCATAAGTCATTACGTGACCCAATTAAATGGCGCAATAATATGTAAAAAGGTATACAGTTATTTAATCCAGAAATCCAGTCCTTTGGCGATTTTACATAGAGAATAAACAGCTGCATGTTGTGAAGTTATTTTCAGCTGCATAGTCTCAATGTAAGCAGTCGTCAGTGTCTCTGTGTCAAATCCTAATGAATATGCCTGACTTGAATAGTAGATATATTTTTGATTTGATTTCAAGATTAACTGGCCCGGCCTGTGATGACGCCATTTTCCGACCGAAATTCCTCCAACTTATCAAACATCAGCCGTGTTTCTTGTGCCTTTTCAACATCGAATATCAGTTTCAAGGAAACAACAAATCTCTGACAACAATTTCTCACTATTATTGATCACAAGTAGCCTTTCTCAGAATATTTGCTTCAAAACAAAAACCTCTGCGAGGTGAATTCAAAGCGTAATCGCTTATCAAGCCGTTTTGACAAGATCCACCCCTACTAATGTTATTGTGATTTAAATTCAAGACACGTGGTGTAGGTTGACCCATTCAAAGGTTATACGGTAGAACCGGTTTTATAAATAAATTTGGTAGTAAACAGGAAATTGCTGTAGCCTGTTTCTTTTAAAAACATGCATTATGAAAAATGTGTTTCCAGACCTTTCTGAAAGATTTTCATGATATTAAACAGAAAAGAGTGGGTAGGTTAAAAATCACACTCTACTTAATCTTCGCTTTTCTGATAATTTACGGCGAAAATTGGAGCTTAGTAGTGACAATTTTTCCAAAATTGCCCGATATGCTGGTAAAACAATGTGCAATATGTCTTCTACAATGACAAACCTTTGTTTTCCTTATATGGCTATTGTTATTAATGCGCACAGAGGATCTTACCACGAACAGTTGATCAATCGTTGAATGAATAACAATGTTTACTGTACAACTACATGTTTATATTTTACTTCGAACACGTGGTTCAGGTCTATCAGTGGACTGCAAAAAAAAAACATTTTGAAACTATAAAAGATCTCACGAGTGTTTATAATTTTTTGTTTAGTTGTTTTTAACTAGAAAATGTATATAATAAAGCGTAGGCTGTGCCACGTTAAGGACGCTAGCGCTTCAAGGGTAAGGAAAACGAGCGACACCCCTTAGGCATTTAAATGGACAACATTTTTTTTTAAATTACAATACCCTTGATCACATGTGTTTTTGGCCAGGTAACCCACCTGACAATTGTCTTCACCGATAGTACAGCAAAGGGATACAGACGCAGCCTAACAGATGGCTTTTTGTATTGCTTGTCATCTACAAAATGCATGGGGATTTGATTTTTTTTTTCAAGCGTAAAATACCTGTAGTATCCTTAGTAACCCACAATGCAATTCAATTCATTTAGTTAAACTGTCAGTTACTTCATTTGCTAATCTGACGCCAAAATTATAGTCCCAGTTCCCATGCAAGTATGTTTGTCCAAAAACGAATAACTGCAATTAAAAAATAATGTCATAAAGAATACTTATTGAAGTCTGAATGAATTCAAGAGAAATTGAAGTACATTTCTACAATTATTTGGTGAAAACTAAAACGCAACATAACTTTTCTGTTTACCCTGTCTCCACGTGCTAGTCACTTCCTAGCAACATTTCCGTGAATAATTTAAGTTATTTCGCTGTAGTCTCGCTAAATCTCGTCAGAGCTACTGCCAGAGCTACTTTGAACTCCTCTGGTTTTATAATTTGCAGAACATCGAAAAATAAAAGGTCCAGAACACATTAGTAGGGGTGAGATCTACGAGGGACAGTCACTGCAAATTTGTATACGATTGTCCGTCTCCAACATATATATGTATATAAAAAATAAATAACATGTTTAAAAAAAATCAAATCTACAGAGAGGGCATTTGAGTTTCGTAGGATTTGATCACGTGACCGACCCACTTCATTTCCCAGTGAAGTTTTTAAACTTATGTATTTCTTAAATATACTATAGAAATGCATCTACGTTCAAAGAACAGTGAGATAATACATCGTTAATTAATACAAGTTCGAATGCTTGACAATGTACTCTTAACAATATATATTAATGGCGATATGAATTATTTATTCTGATATTTGAGTGATTTAGTTGGTTCGTCGACACCAGACATTATATATTATTTAACTGGAGCCAGCAAGAATTGTGCTAACTACAGAAATTATACACATTTAAAAAGGTTCTACAGTAGATATGAAATGATGATTTATACAAGCAAATCCATCGTTTAACTAATTTAAACTGCCTATAGTTCGTTATATGTAGGGTAAATTTTCTTTGTTTTCAAATTATAAGACAGTAACATTTGTACTCTTCTAAACGAATTATTGATAACATTTCCGATACTTACGTTTTCAATATATTAACCTGAATTGTATGTGTAATTTATAAAACCTTGCCGGGTTACAACTTAGTTATTTTATTAAAAATTATTCAAAAACAATATAATTGTCAAGCTTCTATGTTCAATTATTCAGTGTATGTATTTTTTTAGTCCTTAATCATTAAGTTAATGGTAAAATTAATACGAAGAGCTAAAACACGGATATAGAAGTTAAATCTGTAAGAAAACTTAAGGTAAATAAACATGCAGGAAAAAGAAAACATTTTTGAAATACTGAAAGCAAGTAAACTTCTGTTTTTTATATTATATTTTGTAACTTTTTTTATTTTATTTATTTATTTTGCCTTTTTATCGAGAATATTTGCGTCTATTAAATATGATTTTCTCTCTCTCTCTCTTTTTCTCATGAAATCTAAATCGCTATCATTTGCAGCACTACCAACAATTACTTATAACTTTGACCAAAACAAAAACCATTTTATTGTTAATATTCATATCTGTTTAAATTAAATAAAGTTGGTAGAAGTACATAAAATACCTCAATTTTTCTGTATCATTCCCAGCTATCCGATTGGCTAAAACTAGATCACATTATCAAGTATAAAACATCATTCAGACTTGCTGTTTTTATTTAAAGTTTCTAAAAAAAAGTTTGATGCACAATATTAAACATGCTTCGGATGCTGGATCTGACCTACATTTTCCGGATGAGTGACCAGGTTAAAGTTTACTGAGCGGATTCATTCTAAAGTAATAATAAGTCCTATGTTGAATAAACTTGATTGGATGATTAAATCTTGGGATGCACATTACAGCCTTGCTTCAGATGGTGGATTTGACACACATTTTCCGGATGAGCGACCAGGTTAAATTTCTTATTGTTTTTGAGCAGGTTCATTCTAAACCAACTATGAGTCCTATGCCGACCAACCCTGCATTGGAGATACATTTATTGATGCACACTACCGGATTTGCTTCAGGTGCTAGATTTTACATTTTTGGATGAGTGATCAGGTTAAAATTTTGGAGCAGTCTCATTCCCGTGTAACGTCAAGCCCTATCTGGACCAAGATTGCACGGATTTTACATTTAGGGATGCACACTTGCTCTGGATGCTGCATTTGACCTACAATTTTTGGATAAATGACCAGGTTAAAGGTTTTGCAATAGGTTCATTCCAGTGTAAATTCAAGCCCTACCCTGACCAAATTTTGAAGGATGATGCATCTAGGGATGCACACTACCAGACCTACTTTGGAGCTGGATTTGACCTGTATTTCTGAATTAGTGCCGAAGTTAAAGGTTTTGGAGCATGTTCATTCCAGTTTAATTTAAAGTCCTTCATAGAGCAAATTTGCATTGATGATACATCTAAGAGATTCACGCTACCAGACTTGGATTTGAAGCACGCTTCCGGATGATTATCAGGTTAAAGCTTTTTGAGCAGGTCCATTTCCAAGTGACTATAAGGCCTAAACGAAACATGTATGGATGTTGCATAAAGAAATGCACTGATAGGCTTGCTTTGGATGCTAGATCTGACCTGCATTTTCTGGATGAGTGACCAGTTATAGTTTTTCCATTCCCAAGTAACTACAAGTCCTTCCTGGACCAACATTGCATAAATGTTGCATCTAAGGATGCGCACTACTAGATTATTAGTTTAGTCTGGGACTTTGCCTGAATTAAGATAATATTCGTTGAGGTGAGCTCTGTAATATTTTATTACCTATATTTAAAATTGGAAATAATCTCCTATAAAATAAAAATAGTAATGACATCACAATAGTTAATATAGACTGGATATTTCTAAAAACAGATTCTTCAGCCTCTATTTGTAATTATGTCGTCATAATGAGTATGAAGAATGAGTATGAAGTAGCGAAGTAAATTAAAAAAATGTAGTCTTTTTATGCGGTATAATTCCAGAAAAATCTAGCCAAAACAAAGCATATCGACCTCATACTTTGTGCTTGGTCGAAATGCTTTTTCTAAGGTCTATATGTAGGGATTGGCCTTATCAAAAACCTATATTTGTGTAGTATTATCGATCCACTTGTTATATAGATGAAAGAGTCAAGAAACAGTTGACTTGGAACACTTTTTTTCAATTTTTGGTGTTAAAAGAAAGAATCTTTCAGGGCACCAATATGGTTTTCATAAGAAAAAAATGCAAAAATATTCAGCGGATGTAAAAATATATACTTTAAAAATATGCAGACTACTTCATACATGTATATTGTAAAATTGAAGCATGTGCTATGGTGAAAATGCTAAGAACGAGGTTACAAAAGAGTTCCGGAGACTTAACATACTTGTACATAGAAAAACTGTGTTCAGGTAAAATTCTTTTAGTATATTTTTTTCCAGGAGCAAAACAAATTTCAATAGCAATTTCATTTACCATTGGCTGTTGATTCAAGTTTACTGAATAAAGGCTCTCATTCTAAGGTAGCACAACAAATTGGTATTCCCTGAAGACAAGTCTAAAAATACTGCATTATATAATGTACATAATGATAAATTTCCTTTGTGTGAGGCAATTCTTGGAGCTTTTTTCATATTAATTAGTTCGTCAGTAACTCTCAGTCTTCAGTGAGTGATGTGACCAATGGGCCTTTTGTTGAACCACTCCCAGTGAGTGGTTCAGATCAGAATTTTTAATTCACCTGTCAAGTAAATATAATTGCCTTCAACCCGAAATTTACGTTGACTTGCTGAGATAACTATGATCATGTCTTGACAAAAAAATCATGCTGATCAAAATTACTTTTAAGACCTTGAATATAGGGCTTTCTTGTATAACAGCTACTCCATTTAAGTACATGTATACTTAGCCAGATAAAGGACGTATTTCTCAATTAAAGTCGCCTTGACATTTTCCAGAATCCTTATAATATTTTTTTTTAAATTGTGACATTTAATTCTTGTACAACTTTTAAAATATTAATCATATAATGTTAAGCTTTCATGATTAAGACATTTATCAGCTGTGTAAGACAACAAGGAAATTTCCATCGACTTTTTCAAAACAAATAAAAAATAAGCAAAAACTTGAATTAGAAACCCATTATTTATTTTCAAACATTTAATTTTCCCAGTAAACGTCAATTTAATTCTACATTGTGTTATGAATATTTCATTACATGAGAGAGCTTCGGGGGAAATGTAGCATCGGTTGAAACTACCTTATTGTTCCGATAAAGAGATCAAATTGATGTTTCCGGTGTTCTTTTCATATTGCGAGTCAATTTGAATTGATATTGTATTTTAATCTTATAAAAAATATAATGATTGAAGTTTGAAAGTGCATGTAAATAAATGCCGCATATTCTTAAAAACACATGTTTCATGATCCAAAAGAATAAGCTACTTCAATTAGATTTCTTTCCATTTTGTAAATTTGGTGTAACTTGCAAAAAAGGGTGGCATTTAATGCAGACATTTTATAACACAATATTTCAATTAATGAATTATGGACATAGGATACTATACAAGGTTTTTGAAATTTGTAAATCAGTTTGTACATTGATTTATTTCATGTATTTATGATTGATTTAAATTGATGTGCGATCACATTATAAGAAATCCAATGTATTCATAGAAAAAAATATACTCCTGATCAGGGTACTTTAGATATTTTTTGGTATTAATTCTAATGAAATGTGAAAATAACGGACAGTGATCATGCTTAAAAGTCCAACTAAATAATAAAAATTGTGACCAAAGTAAATCAGACCTCTGAAAATATTAGAAAATGGATCAGCTGAATTCCCTTTCGACCGGTCACACCCTTCTTACAGTCCTTGCTATGATTGGGTAAATGCATAAATCTAGATCCGTAGAAAAATCAGAATGAAAATTATGACCTAACGATTTATATGAAAGACGTCATTTAACTTTTTATCTATTGATATAGAATAGAATGTCCGAAATATGGACTTAAAACGAAATTGCTGATATCCTTTTATCAACTTTTTTTCAGGAGCCTACCTCGTTATAGAAATTATTTGTAAGTAGAACACACTCTTTTGTATCGAATCAGCTGAGAGACAAACCCCATATACAGGTGATAATAGTATATTACTACTTTAAGGAAAATGACGATAGAAAAGTTGAATTTAAACCTTTATCTCAAAGTCTAGTTGTTAGTTTGCCATCAAAGTCTTTCTCTAGGGAAACATCTAAATACGAAACAGATGTGCCAGACTCTGTGATGTCTTTTATTTTGAGTTCATTGAGATATATCTATTCAACGTATGAATGAAAATGAATATTGTTAATTGATAAAACGTCATCGATAAATCAAAATGTCGAACTGAAGGCCACAACAAAAGACTTCTTTATTTCATAAGTTTTTGCATAAATTCTGTTTCATAAAAATACAAAGACAGGTTTGCTAATAATGGGAAACAATAAGTACCCATGGGAATTCTAACAGATTATCGGAAGATATGGTCTCCAAGGACTACAAATATTCTCTCAATGAATAACTCGAGCATCTTTTTAATATGAAATTCAGAATACTTGTGTGTAGAATAGAATGATTTTTGATAAAGAACTTTGCAGAAAAATTGCAGAGCTATCTGTCTCATCAATTTTGATTACAAAATATCATCAAAGGCATGTTGAAAATAGATAAACCATTAAAACCTCAGTTAGCAGACTCTGAACAAACTGGATACCGGTATTTATTTTAAAATATTCTAAGCTTACTTCTCGTTATCGATTTTGAAAAGGCATTTTGTATAATGGTGCTTTATAGATAAAGCTTCACTTGAGCTATATAGATAGATAGATAGATAGATAGATAGATAGATAGATATATATATATATATATATATATATATATATATATATATATATATATATGTGTGTGTGTGTGTGTGTGTGTGTGTGTGTGTGTGTGTGTGTGAGGGTGTGTGTGAGGGTGTGTGTGTGTGTGTGTGAGGGTGTGTGTGTGTGTGTGTGTGTGTGTGAGGGTGTGTGAGGGTGTGAGGGTGTGTGTGAGGGAGGATGTGTGAGGGTGTGCGTTTGTAAACACCTTCAACTCAGCTCAGGTACTTATTGACACATCAATCAACTCACTACAGTTTTTCAAGTCACTACAGTAATCACTGTAGTGAGTTGCAGTTTTACGAAAAATGGGTAGTTCTCGATTATTTATGCCCAAAAAATCGAGGAAAAAAGTTGGTGTCATTTGACGGTTTACACCCGTATTTTCACACACCGACTTATGATCAAAAAATGGCCCTTACACACTTTACTCGGTTTTGATTCTAGCGCATGCGCAATGCAGACTAATACTATGGCCGACTTCCGATGTGTAATGCTCTCGATTTTTCTACAAAGCAACAAATGATATAATCAGGTAAGTTAATTTTCTGTTGATTTTACCGTGAATTAAAGCGTTAATTACAAAACATCACATCGTTTCCATATACAAAGATATTAATCAATCACTCGATAAACATAGGGAATTTAGATTTCGTTGTTTATATGCCCTTGAAAAATTTATGTTCAAATCCCTTAGTTATAATCCACAAAATAATCCTTTAAGGTTAAAGAATTATTTAAATATATTTCCATCTGGCTTTAAATCTACTACATGGCCCAATCCATTTGTTAAGCATAATTTGCAGCCGTCATCGAGTCTTAGTTCGAATTTTCTCAAATTATTCATAATGTTGACATGTTTTTATTTCATGCACTCATATCAATTAATTATGTTCAATTTATATCAAAAATTATACTTCATGTAATATATCAAACGTATCTGGTTCTTTGTTCTAGTTATGAACTGAATTGGAATTATCTCTATCCTTTATAGTCACACATATTGCCATCAACACATCTTCAGTTTAGAATTTAAATAAATTATTTTATGAAGTTAGAGATAATTTATCTTATTTAGCCTTGTCCAAGACATGCACTTCTTTTGTAATTTATTCTTAATTTAAAAAAAATGCTTCAAATATGTGATTACAAAAATATTTTACGGTACGTTTTCACCATATAAGAATCACATTTTTCCATTTTAAATGTTTCTCGACTGAATTTACAGAATTTCAAATGAACAAATTCATTTAAATATTTTCTAATACAATGTCCCTGATGTATGTCGCAATGAAACACCTGCACATGTACTATATAAAAAGAATTTAGAAAGATTAGATATCTTTATATTGGAGGTACGTGTATGATAGACCGTTTTGATTGGAAGGGGAAATGCATTTTTAAAATACTATGGCTAATGTAGACAATTAAGATCACAGTTTTTCTCCTTCACCCAAAAATAAAGTATGCTCAGTTCTTCTTGTATGTATCCTTAAAGCTGCTAAACTAATCAAAATATAAAAATCTGCAAGTTTTTGTACATGCATTCAGATTGGAAACTTTAATCATTAGTTCCTTACCTGTCCGTGTAAGAGAAATAATTACAGTCTCTAGACTTGTTGTGGTGTGATTACGGTAATTGTAAAATGTGGTTTCCTAGGCTTTACCTTGTTTATTCATTAGAGTTAGTGATTCATTTTCACTATTTTTCCTCGGAAGGAGATGTCTAGGCATGTAAGTTACTTTAAAAAAAAAAAAAATTAAGTGTGTCATGATATATAGTTCGACTCAGTTTTCATACTCTTTTCAGTGGATTTGATTTCATTCAGATTTCATTAAGCATTTTTAAGTTTTTATAAGTACCTGTGCACTTAATGGATTAAGATGGGCGTGGAAAGGCAATCAATATACCCGGTAATACATTTAACTTTACTCCTTTGCATACAAGAACGGTGAAAATTTGGACCAATATAGTATTGGTATTGTCCCCTCGTTTTATTTGTTTCTAGCTTATAAATAAATTGGCTGCTACTTGCTCTATGGGGTGGACGGGGAGGGACTACTGCTCTCCCTCTTCCTAATGCTCTCTCTCTCTCTCTCTCTCTCTCTCTCTCTCTCTCTCTCTCTCTCAATTTATCCCCTCTTTCCGCTGTAGACAATTTTAAGATGTTATCAATGATCCAGGGATTCTTCCGGGAGAGGGGATGGGAGATTCCAGCCCCCCCCCCCAAAAAAAAAAAAAAATCCAACTGAGAAATTTACCCAAAACTTAAAAAATAAATCGATAAATTTTAAAAACCGCAAACTTGTTCAACCCCCCCCCCCCCCCCCCGAGAAAAACTTTAAAAAAAAGGAGTGGACTGGACTGGATCGGTACATGAATTGCTAAGCATTGTCCATCGTATATATAAAGAACTGCATATATTTTACACTTAATCTAATCAGGGACTTACATATCTATTTGAACATTGTTAATAACCCCCCCCACACACACACACACCCTCTCCATTTACCATGTCGATTTCTAGTAAAAAAAAATTGTCTGATTTACCTATTCTACTCAGATTTACTCAAGTTATAAACATTTATTTTTTTTCTGTATAAAATTTCATTCCGAGTCATCACCGGAACGAATTACTTCTTAATCGTAACTGTTGTGGCGTGATACTTGATGGTGAACCTAATAACATAGAAATACTTATTGGATTATACCTCTGAGGTCGTCATGTGATTTATATTAGTGTGTAAATGCCCCTCGTGGTAAGTGTAGAGTAAGAAACGTTATATATTATAGGTGTAAGTGACAAGTTCAAAATATTTACATGATAAACAAATCAGAGGTCATTCGAGTCACGTATAAAATTATTAAGTCATACATGTGATATCAGTCAAGTGCAGATATTTCACAAAAGTTTGGTTGTGCATATATTTTAAACCTTTCACTGTGATGTTAAATGTGAGCATGATACAGCTGTGATACCAACATGTAATTTAAGAAGATAGGCTAAGTGAGACTCTTGTAAATTCACATATACACACAAAAGATGTAAAGGTTGCTCCACACCTCTTCAAATGAAGGCTTGCCACACTACAACGTGTACAATGCTTAAAAAAAAACTTGCAGCGACGTACAGAAAGTTTAACATACTCGCTGGCATATGCTGAAGGCTTGTGCCATGCACCATAATCATGATAATTGCACTGAAGCAAAAAATTGTGCATTAAACAGGTCCGGCACAATCTCTTGATTTAGCTATATAGCTTGATTTAGCTATATAGCTTTATTAAGCTATTCAGAATAGCTTAATTTAGCTATTTTATCACACTTTTTTCTTAACTGTTTTATTTTCTCAGCATGCACAAAAAGTCGCACCTTGGTGCAGTGATAATATTCAACCTTGAACTCTTCTGGAAATAAAGCATGTAAAAATCACTCATCAAATTGCGTCTCCTTAATAGACTTTGTACTCAAAGTTCTAAAAGTTTTGGGGCTATATAAAGCAATTGATACAGTTACATGTACTTCTTCATTGAAATTATAAAAGAGGCCAATTATGGTCAACAAGATAATGGATTGGTAATAATTCAGTACAATGAGAAGCAATCATACTTATCCATGCCTCAACGCACACAAGGTCGTGTACAGTTACTCAAACAATGGAAATTCATCTTTTGCTTAAAAGAACTCAAATGCTGCAATGTTAGAACTATCTTTGATTTCAGTTGTTGTTTTGATAGCCCACAGTACATATATGAATAGTCTAATACTTGCGACTTTTTGTCTTTTTCTTACAAAATTTTTTTCCTGAAAAACTGCACATAAATAGCTTTATCAAGCTATTTTGAATAGCTTAATAAAGCTATATAGCTTTTTCAAGCTATATAGCTAAATCAAGAGATTGTGCTGGACCTGTTAAATCAACTGTATTAGCACCAAAGTGTGCATTCAATTTTCCTTTCGCTCTGTTCGTTGGAAAGATTTGGACATTTTATCTTTTAAAGGAAAGGAATTGTATAGTTTGATATGTGCATACCCTAGATTTTGGAAATGTTAATGCCCTACTTTTACTGTTTTAATTACTTTTATTTTCAGATGTTTATTTTTTGCGAATGTGTGCATTTGGCCGGAAAACAATCTGACATTCCACCTTGAGATTTTATTTGAGAGTTGTTCCATCCTTAAATGTAAAGCACTAGGATTCGAAACAGTGTGAGAAATGATTAACATTATCGCCTATGGGAAATGTATTGTGTGCTTGTGTATGTGGTGGACTGTATACCCCATATATATGGTAAGCATGGTATGAGAAATTCTACTTGTTTTGTACTTTCAGTTTGAGTTGAAGTTTGTGATTTAATAATATTATCATTTCCAATTGTTGAAATTTATGAAATACACAACTTTTATTTTGCTTAATATGCATATTTTAAAACCAATCGAGCCGCAATATAATAGTGTCCTTCCAAAATTTTGAGGTGAAATAGACATGGTGTAGACACAGTTAAGGCAAGGAACCGATATAGGATTTAGAAAAGCTGTACGGGTTCCGCATACCCAAGACATGGACACAGAATCTGAGGTTGAAAGCGAGGTGTTTTTGTACACAGAAACCAATGTGTAGGCAAGGAATCCTTGTCCCAGGAAGACGGTTTCTAACTTATAAAATTTGAAAGAGGCAGGTTTTGGTTCAAACTATATATTTTTAATCTCACGGCTTTTTACATAGCATGATCATAACTTCCTTTGTGCAAATCAGATTAGAAGGATTCATGATCCTGAGCTGATATAGCTTGTGTCTTTCTTACATTATAAAAGATACATAACTTATATACATGTGGAATTATACTTATGTCAAACTTGAATGATTTTGTCACTTTTGAACTAGAAGTCTAAATAAGTAAGTCTAATATATAGAAACCATTTGAAATCTTTATCCTTGGATGTTTCAATGCAAGCTGACAGACATTGAAATAGTCTTTGTTGATCAATGATTTCACTTAACAATCTCATTTCATTTTATGTCATTACAGTGATAAAGAAAGTTATGATTTTATTAAATTCAAATTGAACAAGCTTATAGGCTGAAAAAAAAAAAAAAAACGAAACATGTATTTCCCATTTCCAAGCTAACCTAATTTTACCCACCGACTCTACTACTAAATTTTTATTCCAAATCGAGATTTTGAATAATATACTTTTGTTCACAGTAAAGTTTTCTCATAATGCAGTTCATAAGATGCATGTCTCATACACTGTAAAAACATGTCTATCCAAGAGTTTTAAAGAGTACTCCTGCTTTATATATATATATATAAATGAATGGGGCACTCTCATACATGTATCAATTCCAAACTTTAAAAATTCTAAAACTAATCAAATTAATAATGTAAAGCATTGTAAAGTTTGTATTCAGTCTCCATTAGGCATCTACAGCAATATCAGGGGATTCTCCAAGATCCTGACCCAGATCTAGATGAATTAATGCACATGCAGATCCCCATGAGTCCGTATTTGGTTATCTTTTGACATGGGTTTCCCAAATCAGGGTCTCCAGATGTGGAAAATGACACAGGTTTCTTAGGTACAGGTTTTTCAGAATCCGTGAGTTCATGTAGGGAAACTAGCACAACTTTCTGTGAAGGGTTTTGTAAAACTGTGTGATCTATTTAAATATTTCAGTCATTATCCCATGCCTGTTCCTGCCTTGACCACTTTTTGTCATATGGCTTTCTAATTACATATTTTACATATATAGGAGCAGAAATGCTACTCTGTTACAAGTTTATGGAAGCTAAATATGTGCCTGTGTTTAAACCACCCAGACTGTTTCATATGGGAGTACCCCCCCCCCCCCCCTTATGAACACACAGCTAATGCTCATACCTCCTGTTGTTTACAATTACATGTATGTAGCGTGTAAATTCAATTAATGTGTCAATTTATATTATTTATTAATTCAAAGCTAAGTTGAATATATTTTTAGATAAGGATTCAATATTGTACACAAAAATTCACAAACAGGGTCGGAATCGGTATTCAGTCAAGTTCAAGGTCAAAGTGAAAGTAGTGTACTCAATGTACGCAGAGTCTTGCAGTATGTAATGTAAGTGACATGCATGTGCCATTTTATACAGGGGTATAAATGAAAACTATTTTCATGGAACAGGATTACATGAATGAGGACATGTACATTCTTTGGAAGCATTCAACTTACTCAAGTGTGTGTGAACATGCAGGCTAACATTTTTCATATTTTATTGATAGCATGATCATGATGATACATGTATTAATTTTGTCTAATGTATTATTTGTCACCATGGTCAGTAAAACATGCTTTTTACTTGTATTAATTATTTAACAAAACAATATTGGGACTTAAATCAGTGCAAGATGAAGCAAATTCATAATTTATGATTATTTTCAAATTATGGGCATAAACAGCTGATAAAGGGAACATGGAAGGTTTGTTTGTGTGTAATGTCTGTCTGTGAATGTTTTAGGTGCATGTTTTGTGATACTGAAATATATAACATCGATTTTTTTAGGTTCATGATAATACAGGAAAACTTCAAGGTTCCTGCAGATGGTGTTGAAAACTATTGGCCAGTAAACACAAATTAAACCCATTTAATTACATCTTAAATCTTCACCAGTAGAAAAAAGATGGCAGTACTTTTAATGCGTAAGTAGAATTGTTTTAAAAAGCTTCTTTTTTTGTTTTGGGTGGAATGAATGATTAAACAAATACATAAGAGTAGAAATCTCTTTAATACAGGGTGTTTCAACAAACATGTCCTGACTTTGCATGTCTAGTGCTTCTTTTACTACTTCACTCATGATTTTATGAGTCTGTCAAAAAAGGAAAGATCAGTGTTTTGTAACGATTTATCTAAAAATAAACATTACAATGTACTTTTTATAGTTTTTTGAAAGAAACACTGCATTTACATGAAGTGTTTTATTCCAAAGATTTTTTAAAATCTCATGATCATGCAGGAAGTATGATTATATTCCTAATCTCGTTCTTTACACCCAAAACGTTTGACATATAAGCAGAAACCAAGCGTTAACCAAGCGGAGACTAGCTGAGAATTTGTGGCGAAAATGTAAATTAGCTCCGCCTGGAAATTGACATTCTGCCTGCATGGAAATTGAAATTCCACCTAGAATTGAAATATTACAGGATTCCTTCCGAATATAGATTCCGTCTCAACTGTCCAAAGTATTTCTTTTTATAATTTCCAGCTATTTTCCCCCTGAACTAAATTCAGCCTAGAATTTGATGACTGGAATCTGTTAAATTTAGGCGGAATCTCTGAGACGGAATATCAGAAAGTTCAGTCTCCCCCTGTATTACGCCTGGAATTTGTGCATTCAAAGCGGAATACCCTTGGTGTCCAGTCAAATTCTGGGCGGAATCCACCTCAATTGTTTGTACAGGACTAAATCATGATCACTAAAATGTTTAATTTCACATCAGTCAGTTGTAAAATTTGAGCACCAACTTGACTCTGAATTACCTTACTACCTGTCAAGAAGCTAGAAAGCTAAAAATACATGCCGGTTTTTTTTAGTAAAGGTTTTGAGAATCATAATTTATTCATTTTGTTTTCCAGAATTTTTCATTGGTCTGTTCGAACTTATTACCCACAGATTTTATTAGTCCAAATGAAAATGTATTAGTCTGATGAGACTAACAGACTAACATTAGTGTCAAAAACCCTGACATTAGAAAATCTCAGACATATATATAGTCAGACCATGCTTACACTGTATAAAACATGATGCTGGAAAGTTGAATTGAAAATTTAAGTCTCCTTTATCAGTCTCTACCAAAAACTTTTAACTAAATCAGTAGAATTAATTTATAATTCATAGTCTTTCCCAAGTGTTTAGACTTTATATTTTGCAATAATTACTTAAGTGTTCATTATCAATATTCCTTATCTTAATTCCTGAAACTGACCAATCACAGTAGCCTAGACGGTAGTTGTTGCCGGTACTCGCATCATAATCAGTAGGTCCCTGTTCAATTCTTGTTCCTAGCACCTTGTCAATCCAAGATGTTTAAAATAGGTAATGAGATTGTTCGATCACTAAGCCGTGACTATAGAAGTGAAAGATGCATGTCTTTCAAATGAAATTTTAAAAGTCAAGGTATCATTTCAGGAAACGCACAATAAAAAAAACCCGTACAGTGTTAAGCTACTAGTATACACTGTAGTGAAACCAAATATTGAAATTTTATGCTATATAGTGTCATATTTTATTTTTTTTCAACCACAAGTTAAATCCCCTCAAATCATGAAAATTTAACCCAATGAAAATAACCAATTTTACATTAATTGAGAAACTTACATGTATTTGAAAGCTTCCTGAAATGCCAGTAGTGTAGATTCAAGTTTGTTCAATTCATGGCCCCCAGGGGTAGGGTAGGGCCACAGAAGAATATCAAAGTTTACATGGAATGACAGAACCATGATTTAAATAATAGTCATATTTATTATACATGTATATCCATGTCCTTACCAAATTTCTGTTGCAGTTTTCTCAGCAACTACTCATTGCAAGTGCTTGATATATTAGCACACTCTTTGTTTAGGCATGCCATATGGTAGGAATTATTTTTGTAGGAATCCGATGTGAACTTCCTGTTTATCCCTCCAATTCTGTCCATACTATATTTCCATCACAGTTTTCTCAACAACTATTCAAGGATGATGCTTGAAAGTTTAGCACACCTTTAAATTGTTTAGGCATGCCATATGGTGGGATTCATTTTTGTATGAATTTGATGTCAACTTCCTGTTTATCCCTGTGCTTGTCCGTACCAAATTCAAATCAGTGCGGGAATTATAATTACTAGTGAGCATTGGCTCACAGACTTCTTGTTTTCTATTTGATGGGAATGTCTTTTACTTTAATTAGCTAAAATCCTTATTTAGTTCTTCACAGATATTCTGAGAATGTTCTTTTTTTTATAAGATGTGTAACCATTACTGTTTCTTGAGTCAAGATTTTTTTATTTATTTTATTGATATTTATTTCTACTAGAAGCAGCTACTAAGGAAGATTAAATGAAGGAAGATCAGGAAATGGAGAAAAAGCTGAAGAACACGAGGACAAGATGAAGAAAGAACAAGGTTATTACATATGTATCTCACAGTATTTTTACAAACCCCTTCCAAATCCTGATTTATATAGTTTTTTTGTAAAACTTAAGAATGAATTCTTAATATATAGTTCTTGACCCTTAAATATAAATAAAGAAGGTAACATTTTTTACAGGGCACAGTGACTTGCAGTGGGTGTACATGTAACATTATTACAACAACTATATCATGGGTCCATAATTTTGAGTAAGTCATTCATCAAGTACTTTATATGTACTGGAAACCATTTCTGAGGGGGATGAAGTGATGGAAGATAATGAGCCGGAGGGTGGAATGGAAGAGAAAGGGAAAGAGATAAAGAAAAAGGCAGAATGAAAAAGGACTAGGTAATTATTATCACAGTACCCCCCCCCCTTCCCCATCAATGTATTTCTTCAAGTCAACAAAATTACCGGGTACTTATCTTATTCCTTCATAAATATTTTTAGAAAAAAATTAAAACATCAACTTTGACTGGATGTAGTGACTTGCATGTGTGTAATTAGCTATGGTCAATACAATGACCTGGTCAGCAAAAACAATCTATCATTAAGTCGAATGCGGACTGATGTTTTTAATACTAATTGTTAGGCCATTATTTACACATTGAATTGTCTGTTTACACATTGAATTGTCTACAGACTTTTCCGTTTTCCAGATCATGACAAGGAGCACACAGCGAATGTGACTGATCGGCAGAGGGTGTTTACTCCTATATTGCACCTGATCCCACCTCTGATGTTTTTAGAGGTCCGTGTTTGCTCTGCTCCTGATTTGTATTTTTTCTATGGACTCTTGAGCTTGATTACTGTTCATTATCTCCATAATTACGTGATTGTATGATTAAGCGGTATTTGAGAACTCTTTACTGGAACCCAGGAACATCTTTATTTTTTTTTTACTTTGTGTCATCTAGTTTAAGATGATGAGATTGGACTGTATATAGGTAATTCATCATGAAAAATGTTACATGTTACATGACTATGCCTTGACTTTACCTTAGGCTGAAAATGTCAATCAAGACGCATTTCTAGTCTTCTTGGCAAGTATTTGTAAATCTGTTCCGTTAAGTTTTTTTTTCTTTTGTGTGAATTAAGCTGCACACTTGGAAACTTTGAATCATAACCTTGTTAGTTGATGCCTCTTATAGGGGAAACATGTTATTTCTTGACAAGGCTTTAATAGCAGCAAGAAATATAAGTGAATTTGAGGTCATGGAAATATTTTAGGTAATGAGGAAAGTATGTATTCCACATTCTAGTACCAAAACGTTTCTGTCAAAGTCAAGCAGGTACTTGAAAATGAATAAGGTACTAACCACTCTTTCCTCTGATAAATCACTAAAAAAGTTCAGTATGCCCAGATTTTTCATGAATCTGGTAAAATATGAAAATTGACAAACTGAATTTTTGTCAGTTTAGTAGTTTATTGAATTGGATTTTTTTTTTTACAGAACTTGCAATAGAAGAAAAAGTTTAGGGAAATTAAGAGGAAGAAATTGAAGGTGAAAAGAAGAGCTCTGGGAGGAAAAAAGTGAGCATAGTGAAGTTATTTCTATGATTTTACATTTTAGTGTTATCAGATGCAGTCTGAATCATAAACCTTATCTACTGATAAAGAAGATGGGCAAACAAGGCAAGTAAATGCCCATTGTGTGACAAAAAAGATGTAAAGAGTTAAATCTTAATCATGTCAAACTTTTCTTTGATATTTCATTTAACATTAATGTATACTTTATGTAAAATCTTTGCAATTTGCTACAATCTTATAAAGATTAATATTATTGATTTATGAAATAGCAGATACACACCAAAAGAGGGCAAAAATGATCATTTTTTCCTCCTATATCAATAATATCATACTTTTTGAATATGAGTATAGGTCTTCACTCCATATTTTGGTAAGATTATACTCGAAGCATATTTAAAACTTTTCCTATTTCGGTTGACAAAAACATGGTGAAATGACCTACTCTTCTAAAAAAAAGTGCACTTTTATGTCACAACAACATTCATATCTTTCAGAGAAATATTTGAAATCCATTTAGTCAAGAGTCACATTTTTAAACGTGATTTACATATGTAAATGTCCATTTTTGTCATGAGCTACATGTATGTAGTGTAGTGGTTAGCATGTTAGTCTCTAAGAAAAAAACTGAGGATTTAATTTCATTGCTTGGGTTTGGACCCCAAGAATACCACTTTTTTTTTTTATTATAGAATGATTTTTGCTTAAAGAATTTTCCACAGAAAAGTTTTGTTTGTAGTATAATGTTATACCTTTCAAAAAGAAGAACTTTACTCTCAATACTAAATTCAGTAGTTGAATATGACTTTTATACATTTGAAGCTATAGGCTTTTTGCATGCCTTGTTCACCCATCTCCTTATGCACATTATGAAACATATAAAATTAATTACATGTACATATTACTGTTACTTGGTAGACTTTTAGTGTAATTAAAATTTGGTCTTTCATTTTACTCCTTTTATTAATATATGTTACTAATGAGAGACAGATAAATATACAGGAAAAGCTAAATGAATCTAATTTGTGTAGCTTGTTGAATGTTTTCATTTATAATATTCTTATAAGTGACTTGCTTGGATGCATGTTTTTATTTTGAAAAATCCTTATTTGTCTAGATGCATGTATTCTGTGAGTACTTATATAGTCCTAACTGTAAAGATTCCAACTTTTTGATATGTAAATTATAGAAGAAGATGAGATTAAAGTTTGGCTCTTTAAACTGGAAAGCTTGAAAGGAAATCAATGGCAAGGGCAAAAGAAAAGGATAAGACCATTCCAAGGTTTTTCTATGTTTAGCGTCTGTGTGTGCCTTGGTTTTTGACACCCCATATCAGAAAAAAACATACAGAACTAGTGCTAATTGTAACGGTAACCATTACAGATGTTCCCCAAACGGCTCCCCAATCCCTTATGATGCCCCATTCCCTGCAAGCTTCATTGAATTAGACAATACTTTTGTAATATAGATGGACACTTTATTTTTAAGGGTATTTTTTTGGAAAACTACTCCGATATAGCCATATGGGTATTAGCCAATCAAATTTCAGCACATGTGCTTGCACGTGCTTTCTACATTTAACACATAAATTTTCTTATAGTGTCTCACAATATATACATTTGTGTTAAATATCAAAGAATTTCATTGAAAAATAAAAGAGATATATCCATTTAAATATTACCCAATCAGAATTCAGCACACGCATAGGCATGATGTTGCATTCAATTTTGAAAGTATCATACTGTAGGAGCCCAATGTGCCTTTCTATATTTTAAATTTCATCCTCTTTTGTTGAAAACCAAGGGAGTTATAGTCATTTAAAGTGTCAGCCAATCGGATTGCAGCACATCTGCATACGCGTGTTTTTATCTCAATCGGATGAGTAGTTTCCAAGAACACTCGCGGACAAAAAAGTACCGGAGAAGAAATTTCAAAAAAAGAAAGTAAAAACAATATGTTCCCAAACTTCGTTTAAGGAACATAATAAGGAGTCCTGAAATCAGTTATTCTGGTCAAAATCTTTGAATTCTGTCAATTTCTATAAATATTTGTCTACAAGATGTCATATTAGGAATATTTTAAGCATTTAATACCTTGGTTTTGCTGAAGAATAGATCTTTCTAAGAGAAAAATAGATTTATAAAATCAAATCTTTTGAATGACGTCATTTTTATGACTATAAAGTCTTTGTTTTATTTTTTTGGTTTGTGTGTTTTTTGCGAATAGGTAGGTAGGTTTTTGAAAGATGGGTGGACGCTAAACAGAGAAAAAACTTGGAATGGCCTAACCCAAAATTTCAGAAAGTGTATGTTAAGTTGTGAATATACTGTAAACATATTACTTTTCACTGTGTATTCTTTTTAGCGCCATTGGCGGAAAGCAATGTCTGCTAATTCAAGTACAACGCTAAATGTACTGCACAAATACACATAAACATTAACAAATGTGCTAAATCAAATCCCTGCTAACTTGCTCAAAAATCAACTTCTGCCAAATATCGTACACGCTAAATATTATACATTTACAGTAATTCAACAGGCTAACAAGTTCTAAAGGATATAATCATTTAATACAAATCAAATACACAAAATGTTAACTAGCTATTTTAGGAATTTTAAATTTAAAATTTATTCTTGTCCTTTTGCTTTTAAAGAAGTGTTGTTGTGTCTTAATTAAGATTGGAAACTTGATCATTGATATATTTTTATTTCATTTTAATGTAAAATCTTTAATGGTTTTATTATATATGTATTTCAGTTCCATTTGTTAAGAATGTGTGGACAAAAGAAAAATAGCCATAGAGTGCCAATGTGGAGTGGAATAAGTCAGTATGACTTGATCATGGTCAATTGAAGTGTTTAAATGCCCCTCCAGAAAGCAGAACAATCTTTGAATTTGCAAGAAAGAGTATAAAATTTGCTGTTAAAATATCATAACAGCTAGACAAAGATTAAATAACAACTACACTTACATCTAAAGAATTTTTTTGTTCTAATAGTGATTCATGTGCAAGTACATGTAACAAGTGCTATAATGACTTAATATAAGTGTGTTTTAGGAGCATGTTGACTCTATTGTAAATGTATTGACTCATTATATGACCTCATTTATATATATCATTATATGAATGGTAGTGTAGTGACTCGACATGTGTGTTAGCTGTGTAGGTTATGATGTACGTGTGGTAATTTTGTGTACGTATGTAGTATGGTGACTCATGTTGGGAATGTATAATTTTATGTGTTACTGGTATAGCTCGTCGTGTGATTTAAAATGGTTATTTGTAATGTATATATTAGAAGTGTAGTGACTCGACATGTGTGTTAGTAGTGTAGTGACTCGACATGTGTGTTACATGTAGTAGTGTAGCTTATTATGTGTGGTGATTCTTTTATTTGTTATGTAAGTTGTACATGTATTATGGTGACTCGTGTGTTGGAAATGTATAATTTTATGTGTGTTACTAGCTCATCGTGTGTTTTAGTATTGTTATTTGTAGTGTATATATTAGTAGTGTAGTGACTCGACATGTGTGTTAGTAGTGTAGTGACTCTACATGTGTGTTAGTAGTGTAGTGACTCGACATGTGTTACTAATGTAGTGACTCGACGTGTGTTAGTAGTGTAGTGACTCGACATGTGTGTTAGTAGTGTAGTGACTCTACATGTGTGTTAGTAGTGTAGCTTATTATGTGTGGTCATTTTGTTATTTGTTATGTGTGTTGTACATGTAGTATGGTGACTTATGTGTTTGAAATGTATAATTATATATACCCTCGCTCGGAAGGAGAGGGGGGTATACTGTTTTATCCTTTTGTGTCTAGCTGTGTGTGTGTGTGTCTGTCTGTCCATAACAAACTTTTGGTCACATTTTCTCAGCAACTACTCATTGCAGATGCTTGAAATTTTAGCACACTCTTTGTTTAGGCTTGCAATATGGTGGGATTCATTTTTATACAAATCTGAAGTCAACTTCCTGTTTATCCATGTGTCTGTCCGTACCACACATAACAAATTTTCGTCTCAGTTTTCTCAGCAACTACTTATCGCTTGAAATTTTAGCACACTCTTTGCTGAGGCATGCCATATGGTGCGATTCATTTTTGTATGAGTTTGATGCCAATTAAATTCCTCTTTATCTGTGCGTCTGTCTGTATCATACATAACAAATTTTCATTGCAGTTTTTTCAGTAGTTACTTATAGGCATAGCAGATGCTTGAAATTTTAGCACATTCTTTGTTTTGGCATGCCATATTTTGAGATTCATTTTTGTACAAGTCTGATGTCAACTTCCTGTTTATCTGTGTGTCTGTCTGTACCAAACATAACAAATTTTTGTTGCAGTTTTCTCATCAACTACTTATTGCAGATGCATGAAAGTTTACACACTTTTTGTTTAGGCATGCCATATGATGGGATTCATTTCTGAATTTGATGTCAACTTCCTGTTTATCTGTGCATCTGTCTGTATAATATGGAACAAATTTTTGTCAAAGTTTTCTCAGCAACAACTCATTGCAGATGCTTGAAATTTTAGCACACTCTTGTTGAGGCATGCCATATGGTGGGATTTATTTTTGTATGAATCTGATGTCAACTTCCTGTTTATCCGTGCATCTGTCCATAGCTGAACTTGTGTATATTCACATGATAATGTATATTCACATCACGGTGGGGGGATTACCAGTGAGCATTGGCTCACAGAACTTGTTTTATGTGTGTTACTGGTATAGCTCATCATGTGATTTAATGTTGTTATTTGTAATGTATATATCAGTAGTGTAGTGACTCGACATGTGTGTTAGTAGTGTAGTGACTCGACATGTGTGTTAGTAGTGTTGCTAATATTATGTGTGGTAATTTTGTTATTTGTTATGTGTGTTGTACATGTAGTATTTTGAATCATTATGCGTTGGGAATATGTAATTTTATGTGTGTTATTGGTAAAGCTCCTCATGTGTTTTTATATTGTTATTTGTAATATACAGTGAAACTTGTCTTATCCAGATGTTGTGTACTCTAAAATCTTGACTAGTACAGTGTTAACTTTAAGTCACCTGCAGTAGATTCAATTGTATTAAATGTTGTCTAATCCGGAATGTGGTCTAATCCAGCCAATTTCTTTGGAACCAGTGGTGTTCGGATTAGAAAAGTTTCACTGTATATATTAGTAGTGTAGAAACTCTACATGTGTGTTAGTAATGTAGTGACTCGACATGTGTATTAGTAGTGTAGTGACTCGACATGTGTGTTAGTAGTGTAGTGACTCGACATGTGTGTTAGTAGTGTAGTGACTCGACGTGTGTTAGTAGTGTAGTGACTCTACATGTGTGTAAGTAGTGTAGCTTATTATGTGTGGTAATTTTGTTGTTTGTTTTGTGTGTTGTACATGTAGTATGGTGACTCATATGTCAGGAATGTATAATTTTAAGTGTGTTACTGGTATAGCTCATTGTGTGTTTAAATATTATTTGTTATTTGTAATACATATTTGTTATTGTATTGTTATTTTGGTATGTGTGTTATACATGTAGCATGGGACTCATTTTGTGTTGGGGATGTAGAATTTTACCTGCGGTAGTGTAGCTCATTTTTGTGTGCTAATGTTTTTTTTTATGTGTAATAGTCATGTAGTGACTCAATATGTGTGTAAGTAGTGTAGCTCATTATGTGTTTTCATGTTGAGTTAGTTTAATTTAGAAGAGTGTTGACTTATTGTGTAAGTTAGAGTAGCCTCTTGCTATATGTGAGCATAATATAAAAAGACACTTTTTTTATGATGTGTATATAATTATTAAAACAATGCTAAATATAATATTATATCAACCTCCATTGATAAACTTATGTTTGAATTTCTAATGTAATGTAAGCTGCATGAATAGATCATATTTTGACTGAATTTGAATGAGCATAATTTGTGATTTTAATTTTTGAAATAAACAGAAATTTAATTTTCCTTGTATATGTTTATTTTTTCATTAGATTGCAGAATAGAACTAACTTTTGCAGTATTAAATATCTAGAAATGCTTTTATGACCAGAATGGTGGATACTTATTTTACAGTTAAATTATATCATTGAGGGAGTTAGCAAGATTCCAGTTGTTTTTGTTTTGAACATTTTTAATTGACAATATGTCAAAGGGATTGGACACAAGTTCCAAAAACTTAGATAGTCCTCTCCCATACATAAAATCTGAATAGCCATACAACATTTACAAGTTTTACAATAATATATATATGTACATAGAAGAACAAAAACAATTGTTTTGTGAATAATGAAATAATATCAATTAATAATAATGGTGATAATAATTACAATGTTGATATTATCAAAATTTAATAATCATGACCAGTTCCAGTTCCCCAAGGCCAAGACTATTTCCCGAGGCGAAGCCGAGGGAAATAGTCCTGGTCGAGAGGAACTAAAATCTTGCTAACTCCCGCAATGGTATACTTTCAACTGTTTTATTATACTGATACAAACGTAAAATTTAAAGGATTCAGGTAGTATGATTTCATAGCAGGGATTAGCTCACTTACTTGCTAACACACGGGGATTAGTCCATTCACATATCATACCAATGTAAAAGTAAAATCTAGAGGATTACAGATAACCGGGAATTAGCTTTTGATGCAGGGATTAGCTCACTTGACTAACGCACGGGGATTAGTCCATTCATAAAGATTTCTAGGGAATTAGTCACGTCTAACGATCTAATGTTATATAGAGAAAAAACCAGTAGAGGTATGATAAAAGTATATAACGTGTAATCCTGCTTGGGAGAAGGGGTTCTGGGAAGATCAAATTGGGTAAGAATTATAGACCAATGCAAACTGATGTACAGTGTATATAAAAGCAGATAAATGTTTGTCGGTCGCATGCTGTAAATTTTAAATGATAAAAGTTTGACTTCAGCTGTAGGAAATTCTCGAATGGGACGTTAAACAACATACAATCAATCAATCAACTGTAGGAAATATCCCTACTAAAATATCATGGTATAGTTAGATCAAAATAACGATGGCGGTTTTATAATGCACATTATTGTGAAATTACCTAAAAGACCTCTTAAAAGAAACGGGGCGTACAAGGCGGGGACAATCCCCCGCTCTGAGATAATAATTTTCTCAATCTTTAAAGTTCACGGAAAAGTTATATTTTTCTAAAATTATGTTTTCAGGAATGGCATCTTCAACAGATTTGATTCATTTATTTTATTAAATGGTACTGGTTGATGATTTGTTTTTAAAGTTGTCAGTAAAGCATATTTAGTGGGAAATTGGTTTTTTGGAGCCACACAAAATGATTTTTGAATATGAATGGGACAAGTTTCCTTTCTACATTAACGTTTACGTTCTAGCCTTGATATTAAACCGGGAAATACTACTATGATCTGGAGCATGCAGTATCGAAGGGATACAGGGATGCCCCCTAGTGTTTTTTTATTCTCCCGAGAAAATAACTGTTGTTAATGTACATAGGAAATTTTAATATAAGGCCTGTTGTTATTTTTTCTTCCTTTTTGCTGGTTAAAAATCGATTTTTAACGGGGGGGGGGGGGGTCGCTCCAAAACAATTTGACAAGCAGGAAAAAAACCTTAACCTATTGACTAAACTAGAAAATCTTATTTGGGGGGTTAGGTGGTTGGGCCCTTTCCCTAATTTCTGGTACATTTTGCTGAAATTTGTGTTCTACATTCGGGCCACAAAGAAGAGGGAGAAACCCCAACCATTTGAACATGCGTAGGAAAACGAGATTATATATATATATATATATATATATATATATATATATATATATATATATATATATATATATATATATATATATCTTTTTGTCCCTTGTCTTCTTGTTGGATATCACCCATCTTTCAGTGAAGCGGTGTTCCACGTTTTCGGATATTGATAATATCTTTCCGCAAAAAATAAGTTACAATTTCTCGAATATTTTTTTATTACGATTCCGCATAAAAAGGGGGAAAATGTATTACGATTCCGCAAATATGTTATGTGGATCACTGGTACATAGATAAAATATAAATTACACAATTAATTAGATTAAGATACAAACAGGATTAGCTGAATAGATTGCTTCCATGCATGTAGCTGCCTTTTTCTTAAATTTCATTAGAACGCCCTTCTTGTCTCTCTGAGCTGAGTTGAGTTTTCTTCCAATTAGTCGAACTGGATTTTAAAAAAAATCACGGAAATAAGTTTACGGAGGGCTTCGGAAATAATACACATCGATCGATGCCTTAACTACATGTAGCACATGTATAATTCTTGTATGACTTTTTAAATAACTTTAAATAACTTAATACGTCATACCAGATTATGTTCAGTTTGCGCCTAAATGAAAGATTGTTACAATTTTCTTAATTCAAATGCAATGCATGTTTCTAACACCGACTATACTACTACGTAAAGAACCATGAAAAAATAAAGTGGGTCAATTCTCTTCACTTTGTTTGACTTTCATTTACATGTACATGTAATTATAAATATATTTCGTGGGGGACGAAAAGGTGGGATAAGGGTGAGGTTAAATACTTTTATCAACATGCAGTTTTCCTTCACATATATATATATATATATATATATATATATATATATATATATATATATATATATATATATATATATATATATATATATATATATATATATATATATATATTAGTTATCTCGTTATAACGAGTTAGTATCTCGTTATAACGAGTTAGTTATCTCGTTATAACGAGTTAGTTATCTCGTTATAACGAGTTAGTTATCTCCTTATTACGAGTTAGTTATCTCGTTATAACGAGAAAATTATCTCGTTATAACGGGTTAGTTATCTCGTTAAAACGAGTTAGTTATCTCGTTATAACGAGTTAGTTATTTCGTTATAACGAGTTAGTATCTCGTTATCACGAGTTAGTATCTCGTTATCACGAGTTAGTTATCTCGTTATAACGAGATAATTATCTCGTTATAACGAGATAAAAATTGATCTAGAATTGATATATCTAAGTAAAGAATAGACCATTATTTATAAGAAATATACAGAAGCAAGTCGATCAAATTTGTTTGAAGTGTGCCTGATAAAGATTTTATGGAACAGCATACTAGTTTTTTATAAGAAATTGTTAAATCAGCCAGAGTATATCATTTTTTTCTGATCTCCTTGTACAAGTTGACAAAATTTTGATGTTATATACATTCCATTTGAAGATGACACTAATTCTATTTTGCAATTTTAAGGTATAACACAACAACATGAGGCGGTCACAAGTTTCCGTATATTTGTCTTCGGTCTTTCCAATAAACAATACTAATCAAAGGCATAACACAAAAAAACTAGTATGCTGTTCCATAAAATCTTTATCAGGCACACTTCAGGCACTTCAGGCACACTTCAGGCACACCCTGTTCAAGCTTTTTTGAATTTGTTAAAATTATAATAATGTTTGCGTAATATTTGTCGCAATAAAAATGCATAGAAATAATCCCATTATTTTGAATATTCCGAATAAATCATGTGGATATGAAACTATTTGTTAGGCTTTAACGATCATATTTTGATAATTCTTTGCCTGTGAACAAGGAATACCAGTTCAATTTTATCGTCTTAAAGGGGCAAGATCAAAATTCAATGTCTGACAAAAAACTAAATTCACGTTGTTTTTATCATCAATCCCCCCTTCCCCTCAATAATAAATATGATGAATATCAAGAACTAATACTGTACTTATCACTTTAAAATTTATATATTTCTTCTGTTTATTAAAAGAAAGAAACATTTTAATTTAAAAATTTGGCATGGAATCTTAAATTACAATATGTAATTTTTGCGTTTTTATTATCAATGTGGTAGAATTAAAAAAAACTTTTGGAGCTCTTTATTCTACGGAAGCCACAATAAAAGGTGAAGGTCAGCATTAGTAAAAACAGTTGACATGTGATCCTTTTTGGGTATAGAATGAAAGTTTAATATCTAAAGTTTACAATATGATAAGCATTACTTAAGGTGCAGTTCAAGCATAAATTTTGCCAAGAAATATGTACATGTATTGTATGTTGAGACAGGATTATTGATATTTTCACTCGGGCTTCGCACTCATGAAAATATAAAAAAAAATTCCTGTCCCACTCGTGAAATAAATTCCATATCAACTACAAAACATTGAATATCCTCTATTTATTAACCCCCCCCCCCCCAAAAAAAAGTCATCAATCTCTTTTTGAAATAAAAATTATATGCTTGTAAAGTATACATAATAAATATTGTGATGAGGAAAATAATTAACGACATTGCTTCAATGTTGTATTAATAATATAAATGTACATATGTAGTATTAGGCCTATTCGTTGATCAATCCTAAGTAAAAAGATTATAAAAGTGAACTGGCTTTGTAAACTCCGTAAACTTTTTTTATTTTGTTTTGTAAACTCTGGTTTGACGTTCTGACACTATGTGGTAAACATATAGGATCCGCCAAATAGACGTGAATCTCAAATAGGTCTCCGTGAATCTCCACAACTTGGACCCCCCCCCCCCCCCCGCAAAAAATATAAACAGTGAATCATGACAGAATATTAGATAAAATGTCAATATCAGCAGATCAGATTTAAAGTCTTATTACTTAAAAGGATGTAATATCATTTTTTCTTCACCATTCCTCATTATCGTGGACAATATGCATAAGCTAAGTCACGAAGTTCAAGGGGGGGAGGGGGTAAACCAAGTAAAATATTTGACAAGTAAAAAGAAAAAAAATAGATTTGATATTCCAACTACGAGTATTCGCCATTATTTTCGGGAGATATTTACTCAGGTAAAAAAAATATGGAGGAAGGGGCACAAAGATACTCTTGACTTCCCCCTTTTCAAAAGTGGTGGTGTGGACATTAGCCCCTCTATTACTACGCCTATGATCTAACTGCTGATGTCTCACCATCCCCAGTCTTCAAAACATTTCTGAATCTCAGAAGTAACATATGTATAACACTGTAATCTATATATTATATGTTGCATAAACGATATGTTGCACTTATATTGTCTCTGATATTTAATTTTAGCGGTATAGAAATTGATATATGAAAGTGTATAAGTCGTCCAAAACATATCGAAATAGTGTCATTCATCAGAAATAGTTGTCATAAATAAATTGCCAAAGTTTGAAGCAAGTATGTTTGGCAATATTATTTTAAGAAATATATCGCGTCCTAATGCAACAATTTGAGGAGGAGAATGTGTTCGCCTTAGAGTTGCTATGATTATTGACAGCGAGATAGTTCAAGATTTAATCAGATTTAATCAGAAGTAAACCCCAGAGCAAATTAAATTTTCAACCATTTATCAATTGTTCAAGTTAAATTTGACTGATAATTACTTGCTAAAAATTCAATAACATTTAAAACTACAGCCATTTTTATTCCTATATTGCTATTAAGTCTCGAAATAACAAGAAAACTGTCTCGTTATAACGAGATAACTAACTCGTTATAACGAGATACTAACTCGTTATAACGCGATAATTATCTCGTTATAACGAGATAACTAACTCGTTATAACGAGAGAACTATCTCGCTATAAGGAGTTAATTATTTTTTTATCTTGTCAAAAATGAGCCTATCCGGCTTTCGTAGATTTCAATACGAAAACCGATTTAAAAAATATACGAATTATTATTCTTCAATTTCGTTTTAACATTCGCCTTTTGTTTTCAGTTTATAATTACATTTTAATTATTTACTTATGGATAGGGTAAAATAAGCATTTGCCTAATGATGTATTCGATGTATATCTACTACTGAAATAAAATACATTTAATGCTCAAGCTTAAAACAGGTAACTCAATGTTGAAAAAATACATCAGAATTAAAGTATGGTTGAATAGATTTAATTCTTTGAAGCATGGGGAAGGAGGGAAGGGGCTATTAGTTTGCGAATATATACTCAAGAATAGAAAATAAAGCATATTTACAGTTGGGCCGATCGATAATAAGATCAGTTGATCCTCTTTTTTTGGCGTATCGAGGACTTTCTTATATTTGCAACCCCCCCCCCCCCCTTTAACCGAAAATTAGTTCAATGTGTGAGCCTGTATCTGTACCTGTAGGTTTTCTGAACATTATCATTGAGATACAGACATCAGCAGGATACGATTCGGGTTATCTGGATTAACCGGGTGCAACATGCTGCACACACCCCGGGCACAACATTGACTTTTCGTCAATATCTTTGAATACGAACTGTTTTATAAACAGACAATTTATACATACATTTATATAGATAACGTGTATTTAACAGTAATATGAAAGTGATGATAAAGCGAAGCTTTGTTCTGATATGTAGTAGTTACCTCATATAGTATTGTTGGTTATGAACAGATAACCTACACTTTTAACAAAAGAAAAAAACCCAGCTAACTATGGTACAATTGATCATAAACACAATGTAGCGTCAATCTTGCTCTGATCCTCGGAATTGTGTTGAGGTGTTTGATAAAACTAGAAAGTATACAGTGGATTCATAGGTATCCATATACTTCTTACATAATGCTTTCTTCCGTAGGCATATGCTTTCCGGCGAAATATATCTATAAATTGAAATATTGACTGTACAAAAAGCATACATTGACCCCCTTTTTATCGCTTCGAAAACATATACCCCGTGCACAACATAGCATACACCCCGTATGTTGGGATATACACGGTGTAAAAGGTCGGCCCTCTGTATTTCAGATACAGTGTATCTTTCTGTTAAAAAGTGAAAATTATGGACAGAGTTTATTCGATAGCGTAAAAACTAAAGGTTTACGTCAAAACGTGGCCAACGCACATTATTTTTCAATACTTCCCTCGAAATCGGCCGTTTCAACAATTAAGGAGAAGGATCTGATATTCTTTATGAGGTCAAGAACAACATGTTGGCTTTCTGATTTTACCAGATGTGAGATCATAGCAGTCGTGTTGATTTTTTTTTTGGTATACCGTATTTAAGGAAGGGTGGTTAAGTCCTATGCATCACTTTCAAGCACCTGTTCGACTTCGATGACAATAAACTCGCTTGCCTATCTGGATGTTTTTTTTTTTTTTTTTTTTTTTTTTTTTTTTTTTTGTATGCTTAGAAAGCATTGTCTTATAAAGTCTGAAAAGAAATTTCTCGAGGAGTTTGTTTTAGACGAGTTATGTCTTCTATACTTTTCGTAATTTTGGTAATAATTAATATATAATTATTGAAATTTGATACTGGTGTGCAACGTAGAGAAAGCCTCAGGACGGACTTAAAAACTCAGTTTGATATAAAAGATATCCCCTCTGTATTCTCAGGTATGCTTCAGTCAGAAACTTAATTAACATACATGCTATGATTTATGAATATCGCTCATTTCTGATATTTAAATAATATCAATTCATACGTAAACCTGTATGGCATGGCCATACAGAATATGATGTGGTCAACTTTAAAAATTGTTTGTTTGTCCTCTCCCAACCGACTGCTTCAAAATGGCCGGACTCAAACCTTTTTTTAACCTCCAGGAAATGATAATTTCCCCCCTTTTATTCCCAGATTTTCTCATCAAGTCAATATGAACAACCATTCAATTTTTTTCCGGACCATTGGAGAACTTTAGATCTGCAGCTAGATATGATTAAAATTTTTCGATAATACATATATAATATTTTGTATTTTATAAAACATTTATACCTCGTTCACTATTCTAAACAGTTATTTATGATGTCCAGGTACATATACATGTATATGTTTTTAATGAAATATGACCGGTGTTATATACATGTAGTAGCCTTTATCCCTAGCCCCCCCCCCCCCCCCCCCCCGACTTTGCCATTATAATCATATTAATTAGTAGTGTAGTGACTCGACATGTGTGTTAGTAGTGTAGTGACTCGACATGTGTGTTAGTACTGTAGTGACTCGACATGTGTGTTAGTAGTGTAGTGACTTAACATGTGTGTTAGTAGTGTAGTGACTTAACATGTGTGTTAATAGTGTACCTTATGATGTGTGGTAATTTTGTTATTTGTTATGTGAGTTGTATTATGTAATATGGTGACTCATGTGTTGGGAATGTATAATTTTATACGTGTTACTGGTATAGCTCATCGTGTGATTTAAAATTGTTATTTGTAATGTATATATCAGTAGTGTAGTGACTCGACATGTGTGTTAGTAGTGTAGTGACTCGACATGTGTGTTAGTAGTGTTGCTTATTATGTGTGTTAATTTTGTTATTTGTTATGCGTGTTGTACATGTAGTATGGTGACGCTTGTGTTGGGAATGTATAATTTTATGTATGTTACTGGTATAACTCATCATGTGATTTAATGTTGTTATTTGTAATGTATATATTAGAAGTGTAGTGACTCGACATGTGTGTAAGTAGTGTAGTGACTCGACATGAGTAATGCACCGCACACTATAGAATTCCAATTCCAGGCCCCATCAAATGAGTTACCATACTACGTTAATCCCTTGCCCCCCCCCCCCCCCCAGTAAAACTCTACCCCTCAGGGTTGGTTATTTTGGAATCCCCCCCCCCTTTTATAGGTACATTACATTACGGGGAGAACGTACGATATAGTAGATTTTCCCCTTCTTTGCATTTCGATTACGTTTCTGACAGAACATTCCTTGCAGTATTTAAAACATTTAAGAAGGTATTGATTAATTTTTGGGAAAAAATGTTATTTAATTTAGACTGAATCGAGGTAACACAGGTAAACGCTACCTACCTGTGTCCCTTAGAGGGTCTCTTAATTGAGTGTTATAATTATATTGTTGATTTAGCGAGTAGACGTTCGGGGAATAAACCGGACTTACTTTATAATGAAAAGAATACGAGGGTTGTCCGGTAAAATCGTGGACAAGTTGTCTAGATTGAAAAAATAATCGTCACTGCGTTCTAAAACTTTCACTACTTTTTAGTACATTTTTCATCAATATACATAGCAAATTTCAAATAGATATCTGCTCAAATAAACAAAATATGAGACTTTATGTTATGTGTGGTATTGCCTTACGGCGCACGGATGATAACGTCAAAGTGTCTAAAGCTGCGTCACGTTTCCTCTTTTCTAAATAAAAGTTGGATAAACCCCACTTAAATTCGGGGATTTCATTGATACACATACTTAATTTTCCCTTTTTCCTCCATAAACAGTCGAGGAACCAATCTCGCGCACACATTGGACCTTCTGAAGATTTATTAGTAAGTTATGGACAGTACTCTCTCTATCATTCAACTATATAGGCTATCTTATATCGACGGTCTACAGTGACAGCGTCTTTTGCTATTGCCAGTAGCTGTTTGTCCGTATGTTTTGTTCTACCTGGGGACCCGATCAAAAAGCTTCCGCTTAGAAAACTTCCATTTCACTTGTATACTAAAGATCTAGTGATATTTTTATATATTTTTTTCTTCTGTAGTCATTTAAAGGTTCTTAGGGTGTCATTACTACATCTAAATCAAACTTAACTGCTCTCCTGTGCGCCGTAACGTCACCGAACGTCGCCATTTTTCGTGTGTTGCGTTTACTACTTTCCCATTTCAAATGCTTGGGAAACTGCCAAAAATTAAGCAGATGCCTTGATATTTTATAAAAGACGAAATAATAGATAGTGGATTAAAAATAGGATAATTTTTACCCCAACCTTATCTATTTAATACTTTTATTTCGAAATAATACTCCTGTATTCGCTAATGAAACCCTGGTTTTTTGATCGTGCGCCGTAGGACCGTACCCTGTGCACATTCAAGCATTATAAAATCTTTATTTTTGTCTATATTTTATCAAAATAATTAAGATGCACTTAAATATGATAAATAAACATTTGCTGAAAGTTTCAGCTTAGTACGCCCATTATTTTTCGAGAAAAACGCTTTGTCCACGATTTTACCGGACAACCCTCGTATATATACCAGCCCTTCCAGGTTTCGAACTCATTCTCAGGTAAAAGAATATGCGTATAGAGTCCACCCGCTTTACCACTAGACCAGTTCCGACGCTAAATTTATTTTTGGTATTTTATGTACACATTTTGTATTTCGCATTGATAATGATTTTTATTCGATTTTTGTAATTTTCAAAATATGCCTCTTTTAAACAAAAATCGGAAATGGTAGTTTTGAAGAAAATTCTTGTCTCTTTATGCGTATATCAAATATATTCTGTTTCAAGCAGGCAATTTTTCAGAACAATGGGGATTCCCTATTTGAAAAACAGAAAAGGATACTTATTTTGCTATGTGACTAATGAGGTTTAATGGCAAACTGGAAGTCGATATGCAGTTTTCAAATATTGCTCTACTTTGTGTTGTATAGTATAATTATACCGTTGGATCTGAAACAAATTAACTTCGTTTTCTGTTACTATTTTTTTTTTCTTTTAAACTGCTACAACTTTAGGGAAAATAACAAAAGAACTGCAACACCCTCAAATTTATTTATTTTTATATATATATATATATATAAAGTGGGTCTACGTACCAAATTTTTGCAAGTGTAAAAATGGCTCGGCTTATCCCCTAGTTTCTTAAACAGGAAATAGTGAAGTCATCTTAGATTACTTGAAATATATTATTTAATCAATCATTGCTCTCATATGAATTGAAGTGCCCATCAATTATTGCTCTCATCAATTGAATTAATGCGAATTATTGATGCTGGCAAACATTAGAAAAATGAAGGCGTGCATCATTTGAATTGATGAGATCAGTAATTGATTTGATGCTAGCAGCAATTAAATTCATTCATTCTTCTCATCAGTAGAATTTAACTCGAGCCCCAACAATGTGATGGCATTATTAATATTGCTGAAATATTTAAAATTTGTAACCAATTATCACATGTTTTTTTTATCATTTCAATTTACATACTTTATTGGAATATATCTTTAACACAAGTAACATAAAAAGTATGTTAATTTGGCTGGTATGGCAGAGCTTCCATATTTCCTTATATGCTCAAGCATGCACATCGTTTAGTCTCCCCCAAAATAAATTGATTAAAAAAATTAATACTCCTTCAGGGCATTGGATACTCAAAATCAAAGGTTGTACATATTTTATCATTGACAAAACTATAATTATCACGAAGTTTGCATAGAAAGCCATCTTCGTATATGAATTTTTCTCTTAATTTTTACTTTCATATTTATACTGAAATTTATTGTAGACACATGATACAAAAATGTTATCCCCAAAACGCCCTTTTAAATTTTCTGTTTATGTACACGTTATAACCTATTTCATTAACTTATGATTGATTTATCTTCTTTAAAAAATTTTCAAATACTCTATTAATGTAGTACCGAGAAATTTGAGTCGCCCTGTACGCCTCACTAGAATAAGAACAAAAATATATCTATTCTCCAATTTCTTCTATGAATAAACTGGCTTTGCATCATCAAAATTCCGGAGCTTTCAGGGACTTTACTCCTCTGCGCCATCATCTGGGCTTTGTCCTGAATCTATTAAGGGTATTGAGGCGGCTTGAGACACCCTGTCCGTTTAGAGCATGCATTTTAGCATTTTCTAGCTAAACCACAGATAGCGCTTCTTGTTAGATAGCGTATTTTCAAATCATTGAAAGTCTCCCCCACCGGTCAATCTGAGCAGTAGGGTGTTGAAACACAATTTCACCAAGCGGTCAGGGAGTCTTCGCATCTTCTTAACTATACATTAGGGTATATAACTATATGTAATCTTTTAAGAATTTTCTCTTGAGAATGGTTAAAAATGGAACGGCGAAGTATTTTTTATCATTATTCATTTTATATCATGTTTTTGCATTGTATATATAGATATTGTACCTCTGAACAGTTTATATGAAATATATATATATATGTTATAAATGTATCCCATATTAACCCGTATATTATTTCGGGTTGGGTGAATAAACTGAACTTGCACTTGAACTTGGGGGATTATCATTGGGTATTAATGATAATGAATTATCATTAATACAGTTAATTCCACTAACTTTTGAACTGATGTTACCCAGATCACGGAATATTTACTGTTTTGAAACTATGATGAATTGACGTTCGAGTTTGTTTTTTAACTAACTGACCACACGATTCTTGACACAGGGATTTTTCGGGAAAAATTTAAAGAACATTCGAAGCTGAAAGAACGTTTATTTCAAACATGCCACTACTCTAAATTTTGAAAGAACTTATAAATCGCAAGTTATCTAGCTTAAGACCGCGGAACATTAACTGGCAAAATTGGAAATATGCAGCTTCCGTCATTTCCATCTGTTGCAGTCAAAACGTTTAATGATGGACGATGAAATGGTCCGAGAAACATTGGATTGAAAGTCGAGTTTGAAATTAATTTTCAATCCACCTCAGATACTCTAGAATGCACGGTGTTACTCAGAAAACAAATAATTTCAATTTCGGAGATAGTTGAAATTGATATAAATCAGAATTTTCTGTCCAGTGTTTTAAAAGAAATATAAAGGAACAAATATTTGATTTCTGTTAGGTATGTGCATGTGTGTGCTGGGGGGGGGGATCTCAGAAATAAATAAGAAAGTTTTCTTGTAGTTTGGACTACCCCTCCCTGTTTTTGTTTTTCAAACATTTTTCAGTGAAGACAAAACAAAATAAAAAAAAAAAGCTCTTGTCATCCTAGAAATAAATATATTCTGTCATGTGAAGGCATGATCTGACTTCACAATTTTTGGCAGCCCCCCCCCCCCTTCTAGAATCAAATGACCGTCCCCTGAAAAAATAATCTCTGTCTTCTATTACTTTTACGTGTCCTTAAAATTATAGGTTAAAAAACCCATATAAATATGAATTTCAAACCACAGGTAGTTCGGAATTGAAATGATTTGTCATTTGGATAATACATTCACACTTTACGTTTGAAAACCAGCTCAGGTGGATTGAAAATGAATTTCAAACTAGAATTTCAATCCAATGTTTTCTCGGACGTCCGTGTCAAATTGTACCCGCCCATTTCATTGTCTATCATTAAATGTTTTGACTGCAACAGATGGAAATGGTGTATGCTGCATATTTCCAATTTTGCCAGTTAATGTTCCGCGGTCTTAATGCCGAGCAACTAATATTGACTGCTGATAATAGCAGTCTTGCTTCGGATGCTGCGTTTTCCTTCACTATCAGCAAAAGTGACCATTTAGGTGCTTAGCTTTTTTCGTAACTTTAACAAGCAATTTGAGAGTATTGCATATGCAATGCTAGCAAATGTTATCTGGTTCTCCTAAAAAATGAAATGCCCGTAATTCCGTCAAAGCTCTTGAAAGCGGAAATTAAAACTTGATCTGTAACTTAGTAAAGGTAGACTCACATACCAAACATCAGTTCAATATTTGCAAGCTGTAGAAAAAGAGCGGAAAACCAAGTGCCATGGGACAGACTTACAGAGGGACAGACAGGCAGACAGTTGAAGAAGAACCGTTTTTACCAGTAGGGGACTAGTTTTTAGCTTAACGAATCTTGCACAGATGTCACATGGAAAGAAAAGATACAACAAGACATGCTTTGGATACTGCTTGAAATACATTTTCTGAATGAGTGAGAGCATCAAATCAGTTATTCCTCTCCAGTGGCGTAGCGCCCTTTACGCAACAACGCAAATGAATACACAAATTTTCAACAACAAATGGTTTCGAAAGCTCAATTACCCATAAAACTCAGCTTTTTTCTTCATACATAGTAAAATTACCATAATAAAAAATAGAAAACCATTATATTACAGGAGCTTCCGGGGGCTTCGCCCCCTGGGCCCCCAACCAGGGCCCTGCTTGCCCTGGACACGCTGAGGGCCTCAAGTCGGACCCAGACCCCTTGCCTTTTTTTTTTAATACAGTAATTTTTTCCCTAGCTACGCCACTGCTCTCATCAGCTGAATTTATACGCGCAACTATTCAATAAAGGGGAGCAATAATTGATTTGATGTGCTTATCAATTGAATCGAAGATAGGCCTATCAATACAGTGGCGGAAAATTTACTCGCAAGAATCAATTAAGAGATTGTCTTTAAAAAAGATTTTTTTTTTCAATTCTTTCATTAAACGAAAGTTTCGTTCATTCCATTATTAATAATAAAAAATTAATTGATGATGTCCTTGATTATTTAAAGATATCTTCAATTATCGACTCTGAGATTAATGTTAATTAGAGTTTATGTTAGACCGGCGCTGTACATGCTGTATACATGCATATGTCAACATGGGAACAGCTCGGATAACATACATTTTTGGCGTATGTCCAATCTTTTCCTTTGATCTTGTGTACTGCCTTGTACATACATACACCATTTATACCAGTAAATAAAATAAAATAAAAGGTGCAATTAAATAATTAAAAATGATCACTAGCTGTAGCGATTTTCCTGTGTGTTTATAACCTTGTAGTGAATTGACGGTTGAATTAGCTGTACTGATTTGCACGTGTGTGTTCAATAAGTGTAAAAATGTAGTGAGATTCATGTCGAATTTCAATATACTTAAAGTAAAAGATATCAAAAATTCCTGTAGATACAGAGAAATCCCAAGGTTAACCTCGGTATATTCTGGTCTTACTTTCTCTTTTTCAAGCCTCTAAATCAGTGAAGCGAGATGAAGGTAAATTTTCAAATGTAGTCAGTTGGCTGGATTTACAAACAAGGGTGTGTGTGTGTGTGTATGTAATTGGAAGGAAAACTTAAAAATTAAATAATTTTTAATTTAATAAAGCCCGTGCATACACTTTTTTTTTTTTTTTTTTTTTTTTTTTTTTTTACAAATTTCTATATCATATATTATTTTAGTAGCCTACGTCCATAAAGTAAGTGAAAAAAGTAATATGCTTTATTGTATGAAATAGTCAAATACTGGGCTTGGTAGTCAATAATGAGTGTTCAGCGATCATTTATCGTTGTCATTCTCTCACATGTCGTAATTGCCCAGTGTTTGTGTCATCCAAGTGATGGGGGAAAAGATTGCGTCGGTGGTAGCTAGTGAAACAACATTCACTGATTGGTGATATTCCCAATAAAATAACATTAACATCGTAACAGTGGTAATTATGAGATTTAATGTATAATGTCCCTATCATTTATATATCATTAAAGACGGACCATGAAAATTACACAATTTGATTATATAGCTTCCAGTCATAAATACTCTGTTGAATTCTACAGATTCATGCGCCTATAATCCATCGAAAGTTTGAAATTCTTAGAAAAAAAAACAAACCTCTCATTCATTTTTCTTTGTCACTATCGTCTTAAATTAGAGTACTCAAAAAGTAATTAAGGGAAGAAATCCACGCCACTCCTAGATCTCCGATACAAGATGAAATAAGATTACAGAGGTTCCATTTCATGCATTTTTACTGCAAGGAAGATGATTCAATTATCTAAAATGATAGAATTCTAGTTTAGAGGAAAACGTTTAGCATAACATGACTGATTTTGCCTGGTAGCATAGTTCATTCATATCAAAGAATAATTATTTGACAAATGACAATTGCAATTTTTTGAAAGGTAAGGATCTCGTACTTACAACCTACGAAGGCATCAAGGTGTGGGTTTACATTGAAGTCATGACGAATTTGTTTTGGGTTGTGCTAATATAATAAAAGACCCCGAAATCAATAGACTCCATTGTACAGAAATCTATACATTCATAAGGTGATATTATTTTTGAAAGGAACTGAACATTTATAAATTTGAGTTCTTGAATACTCTAAACAGATTTGATATCATCACCCATGACTTTTTTTATAGTTTTCAAAACAGGCATGGTTTTCATCGAATTTGAAATCGTAGTTTTAATTCATATGTCGTTGTTTCATTAAGTTTTTCATTCATACTGTCGTAATTTCAATAATTGTATATCCTACTACAATGCTTAAGGCAGTTTGATATAAGCTTATACAGTATTTTGATACTTGGCTGATGGCTAAATGAGTTTACTACAACTAAAGAACTCCGATTTTTTTATTCTTTAAGTCTTTAAAGACCAAGTCATCCAACATCCCAGTCATCCTAATTCTACTCATTTATTAGCCGACCTACATTTATATTCCTATGAAGCAGAATTTATTCAAAAACTTCAAAGCGACATTTAGATATATCGACTTCTTTTTATCAATACTTTTTAACAATAGTTGCTTCATATGTCGACTCAACATTTTTCAGTGAACTCGAAATAAAAGACACACCAGAGTTTGCCCTTCTGTTTCATATTTGATTGTTTGGCTATAGACAACAAAGGCCAACTAACAATAAACTGAATGGCAAAAAGATGCGACTCTAGCTTTTCCATCGTCAACTTCCCTTATTCCACTATCACCTGCATATAGGCCTAGTGTTTACGTCTCCTAACTTATTCGAAACTCAAGAGCATCCTCTGAGTGCGATCAGTTTTTAAACCGAGGCAGACTACCGACAAATAAGTTGACGATACAGGGATTTCAACAACTTCGTTTTAAGTCAGCAATTCTTTTAATTCAATGGTCGTTGAAATGACCTTATGAGCAAATACAACCTATCACTGGACTTAGCGAGAAGCACTGACTTTTACCGTCGACGAATTACTTTGACATTTAAACCTGTCTTATGTGCGGAAGTACGGAATTGATAATCGACAAGAAAACCTTACTAGTGATTATAAGTATGGTGTTAGGAGCACTGAAATGATTTACCGGTATGCAATCAATGGAAAGATGATGGGAGGCAGAATAATGTAAATTAAATTACTTTACTCGTGAGGGGTAGTATCTCTTTTCAAGCTCATTTTCTGAAGGAATCAAATAAGAAAGAAAAACATTCCAGAGGGAAAACTAAGCAAGAGTTGGTTAATGTGGGAAGGGAAGGGGTTGAGGGTAGGGTGGTTGATGTTCTCTTCCTAGACAACGTAATACTGGTATTTGATTTGTAATGGCACATCATTTCGTTTAATTAACTGTTAAGTTTAATATTTATATCGCAAAAGAGCTTCCATATATTGTCCTAGTGTAAAAGTTGTAAAAGTCAGCGCTTCTCGTAAAAGTCCATTGGGTAATATTTTGACTGACATATTTCATACCAATTGTTAAACCTTCGCTCTTATACCAACTTTGACATGGATTATTCCGCCTACCTGATCAATACATAAGGCTAACGGCGGGTGTGACAGTTCAACAGGGGATGCTTACTCCTCCAAGGTACCTGATCCCACCTCTGGAATTTCCAGGGGTCCATGTTTTAGGCCCTGTTCACAGATTTGAATTGCTTGTAGATTTTCAGAGATCGATCATTGTTCGTTATTTTCATCTATTTCATTGAGAAAGAGTTTTTTCATTCCATGTGTGAGAATGCGGTACATATTGTTGATTCATTATGATTAATTCCTGGGCCAATTAAACTCATAGGACTGCTGCTCTTAATTTTTTAGGTGCATAGCCAAGCATCGTCAGTACGGATACAAGGTATGCTTCTCTGAAAAATCGTTCGGTCTTCAGAAAAAATTTCATTTCAAACCAAGAACTATATCTTAAATGCTTATTAAGATATCAGATATTTAGGCTTAATCCTTGATGATTAACTTGCATAAAGAAAATATATTTAAAATCGAGATTTAATGCCCCCCTTGCAAGTCCAATACCCTGTTTGTATCCTCATCATTTTTGTAAATAGTAAATTAATCGGGTGGCAGTAAATACAAGCTAACAACATGCTTTTTTTTACGGATACCGTGTTATATTAAAAATTAACAACATGCTTATCTTAATGTGTGTAAACATTATATAACGTCAATTAACTTCGATATATCAAAAAAGACCTTTAATAATAATTCATTATTCTGTCACCTAGCAATTTTGTGACATGCTTTAAGAATTAGAATTTTCATTAAATTTGAACTTATTTGAACATTTTAATGGAATATTTTACAAATTTTGAACTTGCATAATTGCGATTCTTTGGCGTTTTTTGGTGGGACATTAAAAGAACATTTCATAGCAATGACATTAAAGCAAAACAAAAGTAAGAATCTTGGAGTCGCATAATTTAGATATGAAATAGTATTCCTACAATTTACGAGACAAGAGTACACACAAATTAAATCAACGAAATGTAACCTAGTAAATTGGCCAAGAGTGTCTCTAAGCATGCAATTTATTGTCAGTAAGATACTTAAATACCAATAATCAAAGAGCAAAATAAGCGATTTCTGCCTAATTTTGACAAAATTCATATATCAAATTTAGTACACCTGTCAAGTTTTCACTGTATTATCTTACTTCGTCAGCGGCAATCATAGATGACATTCATGGCACCCCGAGGTTATTAGATTTGCGTGGTTTTATGCTTTAACTATGAAGTTTTGCTAAAAAATAATTTTAAAGAAATAAAACTCTTTTGCATAATAAAACAATTCTATCATAATTTTATGTCCTTTCACTCTTTGTTGTTATCGAAAAGTCATAAAAAAATAACATGACATGACCTATTCAATTTCTATATGCTTTTAGTTTCAAGATAAAGACCGTGATATATGTGCATGTTCAGCAAGCATGTTTTTAGCGCATTGGGCATCGCACTTTTAAAACTATCTTTTGAAGACCTTAACTCCAATAATGTATTAAAGATATGCTGTTTTTACGTACCGTCATCGTTTACTGGATTATCTTAATAAACGGATACGAAATAAATCGGTTTTTATATATGTACCATCTGATAAGTCGTATATACAGTAGTCGTTACTTCCTTTCCAAAACACTACACATCACTGTTAAACAGTAAATTATAGTAAAAACTCAATAAATTCAATCTTATAATGAAGATGTGAGGTCTTTTCTTTCTATCTCAATATGGCCATGTAAGTATATAAGACTGATTGTAATTAAACTTCTTGTAGGAAGCTAATTCTCAAACCTATCTTACATTTCGTTTATGACGGGGACTTGCAAAGACAGCTTCTCAACTCTCCGTTAATAACAAGCTCATGAATACCAAAGAACTTGCTCTCTGATTCATAATTATACGTCTGAGCTATATTGGAGTTCCCTATTTTTTAATAACATTTCACTTGTATTATTGTTGCCAAATGATAAAAAACGGTTTTAGAGTTCAGAATTTATTATTCAAAGAACACAATCCTAAGATGTAACCATAAAGTTGATAACACGTATGAGTAAATGACATTGATAGATAGGAAAGAGATGTCAAGAATTAGATATTGCTACCATGTGCAAAAATGCCCTTTCTAAACATCAAATAGAAACAATTAACCTTCAACTACAGATGTCAAACAAGACCGAAAATTAATAGAACAAATATATAGAAATACGTTGATAACTAATAATTTTTTCATTTATAAACCCTCATAATACATAATCATAACACACTGATATGGTTTGAATTTCATGGCTTGCTCCTGTTTAACTTTTGCTTACATCTTGTCGCCACTGAAATTGTCTGCAACAAATAATGAATGAAAGCTAAGTTAAAAAGTAGTGAAATTTGATTTACATTCAAAATTTTATTATATCTCGTCACCATTGTCACAATGGAAAACAGATATTTCTTATAATTGTCAATGATTAAACATAGAGAGGATCATATGTAAAAAAAAAAAAAAAAAAAAAAAATAGTTTTTGAAGATCGTTCATAACTATAAAGTAAAGTAAGAATTAGGTTAATTGTGTATTAGCTAGTTATAAACTAACTAAAGGGAGTCAGAGGATATAGACTATTTCGAAAGAACTATAAAAAGATTGAGCTGAAGCTGGCTTTTAATAAGATGCTCATTTATTATTTTTTTTAAGGATAAGAACACATGAGCACATGACTTAATATTGACTACGTAATAGGCGTTGTTAATATAGATGCTTAACTTTATTAGAATCATCCATGCTTAGGTAAATTGAACAAAATGCTGTGCTTCAACATGTAATAAAAATATTTTTAAAGTTTTTTTTTTACGTTTATGCCAATATCTACAAATTATGAAAAAATTGACTTACTCCAATCGCAAGTCAATGACGTCGTAAATGTTAGTACAAAAAGATCAATTGCAAGTAATTACATCTAACCGGTTTAATATATGAAAGAAGGTCATGGTCAGAACATGATACGTGAGGTATATTGTGAAACAGCGAACCAATCATGCATTTTATACACAAAGTGAATATTTTTGGTGGTATTAGTAAAAGGGATGACTATTTATATTCTATCTCAATTGCAAAGTTTTCTTGTAACGTCATAAAATTTATGTGTTTCCCGTACTTAGAAAATGTAAATATTTATTGTCCTGTCCAATATTAAGGTAAGCTTCACCTTTCTATATTTCTAATTTCTACTGTAATTAATAACAAAATGGACTTTAGTTCCACTTAAATTTTGAAATACTGAATGACGATTTTTTTTTTTTAACTTTATCATTATCATTATTATTTTTATATTGTGCGTATGAGAATAACTTAGATGGACTAAAATGAACATTGAACAATAATTTTGATCTAACGTTTTCTCAAACTTCTGCGTTGAGTTCTACCCAACTATTTCGTGTGATATTTTCCTTAATAAGCATTTCTTTTCCTGTATGTGTCACTATTACCAGCATATATAAATATGTTCACTTGCATACAATAATACATGGATGAAGATTATTATTATTGTTATAATTATTATTATTATTATTAGGGATGTCAACGAATATTCGAATATTCATTCGATGGGTTGATATTCGAATATAGATTTAAGATTCGAATATTCGGTGATACATATTTTATAAAAAGAAGTACTGTGATTAATAAATTTTGATTAAATGAAAACCTAAAACTAAAAGGCGAGAAGAGTATACTTATCAAAATAAATTTAAATGAATGTCTGATAGAATTACTCCGTAATTAATATTGTAAAGGGCTCAATTTCAGAATAAATGTGTAAATTACTTGATTATCTAGGTTGTACATAATCCTGAATTTTATATTCATTATCGGTAAATTATTACCTAGGAAAATTGTCTATGGAAATATTTGTTTTTATTTTTAAAATATTTTATCAAAGATTATTATCGCATCTCTTAGTAGGCTGATAATTGTAATTAATTACACGTATTGAAATCTAAACAGTATACGACTATCCTGCCTTTGGTAAGACGACTGGTTCGTCAGTTGGAGCTACTATAAATTTATTAAATTATCAAATTTGTTAAAATAATATTTTTCTACATTTAAATCAATTACTTATTTCAAACATTGACAAATATCAAATGGAATTCCTTATTGTACACCTACAAAAGCCTTCACACAATTTTACTTCCAATATAAGAATACCTACCCTAAACCTTTCATGAGAGTAGGATGATGCATATTTAAAATAAACCAGATTTTATTTATTTTATCGAATATTCGAATATATTCGAATACTTTCATTGAATATTCGAATATGAATTATTGACCAATTTGACATCCCTAATTATTATTAAGGTCTTCCGTCTCAACGGAAGACCTTCTTATTATTCTGTTGTTTCTTTTCAACTTTTTTTATTATTATTATTCTTACCGATTTTGTGCACGAGATTTCTCGTAGATGCATGGATGGATTTTCATGAAAATTTCAGCAATGATGGCAAATTACACGAACTTAAGGCATTTTTTTTATTTTGATGATGTCACTTCCGGTCGCGAGTTATTCCTGATTTTCTTTATTTATCTTGAAATTTTGTCCGGGTCTTTCCTCTAAAATGGTTAAAGAGAGAGTCATGAAACTTTCTGGGATAATAGATCATGATCTGTAAATTTGTCTCCGGTGTTTTGTTTTTTCCGGCGTCACTTCCGTTGTCCACCGGAAATAGTTTAAAAATATGCAATTTTTGATTTTTTTTCATTTTTAAATGTTTATAACATTGACATATACAGTGTTTCAAGTCATTTCATTTCCACAAGAAGTTGTACTTCTAAACTGGAAGTTGTCCAAAAAATGAGTATTTTTCATCCAAACTTTTAGGAAAGATTTGTACCCACTCATTATGGAGTTTTAAGTCGTTTTGAGCACTTCTTGTCATACCGGAAGTAAATTTAAAAGAACCGGAATTGGGTTGAAATTAAAAGATATCACTCTTTCATGTGTTTCTAAACATATTTTGAATAATTCAATCGCCTATTTTATTCAAATATACTTGTTCTTCCTTCTTTTCTTTCTTTTTTTTTTGAGTAAATCTATCACAGTCAACATCGTAAATCGGACGGAAGACCTACTCGTTGCTTAGCAACGAGCTTTGCTCTAGTTATTATTATTATTATTATTATTGTCCGAAAAAGTAATTTATAACATTTGTTTGCAGTCAGTAATAATAAATTTGCTATGTACATTTTCAAAATTTAATCATATTTTGAAATACTGTTAACTAAAAAGATACATGTCCACTTATCTATTTTTATTTGTGCTTAAAAATTTCCAGTCAGGGACAGAACAATGCACCCTTAAATATGAAGATTGAAAACTTCCTATAGGCACTATACGGAGCAATTCTTCTCTATCGACATTTCGATATATTCTAAATAATGTTAGAAACCTGTTGCTTAGACGTACTAAACAAGTACATAAAATGAACGACTATTTTTTTTTTAATATCAAGGTCTTTGACTCCTTAAAGATACATAAAAAAATGAAGTACTATTTTTATGATCACGGTCTTTGACTCTTTAGAGATGCATAAAAAATTATTCATCTTGTCAGGTAGATGACTTAATTATGCATTTTTTTTTATTCCAGTTCAATCCATTTCCTTTGGAGATAAATGTTATTTTTTGAAGATTTTTTTTTAAGAAAAGGAGGAGTTTAAAAAGTTATGCAATTCAAAAAGATATAAATAAGATCCCCATTGATTTTGCACCAAAAGTACGAAAGTCAAGATGAGAAATTCATATATGCACAAAATGGTTTTAAGATGATAAATTTACTTCCCTCTTTGCTTTTGCAATGAAATTTTATACCTTAATTTTTTATGACTGAAAGAAGATCCATTTTAACTTCATGGTCAAAAGTTCAAGCTCAGAAATCTGTATACATTTATTGTTTGATTGAGTTTATTTTGTTTTACGTCCAGTTTGATATTTTTTCTGTCATAAAGAGACGTCTGTGACGGTACATATTGTCGTTTTGTACATGTTGTCGTCGGCGACAATATGTACCTACCCTCACTGCACATATTGTCGTCCATCGGTACATATTGTCATCGGCGACAATATGTACCGAGACGAGCCTTATTTTCCTCCTGCAAAATGGACGACAATATGTACAGTCAAGCACCAGCATATATTGTCGTCGGCAACAATATGTACAGTCAAGGTTGGCTTTATTGTCGTCGATATATTGTTTTGAGGCATATTTACTTGAGAAAGGAAAGAGAGATTGACAAACACACACGCACGCACGGAGGGAGACAGACAGCATTATTCACAATACTGTAGGTAGAAAACTTTTTGGTCAGAAAATTGTGTTCAGGATTGATGAACATCACTATGATGTGTCAAGATACCACAATTCTTGAGACATGATAAATCAGCCTATTCTTTTTTCTTGTAATATATACTTGGAGATTGAATACAGGTATGAGTTGTTTGGGGTTTTTTTTTGTTCAGTACTAATGATTATTTGGAAATTATCTTTTGCGTTATTCTTATATACAATTATGTACCGATATAATTGGTGTTGGGGTTGACATTTATAGATCACCTGAACTGGAAGTTCAAGTGAGCTTTTCTGATCACATTTTGTCTGACCGTCCCTTTTCACAATTTCAGCTTCTTCTCAAGAAGTACTGGGTCAATTTCAATCAATCTTGCCACAAAGCATCAGAGGATAAACAGGATTTAAGTTTGTTCAAATGATGGGTCATGCCCTCTTTCAAGGGAAGTAGTTAAGAATTGGTGAACATTTAGTGATTTTTTTTTAAAAATCTTCTCGAGAACCATTGTGTCAGAAAAGTTGAAATTTATGTGAAAGCTTCATTATGAGGTGTAGATTCAGTTTTATTCAGATAATGTCCCTCGGGGGAAGGGTGTGGCTACAATAGGTGATCAAAGTTTTTCATAGAATATTTAGAAAATATTCTTTCATAATCTTTTTTCAAGAACTACTGCTAATGTGACAGCCTCATTACATAGCGTACGTTAATTTTGAGGTGCTGGTACGAAAAATATCCCTCATTGCTTATTGACCCTAAGTGCCAAGTATCGGTCTAAATTTGCAGCCCTCCATCGGTAAGTGGTGACGTCTACATACGAATGAAAAATTCTTGAGATGGACTTTATAAAAACAAAAACAAACAAACAAACAAACAAAAACAAAATCAATTTTGTTCAAATCATGACCCCAGGGGTAATATTAGGGCACAATGGGTGATCAAAGTTTTACATAGGAATATATACAGAAAATCTTTAAAAATCTTCCCAAAACAAGACAGATGAAGCACAGGTGCACCCCTCCCCATTCCAACCCCCCGCCTGTGGTTAGATTTTTTTTCTTTTGTAAATTCTGTTTGTTTAACTTGTATATACTCTCAATTTAGTCCACAGATAAAATTTCATAATTAAATTATTTACCTAACATATACAGTAACACACCTTTAAATAAAAATGACTTTTTTTTTAACCGCGCACCCCCCCCCCCTCCCCTCCATTCTGAAATTTCTAGATCCACCACTGAGGAACAGCAGTAGGCCCGTGAATAGTGCTGTTTATATGGAAGTATCCTTTGGTACGTAGTGTAGATTCAAGTACTAGTATCTTCAAATCATGACCCCAGGGCTAGTGTGGGGCCACAATGGGCGATCAAAGTTTTACATAAGAATTATCATTTCAAAAAAAGCAAAGCAATGATAAGTCATATTTATATGGAGCATTGCCGTGCATGTCATGCGACATGTTCTGATGGACGACAATATGCGCCGTGAGGGTAGGTACACATTGTCGCCGGCGACAATATGAACAGGACGACAAAATGTACCGTCAGAATCACGCAGCATGAAATAGCATACGAGACACGTCAGTGTGATTCACACACCAATTATAACTACCAAAAAACAACAAAAGAAATCTTTAAGCGACAATATCTGTTGGGCGACAATATGTACAGTGAGGGTGAGGCACATAATATCGCCGGCGACAATATGTACATGTGTAACTTTTCAGCCGGCGACAAAATGTACCGATGGACGACAATATGTGCAGTGAGGGTAGGTACATATTGTCGCCGACGACAATATGAACAAAACGACAATATGTACCGTCACAGATGTCACCATATACCGCTTCAAATTTAGACCTTTACTCAGCACTTAGGGCCATTGAGCAATGAGGGTTCTTTATCGTGCCAACGCCTACCGTGACACGGGGCCTCGATTTTTAAGGTCTCATCCGAAGGACCACAACTTTCAATTCAAAGTGCCGCTTGGCGAAGGAACAGTTGCTACCTATTTTTTTATCGACTTAGGTCATTCGCGGCCATGACTCGAACACATGACCTTCTGATCACGGAGCGAGCGCTCTACCGACCGAGCTACTGTGCCTATACATGTATTGCATAAAATGGTTTTCAGAAAACAAGTTGTCTTTGAGCTTTTGCATTGAAATAAGATTTCATAACTGTCAATGACATAAAAGGACCTCTGTTGATTTTGAGGTCAATAGTTCAAAGATCAAGGTAAGAAGTTCATGTATTGCCTAAATGATTTTCAGATGATGAGCTACCTTAAAAAAAGAAACCTATTGATTTTGAGGCCAAAAGATGAAAAGTCAGTTTTTATTTTCTCTCTCCATCACCTTTTTTTTTTTTTTTTTTTTTTTTAAAAAAACTTTTCAACTCTCTTATCCTGTCCCTATGTTAGATATGAATTCTCTGAATTTGCTTGTTTTACATTTTAAAATCCAATTATTTTGCCCCTGTACCCTATTTTATAATATTACTTATTTTTGTTTCTTTTTATTTATTTCTCTTCTTGTTACCAACTTGACATAATTCTTACTTGTACTTGAATTGTTATGAGATAACGTTTATTTACTATACCATGAAATTATTATTATTATTATTATTATTATTATTATTATTATTATCATCATTATTATTAATTTATTTATTTATTTATTTATTTATTTATTTATTTATTTATTAATTAAATAATTAATAGAGAAGCTTACAAGATTCACATTTAACTTTCTTTCCAAAAAAATCGTTTGAACAATCTCATTAAATAAGTCGAAATGAAACTGTTTTGTTACATTACATAGTCTACCTTTATCGTACTTCATTCCAAGATTTTTCTGCCCATTAATTTATTTTCGTTGGAGAATGAATATTTATTATAATTATTTCCATTTTCTTAATATCATAATCTCACTCTTTATCTTTAAATTTATTTTGATATCATGTCTGAATGAAGTTTAACAATGTATCAATATAATGTTTTCCTCAGAAGAAAACTGAATAAATTCAAAATTCTTTCAACAGTTTTAGAAACATGTATGCTATAGTTGGCAGATCGTTGGAAATCTTACAAAAAATTCATTAACGTCGACAATTGTCAATTTGATTAGGATATGCATGTATAAAATAATGTAATACATTTTCCATAAAATATTGGTAATCATGTTTATTTTGCAAAGCTTTTCACTTAAGTATCGAACACTTTCGAATACAAAAAAAAATATTTATTCATATATAAATATCGATTTTAATTACAAAGAGAAAAGTGTTGAAATTTAATTGATACAGAATGCAGCATTTTCAGAGTAGATGAGCTGAATTGATGAACAACATGAAACCATACTTATGGTAAAGTTATGAATAAGCGTACACTAGACTTATGCATTCTAATCACGAATTATTTAAAGTATTTAATTAAAAAAAATCCTTTTTTGTTCTACCAACAATGTACATGTATAAATTCATTTTTGAATCGTCATGTACCCTAAGAAATATAAATAATATAAGGCGTTTTTTTTCTTAACGGAAGTAAAAAAAAAAATCAATCAGTTTAGATAGATTGAGCAACGTCTCTGTTACTGGAACAATGTACTTTTAACTGTGTTTGTAATATATATAACGATGGAAAATTTGCTTTTGGCAAAATGTTTCACCCATCATTAGAGACCAAAAAAAAAAAAAAAATGGAGAAGGAAATTGAAATGTCAAAATTTAATTTATAATTATTCCGAATAAAATTATTTTTATGTAATAATTAAAATACTTTTTGTCCAAACTCAAAAATTGACGTTTGTTGAAAATGTACAGTCTAAAAAAAAATTAATTTTTTTAATTCCTTTGATGCCTTGATTTGATGCGCAAATTCTTTTTTTTTTTTTTTTTTTTTTTTTTTTTTTTTACAAATTGTTAGGATGTTTTATAAAAATGCTTAAACATTTAGTCTAACAACTACTTCATTGTTATCGGCCACACATCATCCCTTCGAATGATTGATTGATTGAATTTAAATTTTAAAATTCTTAAATTTGGGTCAAAATTTTTCGGAATTTTACTGTGTTCGAGAAATCTTTTTATTGCAAGGTTATTTATCCATCTGTGTCCCTTTTCACAAAATAAATAAATAAATACATCTAACGATTAAAAAAAAAGTTCCCATTCCTCAACAGGTATCTAAGCTGAGCAGGACACGAAAAAGTTTTATATTTCTATCACATTTGATTACATTGTAAAAATATCTAAGCAAAAAAATATATTTATTTATTTATTGAACAAAAAAATTACAGAATTGTAAAAAAAAAATAATAAATAAATAAATAAATAAATAAAAAATAAAAAATCATAGTCATAAGATGTTTTGTAAAAAGGGGCACTGATTTATAAAACTTGAAATTTATATTTCATTATGTTCTTGAGGCAGAAGAATTTTTTTATAAAGGAAAAACAGCACCCCTCCGGATATTGAATCCATGAATACACTGCGTTAGCCTGTAGTCCGTAACACGCTATGCTTGCAATAGCAGTCATGAATTTTGAATATGAAACTTTAATTTACTTAAATAAAAAGTTTGTTACTTTTAGTTTTGGCAAAAACTATGGAAATACACTGTAAAAAATGTGCTTAGGAAATAAACACTTCTATTACGTGTTTAGATCTAAACGTGTTTGATATTGTGTTTAACAACAAAACACTTATGTCTAAATGTATTTAAAATCTATACGCGTTTAGATATTGAACATGTTTTTTGTTTTAAATTCGGTCAAGTGCAGAGTTATCTTCCCGGAAATGATACATATTTGAACGTTAATAAGCGCGGTTGTCGAAACAAAGAAAATCACAACAAAACGGTAAACGATGTTTTCAAGAAAGCTGATGAAAACTTGAGTGCCAACCACCGCAGAAATAGTGAAAAACATGTGAAAGGCTCATTGTTATTGCTGTAGGGTATGTATACTTTTGTTTTTTATATTAAATAAACATGATGAGCAAAGTAAATAACATTGCACTTTATACCAAGGATGTTTTTCGGTGTTATATCATGTATTCATTAATGAGAGTAAATATTGAATCTATAGTTGCAATAATATTTATTTAAACATTTTTATTATATGCTTAGTAATTAATGTAAAACTTCAGCATGTTCAGTGAGGAGCACATATACTTTTACTTAAATGCAACGTACGTCTTTTCTTACAGGTTAACTTAATTGGATAGCCGAGAGAAAGAACAAAATTCATTTCTGATAATGGATGTGAGTTATACTGCCGTAGAAAATACCTTCAAGATTATCCAGATACTCTGCTGCTTTGTTTACATCACGACGAATTTGAAATAGTAATCCGTATTGCATCACACTGCAAGAAGCACACCATAGCTGGAGTCTTTTACATGTATATTTACTTTGTATTGTGCTACTGGTACAAAATCCAGACAATTCAACAACTTGGATGTTACTAACTCTTTAGATGCCAGTTAGTTTTATATGTCAACACTTCTAAAAGACTTTGTAATAAACAATGGAAACCATTCACAAGTAAAAGGAATTCCACCAAACAATGATTCCGTTACTGCGTGAGAACACTTTACTGTGTGTTAGGCCTTTTTTTAATCATTTTAATATGATGTTTAGAAGTAAATAAAACTTAAAACGGACACACCTGTTATATGTTTGGTTTTCTTGCAGATCCTTGTTTAAAACATTGATATGTTTAGCTTCTAAACGCGAATCTAAGTGTTTAGAATTGTGTTTAACCTCTAAACATGTATGTATTTAGGTTTAAAACACTTTCCATTACGCGTATTGAAATTCAACATGTTTAAGATTTAAACGCATTAAAAAAAGTGTGACAAGAATGTGCTTAGAAATGTGTCTATCATCTAAACACATTTTTTACAGTGTACATTTACCATAGTTTAGTTGATTATATTAAACTATTATTTATTATAGTAAACTACAGTTCACTAACTTAAGCTTTAGTTTCATATAGTGTCAAAGTAAATATTTCGATTAACTTTATAGTGAATATCTGTGACGGTACATATTGTCCATTGTCGTTGGCGACAATATGTACCCATCCTCACTGCACATTTTGTCGTCCATTCACACATATTGTCGACGTTTGAAAAATTTTACATGAACATATTGTTGCTGGCCCTCACTGCACATATTGTCGCCCCACAGTGAGGGTTGCTTAAGGTATTTTCTGTCCCCCGCTTTCGCGAAAGCGTGGGGACATTAAATCTCATTCGTCTGTCATTCTGTCTGTCAGTCTATCCTCTCTCTGTCTGTCACAAAAACTTTAATCTTGGTCATAATTTTTTAATGAGAAAAATTAGTTCTTTCATATTTCACATGTACATTACATGTGACAAGACCTTTCCAAATATACTAAGATTTTTTTCTGACCCATGACCTTGAAGTTTCACCTACTTTTCAAAAATATTTACATTTTTTTTTACCTTGCTCCTAACTTTTGAATGAGAATAGATAAGGCTTTCATATTTCACGAGTACATTGCCAGTGACAACACCTTGCCAAATTTACTATGATTTTAGACCCTGTGGCCTTGACCTTGAAATTTGACCAACTTTTCAAAAATTTTGATATCGCTTATGACTTTTGGATAATAGAACAAAGGGTCTTCATATTTGACATGTGCACTACCTCTTACAAGACGTTTCCGAACATGCAACGACTTCTGACCATGAGCTTGAAGTTTGACCTAATTTTCAAAAATGCTAACATTGGTGATAACTTTTGAATGAGAGAAGACAGGGCCTTCATCATTGACAAGTGCATTTCCTGTGACAAGGCGTTTCTGAATGCATAATGACATTTGTCCCTGTGACTTTTACGTTGAAGTTTGACCTAATTTTCACAAATTTATGACTGTTGCCAACTTTTGAAGGAGAGAAGATAGGGCATTTATATTTGACATGTGCATTACCTCTTTCAAGACCTTTCCAAATTTACTCTGGTATTTTACCTCGAACTCGTGACCTTGACCTTGAAATTCAACCTACAGTCTTTTTCGATTTTTTATTTACATTGTTAATAACTTTTGAAGGAGAGAAGATAGGGCTTTCATATTTTACATGTACATTACCTATGACAACATCTTTCAGAAAGATATATCACTTCATTACCTTGGCCTAAATGTTTTTGTATATTGTATTATGATATTTGACCTCATGACCTTGGTCTTGAAGTTTGATGCAGTTTTGAGAAGCTTTAATCTGAATTTTTATTTATTAAACAATTTATAATTTTTTTTGAACGACGGACAGACAAGACAGGGCACAAAAACAAGACAGTTACAATATGCCATAAATAACTGCATCCCAGCCACTAAGACACCGAAATCGGAGGACCACAATTCTTTGAATTTACTTGTTTGTTGTTGCAGTTTTGTGAATGTTATTGGTGTGTAAATCACACAGACGTGTCTCTTAGCTTATTTCATATAGAGCGATTGTGACAGTACATATTTTCCTGTACATGATGTCGCCGGCGACAATGTGTACCTACCCTCACTGCATATTTTGTTGTCCATTGGTACATTTTGTCGCAGGCTGCATAATTATACATGTACATGTCACTGGCGACAGTACGTGTACCCTCACTGCACACATTGATATAAGACGGCGTCCATTTACAAACTACAAGACGGATCTGCATGGTCTTTCTGATATTATTTTCCACATTCATCATGATAAATGAGATGTTTAGTTTCTTAACATGAATATTATATATATCAAAGAGTTTTCGACAAAAATTCATAAACTATTAATCATATGCATATCATAAGAAGTTTCACTCTAATGAAATAAATGAAGTCAATGTTGACAAAAGGTAGTAACTAGCAGATAAAGACTGTTTTTGAAAACTTGAATTGAAGAAGTTCCAAGATGCTTAGGACAAAACCACAAGAATATTGTATTACTCTAATTGTTTAAGTGATTTACATTGCCTAACTAGTAAATCAAAGGTTACATTGTTATTTCATTCACTGCTTTGATGGTGACGAATGATTTAGTTAATTCATTGTTTTCGCCAAAATCGTATCTATTTATCAAATTCCTGCGAATCGTAAAAAAAATTGTTATTGATATGCAATATCGTTAAACTGATCAATTTCACTTGCCAAAATAAGAATCTTTTGAAGTAATTAAAGAGAAAACATTAGTTAGTCAACTACAAGATGTTTGAAAGGTTTTGGCTAAATATTGGCTCGATTGCATAATTCTGGGTATAACTGACCACGTATTAGCGACACTATATCGTGTCATGGCTTGTTGGCTAATTAGATGGTGGAATAAAAAGCCTAGTAAGGCACAGACTTTATAATAGAAAGCTGATCAAGTTATTGGTTATAAATCTCGCCAACGCGATAAAATTACAGTATAAATACCACAACGTTTTCAAAACACCGTATCACATCACCGTCACAAAAGGGGTGGAGGGCTGAAAGTGATGACTCTTAGAGGATGAAATCATGGAGAAGCTTTATCCAAATATTTTGGACATATTAACAGTTTAGGGACTATATATCATATGCGAGAAATATAATATCAATTTTTCAAAGAAGTACGAAATTGGAATAGTAATAAAATATAAAAGGTAAGAAAGTCTTCTTTAAAAAAATTAATTTGCATAAAACAGAATGTATGCAGTATCATATCCATCTCCAATAAGGACTGTTACAGTTATCAAGATTAAGAAAGATAAGATCTGAAATGTCTTCATCTTGTACAAAGTGGATCAAAGATCGACTGTGCTTTAGAATTAACTCGTCATATTGAGGAAGGTAATCAGAGAAATGGGACAAGATTACCCTCGGGAAATCGTACAATTCAGAACACTCCGCTGTACCTGTGCTATTTCAGGTATTGGAAGACAACATATTAATAACTGCACTTTAATTTTATATTGTTAATACCATCAAAATGGGAAACAGTTTTTAGTCGGATGAGGTGAAAAATTAAATTATTGCCAAACATATGATAACGTTCATTTTACTATTGGAATGATATCAGATACATTTGTACATATGATTAGAAAATTTAGTTTAACATCTGTGTCCCCATTTTGCGAAAGAGGCGAAAGTTTCAGTTCCACATTTTATATAAAAAAAAAATGTATCATGCGGTTAACTTTATATTTAATTCTTGTATAGGATAAGAAAGGCATGTTTTTCAAGAACATCATTCGGTGATTTTTATTGCTCTCTAAATTGTTTTCTCTTTGGATTTAAAAACTTATAGTTTTCTTAATGGATTATGGATGTATTTCTTGTTGGAAAAAAATATGGTCCTTCATTTTATATAATTTGACTTTGTGGTTTTTTTTTTAAATTGGTTGAAAAAATTAAAAAGAAATCGATAAGATTCTCAGCAATTTCCACACGTATATCGGAACACCAGAATTAAAAGAGCATCTTGATCAAGAAAAATTTCCTGATTATTTTCAATCAAACATTGCAATTAAGCACAAATGACACTCTTCCGACAAATAACTGAAATTTTGTTTGAGCGACAACGCTATGGTGACGCTCTAACCTTCAAATTCTGCTGATATTTCTAAGGCATTACTTTGATTCCATATACGAAGAGTTTTCGGCGTCGCTCAAATTCATTTTCCCTATTTCTAATGACTTTCGGAGTTTTCAGTGTTGTCATTAAATAAATCGTCCTGATTTTTACTGGGAAGGGGAAACATTAGTGTGGCAAGTATTTTTTTTTCTATGCAGCTAATAAACCTCGTCACTTTAATTTTCAATTGAATCGTAAGGTGTGGTCCTGTTTCGAAAGCATAGGAGGGATATAGTTCAAAATCGATATAAAACTTTTAAAAGAAAAAAAATCATCTTAGCTTAATTCGCAAATGGCTTGTGAAGAATCCGACATCCAACGTGTGCTTTAATAGTAAAATACCCCGAAAAGAAATATTTACTGCAGTTAAGTTCCTCTACTTGCAATGGTATAACATTATGTCATAAATCCATGCTGTCCTAATATGATGTGCATAAAAACATAGTGAATTTGGACCATAAAACTGTCCGAGCATCTAACCACTGTCGATATTAAGTCATCACAAATAATATACTAATATGAACAGCGTTGCACGTGTTTAATTTTTTTCATGACACTTTTGAATTAACATTATGGCAAAGTGATAAAGATACAATTTAATTTGATTTCAACAACATAATTGAAAGATTATTAAAAAGAAATGAGAGAAAAAAATTAGCAAAGAAAAAAAACTAAGTGTTGCAGACATAAAGGCTAATTCTCAAATTTTAAGAAGTAATGTATAATGCTCGACATTCGCACAGATTTCTGCATATTGTTGGTGTGTTACCCTTGCAATCTCCAGTTTAACTTATTTATATATAACTTGTAAGATTGAGTACACAGCAACATTGACAAAGTGTTAAAATTTATATCTTTATATATTTTTCAGCTTCCGAGATTACCAATCACCCACAACAAAATCACCAATGTTGAAATTATGCATGTTATCACGTCAATATGGGTAAGATCTCTCTCTCTCTCTCTCTCTCTCTCTCTCCATTTTTTAAAACGTTCATGGTAGATTATTTTAGTTTAGAAAAGTTTTCTTCATGGATTTGTTTGATTTTAATAAATTTCTAGATCACAATATGGACAATCAGCATTATGATAAAAGCACAAACTGAAGAAGAACCAAATCCAATACAGACCCAGGCAAATTTACTGAGAGCAATCCTTTGGGAAGAAAGGTGATTTTTTTCCCTCTGACAGTTCACATTTAAAGTTCCAATACAACTACACAGTTCTGTTAACATGTATATGTATCAAAATTTGTCTCCGATATCTGATTAAAAAAATCCATATGGAAGAAAAAGTGCTATTTTCCTATAATAATAAATTATCTGTCGTGAATATGGAATGACATAGAGATAATAGCTATAAAATCAAAATTGACACATGTGGTCCAATGCTCGTACATGTAATTATAAGTGTATGAAACCCAGCCCATTTCTGGACTCTCTCAACATACCTTAATAAACCGTCTAAAAGTAAAGTAGCTCATGTTTTGCTAAAAATTAATCCACATGAATGTAAAGAAAAGTATTTATTGTACTGTACAGCTTATAAAAATTTACTGATTTTTGAAATATCGAACTTTCAAAAAAAAAGAAGTTTTTCAACTGACGTGATTAAAATTTCCTCTGGGTTGGATAAGACTAGTCTACATTCAACAGCAGTTTTAGTTTTGAATATAGATGTTAACATAGTCATGTTAGTGAGAATCTTTGCATTGTAAACTAAGTAATAAGATCTAAAAGCCGATATAGACCATATAAAGCACGTGCAATAGGATTACATCATGCTTTGTCATTCCTCATGATAAATTTAAGAGCAGGCTTTTTGATATCATAGACAACTGTTTTCTCAATAAAAAAAACTCGTAAATGTTCTTACCTTGTAATTAGTCATCTGGAAAATTATTCAAGTTTGTTAAAAATCATTTCAATTCTACAAAGGCATTCTTAAGTTGATATTAAAAAGTGCTAGAGTTCCTTAATGACAATATCTATGTAGTATTTGGAGACCAGGACTTCCAAGAAACTGGAATTTCGATGTCACCAGTTGTGTTCCTTTATTAGCCGACTATTATTTTATACTTATGAAGCAGAAACTACTCAAAAAACTTTCACATGAGAATGGGAAAAAACTCTGCTGCGCCTTTCAGTTCAACATTCGATACATCGACAATGTCTTATCTGTTAACAATAGGTATTTTCATTCATACATGAACTCGATATATCCAAGTGAATTTGAAATAAAGGACACCGTAAAGTCTGCAGTATCTGCTGCATAATTGGATATTTTACTCCCTTTGCCAACTAACAACCAAACTATAAGACAAACGGGATGATCTCAGCTTTTCCATCGTCAACTTCAGTAGTATTCTACAATCATGTGTTTATGTCTCCAAACTGATTCGATACTCAAGAGCATGTTCTGAGGTCTGCTAATTTTTTAACAGAGGCAGACTACTGACAAATAAGTTGAGGTTACAGGCTTTTCAACTATCTCGTTTAAAATCATTTTCGTAAATTCCATGATCGTCATAATGACCTTGTGTGCAAAATACAACCTATTATTGGGTCGTATTTTAACTGACATGTTTCCCACCAATTGTTAGGCCATTGTTTTTAAACCATTTTGACTAAAGAATACTCCGTTTACCTTATCAATACAGAGTACCCACGGCGGGAGTGACCGGTCGACAGGGGATTTTCACTCTTCCTAGGTATCTGATTTCACCTCTGGTGTTTTCAGTGTTCCGATTTTAGCTCTATGTGTTTTTCGCTGGACTTATAAAATGGGTCACTGTTCATTATCTTCACCTTTTACTTTTTCCCTTCCTGTCGTTCAAAAATTCAAAATAAAGCTATTGCATTAAACTATAGTAAGAATTAAAACATTTAGAACAGGTTTAAATCGAATCAAATCCCTTATACTCAAAAGGAGATAAGAATATGTATGCTAGTATGCCTGCTTACCTGTGTCCGAAAAGAGCTTTACATACACTTTGGTTTACTAAATATATGTATTAGTATCTATAAAATCAGTTAAAGCAATCCGGTGCTATTCTTTCAAATTAAGTTGATAACTAGAAACAAAATATTGAAAACAATCACTTGACGATTAATTTTTAGCAACATCTTTTCTTTCTGTCTGTCTTTTTTCTCTCCTTGCTTTGTTATTGTTCTTGCACTATTATTTTAATTAGTTAGACATCTTTATAAGAAGAATATCTTATGATTTCATTTGATAATTCTTTGAATATATAATATAAATCATTTTCTGATTAAAAATTTAAAATGACCAGAATTGAGCATACTGAAGATGAGACAGTTTTATCCATGCTTTCGTGAGTTCCATTCTCCAATTTTTTCATCGTCACGTCATGTTTTATCTACTGTCTTAAGTTTAGAATTGGCAGATGAAAGGAATGTCAGAATGTTTTATTAATGTAAAGGAAATTAGGAATTTGGAAAGCAATGCTAGAATGCTGCTTTATTAATATAACTTCACTCCTCGGTAGGGTATTTCAATTCTGTGGATTATCAATAGTGAACTTTTATGAATCTAATGAAGCCAAAAATTTCCCATATAATATTGATATAAGCTAATAGCAACTGCGTCAATTGAATCCTCTATATCTACCAAACATGGTCAGCTGATCATGTAATTCAGTGATATAATTGCTCAGTATCAACTCGATCATACACAGTGTCCTTTGTATATTTATCCAATTAGCGTAATTACACCGGATATTCAAACCAGCTTTCCGCATATCCATTGTATCTTTAGTTTTGTGAGTATGGTATGAAGTGACCGATCCATTATGACTTTGTCTCCCTCTTGCTTTACGTGGGCACAAAAAATATTATCATTGTGTCCTTAATTTATTTTTTTTTTGTCGAATATCATTTTCGGTTATGTAAATGGTGACGCAAATTATAGAATGCAACCATCCAGGATAAAGCAAAAAAAAGTTGTGAACATACCATGGACAAATTCTTCCCTTCAGAATTTAATCTTTCTGCACAATCAAACTTTGGTCTATAGTAAATGCCAAAGCTTCCAAAATTTTTATTACACAGTCTGCATATTCATGAAATTCATGTTACTGCAAATGTTTTAAAATGCAAAGGGAAAGATGTTTCAGTAAGTAGATCCATAATTTCGTATTAATTTTGAATTTCGAGATATGTAGACCATACAACAACAGTTTTGAAGGTTTCTTATCAACAGTCATTATAGACCAATGATGTAAAAAATATTTATCGTTTCCACGGAATTTTGATAAATATAATTCTTTTTTTCTATGAAATTTTGCCCTCGATACTTTCACAGAACTATGTTTAATCTAACTTGGTATCAATGTACACTACCAAAATACTGTGCAGTGTGCTCTCTTAATAGGGGATTTGAACAATGCATTAGGGACTTTTTTTCAACAATTTCTTAAACGTTATCGCTTTCGCACCAAAAATGTCCAAATTCCTGAAATAATAGTACAGTACATTAACAGTATATTGAGGACGTCCTAAAATGGGATGGGTTTTCATAAGCCTTTCAGTATCACAAAGCTAAGCATATGCTTGTTTTATATATGCATGAACATGTGATATGCACGTATTTACGCACAAAAATATATATATATTACGGTGCATTGGTGAGTTAAGCATAACATATGACAGCATAATAGATTTCATCGTATTTTTTTTCTTTAGGGAATTTGAAGAAATCGGAAAGCGAGCTTATCATACACTCCCTCAACATAGTGGATTAGCAGACTGCTGCCCGACAGTGTCACAAAAAATAAGTCCCATTGGTGGCCTCTCTAGGGAAGGGAGACTACTTAAGTTATACAGAGACCCTCGCACAGTTCAAAGATTTTACGAGACTTCTTGCGCCGCCGGGGTCTTAAACCGACCCTGTCAGTACGTGGACAGCATGCGGCGCTCTAAATGTGTTCAAAGCTACACCTATGTCTATGCTATTGTAAGGGATTATAACACTACACAACCATACCGAATGGACTATATGAGATTAAAGTCGGGGTGCACCTGCAAAGTATATGACCAGCGTACAATTGAAGATTTAACGGATTGACCTTACGGACTTTTGATATAGATATCTCTCATTTTTACAAGAGTCTACTTCATGTGAAAATGAATCACTTTAAGACTTCCTGTTTTTGCCTTTTAAAGCTTCCAAATTAAAAAAAAAAAAGAACTTTCCAGCTTAGCTTTTTCATTGGAGTTTCGTAGGCAATAATTGATTACTGTATTATCGTAAGAAAGTATTGAAAGATGTGCCTAAGAAATTGATCTAGCCAATTTTTTTGTAATTAACATTGGCCGTAGTGTTTGATTTCAATATCACTTTGTTATGTTCACTTATTTTATAAGCAGTTTTGAAAATGCCTTATAGATGAATGCTTTAGAATTTTACTACATATGAACGTGCTTCATTGCTATTGTAATTGCCAATACTTATTATTTCCCGAATTCAGACAACCGAATTGTATTGTTACTTACTTCTTGTTAAAACAAACTGTATTTGATTATGTTTTCTCTAACTGCCCAGAGTGTTTTGTTGTTATTATTCGGGACTCTTGGATATTAATGACTTCACGATCTCAGTCTAGATTAGGGTTAAGTCATTTGCATGAGTTTACTTCGTGATGCAAAATTCCATTTCGTCATCAAACTGTCGACGATTGTTCTTCATCAGTCTTCTCCAAAGACTACCCATTCCTTCTACTTTTCTTGGATATTATGCGAGAATATAAGTAAACATAACCAATTGCATTACTCCAGCTTTATCATAAGTTCTGATAAAATGAATATGATATCTTGTATGTTACGTTTAAGCATTAAAAACCTTTTAACAATAAACTGATTTATGCTGACACCCTTCAAACAAATAGATTAAGCTTGTTGAACGACACACAAGGTTACAAAAGTATACCACCCTCTCCTTCGGAAAGGGGTATAAAATGCAAAAAGGCCTTAGCTGGTTTGCTAATACAATCTGTCGTTTAGGTCAAATTTGACTTATGTCTCTCATACAAATTATAAGGCCATTATTTTCACACGGATTAACTGCGGATTTCTCCTTTTACCCGACCATGACAAGCAGCTCACGGCAAGTGTGATCCCCTCCCCCCTCTAATGTTTTTAAGAATTTGCTCTGTTCACAAGTTTGTATTGTTTTACTGAATTTTTCAGCCTGATTCCTGTTCGTTATCTTCATTTCATGAAACCTATAGATTGTAGTTACTATGTGTCTAATCGTGGTCCTCATGAATAACACCTATTACTTGCAAAATCCAAGTTCCCATTTTTACGTGGGTTGACCCAAAAGTGATGTCATAACTGTTATAAAATCTTTAATAATCGAAAAACTTCATCAAAACTTTATATATTAATACCTCGATCTATTTTGAATTTGTTCTAAAACTTCATTCAGATATATGCAATACTTTATAAAATATTAGAATAAAAACAATGTTGGGTCTCGTCTATCGCCGCACAGCTAGAATGTGCAAATGCCGCTATGACGTTTCTCTTCGACACTCATTTTGAATCTGATGATACATATAATTTACACAAAAGAAAGTGAATTTAGAAATAACATTTGGACGAAGTTCATATAATTTTAATATTACAACTCAAAACAAGACGGTTTATAGGAAATTGGTAGTAAGGGTTATTAGAACTGAAAATGAGTGCCGAAAAGTAACGACGGTGGTAACATTCTTGCTGCGGCGATAAACAAAGCCTTACGTTGTGTTTATCTTAATATTTTAAATTTAGTGTTTTATATAATCAAATGGAATGTTAAAGGAAAAATTAATAAAAGACAGGGGATTTAATATTTCAAATTTTGTTGATAACATTTGATAATTAAAGATTTTATAGCAGTTGTTACATTACTTTTGGACTAACCCTCGTGATTTAATTTGCATTATTTTTAATACATAAGAGAAAAATTTAATAAGTCATAGAACTTCTTTCTGATTGTTTGAGTGCATTCAGTAAGATATCTCTAAAGGGCAAAACAACTGCTATGGCATGTTTACATATTTATCATTACCTGCATACATTTAAAAAAAAAATTAGATATAAATTCAGATTCATAGGTAGAAAGTAAACAATATAATAAGGATTTTCTTCATTAAAGTTAGGGATTACAAAGTAATAGCATAGAAAAATTCTCAAGAGACGGATAAAGAGAGATGAACTATATTTTAAAAACTTGGGAATTAAATCCAATATATGTTGGCAAGAGACACAATATTTAAATCAATTGAAGATTCTTTGTTGCCTGCATATTTCAATGCCATGATGGTAAAGTAATTATGTAGATGCTTTGAAATGACCCGCCCTCCAGATCTTGAATAAAGATGTGTAAAGAAATTCAGAATTATGCAGTGGCAAAGCTTCTTCATTTTTGGATAGTCATTATGTAAATCTTAATTGTTCCATCTGAATGCCTAATCATGACGATATATTCGTAAATCGAAATTTTTTCAAAGCATCTTAACTGATAGATACAAATTTTTGATATATATAAATTATCTCAAAAAGTCTTATTCAACATATATTTTTAATCGCGCACGCGCGCGTGTGTATGCTTTATAGTTCCTTGGCTTATTTTTATCAAAACGATGACTTAATTTTAAATTGTTTGTTTAAACAGGACTTCAGCATCGATAGGATAAAACGAAAGTTTTATTAAGGCTCTTGTATTAATATAGTATTTATTTATTTATTTTTTAAAATTTATTCATTTATTTATTTTATTTATTTACATTTTTCTTTAATGTTCTTATTTGTTGATAAAAGGAGAGAAACTGTGAAATTTTTTATACACCAAAGAAAATAAAATTATAAACAATTATGTCCATTTAGATTTAACATTTCAATACAATATTACTGTGACGCATGGTTATTATGTATATACAAGTAGTGTTTGTCTTTTTTATAATATGTAACGTCTTCCTGTTCAGCTAATACTCATTGTTGAAAGAGAACAATGTGAATGTGAAAGTATTGCATTTGCATAAAGCATGGCAAAATGTTACCATTGAATAGAACCTTTCAACAGTATATGACGAAAGTTCATTGAATAGGCAAGTGTTAAATGTGCCAAATTACAGCCGATCTTTTGTGTGAAACCATTAATTACATCCAACATTATCACTCATTATCCTGCCGGAAAGTACAAATGTTCGCAATCTCTTCAAAACTACCATACAGACACATGTCACAAATAGAAATTAATACCTATATCTTACTTTAGAGCATTAGTATGTACAATGTAAGATTAGCTTACATTTCTTATTTTATATATATATATATATATATATATATATATATATATATATATATATATATATATATATATATATATATATATATATATATATATATATATATATATATATATATAAAAGTATACAGGTTAAAACTTGCCAGTGTGAATGAAAAATCTCGACAAATAAGAAAAAAGATTCATGTCTGTTTCATACATGCCTTTATACACATGCATGAGATATGCCTTTTACACTTAAAAAATATATATATAATCTTGACCAGTATTCCAAACACAGCGGACAATCTATGTTCATTAGTAAGACATTCATGTACATGTATACGAAAGTTCGTTTTTATACTTATGAGTACGTATATAGTAATATATAGAAAAGACAAATAAAATTATGATGTAGAATTGTTAGAATACATTGATATGCAGTATACTTATTATCTGAAATACCAAGTCAGAGGAAATGTTTTGAAAGCCACGAACAAATAATAGATTGCAAGTAGATATATAACTATTTATTCTGAATAACTTTAACATAAAATTATTGCAGTGTTGATATTGTTTACCATTTGCAAACTACATAAGGACTAGATTATATTTTAGACCCGCCAAATTATTTACTAAGCTGATATAATTTCATTGGCTAAAAGAGTAACATTTTCATTTCTACATTTACTTCTTGGATGTAGAACAAAAAAATGCCTAATATAAGGAATTTATGTTTCAAACTTAAGTTAAAAATAAGTGAGTCGGAGATGCAGATGGATAAAGAAAAGAAGGATTCACCTTTACCTTACATTTTGTCTTTAAAATCAATAGGGTCTTTCTTTAGTTTGAGAGATTCATCATTACCTTCAGTTTATTACAAAATCAAGCGAACTAAAGGTATCATTTTATTTTTTAAAAAATCGTTTTCTTCATCGTAAGCCACACCTTAAAAGCATTCTCGTAAGTATTATCTGTGTCGATTTGTGTTTTATATTTGTTTGAAGCATATCATTATCTACGAAAAAATATCAGGCATAGGACTAATAAGTGAATTTTTTTCCATACATAATGGTATTAGGCTTATTTAGGACACAAACCATTATGGTCGCTTATTCTGCCATCTACCAGTAAACACCCTATATTCAAACAAATAAAAAAAAGATTTATCATCACTAAGGTTTGAGAAAATAAAATACATGTGTATAATACAATTAATTTTCAACCATCAGATTTACCAGTAGTTCATACTTTATAAGAATAGAAACCAAAGTAAGAGTGAAACAACCGTATTGGAATCATATGCTGAGATAATATTTCAATACATCTTCTCAAATTGCAAATACATTTGTACATTGCAAAACAACACTTATGCGTATAAATGTATTAAATGACTAAACGGAAGGTTAAAATGGGTCTTTGTTGTTTAATTGTATGCCCCCTTGTAGTAGCAAATTGACAAATGTTGATATGCATTTCCAAATGTAAAGGGATGATTTTTTAAATATCCATAATTCCACTCTCTGATATGAAATAATTGCATACCTGCTTACCTGCTTTTATATACATTTGAAAATGTTTTCCTTTACATAACATTACTCACGATTTTACATGAATTTTACATCTAATTTTGGACAACATGATGTCATGATTTCACCACACTGTACTATATAAATTGTATATCAGCTTTTTGTAAAATACGTATAAATAATCGTTAAAAAATCATTTTAAACATCTATTGGGATACACAAAGTTCTGAAGTGATAAAAAAATGCAATAAGTTCACAAATTTTAAATGTTATATATATATATATATATATATATATATATATATATATATATATATATATATATATATATATATATTCACAAACAATTAAGATACATGTGCATTTATTAAGAAATGTTTTAAGAGTCGTTCCCATTATATGTTTTCATGCAGGCCAAACTAAGACCAGTGAGTTCCAGTGGAAGGCATTTATCCAGCTCGGTCCAAGTATGAGAATCTGAGTCAAAACATTCTATCGATCTCAGTCTCTCCATTTTGTCCCAGTTATAACCTCCTGCAATATAAATTTTGAGTCCCAGAACAGCACAACCAAATTCTGCTCTTGGTGTGCGCATGTGAGATATAACTGTCCAGCAATCACTAGAAGGAGTGTACCTTTCGATGGCATCCATGCAACTGATGACGCCATCTTGGTTTACTGTTGCTCCACCAATTAATAATAATGACCCAGTTACGGGAACAAGATGAGCAAAGAATCGAGGGGTTGATATTGGCTGTTTAATATCCCATTTGCCATCATATGGATTGTAACTTTCTACACGACTCGAAATCATCTTATTTCCTGAAAAATATTTATTTTCTATAAGGAAAGGATCTAAATTCCTTTTCGTGAATCACATCACAAGATTGATACGAAAATTGACTTCCTAAAAATAATAATATCAAAACGTACGACTTTTCTACACTTTATGCAACCATTCCTCAAGATAAATAAAAAAAGCTTTTGATATCAAAGACAACTGCTTCTTTAATAAAAATGGAACTCGGAAATGATGCTGGAAGTTCTCATTGACATCATTTAAGTAGTTTTCGCAGACTGGGTCCTCCAACAAACTGTTGGAATACCGGAGGCACTAATTATGCTCCCTTATTAGCCTACCTGTTTTTATATTCCTATGAAGCAGAATTTTTTCAAAAACTTCTACATGAGAAGAAGATAACATATACCGTGGCTTTCAACTCGACTTTCTGCAATATCAACGACACGTTTTATCATTTAACAATAGTTACTTCCATTAATATCTCTACGACTCAATATATCTCAGTGAACTGGAAATAAAAGACACCAGAAAGTCTGTCACATCTGCGTTTTACTGACTCTAGACGATAAGGACCAACTAACAACTAAATTTTATGACAAACGAGATGACTTCAGCTTTTCCATCGACAACTTTCCTTATTTATGTAGTAATGTTACAATATCATTTTTGCATATGGCGTTTACGTCTCCAAACTTATTTGATTTCAAGAGCATGCTCCGAGTACGATCAATTTTGAAACCGAAGCCGGCAACTGACAAATAAGTTGATATCATAGGGATTTCAACAACCCCATCTACCTAATCAATATATAGATAGGGCTCACTACGGATGTGACCGGTCAACAGGGGATGCTTACTCCTCTTAGGCACCTGATCCCGCCTCTGGAATTTCCATGGGTCCGTGTTTTATGCCCTGTTCACAAATTATTGCTTGTAGATTTTTTTAAGATCGATCACTGTTCGTTATATTCACCTTCTTCATCAAAGTCAGCAATTCGTAAATTCTATGGTCGTTATAATGACCTTGTTATCAAATATAACCTATATCGTTGGGTCGTATTTTGGCTGTTTCATATCAAATGCTAGGCCTTTGAATTTATACTAAATTTGACTACGGATTGTTCCGTCTACTTGATCAATACATAGGTCTCACGGCGGGTGTGACCGGTCAACAGGGGATGCTTACTATTCCAAAGCACTTGATCCCAACTCTTTAATTTTCGGGGATCTGTTTTTATGCTCTGTTCACAAATTCATATTGTTGGTAGATTTTATGAGATCGATCACTGTTCATCATCTTCACCTTTTTCATTCAAAATATAAGATATGTTATCATCAGCCAAAGAAAAAATGTAAGAATCTGAATTAGCACCAGTAAGTCAGTCACTAAAATTGCACGTAAGTGAATGTCTAGTAATAACCAAAACATATAAATACGTTAAATGGTCATGTAACTATAAATGTTGGAAAAGTACCTGTGCATGTTATTTAAATCAATGGTCATCTATAACAGATTCATACTTTTCCTTTCTAAAAAAATTTAATCGTTGTAGAATTCTTCTAAACTGTTTAATTTAACCCATTTTATTACATGTTACAAGATGTTAACGAACAGTATTCAATCTCGAAAGTCCAATGAAACGATGTGTGCTCCTTGTCATGATTGGGGGAAAAACGGAAAAATCCGTAGACAGTTCAGTGTATAAATAACGGCCTAACAATAAGTATGTAAAACGTCAGTCAGCATTTGACTCAATGATAGGCTGTATGTGCTGACAAGGTCATTGTATCGACCGTAAAACTTGCAAAAGGATGACTTCAAACGAGACTGTTGATGTCCTTGTTTCATCAACTTGTTTGTCAATAGCTTGCCTCGTTTTAGAAATTGTTCATACGTAGAGCATGCTCTTGCGTATCGAATCAACTGAGAGACATAAACCCCATATTCTGGTGATAAGGGTATATTGCTACATAAGTAAGGGAAATAACGATTGAAAAATTTAGGTCATCACGTTTATCATAAAGCTTTATTGTTACATGTAGGATACCATTAACGTCTTTTTCTAGTAAATTATCTAAATATGAAACAGATGTTCAGACTCTGTGGTATCTTTTATTTCAAGCTCACTGGGATATATCGAGTCGACATATGAATGGAAGTATTAACTATTGTTAATTGATAATTCCTCGTCGATATATCGAAATGTCGAGTTGAAGACCACAACAAGTGTTTTCTTTTTCTCATGTAGAAGTTTTTGAATAAATTCTGGTTCATATGAATACAAAAATAGGTCTGCTAATAACGAAGCGCAACTGGTACCCATGGAAATTTCAACAGATTGTTGGAAGACCTGATCTCCAAAAACTACATAGATATTGTCAATCAGAAACCCAAGCATCTTTTTAATATCAACTTTAGAGTATTTGTGTGTACAATCAGAATGCTTTTTATCAAAATAATTTTGCAAAGACCAATGACAAGGTAAGTATATTTACGAGTTCCATTTTTATTGAAAAAGAGGCTGTTTATGATATCAAAAAGTCTGGATTTCAATTTATCGTGGGTAATGGTTGTATAAAGTGTTGAAAAATCTTGCGTTTTGATGTTATTGATTTTAGTAAAATTTTGTGATTTCAAATTTTCTTAAAGTTCCTTGGAGTTTTTAAGTATCCAAATCTGATTTACACCACTTCTCGAATATACTGTTGTACAGTACTCCTGAAGTTTCTCCTTCATTACAGTAAATATTTTAGTGAGGAGTAAAGAAAGAGGCCTGGTAGAACATTTACTGGAACCCGCTATGTATCTTTGTTTGTAAGGATTTTTATGAGGTTTAGGAACCCTGTAAAGGTATGGTAATTCAAATTCATTTTGATTGTTGGGAATATCAGAAATATCTAAAACGGACATGTGATTTTGCAGAATTTTCTCCTTAGAAAGGGAGCTATGGGTGTAAGTTGGATTTCCACCAGCAGAATTAAATCCTAGTTCCTCTAAAATACAATTCAAATAATGAGCCTTACAAACAAAGACTGTTGTTATTACCAGCTTTGTCAGCTGGGACCAGAACATACTGCTCGTGTAATATATCTAATTCCTTTTTCACTTCTGAATTATTAAGGACAGAAGGATAAATAGTTTTATACAGCCCTTTAATGGTTTAATGCAAGATTTCAACATCCATCTGATGCTCTTAATCCATTCTGGCAAAGTATCTAGGTCTTCATCCTTCCTTTTGTTCTGCAATCTTTATAAAATAGCTCTAAATCGTTTATACCTTCCCAAAACACACTTTTCAATGTTTAAGCCTTGTAAGGGATTGGATATCTTTAAAATACTTTTATCTATCCACATTTTAACTTTGAATACCAAAATAACCAAAACATAAAAAAGATTTCCATACATTTGCTGCATAAAAATTGCATAGCGCAGAACTACCAGATTTTTGGTTTTTGAATCACATGAGATTATCTTAAGTGTTTCTTAGTTATAATTTCTTAATTTTATTCTAATAAGAAGGTTACTTAATTCTGCAAAGAAGGGTAATTGTTTCACATTTTACCTGAAAAAAAAGTCCAAGGTATACACTTAAGAAATATAAATAGAATCTTAATTTCTCTAATCAATGCTATCCTTGATTTTAAACAACCAAGTAAATACATTTCCTAAAGCATGTCCTTGATTTATAATTAAACATATTTTGAAAAAAGTAAACAAAATTAAATTGAAGCTCAATTTTTTATTCAATAGAATCCTCAGCTAAATTGCACCAATTGTATTTCCTGGAGGGAACTTTGCACTGTTTTTATAATTTATGAGCTTTTAATTCTGACCTTGTTATGCTTCCACTACATCAGGTTTGTATTTGTAAATAAAAAGTAGATTGTCTTAAATGTACTTCAAATGTCATGAAAAAATCTATCACGTGGACATTTCAGAAGACTCCTGTAAATGTGGAAAATTTGACGCAGATGTAATTTTGACTATACTGACTACATGTATTTACTTATTTTCAAAAAAAAAATATATATATATAGCCCCCAAAAAGGAAATCTTTGAAAAGTATTCTATGCAGAAAGTTAATAAAAATACACTTATTTTACACAGTTTCGGAACCGTACATGTACTTATCAATGTAAAGGTCACCTGGCTATGGCTTGTCAATTAATCGTGCGAGGACAATTCTGAACTATCAATTCTGTTAGCTTTCATAAGAGATTTTTTTCGTAGTATTTTACTTGATTCTTTCATGTGAAGAATAGCAATTAAGTTTCTTACGTTTCGTAAACTCACCAGAGCCCCCTACTGCGTACAAGCGGCCGTGAAGTGTGGCCAGGGCCACACACCTCTTTGGAGTACTGAGTGGTGCCACCTCACGCCATGTATTCGACTGTGGATTGTAGCATTCCACAGAGGCCAGTGACTCTGATGCGTCTAACCGTCCACCTATCAAAAAGAAATATCAATTTAACCCTGTGATGCTTTGAACAAAGTGAGTTTTTGATAATTCAGTACCTACAAAAAAAACTTACAGAGAATATGAAGAATTTTAACACAAGTCAGATGTACTACAAAATCATTTGCAATAGTTATTGTCGGATAAACCAGGTTTTAAATCGAGAAATGAATCAAATGTGTATTTTACAGAGTAAGCACAACCGAAAATGTTCCAAATATCGAAGAAAAAATGAAAAACATTTCAACACAAGATCCACACACTAAAGGATTACTAGTAAAAATTTAAGTCGGATAATTTTTGTATTTTTAGGCCATAAATCGCTGTAATATGTAAATTCAAAGAAAAAATTGAAGGACTTAAAAAATACTAGTGTAATGAGGACATCTAGCCCTTCTAGCAAAGCAGTTAGTTTTCAATGCCAAATGTTAGCATTTTTTCTTCGGGACCACCGAAAAAAAGGATAACTTAAAAAGTGAAAACTATTCCAAAGAACTTCTTAAGTTTGGATGACTTATGAAAGCTGTTCTGGAGACAAAGCCAACTTTATCATAACCTCTAAAAAGAGAGATAGCATTTACATTAGAATTCCAATCACTGTCAATCATTTATGAAATAAATCATTTACGAAAAGTTTTGAGGTACTGTAAGATTTTACCTATAGAGTCAATAGGCCGCAGATCTGAAGATTGCTGGTTTGAAAAAAATGGAATGGGCGACAAGAGAGCTACAGAACCATCCATTGAAAAAAGTGTATATTTATTGCGCAAATTATTTCTCTGTATATCTAAGCTACCATCTCAACGTATTAAAAGTTGTGTGTTTCTAGCATATTCTTTTACTACCTCCACAACAAACCATTTCCCAAAACCTTTGTTAATAGTCCTCCTGGGCCAGTAATTGAGACATTTTTAACTACAGCTTTACGTAACTTTTTAATGGAATGTTACTCCGATGTTAAATTAACTAGAACTGTTCATTCCCATTAAGAGGAGTGTTACTCTTGTCTTACTTCAACTGTATATAGACCTCTAGAGGAATGGACCGTCACGGTAGCTCAGTCGGTAGAGCGCTTGCTCCGTGATCGAAAGGTCGTGTGTTCGAATCAAGGCCGCGACTGACCTAAGTCGATAAAAAATAGGTAGCAACTGTTCCTTCGCCAAGCGCTTGGCACTTTGAAGTGAAAGTCACGGTAGGCGTTGGCACGATAAAGAACCCTCACTGCTCAATGGCCTTGAGTGCCGAGTAAAGGTCTAAATTTGAAGCCCTTCACCGGTATATGGTGGATTCTCTGTACGAGTGAAAAATTCTCGAATGGAATGTAAAACAACATACAAACAATCAATCAGTCTAGAGGAATGGTACCCCTTAGTATGAAAACTGTCCCTAACTTTCTAAAGGAATGTTAATCCGGAGTTGTTTTTGTCTTGCTAAAGCTGTGCATAGCCTTCTAGAGGAAAGTTTCTCCGTACTGAAGTTCTTGTCCTACTAGGGCTGTATTTAGCCTTCTAAAAAATTGTTACTCTGGTGTTTCGTTTTCGTCTTACTAAAGCTGTGTATAATCTTCTAAAGGAATGTGCCCCATGTCAAGGATTACAACTCCCTTGGCCTTCTCTGGATTTCGAGAAAGATTAGACTCACTAGGGGCCTCCAGAGAAACCAGAAACCAAAACTTTCAAAAACCGGTCATATGTACTTAATTTTCCACCGAAATATGGCTGAAATATTGCGACTTGGCGTTAAGCAATAATCAATCAATCTAAAGGAATTCAGCTCCGAGGTAAAGTTTTCGTCTTCCTAGATCGGTATCCTAACGTCTTACTAAAGACGTACATAGCCTTCAAAAGGAATGTTACTAATAGTTAATTTTATCTTATTAAAGCTCTGTACATAACTTTCCATATAAATATCACTCCAGAGTGAAGTTCATGTCTTTTTAGCATCGATTAGAGCTGTACATAGCCTTCTGGAGGAATGTTATTCCGGAGTTTAGTTTTTGTCTTAAAGCCTTCTAGAGAAAAATTACTCCGTATCTTAAGATTTTGTCTTACTAGAGCTGATCTAATCTTCCAGAGGAATGTCCCCGAGTAGAGTTTTGTCTTACTAGAAGTGAACATACCCTTCTAAAGGAATGTTACTCCTAAGTTAAGTTTGTCTTATTAGAGCTCTACATAGCCTTCAAGAAGAATGTTACTCCGGAGTTCAGTTTTTGTCTTACTAAAGCTGTACAAAACCTTCTACAGGACTATTAGTAAAATTTATAAATGCTTTTTAATTAAATTATGAAATCCAACGCCTAATTCTCTCTCTCTCTCTCTCTCTCTCTCTCTCTCTCTCTCTCTCAGGATGAGGAAGGCAATTAAATTGTCTTAAGTACAACATATTAAAACTGATGTTCAACATATTGCTATGACGACTTTTTAGCCAATGTACAATTCAAAACTATACAAAGCCCAGGTGGAAAAATTGTTTTGAGTAAAAAAATCGAGAACTTTCAAATAAATGGCTCTTTTTTACATAGCAAAAGATTGACATTTGAGACTTTCAATATCAGCCGAGTTAGGACTTCGGGTTAAGATACATAAAAGATTTGGGGACATCGTGAACACCAAACCATATATGTTTATCCTGATCGAAATAGTAGGAGTGAGACAATATCTACTCACTGAAAACTCTCTATTTAACCTTGTCTACCTAAGTAGTAGGGAAGGTTATTGCCTGACGGGGATTGTTACGGTGATATCCTGCAATCCAATGTACCTTACACTCCGGAATTGAAACACCTAGATCTGCATTATTTTATTTCATTCATCAGACAAATTAAGAACCGTTTGTAATTATTTGATTCTGCATCCGTCTTTGTCGCCAAATACTAATAAGAGGAAATATCAATCAGAACTTTTTACGTATCTCTTTTAGGACAAAAAGATGAAAGGTACAAATTCTGGATTATATAGCACATGTTCTGGACATGGTTTACTTACATAAGGAAATCACAATGTTATCGATATAACGTATTTAATACAGCTTATTAAATCTCTGTGTTTATTCCTGCAAAAAATTGTAGAAGCTGCATTTATATATATATAGAGAGAGAGAGAGAGAGCACAGAAAAATTCACTTTATAAGGATACTCACTTCCGCCCCAACCCCTGGTTGAACTCTCCATCTACGGAGTCTATCTCCTAGCAGTACAGGAACAGCGCGCTAGACCGATCGGCCATCTACGCACGTCAAAGTTTTCGATGCCGATGGAATTCTAGCGGCGCTGCCCTACACTACAAGGTCATTGAGAATGGAAGTGAGATAGAGTTATTTGGACATTAGTTTTAATTGAGGATCGTTACCGATACACATTGCAATAAAAATAATGTTATTTTTAAAGCACGTTAAATTTACAGTAACTCTTAAACTAACATAACTGCCCTAAGTGAAGAAATATTAATATAGAAAGCACAGAGAAATTCCCTTCATAAGGATACTTTAATTTTAAAAAAAATATGACCTCTTATCAAGGTCTAGTTTTCAATACTAATTTACTGATACAGTTAGCAGCTACAAAATATCCAGTAAACAATTCTGTAAAAAGTTTTCAAAAGCACAATAAGAATTAGCCAAAGCAATTGAGTGAATATAGAGAAAAAAGAAAGTGTATGTTATGCTACCTTATTTTTCTGAAAAGATAACAAACGAGGACAATTTTTCTTTCCTTTTTTATTTTATTTTATTTATATATATATTTTTTTTTTGAGTCATCAATTTTTCTCAGTAAATTGTTGTTAACTCGAAATAACTTTTACTTAATGGACTTACTTGCACCCGAAGTCCAAGAGGTGGAAGTTCAAATTTGATCACGTGTTGATTAAGCATTACAGAAACACTTAGTGCATGTATTAGCATCTCTTTAAAAAAAACTTGTCTGACGTGAGCAAATTAATTTCTAGCCTAGAATTTAAAAAAAAGTAAAAACTCAGCGTTATCAACATAAATCTGAGACCAGACCCCGGGATCACGAAACGTCTTAAGCTTAAGTCAAAATCTTTGTGCTGTATCAAAATGTTGTAAATTAAAGTTAAGCAGACCAAAATTAAAATATTTTTCAATATTGCTTCAAAAAAGTGTTTTTATGTGCAAATTTAAAGCTTAATTCAATAATTGATAAACATTTTACAGGCAACTGAAAATTTGTCTTAAGTCTAAGTCTGTTTCATGATCCTGGGGCCAGGTCTTGAATTTTTTTGCTATATATTTCTTTTTAAAGTGTCACGTTTTAAGTCAACATTCTGCAAAGTCTATGGTCGATACAATGACTTTGTTTCAAAATACAGTCTGTCGTTAGGTCGAATGTTGAGCGACGTCTTTCAAACAAATTGTTATTCCATTATTTTCATACTGAATTGACTATGGATTTCTCCGTTTACTTGATCCTGACAGAAGGGACCGCTCAACAGGGGAAGCTTACTCCTCAATGTTACCCGAACCCTTATCTGATGTTGTCAGAGGATTGTGTTTGCTTTGTTCATAATTTGTATTTTTTTATGGAATTTTATCAATTATTTTTTTTATTACTGTTTATTATCTTGAAATTTCATGGATAATATCGATGCATTAAAATTTAAAAACAAAAAACTCACACACACTAAATCTTAAGATACATGTAAAAGGATTTAAAGAATTGGCTCATTATTAAAGTTTATTAAAAAATAATAAAAAAAACAATTATAATTTTTTAAAGTTCATCAAAAAAAAAAAAAAAAACAGAAAAAAAACATCATTTACGTTTTACTTCTGTAGTTCATTAACTCTGATTTACTTTACTCTGCTTAATAAATGAAGAGTTAAATTCAGAGAGTAATTACATTTCAATAGATATTCAACAAGATTTTGACCTTACCAGTTTTATTATTCCTACCTTGATTAGCTGTACATGAAATATATTACCATGATAAACGATGCATTCTAGAATGGGTTAAAGTTACGCAACCTGAAATGGTTAATATGATAGTAATGGTATCAAGATAAATTTGCTTTGTTCATAATTTGTATTCTTTTATGGAATTTTATCAATTATTTTTTTTATTACTGTTTATTATCTTGAAATTTCATGGATAATATCGATGCATTAAAATTTAAAAACAAAAAACTCACACACACTAAATCTTAAGATACATGTAAAAGGATTTAAAGAATTGGCTCATTATTCAAGTTTATTAAAAAATAATAAAAAAAAACAATTATAATTTTTTAAAGTTCATCAAAAAAAAAAAAAAAAAAAAAAAAAAAACAGAAAAAAAACATCATTTACGTTTTACTTCTGTAGTTCATTAACTCTGATTTACTTTACTCTGCTTAATAAATGAAGAGTTAAATTCAGAGAGCAATTAACTTTCAATAGATATTCAACAAGATTTTGACCTTACCAGTTTTATTATTCCTACCTTGATTAGCTGTACATGAAATATATTACCATGATAAACGATGCATTCTAGAATGGGTTAAAGTTACGCAACCTGAAATGGTTAATATGATAGTAATGGTATCAAGATAAATTTGTTTTTAAGTCCCATGTTCTGATCACGGTTGGACGTGAGCAACTTTCCGAGAAATCCTTTTATTCCAAGGACCTAGCTATTACACAAATACCTTTCAAAAACTTGTCCAACAAACCCTTGGCTAAATCAATTCAATTCAATTCGTTTATTGACCAATTAAGGGCCCTCATGGGGCAAAAAGAAAATACATTGTTAAATTGTATATAATGATTATGATCATACATACGAAATACAATATACATATACATAAGAGGGAAAGAATTGCTTGATTGATAGAAAAGACATACAAGTAGGGGAATACATAAGACTTGTTTTATAGGTATATATATAGTACATCATATATATATGCATTCATTACTAAACCATATACTTGAAAATATCATACTTTTACATAATTAATAATAATAATTAAAAAAAAAAACATGGTAATGTTTTTTGTAAAAATCTTCCAAAAGAGTTTAGTATATCTAGTTCTTCACAATTTAGAATCCAGAATAATTTTTGTTTATCAGGCAATTCTGTAAAATGTTATCTGTTAAAATCTTATACCGTGAATTCAAACAATGATTTGTAATCTACACAGTCCTTTATGAAATATTAATATTCCAGTCATTAAAGTAATGTTTTATCAAAATTATTTGGTAAAAGCAATTAAAATTGTTAGATAAGCTCTACGTGAATGAATAATGTTTGTACCAGCTATAGAAACAACACTTGCAATTTTCCTCATTTCCTATTGACAAAGAAGTTCCTAAACCGAGATAGTGAGTGAGATAAATCAACATTACCTACAGCATACATCATGTTGTTAAGAACGGCCAAACTAAAGCTCTGGCGATTGTGCTTCATGTTGGCTACTTTCAACCAGTCGCCATTTCTTGGATCATACCGGAAGACGCTGTTAACAGGTGCCATACTGTTGTTATATCTCTCTCCACCAGCAACGTACAAGAAGCCTCCAAACATAACACCTATGAGAGAAATTTAAAAAAATACGAGAATGGAACTTAAATTTATTGAGAGTTGTAATCCTAAATATAACTTGTAATTACATTTTAAAGGAAGTATACTTTATCTAGATCTGTACATTAAAAGTATAATAGTCTAGTTTCAATGCCCCCTAAGTCTGAAGATTGGGGGCATCTAGTGTTTTATTCTGTTTGTTCTGTCTGCAAAAACTTTCAACTTTTAAACCGTAGTAGGCATACTATTAAAGCTTGGTATTCAACTACATGTATTCATATACTGTGTTTGGCTTTTTTGTCTTAGATGACGCGCAGAAAACATTTGTGTTCACATGAATACGCATTGCATACGGCGTTTGCGTTTGGTAGATCACCGTTCCTTATACTTTGTGCTTATATTTTGAAAGTTTTAGCTAGAATTGGGATTGGGAAGGGGGTGCGAAAACACTGGACAATCACTGGGCGATCTCCAGAGAAATAATCTCTTTTTATATGAACGAACGAACCCATTGCTAACTATTTTTTTAAACTAAGCTATATCCTAGAGTCGTTAAATATAGCTCAAAAGGAAATTATGCAATTTAGATACAAAAAAGCAGATTTGTGGTTAAACTGTGTTTCTCAAATGACAAAGTTCATGTGTGCTTATCTTTTTCAATTTGTAAAATTGGTCCCTTTTTAGTTGCAGACTTAATTTTAAAGTTGCAATGTATAATTAATATTCGTTAATCAGTTTAGAGTTGTTACCTATATTTTAATATATTAATTGTGAAACCATATTTATCAAATAAATATATCAATTTATATATATATATATATATATATATATATATATATATATATATATATATATATATATATATATATATATATATATATATATATATATATATATCAAATATTTTTTGCGCCTCCAAGTAATTGTTTTCACTGTTAAGTATAATGTGGAATCGTTTTAATTCGTGGGGGATCAATGTTCGTGTGCAAGCAAAATTTGACTTGTTCAGGGGGACGTAATTTCGTGGGTTACTCGTTTATACGATAGATTCAATAAATCAATATGCTTACAACATATTCGTGGGTACGGGAGACTCATGAAATCCAAGGACATTAATTCCCCAAAAATATTGCGAAACATATGATATTTTCCACAGTAGTTTACATTTGTGAAACAAGATGGTAAGCATTACGCCTTGTAAACTATAATTTACAATAGAAATATGTAGAAATAGAAATATGTTTATTTAGTTCACTTTTGTGAATTTGTATGAGTAGGACACAACGTTATGGAATAGGTAAATGACCATTAACGGCAAAAGTATTAAATTAAAATTAATTAATTAAAACATCTATCTACATGTATCCACTATTATAAACAAAAAAACTTGGTTTGTCGAGGAACTTCTGTTCATATCAAAATTGGGATATGTTCGGTAGTATTTACGTTTAGTAAACATATCTATGAAAATATTTGGTTGATTTCAAGGAAAAGTGCATACCAATGGCAACACTTTAACTTGGATATCAACCAATCATTGGTCTTATAACCAATTTGAATTTATTTTTGATATTTATAGATTGTTTTCCCATTGAAGTTTGAAAAAATGTGTGAGTAAACAAAACAAAAACAAATACAGATATAAAAAATACAGAAGGAAGACGGAAATATGACAATTACTGTTATGATCAATGGATGATAAAGTTTCTATTTACAGAAAAACCTGGCACGTGACGTTGTATCAAACTGTGTTTCCGTGTATTTTTCATCAGAGAGAGATATTATTTTCCAGACGGACCAATACGCAAGCAGCAACAATAAATCTATTACATTTCTTTTCTTTTTCTAACTGCGATAATTCACCATTTGTTTAGTAACATAAATTCCAATATAATTACAAGGATACTTAGTTTCATGAATTAACGAGTTCTTCATAATCTAGTCACCCGATACACTTTAAGTTTGGCGCGGGGGTGGGCCTGTACCCAGGTAATTTTCACGTTATCTGGCTAATGACCAATTTTCTCATATTGATAAATCTATTTAATTGTTATGGAGCAATAACACTCGCACTTCGTTGCGATAAATCAAACAACTGAAACTGACACTTTCGCTTCACCCAGTTGCAGAGCTTACGGTCTAATGCAAAATGTACATAATTTTGGATAGCATTCTAAGCAATATACATGTAGATAAGTTTATCAAACACATCAAATTTACATGTAATAAATAATAAGCTAAAAATACAATGAAATATGGACATAACGAATAGTATTCAAGCTCAAAGTCCATATAAACAATACAAATCGGGGGAAGAGCAAAAACGGACCTCCAAATCATTTGAGGTGGGATCAGGTGCCATGGAGGCGTGAGTATACCCTGCCGACCGGTCACACCCGCCATGTGCTCCTTGTCATGATCAAGGAAAAAACCGTAGACAATTCAGTGTGTAAATAATGGCCTAACAATTTGTATGTAAAACGTCAGTCAGCATCTGGAGCGGGATTCATAAACACTCTTTGATTTTCTTAAAAATTGTACTTAAGTACAAAAAAAAAAATTCTTAGTTAAGAAAAAATTCTGAAGTCATATTCATATAAATTTTAAGTTTTTTTTTTTTAATTTAGATAAAGATGCAGTTTTGTGTATACAGGGTTATTTTCGCCCCGTATTATTTTCGCCCTTTTGCACTTGCTAACAAATTTACCCCTTTTTTAAAATTCGCCCAGTCACAGTTCTGTTTAAGAAATTATACTGTGTTCTTTGAATTCGCCCCGTTTAAATTCGCCCAACTGTGATTAGGACGAAAGCGGCGAAAATAAAACGAGGGCGAAAATTTCCCTGTATACAGTATTACAAAACTGCATCTTTATCTAAATTTAAAAAAAAATACAAAGCTAAGTCAGATTTTGGTGCAGTATTGGTACATGTATGTCTTATCTCAAATCAAAGTTTTATTGAAATCAGACGAGTAGCTTTTCGAAAAGAAATCAAATTTCTATTTTTAGTAACCATGGCAACAACTTCCGTAGAAATAAGAAAAAAATATACGAAGAACAACTAGAGTTGTCCACTTTTGTACTGAAATCGGACCGAAACTGTAGGAGGAGAAGCATTTTTGAAAGAGTTTCACAGAGGCTTGGTAGCCTGGCAGCATCATTGCAAAAACAAAAATCAATTACCAATACACAGAAATATGTACATGTATCTAAGAGTGTTCTGCGTGTGTACTAAGTTTATTAAAATGAATCCGAAATCATTTCTACTATTCATCCCAAGATGGAATATACTGGTATACGTTACAGTTTATGCAACATCCAAAATAAAATATCTATACTTAATGTTATAATCGATGCAAGGTTAGTCTTCGTAATACATACAACATATATCCACTTTGGAATTGGTCATTGTAAGACATAGGAGGCAGGCCCAGTTTTGAATACTAGTAAACAGTTTAGCTTGATAATGTGCATTATTCAAATGGTATTCTTGCAACTTTGTTTAACCACAGAAATGGTAGTGCTAGCACTTGGGAACAGATGTACATGTTCATGCACTGATATTATACACAGATGTGCAGTAAGGTTTTGACATTTTACTTTTGACCTCAAAGAATGCTCAGGGGTCTAAAAGGTGTGTTGCCAAAATGAAGTTTGTCACTGGAACTATTTTGAACATGCCCATTGCTCAGCAAGTAATTCTTAAAATTTTGATTTTTGAAGTATCAAAATGAAGATTAAAATTGAAATATTTTTGCGCAATGAATTTCATGTCATGCCTCTTAATATGATCCATGATATTTTTTATGAATAGCTTTTAAAATATAGAAGGAAAAGCAATGATAAGAGGAGTAACGGACAGAGAGAAGATCAGGAATAGCAACATATTTATACAATGACATTCCTGATTAGTTCGAATACATCTCAGGATAACATTGAATTGTACAAACCTCAGTTTGTGGGTAACAGCCCTTTATTTTTACAAATATTAACAACACTGTGGTCCTGCTGTTCTTGCAAGGAAGATATTTTTAAAAAAAGATTTCACGAATTATGCAAATATCAAATTTCTAATAATTTGATATTGTAAACTTTTTATAATGTTCAAAATTCTGTCTTTTGGCCATCACCTTAAATTCTATGCAACATTTTATCATTTTATATGACATTGTTGAGAAACTTTGAATTAAAAAAATATGCGGCTACCCGGCCTTACTCGTTTTACTTAAATGTATATAAACATAGTTAGATTTATTTATAATTTTATTTATTTATTTATTTTTTGAAAGAAAGTTTGTGGCATTAGTCCTTAAGTTCTCTTAGTTGAAATAAAAATTACACTTCCAAAAAATAAAATATCTTCCCTTTCGGAAAAGCTTAATATGATATAGATATTCCGTATGACAATTGCATGTCAGATATCATGTTTATACAACGTTACTATTATGTTGGTGGTCAACAAAACGATATGACGTTTTATTCATTATATATTTATTTACTGTATTTAATATTTACACTGGGTTCGTCTTTTGAAATCGATGCCGAGGAAACAAAATATTTTTCTAACTTTGCAATTTCGCCAAAGTTGTCTAAAAGATGTGTTGTACTAAATTGAAACATCTTCAAATTGCTTGTTTTAACATGAAGAATATACCATCTTTGTTATTAATTGTGCTATCAAACACAGAGCTTCGCATTCTATTTCAAAATACAAGTATATCTTAATGAATTTCATCTTTTCATTATGTCTTAATTAAGGTCTTCCGTCTCAACGGAAGACCTTATAGTGATTCTATTGTTTCTTATTATTATTATTAAGGTCTTCCGTCTTCACGGAAGACCTTATAGTGATTCTACTGTTTCTTATTATTATTATTATTATTATTATTATTATTTTTTTTTTTTTGACTTTCTAATTTTGTGCACGCGATTTCTCAGAGACTATTGAGTGGATTGGGATGAAATTTGCAGGGAAAATGTGTCGTAGGCTGAAGTTATTTTATCCGGGAGCAAATTCCAAAAATCACATCCGGTGCCAAGTTATGGACCATTTCCTGATTTTAAAATGAAATTTTGTCCAGGGATAATCTCAAGAACGGCTAAAGATATCAATGTAAAACTTTCAGGAATAATAGATCGTGATAAAGACTTGCAGGGAAGCTTATTTTTGTACGCCGTCGGCCTTTCCTGTCGCTACAGGAAGTGGCTTTCAAAAATCGATTTTTTCAATTTTTTTGTTTTTAAATATTTTTCTGCGATATTAGTAGGGATAATAAAGCGTCTTATCGGATTACTAAATATATAATTTGTTTTAATGTTGATTCAAACATACTCTAGGAATTCGCTTTTTTCGTTTTAAGTCACTTTCTAATTTTGTGCACGCGATTTCTCAAAGACCATTGAATGGATTTACATGAACTTTTCAGGAATAGTGTGTTGTAAAATGAACTTGATCTATCTGAGAGAAAATTTGGAAATTTACTTCCGGTGCCAAGTTACAGACCATTTTCTGATTTCAAAATGACATTTTGTCCGCGGATAATCTCAAGAACGACAAGAGATATCAATGTCAAACTTTCAGGGATTATAGCTCGTGATAGATACTAGCCGGGTCGCTACTTTTTGTTCGTCGTCGGCACTTCCGGTCGCTTACGGAAGTGATCAAAGAAATCGTAAAATTTCAACTTTTCTTTTTTAAATTAATACTTACATCACGTTATTGCATCTCTTTTGTAGTTTCGAAATATGTTGGTCCCACCGGAAACAAAAACGTCAACTTCCGGTTACAAGAGAAAAACTACATAATTTGAGTATTTTTCTTTCCCATTAATATCTTTTGTAGTAATTAATGTCTTTTGTAGCATTTGAAATGAATTTTAAATGTGCTATTTAGACTGCAAATGTCTAGAGTAACGTCAAGTATCTTAAGATTTGTAAAATTCACTTCCGGTCGCGTGTTTTTCTGTCCTCAAAATGAGAAGTTGTCTGAGCAAGATCTCGGAAACGGTAAGAGATTTACATTAACGCTTGTCCGCTTGTCCGGTATCAGTGAAAAAAAAAATACGGACAAGTGAATATTGCTTGGCACTTGTCCGATTGGACAAGTGCATTTTAATGTAAAGAAGTCTTCAAATAATAAAAAGAACGACTGTTGAAAGTTCATCGGTAAAGACGGAAGCAGTACATAAAAAACGAACTTTGATCCCGATATGAATTGCTATGTAATTGAGTTCACACTCGATCGGGATCGAAGTTCACTAATTGCATACTACTGCAAAGGCATGGAAGTTACGCCGAGTTACGAAGTTTAGATTCTGTATGATGTTGACAGTTTCATTTGTGAACATTTATGTTGTTGTCAGGATAGAAAGTCTAGATAAAATTTTGTTTTTATGTTTTTTGTATTTATAGATAACATCACTAATCAATCACATGTAATGGACTTTATTTTAGTTTTCAAGTTGACAGTATTTTATCTTTATTGAACAATGTTCGGACAAGTGAAGTTGAAGTTCGGACAAGTAAATGTCCTGGTCACTTGTCCGAATGGACAAGTAGGGAAAAAAGTTAATGTCGAGCCCTGTGATTAAGACACCAAACTTTTATGAGCAACAGACCTTAAGATGTAGGCAAAACCATTTGGGTTCAGAGCGTCAGCCGTCACTTCCAGTCGTCACAGGAAGTGATCAAAGAAATCAAAATTTTAATTTTTCTTTTTTATATTAAAACTTGCATCACTTTATTGCATCTCTTTCACTGTTTTGAAATATGTTAGATTCCACCGAAATCAAAAACGTCAACTTCCGGTTTTAGGAGATAAACTACGTTATTTTTATATTTAACTTTCTCATAAATATTGCTTATCGATAAAGTACTTGAAATAGTTATATGTATGTGTAGATACTGCAAATGTCTAGAGAAAAGTCGGAGATTTTTCTAAAATTCACTTCCGGTCCTTGTCTACCTGTCCTCAAAATTAGAATCTGTTCTCAAGATACGGCTCGGCAACAGTAAACGACTGAAATCTAAAACTTTCAGGACTGATAAAAGGTCATCACTTTATTTGAATCGTGAGAAAATCTTGTATCGCCGTTACTTCCGGTCGTAACAGAAGTGATGCAAAAAAGTGAATTGTTAATGATTAGCACGTTTGATTTTCACGTTGACGACCAGGGTTAAATCTCCAGAGTGTCTGAATTTCTTTTATCACTTTTTCAGCTTGAATTTTCGTTTTGTTTTCAGAATCGGACGGAAGACCTCTCATTGCTCGCAATGAGTTTCTAGTTATTATTATGTTCCCCAAACGAAGTTGGGGAACATATTGTTTTTACTCTGTTTCTTATTATTAGGTCTTCCGTTCACAACGGAAGACCTATAGTGATTGTATTGTTTCTTTTTATTATTATTATTATTATTCCTCCCAAATTTTGTGAGCGCGATTACTCAGAGATGTTTCGATAGATTTTCACAATTTTTTACAGGATAATAGGTTGATATATGAAGTTTATATAAAATTCCGTTTTTTGAAAAATTCACTTCCGGTCCGAAGTTTTGACCGAATTTCAAATTTTAAAATGCACTTTTGTCCGGTGTTTTTCTCAGAAGGGGTTTGAGGTTTAGATGTGAAATTTACAGAAATAATAGATCATCACATTCTTTTTGTTTCTACGTGATTTTTGTTTGTGTCTGGAACTTCCTGTCCAAACCGGAACTGAATTTGTGTTTCAGTTAATTTTCGACTTTTTTGTTTTTAAATATTTTTTCAAGATATTTTTAGGCATAATAGAGATACGTCCATAAGTGCCAAATATTTGATTTGTTTTGAAATCAGATCACCCGTTTTGTAGATTTCAGCTATTTAAAAAAATCAAAGTACGGAAAGTACTGAGAGGGCATTTCTTACTTTAACTTACATGAAGGTTATGTTTACATGTTTCTCTGCATACAAAAATCAATACATACAGTATCATATATCAGAATGAAGACCACATTTAATTGCAGTAAATATCAAAGTACCTGAAGTACTGAGAGGACTGTTTTAGATACCCACTTTTTTTCTTACTACAGTATAGTATAAACAAGCATGTTTTTCTATACATAAAAATCAATGCACACAATAAGTTATCTATGGAAGCTATTTTCATTATCCATTAAAAATCAAAGTACCGTAAGGACTGAAAGGATATTTAGTATTGTTTTTTACTTTGACTTATATAAAGATGTTTCTCTAAATGCAAAATTCAATTCATACACTACATGTTTTATAATTTCTCATGTTTATATATAAGTACGGTGGATACTTTCATTTTAGCAGTGAAAATCAACTGACAGGTTGTTTTCTAGATACCCCCCCCCCTTTAACTTTTAAATTTAAAAATAGTTTAGATATGCTTCTACTAATGAAAAAATATGCATACAATTTCATATATAAGGACAACAGATACATTAATTTTTGCAGTAAAAATCAATGGATGACAAGTACCGAAAGGACAAATTTTAAATTCTTTACAACTTAATTATTACATACTGTACACGTTTCTCTACAGAAAAAAAAAACAATGCAAACGATATCATATAGGAACGGAAGACCTTTTTGTTGCCATGGCAACAAGAGTCTAGTTATTATTATTTTTCTTCTTCTTCTTCTTCTTCCTGGGTACTTTTTTGTCCGCGAGTGATCTCGTCAACTACTCATCAGATTGAGGTGATACCTTTTTAGGGTTAATGGGCATGTTATGTAGATTTGCGGAATCAAGGTCATTTTGAGCGCACGTGCATGCACGTGCGTGCGCGTGCAATGTGTAAAATGACCAATATACTTGATATAGCTGTAATTTTTATATTTTTTGATGAAATGCTTTGATACTCAGAATATAAGGATATATTAAAAGTGTAAACAAGATGACATGGTCAGCATGCGCATGCATGCACGTGTGCGCACGCGCAAAGCGTAAAATGACAAATATACTTGATATACTCGTAACTATTATACGTTTTGATGAGATGCTTTGATACTCAAAATATTCATATATATTAAAAGTGTAGACAAGACGACATGGTCATCATGCACATGCATGCATGCATGCACGTGCGCGCGCGTGCAATGTGTTAAATGACCAATATACTTGATATAGCCGTAATTTTTATATTTTTTATAAAAAGCTTTGATATTAAGAATATACAGATATATTAAAAGTGTATACAAGATGATGTGGACATCATGCTCATGAATGCACATGCGCGCGCGTGCAATGGGTTAAATGACCAATATACTTAATGTAGCCATAACTTTTATATTTTTTTATGAAAAGCTTTGATACTAAGAATAAACAGACATATTATAAGTGTTGACAAAATGGCATGGTCATTATGAACATGCATGCAGGTGCGCATGCGTGCAATGCTAAGATGACCAATATACTTGATATAGCCGGAACTTATTTATTTTTTGATGAAATGTTTTAATACTGAGAATATAAAGATGCATTAATAGTATAGATGAGATGACATGGTCATCCTGCACATGCATGCACGTGCGCGCGCGTGAAATGCAAAAAACTATCAATATACTTCATTGGCTTATTTAATGAAGCTTACAGGAAATAAGACACCAAAAGGGTGTTGGGGAGCGTTTGGGGAACATCTGTAACGGTCCCCGTTACAATTATAACTAGTTAATTAAGGTCTTCCGTCTTCACGGAAGACCTTATAGTGATTCTATTGTTTCTTATTATTATTATTATTATTATTATTCTTTTTTTTTTAGACAAAATTTTGTGCACGCGATTTCTCGAAAACTATTCAATGAATTTCCTTGAAATTTTCAGGGATAAAAGGTTTTTATATGAATTTTATATAAAATTCCGTTTTTTGGTAAACTCGGTTCCAGTGCCAAGTTATGGACAATTTTCTGATTTTAAAATGCAATTTTGTCCGCGAGTGTTCTCGAGAATGGCTTAAGATATTAACTGGAGACTTGTTAGAGATGATAGAACTTGACTTTTAGATTGGAGAGGGCACCTTTTCGTCTGTCGTCGGCACTTCCGGTCGCTTACGGAAGTGATCAAAGAAATCGTTAAATTTCAACTTTCCTTTTTTAAATCAATTCTTACATCATTTTATTGCATCTCTTTTGTAGTTTTGAAATATGTTGGTCCCACCGGAAACAAAAACGTCAACTTCCGGTTATAAGAGGAAAACGACATAATTTGAGTATTTTTCTTTCCCATTAATATCTATTGTAGATAAAGTATTTGGAATGAATTTTAAACATGTTATTCAGACAGATAATGTCTAGAGTAACCTCAAATATCTTTCAAAAATTCACTTCCGGTCGCGTGTTTTTCTGTCCTCAAAATGAGAAGTTGTCTGAGCAAGATCTCGGAAACGGTAAGAGATTAAGACACCAGACTTATATGAGTAACAGACCTTAAGATGTAGCAAAAACCATTTGGGTTCAGAGCGTCAGCCGTCACTTCCGGTCGTCACAGGAAGTGATCAAAGAAATCGAAAATTTCAACTTTTCTTTTTTATTTAAAGATTGCATCACTTTATTGCATCTTTTTCGCAGATTCGAAAGATGTTGGTCCCACCGGAAACAAAAACGACAACTTCCGGTAATAAGAGAAAAACTACAAAATTTGAGTATTTTACTTTCCTATAAATATTCTTTATAGATAACGTATTGGAAATGAATTTTAAATATGTTATTCAGACTGCAAAGGTCTAGAGTAAACTTAAATATCTTTCAGAAATTCACTTCCGGTCGCGTGTTTTTCTGTCCTCAAAATGAAAAATTGTCTGAGCGAGATCTCAAAAACAGGTAAAAGATTAAAACACCAAATTCTTATGAGTAGCAGACCTTGAGGAGTAGGCAAAACCATTTTGGTAAACGTCCGTCGTAACTTCCGGTCGTCACAGGAAGTGATCAAAGAAATCAAATATTTTAACTTTTCTTTTTTAAATTAAAGTTTGCATCACTTTATTGCATCTCTTTCGCTGTTTTGAAACATGTTAGATTCCACCGGAAACAAAAACGTCTACTTCCGGTTTTAGGTGATAAGCTACGTTACTTCGATATTTAACCTTCTCATAAATATTGCTTATCGATAAAGTACTTGAAATGTTTTTATGCATTTTGTAGATACTGCAAATGTATAGAAAAACGTCAGAGATTTTTTATAAAATTCACTTCCGGTCGCGTGTTTACCTGTCCTCAGAATTAGAAATTGCTCGGCAACAGTAAACGACTGAAGTCTAAAACTTTCAGAACTGATAGTCAGTCATCAGTTTATTTGAATCGCGAGGAAATCTTGTATCGCCGTTACTTCTGGTCGTGACAGGAAGTGATGCAAAAAAGTGAATGGTTAATGGTTAGCACGTTGGATTTTCACCCTGACAACCAGGGTTAAATCTCCAAAGTGTCTGATTTTCTTTTATCACCTTTTCAGCTTGAATTTACATTTTTACTTTCAAAATCGGACGGAAGACCTCTCATTGCTCGCAATGAGTTTCTAGTTTTTTATTATATTTCTTGTTTGCTTTTTTCTTCCTGGCGGGTAGATTTTTAAATTTTGACAGAAACAAAACAAAATTGCTGTGGCCTAACAATTGATTGCCAAATTGAAATCCCGATACATACAATTCAATGTTTCTAAGTTAAAGCCCCACTGATAAGCTATCGGAATACATCTGTACGTTCACATGTATTTGATTTCACAACTTATCACCACAACCACGGTGGTAAATTGATTTGTACTTTTTAAAAAGTTATTTTTACTTTACGAGGGGTTATCAAAAAGTTCGTGGACTGATGCGATAAAATTAATGCTATGTAGTTGTTGATTAAAAAATTTGTAGGGAACATAAAACAACAAAAGTTTAAGAAGTGTTGAAAATTTCAGCTTGATGTGTTGATAATTAGCCAAATTATCATTAAATAAAAAGGGCATTATATGATCACCCGGCGCTGTCGCCGTTTAGTTTCATGACGTCCGACAACGTCATTATTTCTCAATACCCGCTCCTTCTGCCTCAATGCACATATCTTGATGAGATTCTCTGGAGAAAAGTAAAGACCTAAACCCGTCTTGTTTATATGATCTTACAATGTCATGAACACCTGAATTCAATGTATTAATATTGTAATTATTAAATCTATACATAGGAAAAAATCCTCGCTTGATTTTGCCAGCATAATTTTCTTGCCGGAGTTCAAGCAATGATCAACGTCACTTTTCGACGTGTCTGACTTAGGACATCCTGACTACAAATCGACATTAACCGTGTGTCTCTTTTCTTGCTGAATCTGTTTTGGTATTTAAACACAAGTACTCTGGATGTATCTTATTTCTCTGTAGCCTGTTTAAACATTTTCTAAGTCTATGTCAGGTTTTCCAGGGGCTGAAACTGTATAGAATGTTGTAAAATGACACCCTCCCCCTTTCGACGTCATTTTTAACCCCTTTATTGTTTGGACATTCCCTATAAAATTTACGATAAAATTTCATAGAATATACAGAATAAGGTAAAAATTGCAACTTTTACGGAAAAATTTGTCATATCACATTAGTGAATTAATGGGATTTTCGGATGACAAATGCTCATTTTAGAAGAGTTTTTCTCAGTCACACTCAGGTAGAAAATACGTCATGTTCGAGGTTGCGCCGCCTTGACATACCATTGCTTACAAAAACATTAACGATTCACTAAAAAAAAAAAGTAAAACTTATGATTTTTATTTTATTTTACAGATAGAAAAGAAGGTGCTTATTTAATGTTTAAAAATTCATTGATGTATCTTAAGCGGTTTTAATTTTAAAACGCTAGTCCATGAACTTTTTGATAACCCTCGTATTTTTATTTTTTTTTTAATTATTCCATCATTCTTGTTGTTGAAAACCCATTCTTGTTTTGAAATGTAATTGTATTGTGTTGTGGTTATACTGATAGAAACGTTAATCATGCTATGTTAACACTAGAGGCCCATACGCCTTGACAGTCACCTGAGTATCAAGGGTTTTTCCGGCAATGAGCACTTTGAGCCCACTTGGACCAGTACTGGTCTGGACTTAACGTGACAAACTTTTTACCATTTGATGAGGATTCGTTTAATCATGTCATATTCATGAAGCTTGTCTCCTAGAAGTACAGGAGCAAAGTTAATAAAGTATACTGTATAATAAATTTCAATAAATGCCCAACTTAACCGCCATCCTTGTGATGATGCCTGGCACCAAGAAGCATCAGTTTTATAATTTTTGTTAAGGGCTAGCTGCTTATTATATATAATCATGCAAACAATTTACCTTTTACATGTCCCCGCGTAAATAAATAAGATTTTTTAAGGTGTAATATATTTCAATACATGACTAACTTAGCCCCACTTTTGGGCCTGAACACTAAACAAAAGGAGGTATAAATTTTACTATTTTGGTTTGTTTGTTTGGTGGATTGGTTGCTTAACTTCCCTTCAAGATTTTTTTACTCATATTGAGACATCACCACTTACTGGTACTCGGCACCTAGGTCATTGAGCAGTGAGGGATCTTTTTCGTGCCAGCACCTACTGCGACACGGGACCTCGGTTTATACGATCTCATCCGAAGGACGGGTCTCCACGTCGCACAGTGGGATTCGAACCCGCGAGGTAAGGATCAACTCCTTACGCCGCGAATCTAGAGCAAACGCTTCACCACTGCGCCACGCGAGCGACTACTATTTTGGTAAAGGGTAGAGTATCACTGCAGTCATACAAACACTCTGTATGATACATACCCATGGGTAAAGAAGAAACTTGTAATGTATTTTCAAAATAATTATGACCATTTTAACTAGGGCAAAAACTGTTTGCTACAATGGGGCCATGAATTTCAAAATTTTGGTAGAGGACTAAGTACTCTTTATAATCATGTAAATTGTTTATTTGTTATATATTCATGAATTTCATGAAAGAAGAACGATATTTTCAAGTTTTTTGTATTTTCAAAATTTAACCAACATACTAGTAACCTCACCATGGGACCTGAACGCTAGAACAAAGGGACATTGATAAAATTTTGGTAAAGGGTTATGCACTCATTGTAATCATTTAACAAGATTGCCGACTATATGTCATTTAGAGAAGAAGGTTTTCGAGGAAATGTAATGAATGTTCATATATATGACCAATTTAGCCCCACCCTAGAACCTCAACCATGGGCATAGGGGCAATAAAATTTCACAAATTTATTAAAAGACGAATTGTTCATTATAATCATTAATTTGCCTGTTAATTATCCATATACAACTTGTATATATGTCAATATACATGTATCAAGAAAGGTTCCATGTTTGCCTATCCTAAAAGTATTTTCATATCCAACTGTTAAAATAACATTTTTTGTTATCCACTTTTATTATTTTTTTTATTCAAGTTAAACATAAAATAACTTTTGTAAATTTATATTTGATCCCATTTAACTTTGCATACCATTTGTAGTCTAAAACCTGACTTGGCCATTTTAGAAGAGTCCCCTTTGAAGGAATAAAAGGCTGCTGCAGGTATAGCTCTATCGTATATATAGCTCTATCGTGTCGATGATGTGTGAAATTCAAGGATATTATTTGGTACATTAAAGTTTAAAATTTGTACAGCTTCACAATTATATATATAATTATATTTTTTAAAGAAAACACTCTTCGATGGGAATTGTTCGAAGAAACCTAAGAAATTGGGGGGGGGGGGGCGGAGGGGGGGGGTCGATAAGAATTATATGAAGATATCTAAGGAATAGCCGTTTGTAATTCAGTTTACCGAATATGTTTCTTATGCAGGTATATTTTGAAATAGTTTCAAGGGGAAGGAAAGGAGAGTGTTAGAAGAGGCAAAATGACGCGTCAAATGTGACTGCATGATGCCGTAGCATCCAATGAATTTACCCTTACAGGCCTACGGGTTAATAGAAACTTACTTGCATGATGATGTCGTGGCTCTGGTAAGGTGGCAACAGATTTCCAAGTGTTTGACGTCAAATTAAATGCCATGACATCATCATTGACCGAGTCGCACTTGTATCTCGGTGCACCGCCAATGACCACCAAAAGGTTAGAAACATGTTGGTTTCTGGGAACCGTACGTGGAGACTGTAACGAGAAATTTCATAATATGCATCCTATCTCTATGAGTATTTTATGTGATTGATATAATGAATTATTTTTTTTTAAAAAGCTTTACTCACAAGATCTTCATAAAGCTACATAAATTGTATTCTTTTACAGCAATTTAGGGAATGTACATGTAGTAGTGTGTATGTTGCTAAGAGTTCTATGGAAGCTTTACATTGCAGAGGAAATGTGATATACAATAGCATTGCTGAATGCCAACCTGTAGAACTGTTTGTCTGTAGGGAATACAGTGATAATGTAGCGCCTCCTGAACAAGCCCTTGGCATTCTGGGATATCCATTAAATAAGCGATGCTTTCCACAGAATCCATAATGGCGGCAGGTGAAAGTAGAGGGAGTCGAATGGTTGCCATAAGTTCGGCAGCATGTTCGATGCGTTCATTTTTCCTGTGCTCCAGCCATTCTATAAATCGTTTGAAAACTTCAAGTTCACTGTCTACATTCAGATCATCTCTCTGAAGAGAAAATTAAGAGTATGTTTAACATAAGTACAGTAAAACACGCTTATAACAAAGTGCCAGGAATGAACATTAAACATAATTCATTATATCCGATAAGTTCATTATACGTTTTCAAACAACTAGGAATGAAAATCACTTTACTGTTAGCGTGAATTTATAATAAAAGTGTGTTCGCTTTAATCGCGGTTTACTGTATTAATGTATTTTAAAGATATCCTCTGTATTTATGTATTTTAAAGATGTCCTCGCAAAGAAAGCTCTATCCTTAAAAATTGATAAGATTTTTTTTCAGATCGCCATCTGAAAGGCTAGTTTAAGGCTAACTTTTTAAAAAAGTTTTGAAAAACAGACTGGATGGAATATTTTCATTCACATTTTCTTATATGATTGTTCTCTTTCGTGTGAATCTAAATTAACAATGCAGTAATAATGTCAAAGGATTTTTCGACAATTATTTTCATTGCTGTTTATTATTTTATGTAACGCCTAGTTTGGATATATGAAAGATTGAAAAAGAGAGAAATCTCGTGTTTGACTGATGAGTGTAAGTTTTGAGAGTGATGCAGATAAGCACCAGGAAGGATAAACAGAATATATTCTGATAACAGTACAGTGTACTTAGAGCTAAGGTCTCATCAAAGAACAGTTACTTTTGCTGATTTTTTTTTTATTGAAAGACTGATATGGATATATGCGAAACATCCCGAGGAAAATTGGAGTGTTGAGTGAAGTTCTTTAATTGCAAGCTAATTAATTTTGCTTTTAAATAAAAATATAACTGTCCTACAATACATTGCATTGTAATGCTTGATGCACTGTCTAATTAAAACATACTTGGTCAATTTTTATTATTAGGGAAAACAGTGAAAAAATATATAAACTTTCCTGTTTGACTGATGAGTGAATATTTTGAGACTCAAACAAAGCGCCGATGACTTTGTAGAACAATCAAAGACGCTTTTCAATACTGCTCAGCAGTACTTGTTTAGTGAGATAAACTCACACTAAGTCCTTTACACGCGACATTACCGTTATTTACTCTGACTTTAACACATGGTCGTTTGTGAATGTCTCTCTAACGTCTTATATATAGTATACAAGCCTGTTACTCGTTAGCATTGCTTAAACATTTACATAATATAAAGCAGAAATCAATGATCGTTTTGTCTACGTTGTTCAAAGGGACCTAATTAGAGTTATCGAACTTTGAAACAAAACTTACATTATGCAAATTTCCAAATAAACATTCAATGACAAGGACAAAATGTATATTAAAGCTGTCTTTGGAGGGTGGATGGTGGGGAATATTCCTAATACATTGACAAGTTAAATAATTGTGCTTGCTTAAATTCAAGTACAATTGCACCATACTGCACTCTGCTGCAATACAATGCGATACATTTTTATGCCTGCCAAATTGTCCAATCAAAATTAACTTAGTCAATTTTTTTTTCTGAATTGAATTTTAAAAATGATTGAATACACACATTTTTTTTTCATTTTATGCTTTGAAAAAAAAAAGGTTTCAAAAACAGACTAGAGAGCATTTCTTTTAGTCTCATATTCTAAATATTTGTTTTCTTTGATATGAATCAGAATTAACAATCAGTAATTAAGTCGAAGGACTTTCGCAAAGTTACGTGTTGCTGTTTTGTTTTTTCTTTAATCGAATGACTAGTTTGGGTATGCGCAAAAGATCCAAAAGAAATGAACACTCCTTTTTGACTGATGAGTGGATTTTTTTTGTTTGCAAGAGAATTTATATTGTTTACCATTCTAAGAATTTAACTGCATTTTATTGCACTGCACTACAATGCAATGTCAATCAATAAAATGAAGTCCATTTTTGTTTTACATTATGGTATTGAATAAAAAGGTGTAAATTAACATATTTTCTAATATATTTTTATTTTTAAAAAAGTTTTGAAAAGCAGACTGGATGGAATATTTTCATTCACATTTTCTTATATGATTGTTCTCTTCCGTATGAATCTAAATTAACAATGCAGTAATAATGTCGAAGGATTTTTCGACAATTATTTTCATTGCTGTTTATTATTTTATGTAACGCCTAGTTTGGGTATATGAAAGATTGAAAAAGAGAGAAGTCTCGTGTTTGACTGATGAGTGTAAGTTTTGAGAGTGATGCAGATAAGCACCAGGAAGGATAAACAGAATATATTCTGATAACAGTACTTAGAGCTAAGGTCTCATCAAAGAACAGTTACTTTTGCTGATTTTTTTTATTGAAAGACTGATATGGATATATGCGAAACATCCCGAGGAAAATTGGAGTGTCGAGTGAAGTTCTTTAATTGCAAGCTAATTAATTTTGCTTTTAAATAAAAATATAACTGTCCTACAATACATTGCATTGTAATGCCTGATGCAATGTCTAATTAAAACATACTTGGTCAATTCTTATTTTTAGAGAAAACAGTGAAAAAAAATATGAACTTTCCTGTTTGACTGATGAGTGAATATTTTGAGACTCAAACAAAGCGCCGATGACTTTGTAGAACAATCAAAGACGCTTTTCAATACTGCTCAGCAGTACTTGTTTAGTGAGATAAGCTCACACTAAGTCCTTTACACGCGACATTACCGTTATTTACTCTGACTTTAACACATGGTCGTTTGTGAATGTCTCTCTAACGTCTTATATATAGTATACAAGCCTGTTACTCGTTAGCATTGCTTAAACATTTACATAATATAAAGCAGAAATCAATGATCGTTTTGTCTACGTTGTTCAAAGGGACCTAATTAGAGTTATCGAACTTTGAAACAAAACTTACATTATGCAAATTTCCAAATAAACATTCAATGACAAGGACAAAATGTATATTAAAGCTGTCTTTGGAGGGTGGATGGTGGGGAATATTCCTAATACATTGACAAGTTAAATAATTGTGCTTGCTTAAATTCAAGTACAATTGCACCACACTGCACTCTGCTGCAATACAATGCGATACATTTTTATGCCTGCCAAATTGTCCAATCAAAATTAAAAGGTTTCAAAAACAGACTAGAGAGCATTTCTTTTAGTCTCATATTCTAAATATTTGTTTTCTTTGATATGAATCAAAATTAACAATCAGTAATTAAGTCGAAGGACTTTCGCAAAGTTACGTGTTGCTGTTTTGTTTTGTTTTGTTTTTTTTTTAGGTTCTGTTTTGTTTTTTGTTTTTTTTATCGAATGACTAGTTTGGGTATGCGCAAAAGATCCAGAAGAAATGAACACTCCTTTTTGACTGATGAGTGGATTTTTTTTATCTTCGAAAGATTTCTTTCAAAAATTTATTAATGGTAGCTGCATTTATCAAGAAATATAGAAAACAGTTCCCTTAGTTTTGCTAGGCTTTCCAACAGAATACATTTTGCCATCATATTCAAATTTCTATTGATGAATTTTATGAATAAGCGTATATGTATCGAATTTAATCAAACTTGCACAATATAAAGTCAAAATAAAATCAAAACGTTGCATGAATAATAAAATTTATTTATCATTACATTGACATTTTTTTAAAATTCTTTTTTGGTAAATGTGATGCGAAATATATCATATCCTATTAAAAATCTTACTGCCACCCACCTGGTCAACAAACGATCGACAAAAAAAGTACACACACCGCAAAAAAAAAAAATTCCTGAAATATAAATATAAATGCACACTTTTTTCTCGCAAGCAGTATGATACAGACTGAACAAAGGAGAGAGAAGATATACTCCCGATAAGTATTTTACACAAAAATCTGCATTTGTCTTGACCTACGACTTACATCTTTACTAAGGGGTAGTCTTTGGGAGAATTATGAGCAAGATAAAGCCAAGGGGAGATAAGAAATGCTCCGGACAGAGATTTCACACAGAAATCTGCTATGACCTTGACCTCTGATCTAGAGACTTGGTTTCTTGTTATAGATAAGTTTAAATTGATAAATTTTAAACTTTTAATGTAACACATGTATAATAAATGGAATTTACAAACCTTCAACAAAGCAATCATCTGTTCAACCGGGAGCTCTTTAAATCTTGATCTTTTTGAAATAACTTTAAAATATTTTGCCGCTAGTTCTAAAGCCTTTTCTGTAAGTTTATCAAGGTTAAAACTGAAAGCTCTGTCAATCATTTTCAGACAATTCTTAAGACGTGTGTTCTCTACTAGAAATTCCTCGCACGCATCCTGTATCAGATAAAAACCTAGTCGAGAAGCAGCATGCAGCGTTCCTTCAATGGTCTCTTCCGACACTTGCAGTTTTCCTGTGTACATACATAACAATATATTCTGAAATATATTTGCTTCGATTTCAAGATGACTGATGTCCATTTCTCTTTCATCGTAAAGCTGATCGACGAAAATGTCGTAAAAATAATCAGAGCAAGTGACCAACAGCGAACGATGGGCATCAAATGCTCGACCCTGGCAAATTATGATGATGTCACACAAAATATTCTGTCGCCAAAGCACTTCAAATCCATTCAGGACAGTTTCTGACAGATTTTGGACATTTTTTGTTCTCCGTCCGCGTTCCTCAACTACTTTATTTTGCCGGCGCCTTTCAATTAACAACTCTTTGTACGAATAACAAGTTGTTTTTCGCATTCTGGGTTTAGATTGATGGGCTCTTGCAATCATTGTTAGGTTTCCATTCTACTAGTACCTTTATGACGTCAGGAAACTGTTACGTTAACAACAATTCTTGATTGTGACGTCATTATTTTACCTAACCTTGGGTATACCAAGCCATGATATTAGTTTACCCCTCAATTAAATCTAGAAGACCTATTCAAAACAACTTTTAGTTGTTTTATTTGATATTTGGTTGGCAAGTTCGCAATTTCGAGGAATCAGTTTTAATATGATTTAAAGACACTCTTCAACAACAAAGATCACACAATCTGCAACTGCCATGTAATTTTCTAAGACTAAAAAATATCTGCAAACTTTTACTACCCCAAGAATTATTGTGTCTATGCAATCTACACTATTTCTTTTCATCTTTTACCTTTATTAAAGATAAATACAAACATATTTCATTTCAGCAGTCTATACATTCATGGGGCGTCTGGGTATAATAACCATAGATACACCTGCTCGAAGAATGCTGGATATTCTGTTAGAATATGTTGACGGAATAAGTGTACAAATAAGTGAAAGCGAGGAAAATTTATCAATTTATTTACAGATAATTATAAATAAAGAAATATCACACTGGACGGAAAATTCGGTTAAAAAGTCATAAACCAAAATATCTCCAAACACATAATCGTTATTTCTGGAAAAATGGCGACCATCCCATTGATCCTGGTGTCTGAAATAAGAAATTAGATTTCCTTTTTGTATTTGGTGCACATTCTAGTACATACGAACTCAGACTAATGTAAATTATTATTTGGTTTGTTTTATAAGAATGATACTAAGGAAACGAAAAGGGTTGATAATATTTATATACACATACATGTATCTATGCAAAATGAAATAGGAAATAATTACATTAAATCTTAATGAGTTTTATTTCAATCATGCAAAAAATTGTTTTGTTTAAATGAGATATAATCTGTAGAGAAATGTTGCTTTTTGTGAAGTTATATGCAGACTTTCCTACAATATGTAAAATCCCTCATAAAAACTGCAGAAGTAGGCGCCTGAAAATTAATAATAAACGTCCAACAGACTGAGGACACTTAAAATACAGAATGTAATTAATAATATATTAATAATATATTAAATTGAGACTAAGAGGTGTCATCCTTTAAAAAAAAGAGAACTACCTACCTATTAGATTGCAAAGAAAACATTGATAACTTTATTTTTGAAATAATCTTGCTGACGTTTCAAAAGTGAAAATTCCTGTACGGACAGTGACGCATAGAACGGTTTCTATTGCAAACAGAATTTATATTTAGGTATTCTGGTATTACGGTATTCTGTCCATGTGTCGTTTACCGATTTTTATTTGAAAATTAAAATCGTGTACTTATCTTAATTTTCAAATAAAGGTCGGTAAACGACGCGTGCACCGCCCAAATTCAATTAAGTTGCCCCAATGGTCATTTACAAAATGTTCACTATATTCCATACCTAATATTCGGTAGTTTGCAATCAAGCACTTTAAAAACATTGAAATTTATGACTGGCACAACTTCACTGAATTTGGACGCATACTCTTTGATCTATATATGTACATGCGTAGCTAGAGCTAAGACCTTGCCAAATGGCATTTTAATTATTAACTAATTTCGCCTCTTGCATAAAATCTGCGGTTTTAAATCAGTTTGTAATTAATCACCATTCTTCCATTCTTTGGCTGAGAAGGAAAAATACAAATGATCATTTTTTTTTACACAAATATATGGACCAGTGACCAAAACTTACTACATAGCTGCCCCCCCCCCCCCTCTCCCCCACCCTTCCTCCCCCAAAAACTTGGAAGTGGAAATGTATAAACCTTGCAGATTTGTTTACATGTATAATTTTGCTACATTTTTTAAAAGCAAAACTAACACCATTAAACGTGGGCGTCAAGCTTAGATGCAATTAAAGCAATAATGTATCTTTTGGTAACGGAATTAACTATTCCAACGTACATACCCCTGACAATAGCGGGTGGTTATGCCAAATAGAGAGAACCAACATTGCCGGTAATTTACGACAGAAATAAACTCGACGAAGCTCTGTGAACTGTGTCAGTTCAGTACTTTGAACAAATTAATCAACATTTATTGGCCACCTGTCAATGAAACAATTGTTCGAACACACGTATTTTTGGCTGCAGATCTTAACTTCAAGCATTTCCGTCCATTCATGTCGGTTATATTACACTTTCACTCTGCTCAAAAATAAAAACCAATTCCATATAGCACACATTTTTTCCGATCGTGTCGCGCCAAGTTTATTGGACAGGAAAATTGAAAGTCCCATGTGTTACCCATAAATCATACACATTACAAAACACAACACGGTGTCGCCTCTAACTAGAATTGTGGCGTCCAGTCCAAAGCAATGAAGAAAAAAAGGATACAGAGCTGAATGGTGAAAAAGACCGATCTATTCTAATTCAAAGAGTTTGAAATAACTTGAATTAAAAGACATAATTTAACATAGACAGAGAGAAACTTTCCCATAAAAATACATATTTCTTCAGTTACCTTTTGTTGAAATCAAGTGCGTGTTATATATTTATTGGATTTACAAACATGATTTCAATTCAAAAATCCCCCCCCCCCCCCGAGACGACGTTTTTTCGATATTAAATTAGTTGACCACAGAGTTTTCAGTTTCATTACAATCATATTGTAAAATATGAATTAACTAGGCAAGACTTAAACTATTATTGGAATGAATAAAATGAAAATACAAATAGGATATTTTAGCCCTGAACTGAAAGATTAATTTTTGCAAGAAAATAATAGTAGATTTATGTAAAGTACTAAGATAATGTTCTAAATTTTGAATTTACTCCCACCCAGTAAATTCAAAATTTAGAACATGACAATAACATTGCAAGTCATGCTGACAATAGAAAGACTAAAAAAATGCTTATACTTATAAGCATTACTACAAAAATGTGAAAGTAAAGTTTTTTGATTCTTTAATGAAAAAGCATATATAGCCTAGTGAATGAAAAGCAGGCAGGATATACAACATCCAAAAGGTCCTAGCTGTATTAGAAACAAACCTGATATCACTCAATAATCCATTATGAAAGTTAACTGTTTTTTCACTGAAAGAAATATTTGTTTAAAAAGGTTATGTAATTTAGAAGTTTATTTTGCAATAGTGCGACTGGCATTGTACTTAATTTGAATTTAAGAAAAACATACATTCAATGAAATACATGTACTGGTATATGCTTATTTGACATTTATGGCTTGTAATTTTGTAGAATGTTCATCTTCAATGTAAAATTGTTACATTTCCTCACAAAATGACCTACTGGTAATTCATAAATGCACAAATGTACTGTTAAATAAGTAGAATGTCTACCTCTGTCAGAGACATGCTCTCTGTTTTATTGCATAATAATAATACCTGCTCTGCTTTGGGACATTTTCATCAGAATTAGAACAGAATATACCGGTACCGCTGTTAGTGGTATTTTAATGATTAAACAATCCTAAAAATGTTAATGCCAATGAATATTTAAGATAAAAAAATCACATTTTTACCTACTTTTAATGTATGTCCTAGTTACACATGTTATTAAAACAAACTTTGGTCTGCATGAGCATTATTAACTTTAATGCTCTAAATAAACAAAACTATAATTTTTGCAATTTTACAAATAAATATTATACTTTAATTGAGCAGTTTAACTTTTAATCCAGTACCTATGTAATGATATGAAGATAACAATACATACCTGAGAGAAATTCCTCACATACTTATAATGCTGAAACATAAAAAAAAACATTTCTCTAAATGTGACTTTTGAATACAGTTAATATTTTTATTTTAAAAACTAGATTTAAAACTCCATGCACATTTGCCTTATGTTTTTACTGTACTTTAAAAATATGTCCTGTGTTTTAGAAAGCAATATGTTCTCTAAATTCATACTAACATTACCTGGTAATTAATATTATCTTGTTTCATTACCACATTTGACAGCTTTAAGTTTACAGATACATACGACTTCAGGTCTAACGTCTGCCAATTTCTCTGCCTCATCCTTATACTGCAGAATGCTCCAGATTTCCTCCTTTAAATTCCCCCACCTCTCCTGCATTCGGGATTTTCTGAGACCCTGCATGGCAATCCTATAAAGAAAGTCGAACTCATTAGCAGTTAATTAATTAGACTAAAGTTTAAAGATTTCATTACCACAGGAGAAAGAAGTAAGGATGTTAAAACTACCTGTACAACAAGAAGGACAACCACTACACATAGTTATAATCTTGGAGTAAACTTGCCTTTCTTTCATCAATTCTTCAATCCTATTTTCTATTTTAGCATGGACAGTCTGCTGTACTTTGTCCCTCTTTTTGGTCATGTAGGAGTCTAGGGAGGGGAAGGATCTCATCTGATATACAAATAATGCCCCCGCACTCTCCGACTGATCCCCTCCTTCCTCTTCTCCATAGTCCTTATTGTTTCCTGGATAAAGGAGGTTTTTACATAAGTACAGGTTGACAACTACTGTTTGTAAATCTAGTAGAATTTTATACACTAAAAGAACTACCTGATTTATTCAAGCATGTATCAACCCAACACCCATCTTTCTATTTTAAAAACAAATAATTTTTTTTCTAAATCTCCTTTTGATTGATTGATGACAGGAAATCTGTTATCAATACATAAACAACACCTTTACCTGCTCATGATAGGACAGGTAAGGCTAATTTGTTTTGTATGGTGGAGAAATAAAACATTCCTATAGATCTGTATGTTTTCAGTAATCCATTATAATTCCATTACCTTTCAGAAACAAAAGTTGCCCCATAGCTCCAACAGCAACAACAGGGTCCCAGGGGGTCATAAGTTCATGGGACTTTGGTAGAACAGGTTCACAAAGAACCTTTCCTTGTAGAGTATCTCTGATTTGAACTTTCCCAGATTTCAGGATTGTTATTAGCTGAAAACAAAAATCAACAAGATGTGTTTGTGAAACACTGATGCCCCTGAATGGCAGCTCATTGCCAAGCTTAAAGTTTCTCAAATGGAAGTCAGACTCCAAGGTCAAGGTCAGCCGATAAAAAATGTTGGTATACAAGAAAAGGTCTTATCACAAGGAATACACATGTGAAATATGAAAGCCCTTGCAGCAGCCATTCAGAAACTATGTCAAGGGTTCAGTTTTTAAAAAGTAGATCAAACCCCAAGGTCAAGATATAGAGGTAAAAATTATTGGTACTTATGAAAAGGTTTTATCACAAGGAAAACATCTATAAAATATGGAAGCCCCAGCACCAAGCATTCAAAGATTATGGCCAAGGATAAAGTTTTTTTTTTCAAAAGTAAGTCAAACTCTAAGGTCAAGGTCAAAAGGTCTGAATTGTTAATACCAAAGGGAAGATTCTGGCACTCAGAATACACATGTGAAATATGAAAGCTCTAGCTCCAACCATTCAAAAGTTATAGCCAAGGTTAAAATTTTTCAAAAGTAGCTCAAACTCTAAGGTCAAGGTCAAAATTGTTAATACCAAAGGGAAGGTCTTAGGAATACACATGTAAAATAAGTGCTCCAGTACCACAAGGAATATGCATGTGAAGTACAAAATCCCTAGTACCAACAGTTCAAAAGTTATGGCCAAGGTTAAAATTTGGTAAAATTCTGCAAAAGTGGGTCAAACTCCAAGGTCAAGGTCAAGAGATCAAATATGTTGGCACTCAAGGAAAGTTCTTGTCACAAGAAATACACATTTGAAATATGAAAGCCTTAGTTTCAACCAATCAAAAGTTATGGGCAAGGTTAAAGTTTTTGCGGAGACAAATAGACAGACAGACAGGCAGACAGACAGAGCAAATCTACATGCCCATGAATCGTCAATTAATGGGGCATAAATATCACTGCCACAATGGCGAGGAACAAGGATATTTTGTTTATCAATCAAGAAGTATGTGTTTAACCTCAAATCAATATCTTATATTAGAAAATGTTTTCTGGTATTAGAACTCATCATTCATTTCTTACAATTGTGTATATGGCTATGGCATAGCTTGGCTCATTGGATGAATGTTCATTGTACGTAAAAAAGTTGTGATATTCATGTCAGCTATATCAAATCTTACATTCTGCAAAAGGCAATGACTTTTTTTTTGGTAAGAATATAAGCACTGCATATGAATATTTCTGTCACATTAGACTTTAAGAAGTAAGGTCATGTTATATAAGACACTGGAACAACAATGAACCATGATGCTGCATCTGGCCTGGTTCATAGGAAATGTGAAAGATCTTCACTTATGGTTAGTGATCATGATGTCTATAAATATGGGGCATTTAACATTATACCACTCAAATGATATTTGTAGTTTAGTTAATATCAGACGTAAGATACAAAAGGTATGCAATACTTACCAAATCATGCATTCCTTGTACAGGCTGCACCAGTGTAAATATATCATCTTCTTTCTCTACTCTGTGATAAAGAATATGTCTAATTATATAATTATCATACATGTAATAGGATGTATTGTGTTTCGTAAAAATTTTGTACACATCTTAATAAAATACTCAAGAAATGGTTTTAAAAACTAAATTTTGTGTGAGAACTATAAATCATTAAATATAACTTTAATATATAGAAGTTACTTACCGTGGTGTGACACAGATGGGGTCTAGTTCCAGACCAGGCCCCGTCATCATAACAAACAGAGCCCCATTGTCACACAGAATCAACAAGTAGGTGGAGGATTTAGTTCTGTATGGCTTATAATCATCCACTGTCTGGGGACAGATACTGGGATCCAAGAAGATCAGCTGTGCAATCTTAACTTGGTCCACAATGTTAACAACTCCTCTCTGTATACCTGAAAGAGTTATATCCCTCCAAGATAGATATTCTTCCACATAAAAAGCTTTTTGAAACTATCCAAGTCACAACTTACAACCAGATGCTGTGAAGAAGCTTACAGAGAGATAGGTTCACTTTATGCATAAAATGACCCTGACCATTTACATATAATAGACTAATACCCTATGTCCTAATTAAGCATCAATATAAAGAAAAGACTTGGTGTTTTCATTTTCTGTAGCAAGTTTCTTTTGAGAGTCCAAGTATTGGAAAACGGGCTTTGTGAAATTGCAGTGCTCCTGAATTTTGCAGAAAACAAGTGTATGAGTACCTTCAGCAAAGAATTAAACCAGAAGTCTCTGACAAGACTGTTGCTCTTCTGGTCTGTACTTATCACAAAAGAAGAGAAAAGTAGCACTTGGACATGAAACTACGCAATAGCAATAAATAGAAAAATGATCCTTGGTTTAGTCTCTTTTTGTGACAAGATTTATTGCAATCTGAATCAGACCAAAAATGCAGAAGGAATAGCATTTTGAAAGTATTTCTCAGAAATTTCTATTTTTAGTAACCATGGCAACACCATTCATCAAAATCAAAAAACCAATAAAAAGCATTATGTATCTTAGTGTAGTCTATCTGTGAGCCAAGATATATTGAAATCACATCAAAACTGTAAGAGAAATTGCATTTTTGAAAAATTGTTTACAGACGAACAGACAGATCACGGACACCTTACAATTGCATAAGCTCTTCTGGTCTCTGGCCACTAGTAACCAGTAGAGCTAAAAATGAGCACACCCCTTGATCCAAAAAATAAAACATGGTTTATAATCTATCATTATGTAATCTCACATTTTGGAATAGAGGTTGTGCTCTATAAAAAATATTTAAACAAGATGTGTTTGTGAAACACTGATGCCCCCGTATGGCAGCTTATGGCGAAGGTTAAAGTTTCTCAAATGCAAGTCAAAATCCAGGCAAAAGATAAAAAATGTTAAATTTAAAAGCCCTAGCACCAACCATTCAAAAGTTATGGCCAAGGTTAAAGTTTTTCAAAAGTAGGTCAAACTCCTATGTCAAGGTCAAAGGGTCAAAGTGGTTGGAATCCAAAGAGAGGTCTTGTCACCAGGATTACATATGTGAAGAATGAAAGCCCTAGCACCAACCATTCAAAAATTATGGCCAAGGTTAAAGTTTTTCAAAAGTAGGTCAAACTCCTATGTCAGGTCAAAGGGTCAAAGTGGTTGGTATTCAAAGGAAGGTGATGTCACAAGGATTACATATGTGAAGTAAGAAAACCCTAGCATCAAACATTCAAAAGTTATGGCCAAGGTTAAAGTTTTTCGAAAGTAGGTCAAACTCCTAGGTCAAGGTCAAAGGGTCAAAGTGGTTGGTATCCAAAGGAAGGTCTTGTCACAAGGATTACATATGTGAAGTATAAAAGCCCTAGCTCTAACCGTTCAAAAGTTATGGCCAAGGTTAAAGTTTTTCAAAAGTAGGTCAAACTCCTAGGTCAAGGTCAAAAGGTCAAAGTTGTTGGTATCCAAAGAAAGGTCTTGTAACAAAGAATACACTTGTGAAGTTTGAAACCCCAAGCACCAACCATTCAAAAGTTATGGCCAAGGTTATAGTTTTTCGAAAGTAGGTCAAACTCCAAGGTCAAGGTCAAAAGGTCAAAGTTGTTGGTATCCAAAGGAAGGCCTTGTAACATAGAATACACATGTGAAGTTTGAAACCCCAAGCACCAACTGTTCAGAAGTTATGGCCAAGGTTAAAGTCTCATAAAATTTTGCAAAAGTGGGTCAAACTCCAAGGTCAAGGTCAAAAGGTCAAATATGATGGTACCCAAAGAAAGGTCTTGTCACAAGGAATACACATGTGAAATATGAAAGTCATGGCTCAAACCAATTAAAAGTTATGGGCAAGGTTAAAGTTGACAACAGACAGACAAACAGACAAACAGATAAACAGACAAACAGATAAACAGACAAACAGACAAACAGACAGACAGGACAAAAACAATATACCCCCGGGATATTTCGATCCGGGGGCATAAAAACAGCTTAAAATTTGACCACTTGTAAAGAAATGTTCATGATGTCATAATGCACTGACTAGCAAAGCAAAACAATTACCGTTCATCATTTTCAATAACTATGCAGTCACCAAGGGTCCAAGCGGTATTTAATGCATTGTCAACTAAAACTGAGCAGTTTTGATTTTTCAGAAATTCACAGGGCCAAAAAAGAACCTTGCTCTTATGACAATGATGTTTGATTTTTTTTGTTTTACTTTAGCAGCATACCTAAATATCTGTCCCAGATCACAACATTCCCATTTTCAAATCCAACAGCCAATAAGGAGGAATCATCGCTGATGGAAGATGAGGTCACAGGGCTAGTAAATGGCCAGACTAAATCAGGCTTAACCTCAAAATCTACAATTCATTGCAAACATTTACATCACCAAAAGGAAAGTGGAAATTAGATACTTAACATGTTATTCTAAAACACAGTAATTATTTTTCTTTTATGCCTAAATGTATTAAGTCATAAGAATAGATAAAATCTACTTGACATGATATTATCACCTTTTTTTTCAAATTGTTAACAGAAATTCAAATATTGCATAATTTCTATCCCCCAAAAAGGATTGAAAAGGACACTAATATTAGTTTTTCATTTGTTTTTTTTTTTTTTTGTTTTTTTTTAAGTAATTTCTGCAGATCTAATAAAGTTCTGTCAAGATATCTGATTATAAATAAAAATTTTGTACTTTCTTTGAATATAACTTAATTGAAATATGGAAATTACTTTGTTTTAACCATGACACTGTTGCAATAATTTTTTTTTCACTTTTACAAGTTTATATTGTTGCAAACACATTTAAGGTATGTCACTCGTGAAATTTGTTATATCAAGGATTTTTTGAGAAGTATATATTAGATAAGTACTCATAAAGCATGTTTCAAAATCACAAAGAAAATGGGGGGTCAGTGTGCATCTTACTGAGCTACGGTACAAATAAGTTGACCTTTTTGCACTTAAATTGTAACTAATTGGTTAATCACTTTAATCTTAATCATATTTCATCAGATGTAATTATGGCAATAAATATAATCTTATTTTAGGTAAAATAGTTTGAATAATATTTATCATTGAGCATATCATGCAAATTAATGCGCTTAAATTATTGTATGACCTTTTTGCACTTAAAAAGTATCATATTTCGGGTATAAAAAATCTAAGTAGGCAATAAAATATTTTCCTGTATCAAACTTTTTATGAATTAAGTGCAGATCGGTTTGAGGTATTGTGTTGTTTGAAATAATGAAAGAAAAAATTGGGGTCAGTGATGTAAATTTTGAGATATTGGTTAAAATGTGCGATTTTCAGGCTAAAAACGGTGTAAATTTTATTTTGACTTCTCTAATATATCTTCATTTCTTGACAAAGTCTGTTGAGTGAATGTGCAAAATTTGTTCTAAAAATATAAATTGGGACCTTTATTTAATATTCCTAGCATATCAGAATGAAAAATATTCTCTAAGTAAAAATATGTGGGGTAAAGTTCCAAGATACTAAATTTGACAAATGTGTAGATTTGAAGGATTTAATCTTCTAAATATCCTTCCACCACAAGAAATAGTCCCTCATAAATCTTGCTTCTTTATGAATTTATGAGCAGTTTTTTAATTGAATGTGGAATAATTTGCATTGTTTAATTTAAATATGTTATAAAAATTGAATTGTAGTAAATAGTTTTGAAGTTAAAGGTTCTGACTGAACTTTTCTAAAAAGCTGACGAGTGACATACCTTAAATTCATTTTTAAAAAAGGTTCCTACAACAATGCTATTAATTCGTGTAACAGGTAACCACTTTTTTTTTAAAGATATACCTTTGTGTTGTTTGAGCAATGAGTAATGTACCATATGTGTGGATCCCTTCCACCACACAGCAATAGTTGTTGGCAATCCTGAAATAATTAAGGATTGGAAAATATTATAATGACTTCATAACACATTTATGAATAACTAAGAAACAATAACATGCATATGCCTTTTATTATGTGTGGCATTATTTAAAAAATTATTTAAATGATTGCTAGTATAATACAGTATTATTTCTAAAAACAAAAAAAAAACAGACTGAGGATAATACTTTCATACACATACAATATTAGTTTACATGTAATTCAAGAGTTTACCTTTGAAAAGCATTGTAACGTAATTGTAACGTACCAGGGTAAGTTCAAATGTTTAAAATCATGTATTGGATCTATATATCTTAATTATTCTAGTTCAGAACTATTTTTTTCTTGATTACCTTAAAACAGTTAATTGCTGAATAAATTGCGGGGAAATCATTCTTGAACTAAACTTAACACTATTCTATTATCTAACTCTATATGTCTTGCATTTTTTAACGTATGAGCTAGTATATATACCATTTCATTAATTGTTAATTAATTCTCTTAAACTTTCAGTTGAAGGAGACTAAATTTTTATATCAATCTAAACTTTTAAAAGCAACTGTGTGTTATGCATTTTGTAAACTTTCAAATTCAACAGAATGTTACATTATACACTGTACAAAGTTAACATGTAACTAAAAAGTTTTTGGTTAAGGTAAAGACCCAGTAAATGAAATGGGCATGTGTCTCAGATTTGAGACATAAATTCCTTCAGTGATACTTAATAACAGCTTGCTCAAATATCAAAAAAAAAAATAATTTTTAGCAAAACACAATGAAAAAAAATCTGCATTTAACATAGATTTTCAAGAAGAAAACCAATTATGAAGTGGAAGTAATCCCTTAGCAGCCAAATGAAATATATTCAGATTGCCTACTGTCTCTCAGAAAATGATAATTTTTATATTTTGAATTTTTGAGTGAAAATGAAATTAAAATGAACATGGGTATTCTGATTGTAATCAAATTACTTTTCAAATGAAAATGTTTCATTTTCTACATAATTCACTTATAGCCATAAGGTACAGGAAAAAGTGAGTTTAAATTAATTAAGATTTCATCATGGATGTAGCACCGAAAAGACAGTCTTAACTAACTCATTTACTAGATCTTTACCTTAATAAACTAAAGAAAAAAGCATGATGTTGAGGTGTATTGCAAGGAATATAAAAGCATGGTTATATCATTTTGTCACCCTTATAAAATATTACTCTTTAGTTCATCTTCATTGCCTGAAATAAAATTACAGGATTAACATACAGTCAGAAAAAGGAATGAGAGACTTTCACAAGGAGAAATAGAAAAAATAGACTTACATATATTATTAAATAATAGTTAGAAAGTTTATATAATGTACAGAGTATAACTACATAATATATGAAATAAGTCCCATGAAAGAATAAAGCACTTTTAATCTGATTTTGATTGACTAATATTTAATGGATAGACAATTGTAAAGATATACACATAATTAATAATACCTATCTGACTCTGCTGTTCCAGACCAAAGGGAACCAATCGCCCAGCTGTCATAAAATGGAAATTGACATCCCTGTCAGAAAATAAAAGATAAAAGTACGTTAATGTAGAAAAAACAAGTCAATGTGTCTGTGCATGGCTATAATCCAGTTCTCTCTTATCTTTACCAGTGAATCAAAATAGTTCCCAACAAATTACATGTATACAATGAAGAGAGAAGAATATGATTCCCTAATTTTTACAAATTATGAACACTTACTCGAGTGATTCCAGTTCCTCTTCCTTTGGTAAATAGTCAATAAGGTTGTCATGGAGATGAGCAAACACTTCTTTCCTCATTTCTTTGTGACTGGGAGTTAATATATGATTTATACCTGTACCGATAACCTCCCCTGCATCCACTTTCTGACAAGCTGAATACACTGAGGAGGAGGTGTTACCTGTCAATTAATTGTCACATGATATTTCATCACTTTTATTTATATTCTAATTGTTAAATCTTTTCTATTTAATGTTGAAAGCCTTATTTTCAGTGCTTGGATAATGATCTCAACTAAGCCTACTTAGCTATTCATATAAATTTACAATAACTTGATTTCAATTCCAATTACATTTCATTGTTAGTGGGGGTTTTTTACCCTCAGCAAACAAAGTTTGGGGTAGGGATGGGGGTGTACCTAGGAATCACTTTGTTCATCTCTCAGCATTCATGTATGGGCCATATAAACTTTGTAATTGAGAAATATTGGAAGTTCATACTTGACACAGATTACTTATGACCTGAAGGTGTGTCATGACTTTGATCCAAGGTCATTTCATGCAAGACCAAGGTCACTTGCATAAAAGTGAATAAATTGTGTCCAGTTCATAACTTTCTTATGGAGAATCATTGGAAGTTCATATATTATACAAAAATTACCAATGAAGATGTGTCATGATCTTGATCCAAGGCCATTTGTGGTAAGTTCAAGGTCATTTTTAAATTCTCAACTTATAAAATTCCTTTTCTGACTATATCTTGTGATGGAGAAACAATTTAAGCTCATATTTAAGAAAAAGATTGCTCATTACCTGTAGATGTATCATGATTTTAATGCAAGGTCATTTGCACAAGTTCAAAGTACATGTAACAGGCAGAAAAACTGTATAATTTGTGTCCAGCAACTTTCTAATAGAGACATTTGAAGTTGATACTTCAAACAAAGATTACATGTAAGCTGAGGGAATGTCATATCCTTGACCCAAGGCCATGTCATTGCCAGTAAAATTGTAAAGAATCATAGGAAGTTCATACCTCACACAAAGATTATGTATGACCAGGAGGAATGTTACTTTCTTGAACCAAGGTCATTTGACAAGTTCAAGGTCACTTAAAAGAAAAGGAAAATTGCACTTTGGCCCTTTAAAAAGATTGCAGCATGGAGGAAGGGGGTAATTCTATGAGCTTGCTCATAGTATCTCTAGTTTTTTTTTATTTGTTTACTGTTTTTTCAAGCATCTTTCCTGATAATTCCATATCCCCAGTCAATATCCTGCAACCTTGATGACATAACCCTGACTAATGATAATGTTATTTACATGCACAATAGGCAACTACATATTTGCAAAGTCAAAGTAATACATGTCAACTTTTGCCCCTTTTCAGCCTTTGTTGAGCATGTAATAAATGAAATATTTCAGTGTAATTAATTAAAAATTTTTGTGTAGCCACTGACAATAATCAGACATTTTTGTGGGTGGAAACTTTGTCTTTCAGAATCTCAGATGTTAAGCTAGTGAGTGAGAAATGATGAAAAATAAAATTACTAACACTGCAAACTTGTTTTTATATATAATAGCATGGATTTTTTTTTTTAAACAAGATGTGCAGGTGAATCAGAAGTGCATTTGCTTTAAAGTCAGTGGTGAATTAAATAACAAGTGGTCCATAGGCCACAACGCTCACCGGAGTCACTATATATGGCTCTGATGTTCTTCATCAGCAGAATTTTGCCCCTTTATATATATATATATATACATGTATTCTTTTTTACTGGTGGTCATGTTTTGAAGAAACTTGAATCTACACTAATTCAGAATGCTTCCATATAATTATGACTAATCATAGCTTTGCTGTTATTGAAAAAAATATTTTTAAGATTTTTTCCTATATATTCCTATGTTAAACTCATTGTGGCCCCACCCTATGGGGGGGGGGGGGGGGGAGAGATTCATGATTTGACCAAACTTAAATCTACACTACTTTAGGGTGCTTCCATATAAATATGACTAATCATGACTTTGGTTCTTGAGAAGATTTTGAAAGATTTTTTCCCATATACTCCTATGTAAAACTTTGATCATCAATTGTGGCCCCACTCTACCTCGGGTGTAATGAATTGAACAAACTTGAATCTACGCTACCTGAGAATGATTTGTATAAATAAGACTAATTAATATGGCTTTGCTATTCCTGAGAAGTTTTTAAATATATTTTCTTGTACATTCCTGAGTAAAACTTTGATTGGCCATTCTGGCTCCAACTTACCCAGGAGGTCATGATTTGAATAAAATTGAATTTATATTCTCTGTAATGAAGCTTCATGAAAGTTTCTTCTTTTCTGACCCATTGGTTCTTGAGAACACGATTTTTGAAGGATGCCATTAAAATTTTACTAATTCTTAATTATCTCCTCTTGAGGGAGGTCCTTCATTTGACCTTCACCCAGGGATGGTCTATGCCAAGTTTGATTGAAATTGACCCAGCGGTTCTGGAAAAGAATATATGAAATTGTGAAAAGTTTACAATCACTACAATGATGACAACAACAGACAACGGACAACTTTTGATCAGAAATGCTCACCTGAGCTTCAGGTGAGCTAATAAAAGGGAAAAATCATAAATTATTTTAGTAGCAAATGTAATAAAAAATAAATATTAAAAAGGCCTTGTGAAAAGGAATTTTCAGGAAGAATACAAGAAAAAGGAGAAGAGATTTTAATCACCTTCACCTAGGAATGGAAAACAATTGAACATTTTTAAAGATATGAAAAATCTTAGCAAAAAAAAGAGAGAGAGAAAAGAAAAAAAACAGCTGAAAATAAAATGTTCAGATTGTGAAGCAATGCTAAAATGAATTGTATTTGTATAAGCTGGTCCGTGAAGCATGCCCCAGGCCTTCCAACCAATAGCCAGAAAATTAAATTCTTTATTCTGTATTCTACATATACTTGAAATTATAGACATTCAATTTCATAATCTTTTGCCCACATGCATGAGGCAAACACTAACTATTCACCAAATACCAAATTAAAGGTGAATGTAAACCATTAAGGTATCATGCTAAAATTATCATGACATAGTCATGTGAAATATATAAGCATAAAACTTCTTGCTCCAAAAAAAAAATTAGACTGTCCAAATTACATATCATTGATATTAAACTATTACTCAGTCACCTACATGTACAATGGACAGAATTGCAATGGCCAAACAAAGAAGTTTGATGCAAATGCATGTACATGTACCATGTAGAGGTTAAGACATCAACAATGCATGGAAACATTCGATCTGCTTCACAATCTGACTGACAGAGTATAATAAAAAAAGTAGTAACATAAACTGATAATACAGAGAAATTACCTTTTTGTCTAAGTTCTGAAAAGTTGGTCTTGCATTTTTTATATCTATTTTGTACCATATTGTAAGGTTTACAATTACCATTCACAACCATAAATATATAATAAAAAAAATCATCCACATAAAGCATTTTCCACAGATCATTTCTTTTTTGTTTTGTTTGTGACCCACAAGCCTGTTGACCTACATTACTGACTTACCCGAGATGGAGGGAGGAGGTTTAAGTTTCATCACCACAGAGGTAGGGGACAATTTAGGCATCTGTTTCTCTCCATGACTCTCTTCTTGACTCTTTATCAAAATTCAAGTTAAAATTTTACAATTTAAAAACTATTTACAAATAATTTTTATTTAAAAGGATATTTTTTTCCTTCAATCAATTTTATTAGCATATTTCTATTATCTATTAGAGTGTATAATTTGATAAACTAATAAAAATGCACATACTGAATATCAAATTTGTTCAGACTGATTAAAATCAATATTGGATAAAAGAACCCTTTTCAAAATATAATTTTGATTGAGCACATTCAGTGTAAAATTTGGAAGAGTACACGTGTTTTGTAATGAGAGATTTTCTTCAATAAATGAATCAGTAACTGCTATCAATTAAATTAATATTGCTCTATGAACATGTATGTGTATAATATGTTAGCAAAATTTTGTTAAAGAGAACCCTGCTTGCAATGTTCAATAATAAGGAAATTAAGGGCAATAATTAAACTCTTTCTCTATAATATGAAGAGAATAGAGAACAAATGTGTAATGTGTCCTGCAATTTAACACATGTATATACATGTTAGAGTATCCAAGACATGTACATGTATATAATACAACATATAATGAGGTGTGGATGTTCTGAGAAGTAAGGCGTTCCATTCAGCACGTACAGTACAACAGAAGTGACGAGAGAGAGAAGTTCTCCATGCCAAATATTTGGAATGGGTTAAAACATTCACTGTTAGCAGATTTTGGACAAAAAAACAAAGACTGATACTTTGAGATCAAGATACACCATATAATAGATACACCTAGTAATTTGCAGATGATAATCAAAATCATTCAAGAAAAATAAATAACAAATGATTGCCTTGAATCATAACAAATGCACAAAAAACATTATTTTCAATCATAAAATCTTTCAAGGATCAAATTTCAAACTTCCAAAATCATCAAAAAAACTGTAATTTGATTCACACGACTTTCTGGATTTTACAAACTTATATTAAACTATGAATCAATAAAGTTACGAAAAAGAGTCGCGAGTTAACTCTTAACATCATAATCCAAACCACCTGTATTGATCTCAAAGTAGATATTTTACAGGACTTTTAGGGATGGAACAATGGGAACAAATAATTTATATCTTACAGAAGCCGCCATGTTAACAGACTGCCTAGATGATGTTCGACTAATACTGCGATTTCTGGGCTGATTAAGAAATTCAAAATCTTTGGTAAAACTTTAAATACATTTAAAACTACTCAGTAACACACCCACAGAAAATCAATATTAAATATCCATTATATTGTTTTGATGTGTAAACTACCTGGGTAACAGGTGGGGAAGGATCCACTTCAGTTTGAGTGGGGGCTTCTTCATCTGTTGTGGCTACAGGTTCAGTACCTTGTTCCTGAGGATCCTCCTAAAGTACATGTACATCAAACATTCACATATGTTTATCTTTTTAACAATCACATATATGTTCATTTCACAATTACACATGTTTATTTAACAATTACATAGATTTTTTAACAATCGCCAATATGTTTATAATTTCAATCACTATTAATGTAAGTTTATTAAAGAAAATTAAATACATGCAAGTATCTTTATTTTACAATCTCAAACACTTAATTTACAATCACAAATGATTATCTGCCAATAAAATATTATCTTAACATCTAGCTGACTTGTCCCACATAAATGTTTAATTCACAATCACACATTTATTTCACAATCACACATTTATTTCACAATCTTAATATCTTTCAAATGAAAACTTACTGTTTTTTCTTCCTTCTTTGCCTGTGCTAGAACTGATTCTAACTCACTCAGCCACGCATCCCTAGGAAGTTTGTAAACCTCCAGCCATACTTCAGCTGTTTCTGGATCTGAAGACAGGGAGGATTAATTAAAATATGATTTGAATGCATCTATTAACTTAATTAAATGAGCTTTGAATTAATACTCATTTCTTTCATTTCAGCAAAATTTATAGAATTATAGTAATTTGAGCTTTCATGTATACATGTAAATAAACGAATTTTTACTGGGTAATGAGGATACAAATTCTGTTTATAATCTTTATCAGTATATAACACATGTAAGCTCCAGCTGATGTTGTTCATGATTACAAACTCTAGCTGATAATTATAAAATTAAAAAATATATATTTCTGTTAATTATATTCCATAAGGCAATTTCTACATCTCATTTTTCAGGCCTTACATATTTTGCAATTATCAATTTACAACATGTATACTCACTTTCAAATACTGCGCCGAGATAGTCACCATTTCTTGATGCCTCACACTTAGTTATGATCAGCTTTGTTCCACCCTCCTGTGAGAAAACGTACAATAAAATTCATTATACATATTATAATCACTCTACTTTTCCTATATTCAGATGTTTTGTAATTTTATATTAAAAAGAGAAATAGTGTGCATATAGATACATTTTTTTAAGTGAGATGAGCAAGGTGTACATAAAATTAATTTAAAAAAAGATATTATTTCCATGACTGTCACTCTGTATTTAAGCTTCTGCATTTATCAAAGCTTGCATGGCTACTATTGCAAAAGCAGAAAAAAGATATTGCAAATAAAAGGAATAGATGCTTAAGCAAAAGTTGTTCCTGGTACAAGGTTTCTAACTTTGTTGTCTTTTTCTAAGTACAAGAGAAATATTCATTACAATGTGACTATAAATAGCATATTGCATTTTTTAAGTATGGGCACATCTATACTGTGTAATAAATTTTGTAAATATAATCCTGAAAAGCTTCAAGCATATACTGTAGATATGTACAAATTAGTTTTTTTCTGCGAGGTATTAATTTACACTAAGAAAGCAGTTGCAACTTTTCAAGGGAAATTTGTCATAGTGTACTTAAATCATGATAACATAATCTTTTTTAGCATACAGGGTATTTGCTTATTTATTTTTTCACACATGGATTAAACCAAAATTCTAATTCTGCAGAATTATGACCACATGGAAAAAAAGTATGATTACAGTATGTAAATGTTTATACACATATATCACAAGAAGAAAATTTGTGTACAGACTAATGATAATATTTTATTATACATATATCACAATTGGGAAAATACTTCATAAGAATTTACTTCAAGTTCATTTTTAAATATGTACTAGTATACACTATCATTAAATGTTGGAAATATGTATGTAACAAATTTATTGTTGCCAATCAGTAATTTATACATCTTTAAATTTCTTCACATCAAACTTGCAGATTCTATCTAGCTTCTTCTTTACACACATTACTCACTGCATGAGCGGGGTTAGAGAAAATAGGCCTATGTGCCCCGCCTCTACCTCTCTGTCAATATTAATGAAGGAATGCAAAATTGTTAGTTAGAGTAAGTGCTTAAAAGTCAGTTGAGCTTGTCATATAACAGTACTAAACTCATTTCACTACTGTGAGTAAACTTCTGTCTAAATCTACAATAAATTGCAACATGCACTACACACAAAGCCCCCAGATCATAGTCATACATTTACTACACATGCACTACTCATAATAACCCAAAGATCATAGTAATACATGTACTACACATGCACTACACATAATAACCCAAAGATCATAGTAATACATGTACTACACATGCACTTAATTTCCATTTTCAACTGCATTGTACCCAAGTAGGCTCTCATTGAGCATATCTATCTAAACTAAATCTATTACATTTTAACTTTTAAAGCATGCACCCCCCCCCCCCCCAATAATAAAGCAGTGTTATGTTTTTATCAAAACATTTACAGATATAGGTAAGTGATATGATAAATATTTCTTTTCATAATCATGATAATATGATCTTTTTTGAACTCAGCAACTTCTTTTAACCATTATTCACTGCACATTTTTACAAGTCATGTTAAAAGTTATTATTGACATGAAAAACTATGTTGTTTTCTGACATATCTTTAATTAGTCTTTTTTATTCAAGCCTTTTCTCCTTTCAGCTCTTTTGTTAAGCAGTACTTTTATCTTAATTGTTGATTAGCAAGTTTTGAGTCACAGACATTGCTGGATACCTGTAATTCACTTCCAAAATCATCTGACTATAAGAATGGGTAGAAATTGTAAACAATTGTACATGTATGAGCATCTCTCTCTCCCTCTCTCTCTCAAATGAAATCAAATCAAATCAGGAAATATATATATACTACATGTATCAAATCAAATTCCAGCTAGTTTTTGTATTCAAGAACTCGAATTACAAAGAAACATTTTTTTTTGTACAAAATAATGATGTAGATAAAATATGAAATAAAATTGGTCATAATATAAAAGACAGGATAACTGTTTCAATTCATCATTCTACCTCTGAGTCAAATATTAATTGAACACTTTCTTACCTGAAACTCGTTCAAAATCTTTACGAAGTAAAATTTGTCACCCCCAAATATGAACAATCGTGCAAAACCTGTAATCAAAATAAAATGTGTCAGCAAGTAAAATATATATTTAACATTTTGGTAACTGTAATGTTACTTAATCTATTGATGTTTTTAATGTTCAGGACTAAATTCAAATGTGGTATAAATCTGTTTGTATTACATGTTGCAATTCAAGATTTATTGATAAGATTATGAAACCAACACAATTCTTTACCTTAATAATCAACACATTCTGTCTCAATATTAATGACTTGTATATATACCCATATCATCGATGGTGGTAACTAGATAGACCTGAACACCAATTAAATAAGCCTTCACATAGTGTATATCAACACTCTCTTCCTCCCAAGTGGCTATTCTTTCTTGTGTCAATGAATCCACTGCTGCCAATCCTCGGGGAAGTCCAATGAAAATGTATCGTCCATCAACACTGTCACATATACAGCAGGCCCTTCCATGACTCTGTGGAGGTCAAAGGATCAACTGGTTAAGTGGTTAACACCAGTGAAATTTAAGTATATGAGGTTTTTCTACAAATGAACATTCATTTTTAGCATACTTTTTAAACAATCCTCCTTAATATTACAGTTTTTAAAACAGTCTATATAAATATAATTACAGATCAGTACTACTTTACCCATTTTGATTGCAAATAATCATTCCTACAACTAATTCTGATGTCTTAAAAAAAAAACAAATTAATATTTTGTGAAGAATTTAAATTTAAGCCTGAATAAATGTATACGTATTTTTTTCATATTAATATATTCACTAGATCTATTTTATATATTCACTAGATCTATTTTAAAATTAAGAAAAAAGTGACAGTTTGAAAAAGAAAATAACATCGGACAAAATCTGTTAAGCTAAATCAAAGATAACAACAAAAATATATGCATTCAACACTGTCAATACACTCAGCAACTGTACAGTAACGTTTAAAACATTGACACCTTCATTTGATTTGAACAGTCATACTGTGGCGGGCGGATTCTGCGGCTCTCCTCTAAACGCTCATTTTCACGCTTCTCTATGATTTCCCATACTTCATCATACCACTGTGTAAGAACCTTGTCTATCATACGATATGGCTGTGGAAGTCTATCGACCAGTTGATCGGGATCTGTGATGTAGTCCTCGTCATCCTCCAAAGGGAACTTGTCGATTGATGGCGGAGTAAAATTAACGTTCTTTCTAATGTAAACAGGCATCTCAGTAATGTAGTGTTATGCAAAAAAAATCTTGATTGTATAGTCACGCTTTTGGTTCCCTTATTCAAGTCATTACAGTTAATTTTTTTCGTTTCTAAGCCACAACAATCTACCGGAAATGAAAACAAAGTTTTAGAATAAGTGGCATTACGAACACGAAGATAATTTCTAAAATGAAAAGATTTTTATCCTTCAAAAAATTTGCCAAAAATATGTATATTCATTGATTTTTATACATTTTAAAATAAATTCCATTTTAGGCGTAATTTATTTTTTTTTAAAGAGAGAAAAATGTCATTTGTTGGAAATCTTATCGGGATCGTTATAAATGAAACACGACACAAATTCTGAACTTTGATCTCAGCCCAAATAATGATTTGACGTTTGTTCTGGAAGTTTTTGAGTATAGTACGTAATTATTATAAGTATGAGCAGTGATATAGTATCAGGGATAATTAAATTTGGTGGCCTGACAAATGGCAGAGACAAATTTTTCAGGTAATAAACGTAAAAAACTACACTACATGGCTAATCCGAATTCTCTCTCTCTCTCTCTCTCTCCATTTCTTAATCACATATTTGCGATCTTTTGTCTATTTTGTGTAGAGATCAAATTATTCTGAATAGTTAAGCTATATTATATAACATGATGTAGAGTAAGCAAGGAATTGTACAGAACTGGAGAAATGATAGATTACGAAATCTCTGTTTTCAGTATATAGTCATGATAATTATTATTTTAATGAAAAAGGTGAAGATAACGAACAGTGATCGAGTTAAAAAAAATCAGGAAAATATAAATATGTGAACAGGGCATAAAACACGAACCCTAATCTCAGCGAGATCCGTAGAGACTAAAAATTTTGGTCTGGTGTCTCTACGTAGAGACACCAGACCAAAATTTTTAGTCTCTACGGATCTTGCTGAGTTTACACGAACCCCAGAAACTGATTAGTGTAATTTAAAAAACCTTAAATACCTATTGTAAGTTAAATTAAAAGTTATAAGTGTTAATTAAATGCAAAAATTATCTGTTGAAATTTTGATTCATACCCAAACTGTTTTTGTGACATTTTCCCCTCAGTCATAAATACTATGTACCACCAAAAGCATGAAGTGCAGGGCAGCATTCATGACCGTTGCAGCGATGTAGCTCTATGTGGAGCTACAATCTTGAATGATGTATGCTAGCCTAGCAGCTATGAAGGGATGACAAGCATTAATTTATACAGTGCTGTTGTATTCAGTAGACCGAGATATCATGGTAAGATGCCAGGATATTGAACACAGCCCCAGTTAAGGTATACTAACATTGTTATATAAAAAATGCAAAGAAATAAAAGAAGATGTGCTTGTGAAAAACTGATACTCCTGTATGGCAGCTCATGGCAAAGGCTAAAGTTTCTCAAATGCAAGTCAAACTTCAAGGTCAAGGACAAAAAATAAAAAATATTGGTACCCAAACAAAGATCTTGTCAGAAGAAGTACACCAGTGAAATATGAAAACCCATAGCACCAACCATTGAAAAGTTATGACCAAAGTTAAGTTTTTCAAAAGTGGGTCAAATATTAAGGTCAAAGGGTCTAAATTCATGGAACTCAAAGAAAGATCTTGTCAGTTGTCACAAGGAATACAACTGTGAAATATGAAAGCCTAAGCACCTACTATTAAAAAATTGGCTAAGTTTAAAAGTTTTTCAAAAGAAGTTCAAACTCAAAGGTCAAGATCAAAGATTCAAAATTGTGGTAGCCAAGGGAAAATTTTGTCACAAGGAATACACCTGTGAAATATGAAAGCCCTAGCTAGTACCAACTTTTCAAAAGTTATGACCAAGGTTTAAATTTTTCCAAAACCAGATCAAACTCAAAGGTCAAGGTCAAAGGGTCAAAATTGTTGGTACCCTAGGAAGGGTCTTGTCACATGGAATACACTTGTGATGTATGGTACCCAAAGAAGGGTACTGTCACAAGAAATATGCATGAAATATGACAGCCATAGCTCCAACCAATCAAAAGTTATGGGCAAGGTTAAAGTTTTTGTGGACAAGCAGACATACAGCAAGACAGATGGACAGACAGAGCAAAAACTATAGACCCCCAAATCTTTGATTACAGGAGCATAAAAAAATCACTGATTGTCACAAGTATTAGACAGTGTAGATTAATGACTCTAAGCTAAGCTTTTTAATTTTATTAATTTGGAATGCATATTATCGAAAGTTAAAAAGAATATATTCAGCTAATTAAAAAAAAGAAGAAAAAATTGATATTATAGTGGGGATTCTTTTATTTTCTTAAAATGGCCTATTGATCAAGAAAACCATATGAGATGTCTAAGCACCATTCAAACCTTTGATTTCAAATTCATATTGGATTTTTGTTATCATTGAAGCATGTTAAGTCAAAGCATTCAATTTTGCAAGTCAGAGACTGAATATATAAATATGTATTAAGTAGGCTATTTGTTATTTGTCAGAGTAAAAAGTTATGATAATACAATGCCTTAAAAATTATTGCCATATTAATATTATACAGTCATAACAAATCAACATTTGAGGGAAGTTGAGGTGATATTGATATTTTTCAGGTCAAAATCAAACCATATGAACTGAGATGATATTGATATTTTTCAGGTCAAAATCAAACCATATTAACAACCTCAGACATCTTTAATTGTTTTATCACATGGTTAAAAATAAAAACAAAACAAAAAAACAAAAAATGATGACTGCATAGCGACAAAATTTTTACTTTTAAACTAATATACAATTGACAAGTTACAACATCGCTCCTTTTTTCACAGTGTAAGGCATCATTTTCCATTACTGTGTTTTGGAAAGCAATCTGGGAATGACTTGCAGATTGTTTTTTCTTCATTTATTATTATTTATTATTAACATTTAACATGTTTTAGCAAAATTTAACCCTCGAACATGCTGAACATAAAACTGAATCCATAGTATCAGAGATCTGTTTTTTTTTTTTGTTTTTTTTTTTTTTACCTTTATTGGTCAAAGATGGGAAATGCTTAGTCATCTAGCTTTTTATATACACTATATCTACATGTGTATTTGTCTGTAAAGTGTAAACAATTTTTCAAAACACTACTCTTTTACAGTTTTGGTGTGGTTTCATTTAATCTTGTTGCATAATTCTATCAATAAGTTTTACAGTTTTCAATTGAGATACACACTAAATTGTTACCAATTTACCATGGTTACTATTATAAATAGATTTTAGAATATGCTAAATTTCATTAAAATGCCAGTCCTGTTACAAAATGGAGCTGCATGTACAAATCTTATTATATATGACAACTTCTCTTGGAATTGGCTTTCTATGTCAGTATCAGTAAATAAATTCATTTCAATTTTGTCTTACTAGTGCATGTAAACAGAATTTGAATTGAGAGGGCTTTGCATTTATTTTTTCTTTAAAAAAAAACAAAATAATCTAATCAAAAGAACATTATGGATTATTTATGCCTTCTTTGATTAACTTCCATTTAGTCTGAATTTAGTACAGTACAATTTGAAATATTTTACAGATGATGGTTTACAATGTTCTCATAACATTCTCTTATCACCAAGTGAAAAGACGACCTCAATATCCTGTAATGTTACGTATATCCCTAGTTAATGACCTCTGTGTCACAGAATATTCTAGATAGTGACACTAACTGACTAAGTTTACAAATGTTCTGAATATATTTCAGTTTGGATATAATTATATCCAGCTTTTAGATAGACAGTGTAAAAATTAACATTATGATTTTGGCAAAATTTTATTACATGAAATACTTTGCCTGCAAGATTGATTAACATGAGCATGATGAGTATATATATATTATGTTTTTGGCTCTTCTGTCCACGAAATAATCAAGCAATCCTTGGTTCTTTCAAAATTTGACATAGTTAACTTATATATAACAAAATAATCAGGATAATAGTCTGATCATGAACTGAAGCATTCTAGAATTTGTATTTAAAAATCATTAAATGTTTCTTAAAAAAAAAAAATTCAATAAGAAGGATACTGAATGAATTCAAATAAGTTTGCTAAATGCACTTGGGTTGGTCAGGGATCACCAGGTTTGTTCGCCAGTGGTCAGAATTGAAGCTCAGTTGGTACTTTGTAGAACATCTGTGTAAAGTTTGGGGGGCCCAGGATGAAATCCTAGCTGACTATTACACACTTAAATATTACCAAAAAAGTCACAATACAGTATCCTTGTTTATTAACCCAGAAGTAAAATTTTATTTGCTAGATTATTACTTTTATTTGAAATTTTAATAGACTGGTTCAGTATTCAGTAAAGCTGATTTGGTGGAATCTGAGAAACAAAGAAGATGTGGTGGAGAGACTTAAGAAGATCGAATCATCAATGAGCATGACTCGTAAATGTAAGCCAACTAAACTTATTGATCAATTCTACATATTGTCTTGCTTATGAAAAAAAAACATACATGTATTACTGGTATATGAGAATTTCACAGTTTAAAAGATGAGAATTTGTGTGTGCTGCAGTGATGTTACGTATAGTCTCCTTCGGTATAATAAAAGAACAATTTGTAAATTGTTACTTACAAGTCTGATGTAAACCCATTATTCTATTTTTTTTCAGTGCTGCGTTTGGGAAAGAGTCTGGACTTCATTCAGGCGGCACTGAAATCCCTTCACATCACCGATGATGTCATTCGATGGACAGTGACCTTGTCAAAAATTAGTCAATCCATTTTTCTGTTCTTTGATCATATTATTTATTTCCATAACCTTGGTGTGATAAAAACGGACAAGGCCAAATGGTCCAAAGTTTCTGCTGAGTTTTGGTTCTTTAGTCTTGTTTTGAATTTAGCCCGTAATTTTTATGATATTGCAAATATTGCTAAATTAGAAATGAGCAAGCAAGATAAAAAGGAAAATGAAGTTCAGTACAGCAACGGAGATATGTCCAGCAGGAAAAGCCAAAGTCCTGGTCCTTTGTCGATTGTCCAGAGATGTGTTTGTGACAATAAGCCTGTATTTTTAGACTTGGTGAAGAATGCATCAGACCTTATATTGCCACTAAATACATTAGGAAAAGTTGACGCCAGTGCTGGGGTCCAAGGTTTTCTAGGAATCATTTCCTCTGCCATTGGTGTTGCCACGGTCTGGAACCCTAACCTGAAACTAGTGCCTTGATAATCGTATTTAAAGACAGTAACTGAATATTCCGATATATATACGAGGGGTTATCAAAAAGTTCGTGGACTGACGCGATAAAATTAATAATATGTAGTCTGTGCTTACAAAATTTAAGCGGAACATAAAACAACGAAAGTTTAAGAAATGTTGAAAATTTTAGTTTGATACGTTGATAGTTTGCCAAATTATTCTAAAATTAAAAAGACTTTATGTGATCACCCGGCGCTGTCGCCGTTTAGTGTCATGACGTCCGCTTTACGTCATTGTTTCTTAATGTCCGCTCTCTCTACCTCATACACTTATCTTGATGAGATTACCTGGAGTTAAGTAAGGACTTAAACCCGTCTTACTTATATGAATTTACAATGTCATGAGCAGCTGTTTTCAATGCATATAATATTGTAAATGGATCTTTATATGGGGAAAGATCCTCACTTGATTATTCCAGAATACTTAGCTTGTTGGAGTTCAATTTCTACCACACATGATCAACGTCACTTTTCGACGTGACTGACTTTTGACACCCTGACTACAAATCGACACTAACTGTGCATATTTCATCTCTCTGAATCTTTTTGGGCATTAAAAAACAAGTACTCTGGATACATTTTATTTTTCTGTAGCCAGTTTAAACATTCCTTAGGTCAATACCAGTTTTTCCAGGAGCGAAACTCTGTAGAGTGTTTGAAAAAGAAACCCCTCCCCCTTGTTGACGTTATTTTCAAGCCCATAATTGTTTGGACACTCCATATAAAATTTACGATAAAATTTCATAGAAATTACAGAATGGGGTAAAAATTGCAAATTTTACTAAACAAATGTGTCGTACTACATGCCTGAATTAACGAGATTTTTATGATGACAAATACTCATATATCTAAAGAGTTTTTCTCAGTTACACTCAGGTAGAAAAAACGTCATATTAGAGGTTGCGCCGCCTGGACATACCTTTGCTTACAAAAACACTAACAATTTATTAAAAAATAAAAATTATGATTTATGGTTTATTCTATAGATAGAAAAGATGATGCTAACTAAATGTGTAAAAATTCATTGATGTACCTAAAGCGGTTTTAATTTTATGACACTAGTCCACGAACTTTTTGATAACCCCTCGTATATATAGTTCATATGACTATTGCTCATATACAAACAGTATAGTTAATTTTTTTCATGTGATGAAAGTACAACTATTATTACAGATAACTTAATATAAGTCAGTTTGTATGAACAAAAGAGAAAGTAAGATTTTTCTTTCTGATATTTGTATATTTTTCTTTGGAATTTGATTCCCCTGATATACAATCAAATGATGCTTCCAATAGACATGTATCTGCAGTTATTTTAACGGATGTCTAATTTTGTGCCTTTTTGTTTTTGTTTTTTTTTGTTAAAACAAATGCTATTTAAAATTGTAAGTACACTACAAGTATATATATACTTCATAATATTCATTATATATATATATATATATATATATATATATATATATATATATATATATATATATATATATATATATATATATATATATATATATATATATATTTATATATATATAAATATATATGAATTTTCAGAAATCTTCCTTAAGATCTCATTGCTTAGTCTCTTCAGACAATGTCCCAGTGTTTATGAACTGTTAGTGTATTGTTCTTTGCCTTGAATATACCATTATATATTGTTTCACTTACTGATTTTACAGTGACTTCTGAGGATGATTTTTATACAAATATATAGGTCTATTTTGTTTGATTATTTTTTAATTTATTGAACTCGTTCATCACATGCTTTTTTTTTACAGTGAAAAGCTGTCAGTTATTAAATTTTGTAACCAATTATTTATTGCCAAACATTAATTAAAAAATTTTATTTAATTTTTCTCTTAGTTTATGTTTTGAGGAAGTATTTTCAGTTATGACACTGAATATGTGTCAAGTCTTCATGTGAAGTCTTTTTATTTGGTGTTAAAAATAGGGATTGAAATAATCAATAATTTTAATTTAAGAACACCATGTTGCAATGCAAAAATTGATTCACTTTTTCCACATACATGTAATTTATAAATTATCTAAGATATACCAGTGGTGAAGTCCGTTCTTTTGACTCTTGCCATTTGAACCAAAAAAAAAATGTTTCAATGACCTTGGCCTTTGATCTGCAAGTCTTTGAAAATTTATACTATTAACCCTAAACGTTTATGATGTTACATGTAAGTATGCTAATAGTGTGGATAATTCTTTATTTGATTTAAAAACTTCCATCAAGAACTAAAGCCCAATAAAGCAAGGTTTTACATAAGGAACTTGACCTAGGACCATAGAATTAATCAATACAAATGTTTTTGTTTACGGTAATTTAAATACTATTTCTGATGTGTTATTTTGATGTATTATTCTGAAAGAAGATAATGGAAGCAAGCTGGCAACTTTTCCGAAATAACACCTCTATATTAAGATTTTTGAAATTCATTACATCCCTTAAATTCTCACTTTTAGCTCCAATGAGCAAAGACCAGAAAAGCTTTTGCATTGGTATGGTGCCTATTGTCCGTGTGTCTTTTTTCCTGTAACCAAAAGTCCTACTCCTTCTACTTTTGGTTTCAGTAACATTTGGTACATAGACTACAATAAGATGCATGATTATGTGTATCAGTTTTCCATTTCGACGATTTTGTTGCCATGGTGACATAAAAATAGAATTATTTGTGAAATTCTTTCAAACGCTACTCCTACAGTTTTGTGTCCGATTTCATTGAAAAAAAATCAGACTACGCAAGGATACATTTAGTTTAAAAGGTTTTATACTGGAAAAATTCAAATACTTGTAGAAGATTCTCTCCAAACATTGTTTGGGTTTTGATTTTAATAAAAAATACATCAAAATACAAAATTTTGTAATGTAAATTAATGTCAAGTCCAGGTGCAACTTTTTGGCAGTACTATCATAAGTAAACCAGTAGAGTTAAATTCTGATCAGAGACTTAGTTTGAAGTAGAAAAAATACCAAATTTTAAAAGGAAGATCTCTTTTGTAAAAGAAATTTTTTAAAAAAAATTTCCGTAGTACCTTGACCTTGAAAATACTGAACTTCCCTTGACGTATACAGACATGTAGGGGCTTGTTTTCCGGATTGTTAAATGTAAAATGAATCAATAAAATTTTGAATCTACTTTAGATACACTTAAAAGTTGTTACAATAAGATTCTGACACTTTCAGACAAGAACTACCATGTTTAAAAAAAAGTACCACACCTATATACATAAGTAGAGTTTATGTATATACCGGTAGGTTTGGTATGTTTTTTAGCTCACCTGAGCTCTTCTGATCACATTTTGTCTGTAGTCCATCTGTCTGTCTGTCTGTCCGTCCGTCTGTAAACTTTTCACATTTTCGACTTCTTCTCCAGAACCACTGGGGCAATTTCAACCAAACTTGCCACAAAGCATCCTTGGGTGACGGGGATTCAAATTTGTTCAAATGAAGGGCCACGCCCTCTTCCAAGGGGAGATAATTAAGAATTGGTGAAAATTTGGTGTCATCTTTTAAAAATCTTCTTCTCAAGAACCATTGAGCCAGAAAAGTTTATACATAAGTGAAACCTTCATTACATAGTGTAGATTCAAATTTGTTCAAATCATGACCCCCGGGGGTAGGGTGGGGCCACAATGGGGGATCAAAGTTTTACATAGGAATATATAGGGAAAATCTTTAAAAATCTTCTTCTCAAGAACAAAAAAGGCACAATTAGTCATATTGATATGGAATCATCCTCAGGTAGTGTAGATTCAAGTTTGTTCAAATCATGACCCCCGGGGGTAGGGTGGGGCCACAATGGGGGATCAGATTCTTACATAGGAATATATAGGAATATTCTTTAAAAAATCTTCTTCTCAAGAACAACAAAGCCACAGTTAGTCATATTGATATGGAATCATCCCCAAATATTGTAGATTCAAGCTTGTTCAAGGCATCCTCCAGAAGTAGGGTGGGGCCATAATGGGGGATCAAAGTTTTACAAAAGAACTTAAACAGGAAATATCTTTAAAAATCTTCTTCAATCTCAAGAACAACAAAGCCATGATCAGTCATATTGATACGGAAGCATCCTCAGGTAGTGTACATTCAAGTTTGTTCAAATCATGAACACCCCCCCCCCCCCCCCAGGGTAGGGTGTTAGACGTATTTAAAATTCTGTTTTAAAGAACAGCAAAATCATGATTAGTTATATGAAGATAGAAGCATCCTCGGAAGGTTTATATTCAATTTCATTCAAAACATGGCACCTTGGGGTAGGGTATGCCTAGAACAGGCAATCAAAGCTTTATACATGAATATATAGGAGAAATATAGAGAAGAAATCTGCTGACGAAGAACAGCAGGGCCATATTGACTCAGGTGAGCGTTGTGGCTCATGGGCCTCTTGTTTTTTATTAACATGGATTTTTATAAGGTTGAATATTAGCATGTCTTTGGAGGAGACAAAAAGCCATATTTTTGAAATGTGCCTGTGTTTTTGGAGAAAAAGACTCATCTTTCCTGTGTGAATTTTAAAGGCGTATTCCACCTGGAATATGGGTGGAATCTAGCAGGAATTGGGAAATTCCGGGCGTACTTGAGGCGGAGACGGAGTTTTTGAATAGTTGCGCCTGAGTAGAAGAGGCGTCTTCCATGCGTCATTTCTACTTTCCGGGCGTCATCTTGTAAGTTAAGATTGTCCTGGCGTAAAATGGCAGGAAAATAGAAACAAAAATTACGCCTGGAACTTTCAGGAGGAGTAAAAGCCTTGATTGGTCAATTTAAATATCAATTGAAGGTCATTTCAGATAGGAGGTTAAGTTTGAATTTATCAGGAAGGAGGTAGTTTAGTGTGAGTGCAATAGGAAATATAGATATATCAATGTTAAGGCTTTTACACTTGTTCTGGATGACACAGTATCTGCTGGTAGGTGTGATAATTAATATCTGGTACCTATTTCAGTAAATCCTTTGACAATTATTATTTACAATGATAGTTATAACTTAATGACTCTTTACTATAGATATTTTGAGTTTCCTTGCAAACCTTCTGAGAAATAACATAGTCTGATAGAGCTCTCGAACTGTTAAGTATTGAGTAAATGAAGAACTGCATGTAGTAACTTGTTTCAGTGTCATGATTATTGAAGGGAAAAAAGGTATTTTAAAAAGTTCATTGAATTCTTAAACATTATTTTACACTCATGGTGGTGTTCTCAGTGTCCCTTACACAAAAAATTGAAACAGCTTTTATAAATTATATTTCTATACTATGTTAATGACCTGTTATTATGTTTTTTTACAGTTCAAAAGGCTAAATTTTTAACTTTAACATTGTAAATCATAACCTAAATGTTTTTCTTGGTTATATAGGTTTTTAGGTCACATAGTATTATATAATAATAAGGACTTTCCAGGCGTAATTCTGCTTCAGGCGTCATTTTAGTTTCCAGGCGTAAATTTTTTCCGGGCGTCATTTATTTTTCCGGGCGTAGCTCATTTGCATTTTTCGCCTCAAATTCCTATATAATTCCTCTTGGTTTCCTCTTGGGTTACGCCCGGAACCTGTATATCACCATATATGTATTGAGACAAACTGACGCCCGGAATCCCTTCTCCAAGTATGCCTCTATTCCCCCTATATTCCAGGTGGAACATTTCGTACAGGTTATTTAGTAAAACCATTAAGATCATTATATGCAAACTTGAAATACGCAGATATGCAAAAAATATATTCTCAGACTACGTAAGCATCTGGTAATGTTGAAAAGCAATATTTCCTTTTTCATCAGAATGTTCGAATGTAACTGTGAGGTTGAAATTCAAAACTTGAAGTTGAAAAAATGAGCAGAGTATACGTATAGGGTATAGGATAAAAGAGTGAGACGAAATGTCTAATATCATGATCATATTTCTCATTAATGAAGTGCTATATTTCTCAAAAAATTGTATTTCAAAGAGTGGAAAATGGGGAAAAATCATTTTATTTCATGAAGATGTATGAAGATACTTTGTTTAAGTAATGTATAAATTTTTCTCCTGGTGATTTTCATTTTTCTGACCAAAATATGTTTTTGCTCCATTTCAAAGCTAAAGATTTTCTTTCCCTTCTGTGAATACATAGATTAATTTCACTATTTTATCATTTTCATTGCCATAAATATAGGAAAAATTAAAACCACAAGGAAAAATGAGACATTTCAGTAAAAAAAACAAAACAAATTGGTTAGTTTCTTTGTAGCTTGTAATTAGATGTAATGTAATGACTGCATAAAATTTTAAAGTAAACCCCTTTATCAGCAGATTTTTTTTTTCGTTACCTGCCCCTGGGCTGTATATAGGGTTATTTTCGCCCCTTGTTATGTTCATCCTATCACACTCGAAAACGATTTTGCCCCATTATAAATTCACCCACACACGGGTTTTCTAAAATGATGGCTCTTTTAAAGTCACCACTTGTGACTGGGGCAAAAGGGCGAAAATAAAAAGGGGGCCAAATTTTCCCTGTATACAGTAGATGCAAACAGAATTTAACATTGACCCTGCATGTGATGGAATCTCTTCAGTTTTCTTTTGTATATAATGGTTAATAGATCATTGTTGAAGATGTATATATATTTATCATTCTATAGTTGTTGAAAAATTACCATCAGACATTTTGTATGGAAAAGAAACTGCTGTGGATAGGTCTGTCAGATTTACCTGCTCTTCTCATTATACAATAAAAGTGCTTTTATAGGATGCTGAAAGGCCACAAAATTCTGCCTACAACATACATGTTCACATTGAAAAAAAAATGATATTGAACTTGAATCTTAAATCATACCATGTTCATAAAGAAAGAAAAACAATTTTGAGGGATTTTGAAATGTTTGTTGTAAGATGGTATTCAGAATTCAGGCCAGTTATGTTTAGTAGTGTGAATAATTTTGCACTCAGTGTAAATTTATTACAAAGAGCATTTTTAAATTGATAGCCCCTTGGTAATGCTAGGATTAGTGGATATATTATGTTGCATTGTTGATTGATTTTTCTGTTTTACAAATGTACTCTGTTTTATGATTCATCAAATCTGTGCAACCACTGTAATGTATCATCTGAAATAAGTTGGCAATATATGTAATTTTCTTTTGTAGAAAATAATATGCATAGACTCCATATTGTTCAAATTTCTTTCTTTCCCTTTGTAAATTATATTCATTGTCTACCAATATGTTTGTATCAGGACAGTTCCAGATGAGTGATTTGTTTTTCTCTGCTTAGAGTTTCTAAATGTCAACCATTGCCTGATAAACATGAGTACAGATAATTCATACAAAGTAAGAAAAAAACATTTTAGTTAGCATCTTAATTTAATTTTCTTTTTTTAAATAGTAAATTGTTTTGAATGGCTATTGGCTATTGAAAGAAAAATAACTATGTAGAAAAATTATATGTGAAATCAGTCTATGTCTGTATACATCAAATCTTTACCCTGCTTTAGGATTTTAATGAAGAAAACTAACATTATCAGGGCTAGATTTCATGTGCAGAGCATGCACAGGGCATTTAATGACTACCTCGTTAATAAAATTCACTCTTTTTGTCAGACATGTGAAATCAGAAACTTGGAAATTATAGTGCTGAATGAAACATTGATGAAGATTGAATTCCAAATGGAACTTATCCTGCAATCAAAAGATTGGTAGCTATATAACTGCATCTTGTCAGACCAAATCAATGAAGAATATAATATAGTTTGTCTCAAAACATGAACAACATATTGTATAATATATGATACATTATATATTTGAAAAGTAAAAAAAAAATGATATGCAAAACATATTTTTGTTGCTCTTCAATTTTAAGGTCAATTGGGTCACTCAGGTGACCTATTGTTGTTGCTATCTGTTTTCATCTATCTTGCTTTAGCATTTGAACATTTTCAGCATCTTCTTTGGGACTGCTGAACCAATTTCAACCAATTTTGGCAGAGAACATCTATGAGTGAAGGGTAACTAAAAGGTTTAATTTCATGGTCCCTGCATCCTTTTGGGCCTGAGGGGTGGGGCTTAATCTATCAAAATTAATGCAATCTTTAAAAGTCTTCTTTAATCTTGGACATTAAGAAATCAAACTGTTGGCATGTTTATAATTGAGCATACCAAAATTGTGAAATTCATGGCCCCAGGGTCAGAGATTCTGATGCCTAGGCAGGGCTATATAGATCATATGGTGAAAGTGCATTATTTCTTTGAAAATCTTCTTCTCTGCTCCTGTGTATTAAGCAAACAAACTAAGTATATAGTTATGATGAGGAAGGGTGCCTCTTCCAAAATTGTGAATTTCATGGCCCCTGGGTCAGGGTTTCTGGTGTTAGGGCGAGGATCTATTGATTTTATATAGTGAAAATACACTAATTCTTTCAAAATCTTCTTCTCTGCTCTTAGGTATTTAGCAGATGAAGTGCATGGTTATGATGATCAAGAGTGCTTCTTCCAAAATTGTGAAATTTGTGGCCTTCAGGATCAGGGTTTCAAGGGGGGCTGTTGAATATATAGTGAAAATGCATTATTTCTTTGAAAATCTTCTCTTCTCCTGGTTATTTTGCAGATAAACTAAGTGCATAGTTATGATGAATAAGGGTACTTCTTCCAAAATTGTGAATTTCATGTTTTCTGGGTCAGGGAATTTGATGTTTGGGCAAGGCTTTATTGATTATATACCTCAGTTGTAAAAATGCATGAATTCTTTGAAAATCTTCTCTGCTCCTGGGTTAAGTGGATAAACTGTTAGTGCATGGTTATGATTATTAAGAGTGCCTCTTGTAAAATTGTGAGTTTGTGGCCCCAGGATGGGGGGGGGGGCACTCTATTGATTATAATGAAAGTGCATTATTTGTTTGAAAATCTCCTCTGCTACTGGGTATTAATTAAACAAATTAATGTGGATAGTGATAAGCAAGGGTACTTTCAAAATTGTTAATTTCATGGCTGTCGGGTAAGGGGTTCTGGTGTTAGGACAGAGCTCTATTAATTATATGGTGAAAATGCATTATTTCTTTGAAAATCCTCCTCTTTGCCCCTGGGTATTTAGTCAAACATCTAATTGTATGGGCATGATGAGCAAGAATGCTTTTAAAAAAGTATGAAATTCATAACCCCTGGATTAGGGATTTTGGTGTTAGGGTGGGGCTCTGTTGAATGTATAGTAAAAATGAATTATTTCTCTGAAATCTTTATCTTTGCCCATGGATATTTAGCAATCATACTAAGTGCATGGTTATGATGAGCAAGGGTGTTCTTTCAAAATTGTGAATTTCTTCGCCCTTGGGCCAGGGGCTCTGGTATTAGGATCAGGCTTTGTTGAATCTATAGTGGAGATGTATTATTTTTAGGAAATCTTTGCTGGGCATCTAGGAGGAACACAGAGTATATAAAGTAGTAATAAGCAAGGGTATTTTTACCAGATTTTTGAAGTTCTGCACCACTTGCTCGATTTATTAATTTGTATTTTACTGAAAGAAGCTATTCCCCTTTGCTTTTCACCTATGATAATTAATAATGGAATTGAAAGGTCAATTGAATAACAGAATTATATAAGAATATTTTAATATTTAATACAAAAAGTACCTTCATACATGTATTTTTTAATGGTCAAGTAGCTTTTGAATAATAGATAAATAAAAGTGTGACAAGAATACCTTACCTTTGTACATTAAATGTTCTCCAAAGACTAAGAGAGGCTAGTATGAAAGGGAATGAGATGGCTTTACTAAAAGTGCTCAAGAACTTTGGTTTTGTTTAGTCTGCATGGGGATAGTGACAATGGGGAAAAATACAAGCATATAAATAGACCTTCTTTAAAATTTGTTATTGAGCTCTAATTAAATCATTTTGCCGATACCTGATCATGTTATTTCTCTTGCTTTAGGGCAATATAGGTTCATTTATCAGCTTATTTTGTTTTATTTTATTTTCAATCTATGGATTCATTATAGTGTTACATTAAACTCAGGTTACCGTTAAGGCCCTTGGGCCTCTTGTTTGTTTAACAAACAGAACTTAATATGCACTACACCTCACATCATGGAAGATTCTATAATATTATGTAGGGAATCAAATGCTGTAGATCACCAAACTTTTGCAAGATCTTATTTTCGTGAGAGGGTCATGTGGTATTTTCGTAAAATTTGGATATTGTTTTATATAATCTTTAGTAGGCCTAATACAAATATACGAAAGAATTATTTCTTCAGCAGCCAATGTCGCGTAATTACGTTAAAATAAAGTTCTCACGAATAAAAAAGTGACTTACAGTATTTTCCCTTGATTGTGGCTCTCTTTGTATGGAATATTAATTAACACTATGGTATTTGTATCCAGTAGCGAGGTGGGGTTACTTTCAATAGAGTTAGATATCCAGCACCTAACGGTTAGGTTAGCTGCTATAATCTTCATGAAGCGCCGATATTATTTCTTCAGCTTTTGGTTTAATTATCGTATATAAACAAAAACAAATTGAGGTTTAGAATTAGTTTTGTTCAATGTTTATAATATTGAACACATAAACAAGAGCCCATGGGCCACAATACTTACCTGAGACACATTGGCTCTGCTGTTCTTGAGAAGATTTTCCTAATATACATTCTTATAAACTTTTTTGACCCCATATTGTGACCCCATCCCGCACTCTTGGGTCATGCTTTGGACAAACGAATCTGCACTACCTGAGGATGCTTGCATATTAATATACTAGTAACTTATAATGCCTCTGAACATAGATTTATGTTTATTTGTTTGTTTGTTTAACGTCCCTTCTAGAATTGTTCACTCATAATGAGACACCACCACTTGCCGGTGGAAGGTTGCAAATTTAGACCCGATACATCTGTTTCATATTTGGATATTTTACTAGGAAAAAAACCTTAATGGTAACCTAACAACAAAACTTGATGATAAACGTGATGATTTCAACTTTTCTATCGTCAGCTTCCCTTATTCATGTAACATTATACCCTTGTCATCTGCATATATATTATGGCGTTTATGTCTCCCAGTTGATTCTATACGCAAGAACATTCTCTGCGTACGAAGAATTTCTAAAACGAGGCAAGCTATTGACAAACAGGGTGATAAAACAAGGATATCAACAGTCTCAATTGAAGTCAATATTTTGCAAGTTCCATGGTCGATACAATGACCTTGTCAGCAAATACAATCTATCATTAAGTCGAACGCTGACTGACATCTTCAGTTTCTAATTGTTAGCCCCCCCCCCCTTTTTTTTACACTGAATAGTTTACTGCAGAGTTTTCTTTCGGTAGATATCAGTTCTTAAAACTAAAATGCTGCAATTGCTCAATTATTTATTACAGAAACAAAATGAAATCAACACTTGGCATGATATATGTTTAATCCGAAAGATGAAAATGCTGAATGGTGTTGACTAAGAATGTACATGTATGTATGTATGAAATATTTACAACAATATATGCACCAATGAATAAAAAAAAAGATGATGATGATGATGATATTGATAATACAATGATGATAATGAGAATAACGATGGTGGCACTGATGATGACGATCGAAGACGATGATGATAATGATGATGATTACAATAATGATTTTTCCTCAAAAATGGTCAAGAATGACAGCTCTAGACTTGAAGTCTCTGTTTAATCAGAATGTCGTTGGGAAGCTTGCATCTCTGTTTTAGTTGACATCCTGAAACTTTATCATAAAAAAGTCATCAGGGTCCCGCTGACCAAACAACTTCCGTAAATTCATCGACATCCTCTCAACAAAACTTGGCTTTCGAAAGCAGAAAGATGAAACCAATTCCTGTGATATACAATCCTTGTTCTTTGACAAGACAGCTCTGGTCTTCTGTAATTGGTTTTGAAATCTTTTTATCTGTAATGAAAGAATTGAAAAAAAAACTTTTACCGCGAATCTTTGAATGTTGTAGCAATGGATGGTTCATGACAAATACTGGAAAAAATTATCTTCATCATATCCTTGCTGGGTAAACTTACATTGAAAATAGTTTCATCGCTGTCCTCCAGAATTCTGACATAATTCCGAGCAGCCTTTTCTTTTCCTGAACAAAAAAGTACAGTTCCGATTAAAATAATTTAAATGATTATAATGGTCTTCATATCTCCAAATTTTTCTGATTTTTTTTCTTTAAGGATTTACTCTATCGAATTTCAACAATAAAACTACGTTCAAAAAACGAGAACGAGAAAATAATTTTGTTCCAAATAATTATATACATGTACATGTATTCCTTTTAAAGTTATCAGAGAGACATTAAACCCGACCAATTTACTGGGGAGTGAACAACTTCAAAAAAATAATGTACATGTACCTATATGAATTTCAAATAATTATTATAAGTAAATACTAGTAACTTACCGTTTTTGACCAAATACAGCAAATGATGTGCCCACATCCTATTTAGAGTACTTAAATCAGTAGCCGTCACAGTTCTGGATTTCAGGGCCTCCGTGAATAAGTATGCATATAATACATACTTTTTCTGTTGATCTGGAAATAAACAGACAAAATTCATTAGAAAGATACTAATATGTTTCATATACGTGTTTCACAGTACTTAATTAAATCTAGAGATGGTAAGTAAAAACCATGTATGTGTCTTACCAGCGACCTCTTTCTTTTCGGAATATGAAAATCCTGTGCTTTTGTTTGCAGTTTCTTTTCCATACAGGAAAATCAAAAGTTGAAGAATGTTTTGTCTCTAGAAAATAAAATAACGGAATAAATAATGCAAAAATAAATATTATTTCTCTACATATTTCCTTACTTAGTGGGTAATCGGTTCATTTAAGCACTGAATTAAAATACCCCCTTCCCCTCTCTTAAATCGATTAGAAGACAATAATAACCAATGCTTTTATAACATATAGCATTTAGAAACTCACCACTGGAGTCATTGTCCGTGTGTTTGTAACAGATAAGTACTGTAGTAGATTTGATCTTAAACGCTGCTCAAAGGTTGACTTTCCCAGCTTTTCCATTCTAGAAGAATATTCAGTGTGTGCTCAAAAGGTTTTCACTGGTGTGTTCACTTTTGCTATACAACAAGAGTGGTTCGCATCCTCTGTGACATCAGCGTACTGTGACGTGGATTCAATATGGCGTCATCAACAAAAACTCATAAGGTATAGGTGACTCTATAGCTTATCGATGCTTCTTGTCAAATTATTCCTCTGGAAATAGTTGATTTTACAAAAAAAAAATGGAATTTCGGAAGGAAGTTTGGTAGTGATGTAGATTGTTTATATGTGAATAGAAATGTATAGAAAGTAAAGTTTTAGATCATTTGATTTAAAAGTATTTTATTGGCAAGGTGGGTACCCTATGTAAGGAGTTCCATACCTTTATTTTGTTTGAAACCCCAATTTTTGTAAGTCGGATTAAAGCGATCTAAAGGCCTGTGGTGTATTTAATAGTTAAACAAATGAGTCACCAAAATTTGACAGCTAGCCTAAACTGACATTTTTGAAAATTAAGGGATTTATAGTTAGTCGGAGACGGATGAAAATTTCGTTCTCCTCGCGAACAGCAAAGAAGAAAACTAGGAAAGCCCAGCTTTCAGTACTTTGATTTTTGTTATCATAGGATTTATATAACTGTTTAAAAAAAAACGTCTCTCTCTGGGGGGGGGGGGGATTAGACACTCCATATTTATAACTTTTCCCATCAACTTTATATAGGGGTCCGCCTTTTCGGGGGGTGGGGGTGTCCTTTTAGTTGCTTTAGTATACATGTATATACATTTAACAACTCTTCAATTTCCGGGGGGGGGGGGGGAGCGACCCCCTCGACCCTCTCTCTAGATCCGCGCATGTAAACCTTACATACGTTTTATTCAAATATGTTTTTGTTTTTTTTAAAGACAGCTTGAAGCTGAAAATTAATTCGAACTGTCTACTGACTATAAATAATATTAATGTTAAAAAAAGGGGTTTCTGCAAAAGCTGTAAAACTTAAGATCCATCGCTCAAAGTTGCTGCCATCTCAAACCATCATCAGATCATTAATTAGCGTCAACTCCACATTTATCGAGTTTGTTCCCAATTTAAGCTAGACTAGACTGGATTTCTTTGCAAGTAGTTTGGTGATCTTTAGAAGGTTTAAGTGTTCGACTTTCATGCAGGCCCGGAGAACGTGGGGGGGGGGTCCCTTTTTTCTGAGTATAGTACTTTGCTATATAAAATTTCTCTTTAGATGCTGGTTGCCCCCTCCTCCCCCCCCCCCTTATGATGTTGTAAGGACGAGCACTAGCAAATTCCAGGATTTGGACAGCAAATTAGCTTTTTTTTCTTTTGCTTGTCAGATAATTCTGGGAAGTTGCCCCCCTCCCCCCATATTATTTTATTGTTGCAAGTTCATAACTTTTTCAAGATGAGAATGAAAGCTCCGAAGAGAGGTAAAAATATGCACAACTCCCCCCCCCCCCCCCTTCGAAATAGCTTTAAACAGCAGGTTTGGGAAGAGGGTTGACCTTTTTCTTTAAATGATAAATTTCTGGACTGAATTTTTTTTCTTAGAAATTAGTTAACGATGGAAAAATTCATGATATTATTAATCTTTATTGCTAGCACTCTCGAGCGCTAGCAACTACGTTAGTCTATATTTCTGAAATACGCATGCTCGACTTCACGGTCGGGGATTCTGGGAAAACTACTGTAGATAGAATGTACGATAACAATTTCGTTTTGTCATACAAAAATAGAAATAACACTGGCCTTTCCTGTCTGATGCGCGATATACATTTCCTAGGTTAGAGACCGGGCTGACTAAGTACCAGTCTAGATCCGGATTATAATTTTTTTTTTAATTTATTGTCTAACCTACACATAAAAGTACAAGAAAAAATTTGGCCATATAATGCCAAGATTCTAGACATCTAGCTTTCCTTACAGTTTTACCACCTTAGTGGATAATTCCGGCAAGCTCGGAAAAAAACAACAACAAAAAAAATCTTTTTCAGAGTATGTCGGAAAGACATGTCAATTTAGTGTTTATCATCTGAAAATACATATGATCTGAAGTTTCGTGTTTTGTTGTCTAACCTGCACGTAAATGAACAAAAAGTAACAGTAACTCGGGTCTTATAAAACCAAGACTGTTATTTCTAAAGTTGCAATGAATACATAGCTTTTCTAATCTACCTTCAAGGATATCTTTCCGGCAAGCTCGGAAAACCGCGGCAACATCGGATATGTTTTCCGAGCTTGCCTGTCGCATAATATTTGGTCCGCCTCGTTTAAAGGTCCGGGGGGACCTAATACGATAACATATAAGGTCCGCCTTTTATAAGAAAAGGTCCGGCCCGTATAAGAAAAGGTCCGCCGAAGTTTAAAGGTCCGGGTGGTGCAAAATGTTTTAATCTTGACTTAAACACATAAAATTAAAGAGAGTTTGTTTACATCATATGAAGAAAGATTAAGGATTTACCCTAGCTGTTGTGTTAATTTTTTTGTACAACATATCTCTTAGGGCAGGAATTGCTACCGGGGTACTCCATGTTTAGTGTGCTTTTAGCAATACCGTTTAGGGCAATGATTTAAAAATAAAATGTCGCATTTATTGGGCTTGTGTTTGTTTTCCCCCAGCATTTGCTTTGTGTAAATTAGGACGATTAAAGGTGTGAAATCTGCCGGTGTGTATAGGCAATAAAACAATGGGGGTGTGAAGTATTCGTATACCTGACAGGTACCCGCAGGTAGAGCCCGCGGCAGAGAGCAATGACAATGTAATGGTCATGTGTTTGCTTTAAATCAATAGATATGAATTCTCTATTTTAATACATTATGCTGAAGAACAAATTATAATACTATTATGATATTCATGCGTACACATCAAAAATGTGATATAATTATTTAATTATATTTAGTCTATTTTTATTACAATATTTAAAGAAATTTCTTATTCCAAGTGTAGAGTTTAATACTAAGACCGATAAAAAATAAAAGTATGTATATGTTTCCCTTTAGTTTTAACAATTAACTTGTTTTCAGTTTATAATAATATTTTGCCCTTTATTTGTGGATAGGGTAATATATAGCCTAATGTTGTATTCGATCTGTATTTACTGCAGAAACAAAATACATGTAATGTTAAAGCTTAAAACAGGTAATTCAATATTAAAATATACACATCAGATTTAAAGTATAATCATGGTTTGGATTTAATTCTTTCTTATAAAAATATCACTCTTCCTCGTCATAATGAACTACATATGAAATAATATTTCATTTTTGTATTTTTTTTTTTTTTTTTTTTTTTTTTTTTTTGCCAAAGAAAAAGAATGAAAAAGAAATTACACATTTTACTGTGACTATAATAGACAGACTGTGGGATAATCCAGCAGGCTGTATTGCATGACCGATTAAAATTTGAAATCATTATTGTAAAATATTTTCTTTTTTTACCGACATGAAGAATTTTGGGCAAAGTTGAATGTCCAGTTCTATATACAAGTCATTTATGTATCTCACGTCTGTATGAACGGGGGAAGGGGGAGGGAACATCAGTTGATCCTCTTCCCTTTTTTTTTTTTGCGTATCAAGGAATTTCTATTTTCTACATTAATTTGTGCTATAACCCCCCCCCCCCCCAAATGCACCCAGAAATATACTGACTGATTGTTTCTGGGGACGTTGTCAAGCGTGCGTCATATTTCCCATTTCAAGCTACATGATATGTACATTTTCGTGATATCGACTAGAAGCGTTTCAGTCTAATTTTAAATCAAAAATATACTTCTTTTATAAAACGCTGATTATTTATGATTATTTATTTTATTCATTTATGGAAAGTGGCAACTCACGGTTATCCGGAGAGAAAAGGTAATTCATGGGGTTTTCCATCATGAGAGTCAAAGCTGCAGACAGCTCAGTATTACGTTACGCTACAACTCCATACCAAGTAGTCCCGGAGAATTAAATATTGACACTGTATGGAGTATGACTGAGAGTCATACTCCATACTCTCCGGGACTTCTTTCCATACGAATAATGATATGGAGTAATACTGAGCTGTCTGGAGCTTGATTGAGAGTGATCTCCCGTGTAGAATTTTCTACGCGGTGAAAACCAATAAAGTGTATTGTTTAGTACCACTACACCTGCTCAAGAGTTTTTGAAAAATTCTTTGCGAAAGCTGGGAACTTTGCCAATCTCCTTAAATTATCCTTTTCGAAGTCCTTAGTCATTCTCCGTGGTAACCATGGAGGAAATAATACAATCGGTCTCATGTAGTCATGACAGAATATTTGAAGTTCGATTTTCATAAATGCTATACATTGCACATATGTTGTTTCGGATATTACCTAACAGTTTTGAATAATGATTATACAGGCGCGGATCAAGAATTTTTCCAGGGGGGGGGGGGGGGCATCCCAGTCAAAAAAATTTCTAACCCAAAAATTTCTTGTCAAGGAAGAAAAAAAAAACGTAAAATCCAATTCCATTTCAATTTCCAAAACGTGAAAAACACCTATTTCGTGGTGGTGATGGTAGGGTCCACGTTTTCTAAGGGGGCCCAAAGTCATTACTTCAGTATATACTTTTAATAACTCTGCAAATTCCAGATGGGGGGGTCCCCCCGACTCCCCCCCCCCCAGATCTGCGCATGTTATATGAATAATTTCGGTAGTGGCTGGAGAAATTTCCAGTAATACATTGCATCTCAGGTGAGGAAGAGGGGGAGGGGTGGCAATAACACCTTCTTTAAATTTCCATCTGCTCCTTGCGTATCAAGTACGTAGAAAATAAACACCACCTGGTGTATTACAGATTTCTTTTTACTTGTTACACAACGCATTTACCACATACATTATGTACGTAGTGTTGATGAACCCCTTTCTTATTTTTAAGGTGATTATTTTCCCAATTCATTGTATGAATACAGAAACAAATACTCCCTCTTTTTTCATGCTATATGAATCAAAGTCTATAGATACGGATACAGTACAACTAATGATCATTCTAACATAACATTTTTGTGATATACATGGATAATAAATCTGAACGTATCTTTTGATTGTATGTGGTGAATATATTCTAGATAAATATACATTGTACTACCATTATACATTCAGATTCGTCACTGCCTTTTATAAAAGAATCGTCCTACGATTTTCCAAGACCTTGACATAAAATAAGAGGCCCATGGGCCACAACGCTCACCTGAGTCAATAAGGCCCTGCTGTTTTTCATCAGCAAATTTATTCTAACATATCTTCCAATATAAAACATTAATCACTATTGTGACCCCACCCTACCCCAGGTGTCATGATTTTTATAGATATAGCGCTAGCCCCACCCTACCCCTCGGGGTCATGATTTAAACAAACTTGAATTTCCACTACCTCAATATACTTCTATATCAATGTGACTAGACATGGCTTTGTTGTTCCTGAAAAAAAGGTTTTAGAATTTTTTTCCTATACATTCACATGCTAAACCCTGATAGTGCATTGTGGCCCATCCTACCCCTAGGGGGTCATGGTTTGATTGATTGATTGATTAGGGTTTAACGCCGAGTCGGCTATATTTCAGCCATATTCCGGCGGAAAATTAATTTTATATGACCTGTTATCATGGTTTAAACAAATTTGAATCTACAATACCTGAGGATGTTTCCATATCAATCTGACTAAAGATGGCTTCGCTGTTCTTGTGGAGAAAATTTTTCGATATATATATATCCTATGTAAAACTTTGATCCCCCATTGTGACCCCACCCTACCCCGGGGGTCATGATTTGAACAAACGTACATCTACACTAACTGATGATGCTTCCATATTAATATGACTAATCATGACGTTGTTCTTAAGAAGAAGATTTTTGAATTTTTTTTCCTAGATATTCCTATGTAAAACCTTAATCCCCCTTTTTGATCTATCTATTACAAAGAGAAAATTATAGACAGGTTTTTTTTCTGTAGCATGAAAAATAGAGAAAGGGGCAGGGCGGACCTTAAAACGCAGTATAATAAAAGCCCCGCCTTCTGTATTTCAGATATCGTACTATTACTAGGCGATAACTTTGAACAGGTTTATTTTCATAGCATAAAAACTAGAGAAAGAGGCAGGGCGGACCTTAAAACGCAGTAAAATAAAAGGTCCGCCCTCTGTTTTTCAGATATTTTACCATTAGAAAGCAAACATTTTGGACAGGGTTTATTTCCGTAACATAAAAACTAGTCAAAATGACAGGGCGGACCTTAAAACGCAGTATAATAAAAGGTCCGCCCTCTGTTTTTCAGATATCTTACTATTACAAGGCGAAAATTTTGAACAGGGTTTATTTTCGTAGCATACAAACTAGAGAAAGAGACAGGGCGGACCTTAAAACGCAATATAATAAAAGGTCCGCCCTCTATATTTCAGATATCTTACTATTACAAGGCGAAAATTTTGAACAGGGTTTATTTTCGTAGCATACAAACTAGAGAAAGAGACAGGGCGGACCTTAAAACGCAGTATAATAAAAGGTCCGCCCTCTATATTTCAGATATCTTACTATTACAAGGCGAAAATTTTGAACAGGGTTTATTTTCGTAGCATACAAACTAGAGAAAGAGGCAGGGCGGACCTTAAAACGCAGTATATTTAAAGGTCCGCCATCTATAATTCAGATGTCTTACTGTTAGAAAGAAAACATTTTGGACAAGGTTTATTTCCGTAACATAAAAAATAGTCAGAATGGCAGGGCGGACCTTAAAACGCAGTATAATAAAAGGTCTGCCCTCTGTTTTTCAGATATCGTACCATTACAAGGCGAAAATTTTGAACAGGGTTTATTTTCGTAGCATACAAACTAGAGATAGGGCGGACCTTAAAACGCAGTATAATAAAAGGTCCGCCCTCTATATTTCATACGAAAGCCTATTAGGATCAAACTACGGTAAAAAAAAAATTAAAAGGCGTTATAACGCCTTTTCGAAAGGCGTTATAACGCGAAAAAAGGCGTAATAACGCCTTTTGAAAAGGCGTTATAACGCGGAAAAGGCGTAATAACGCAAATAAAGGCGTAATTACGCCTTTCCAAAAGGCGTAATAACGCAAATAAATGCGTAATTACGCCTTTCCAAAAGGCGTTATAACGCGAAAAAAGGCGTTATTACGCCTTTCCAAAAGGCGTTATAACGCCTTTCCAAAAGGCGTTATTACGCCTTTCCAAAAGGCGTTATAACGCCTTTCCAAAAGGCGTTATTACGCCTTTTCAAAAGGCGTTATTATGCCTTTTGAAGTGCCATTATTATGTTTTTGACAAGCCCGTGCTTTTAAGGTGGGGGGGGGGGGTCCCATAAAATTGACAAGCAAACAAAAAAACAAGAACCCCCCCCACCCCCCCACCCCCCGAAAAAAATAAACTGCCTAAACTTGAGGGGAAACTTTTTCTAATTTTTCGGTAAAACTTTTTTTAAATGCAATGACTTGACCGAGTTTAACCATACTGCAACAAAATGTTAAGGGACCAAGCAATCAATAAATGATTTTTTATATTTAAACTATAGCAAGACTATTCTCCCAAAAAGTGGGGGGAACCCCCCCCCCCTCACATTCGTACTACCGGCCTGTTTGAAAAGGAGTTGTATCCAAAAATGGAAAGGCGTTATTTTAAAATAGTAAATATATGAAAGATTGAACCAAAGCCATCTTTATTAATGCAATATTTAGATTATAGTTTTACTATTATAAATTATAGTATTATCTATATTCCTGCACATCTCGCAGACAGTTGTTTGCATTTTGCATGCATTTTAAGAGAAGTCATCACTCTACTTTTGAAAATCCAGGATATAGGCAGAACCAGCTTTGGGCTTTGCTAGCCACGTATTAAAAATTCATGTTAAATTTGAAAATATTTTTCTTTCCTCTTGGTAAAAAACAGGGAAAGTATTTGCATAGGTATAATGAGCAATTAGCCTTCAACAAAATTTCTGAAATCCATCCACCTTGGTAGAAGCGTCTGGCATCAGAGAAGGACTAAGTTGGTTTAACACTGAAAATATCTTACATATTTAAAAATCTTTTTTCCTAGAAATCTAATTATAATCAGCCCCCAGGGTGGGCTAAGTAAGTCATGTATTAAAAAAAAGAGGCGTAATAACGCCTTTTTAAAAGGCGTAATAACGCCTTTTTAAAAGGCGTAATAACGCCTTTTGGAAAGGCGTAATAACGCCTTTTGGAAAGGCGTAACAACACCTTTTTAAAAGGCGTTAAAACGCCTTTTGGAAAGGCGTAATAACGCCTTTTAGAAAGGTGTTATAACGCCTTTTGGAAAGGCGTAATAACGCCTTTTAGAAAGGCGTAATAACGCCTTTTAGAAAGGCGTAATAACGCCTTTTGGAAAGGCGTAATAACACCTTTTTAAAAGGCGTAATAACGCCTTTTGGAAAGGCGTAATAACGCCTTTTAGAAAGGCGTAATAACGCCTTTTGGAAAGGCGTAATAACACCTTTTTAAAAGGCGTAATAACGCCTTTTAGAAAGGCGTAATAACGCCTTTTAGAAAGGCGTAATAACGCCTTTTAGAAAGGCGTAATAACGCCTTTTTTCGCGTTATAACGCCTTTTGGAAAGGCGTAATTACGCCTTTATTTGCGTTATTACGCCTTTTTTCGCGTTATAACGCCTTTTAAAAAGGCGTTATAACGCCTTTTAAATTTTTCTTACCGTAGTTTGATCCTAATAGGCTTTCGTAATTTCAGATATCTTACTATTACAAGGCGAAAATTTTGAACAGGGTTTATTTTCGTAGCATACAAACTAGAGAAAGAGGCAGGGCGGACCTTAAAACGCAGTATAATAAAAGGTCCGCCCTCTGTATTTCAGATATCTTACTATTACAAGGCGAATATTTTGAACAGAGTTTATTAAAAGTTATCGTAGCTTAAAAAAAAACTCGTTTAAATGGCAGGGCGGACCTTAAAACGCAGTATAATAAAAGGTCCGCCCTCTGTTTTTCTTTTTTCCCACATACATGTATCTCACTTACAAAGCAAAAATTATGGAAATGCTGTAAGTTCCTATTGTTTTTTTTTCTTTGTTGGTTCGTGTGTTTTTCCAGGGTAAAAAGATAATTAGGTTTTTAATTTTAGGATGGACGCTAAATTAACTTAGAAAACTCTTGGAATGGCCTAATTGTGCATAAGAATTGCATATATACTACATGTAGTAGTGTACTTTTTTTCATTTAATATGCTGACAAAAAGACAAAACTTTAATGTCAATTAATTATCCACTCTATGTACGTTTGCAGGAGATGTGTCTACTGTATTGTATATCTATATGCAACCATAAACATCTGTCTGAAGGGACCAAGGATATACATTATTATTTAATTAGTAATGTTGATGACGTGCAACAAGAGAACTATAACCCCCCCACCCCCACCCCCCACCCCCATCACACACACATAAATAAAAAAGAAATAGCCGCTTAAAGTCGTAGAAAATCTAATTTAAACCAAAATCAAAATAAATATAAAAAATATTAACAAAAGAACACGACTTGGTGGTGTTTTATGAATTTTTATATCAGCCACGATCTCAACAGACACTTTCCTTTTTATTTTAGGGGGAAATACATGTCAAGTTGCTCTGTAAATAGTATGGGTGGATAAGATTCTCCCTAGTAAGAAGGTGGAAAAGGAGAAAATTCTGTACTGAAGCGTACTGAGTATTTCCTATGGTGGATAATAAAGCCGGGGTTGTTTCTTCCAAGCTCGCTGCATGTCATTTCCGAAATTTTGCATTGCATTTCCGACATTTTTAGTTTTCATTTTACAATACAATCAACACTAAGTCTAGTAAAAATACAAAGTTTAGTAATAAAACGCAATAATTTCAATAATAAAACATGCAATTTTTGATCACCAAATTTTAATGCCCACTGAATTATATGTGTTTGAAAGCACCGAAAAACAGAATCTCCTCAACTTTGATTACTTTATTCCGTCAAACATAGTTTCTGTATGTCATAAATTCTATCTAAACCTTTCTGATCTCAAATTCAGTCTGATTATCTTGATTTGAAAAGATGAACAAAAATTCACAACTTACACTTACATGTGTCCGAGGATAAAATCGTCATAAGATTCTTTTAAATATAAGCAGAACTTATTATTTGGAAATCAATGAATTATTCTTGATTTATTCTTTAATTTTTTTATAAGGGAAATTTCAATTTTGTTGTCATTGCCGAAAAAGTACTTTATGATGATAAATGTCAGAGATGAAAATTTTAAAACGTCAGAAATGAAAACTACAAAATGTAGGGAATGAAATAAACAATATTTTTAAAAAAATTCCGGAAATAAAATCCTATGCTAGGCTCATTTTCCAGAAGGGGAGGGGTCTTTAAACCCAAGCTCGTTTTTCCGGGAAAAATATTAATGCGGTAGGAAAGTCTACAACATCAGTACTTTTTAAACTATTTGACATGTATCAGCATAATTTTGCTATACCCCACCCACCAAAAATACAACAACACCATTTATAATCTTTTCCTTTTTTTGGGGAGGGGGTGTTTTATTGCTTAAAATGTTCAACTCGATTGACTTTGGTTTGATTTTGCCAATTAATGCACATCTTCCTTAACCAGTGTTAACCCTGGGGTAATATCAAGTAGAATGAAATAATCGTTAGTCTTTAACTGGACAAGAAACGATGGTTATAAAAACACGGGGGATATGCGACTTCAAGTTTCATCAGGTGAGACAATAGGCCTACCCCCCAAAGCACAGACATTAGTTTTAACAACAACGGGACAGGCTAGTACACCGTAACACAAGTCCCTGTCAAAGTGACCCTCCAATGATTTTATAGTTAGGTACAAATATGAATCGTAAGAATTATGCATAATTATTATTAATGATATAATGAAATATATTTCGAAAGATATGAAAATTCTTTTTGGGAAGTGGAAGTCGAACGTTGTTAGGAAATAGACTGTAATGAAATGATCATTGTTGGACTTACGAACACCATATACTGAACATTGTGCCAGTGAAGGTATGCGTATTATATATATGTATTTTTTTTTTTTATTTTGCAATGATAATATTGATATCACTCAAACTATAAAAGACACATGTCGTACATGATTTTCATATAAGGTAACTCGATCAACAGATCTTTGCATCTTTATATTTTTTGTTTTGTGCACTACCTGGGAGGTATGTACTACGATAAGGAGCTAACAGTTAATCAGTGCTAACATCAAATTTTGAAAAAATTTTTGATAGATAATTTGAGGTTTTGTACTGAGATATATCCTAGTATTAGAAATATAATTAATTAAAATTGGCTAACGAAATCCAGCAACTAGCGAGATATCGCAAGACTTAATCCTTTTAGTATATATACAATGTACATACATGTACGTCCCTGGAACTCCATTTTGCTGGGAGGGACACTTTTATAACAACTATACCTTAAATAATTTAAAAAGATTAATAAAGCAAATTAATTTCGAATCAATAAAGGAGAAAAATCTGCATATTAAACCGAAGGCGGACCTTTTATTATAGAGGCAGGCCGGACCTTATATGTTATCGTATTAGGTCCCCCCGGACCTTTAAACGAGGCGGACCAAATATTATGCGACACCGGAAAGGCCCGAAGGTGCTTATTGGTTCTACTGACCTTTTAATTTTCATCTCGAAATTGAAATTACAGTAAAATACAGAATGCTTAAAGCACAGTTAGGAGTTATGACATAGCCGACGTGAAGCACGCTCTTAGATTCACCATTCTGAATTGTGACCCCTCCCCCCAACTCAACCCCCAGTGCACCAGTCTGCCTTCCTATTAATAATTAATCGATTCAGCAAATTTAACAAATGGTTCAGATATCTTCTTCTGTATTTTATTATGCTACAGCGCTAGCTCACCAATCTTTTTAAAAGATAGGCTTGTTATATAATAGTTTAAGGTCGCTACATACAAATGCTTTTATGTTATAAATAGAATATATAGGTTAGTGAACTTGTTTTTCATTGGATGCACTTTGATCTTTAGTCACGTGTTTATTTTGGTGGGAATTTTCTGCTGTTCTTTTGTTCATATTGCCGCCTTGAAAGTTGCCTTGCTGAATGTGTGTGTGAGGTATATCCAGTTGAATCATTTGATGTGTTCTAAATAATACATGGATTTTTATTAATTCTTAGTCCAGGTCAGTCGTCTCTAAATGTATTTTATTCAATGGTATAGCACAAGTTTGACATTTTAAAGTGTCACTGTGGTTAATTTGATATACTGAGTTAACCAGAAATATTAACACAAAACAATTTTCAATGATTTTTCCTTGTTCAGCAGATGTACGTCCAGGATGATGTGGTGAAATGGGAAATGCTCAGTGGAACAGTCCTCACTTTGAAGGTCTTTAATCGAATGGCAGTCTCTGGAGGAATGCTTCTCAATAGTCCTATATGTAATGTCCTCAACAGGTAAGTTCCATGGAAGTGCAAGGCAATTACAAAATAGTTTCTTAGCCTTAAAACTTCGAACTATATTAGTAATTCTGGAGCAGTTACTTACTGAAATATGAAGTCAATAAACAGTAATTGAGATGATAATACAATTGAACTCTGTTTAAGAGGTCCATTACCTGATTACAATCATTAGATTTAGCTACATCAAGCTTGAATTTAGCTATATAGCTTTATTCAGCTATACAAAAAGCTTCATTTAGCTATTTTAATGAGTTTTTCACAAATTATACTTTTTGTAATTGGCAAAAATTTGCAAGAGTATGACTACTAATTAATATTTTTAGTTAGGACTTTCAAAAAGCCCTGAACCAAAAACATTAAGATATTTTAAAACTATTTGTCTTTTAACACTTTAAGGAAAAGATGTAAATTTCCACTGAGTAACTGTTCACCATGTGTGCAGTGAGGTGTGAATAAGTTTTATTAATACTTCACATTGTTTATTTTTAATTTATTTCTGTTCAGTCAATTATCTTGTGAAACAACATAGAAAACCTAGTAATTTCATTAAGCAACTACTCAATAAAGCCCAAAAACTTATAAAACTTAGATTGCAAATACTTTGAAAGTGTAGACAGGATGCAACAGAAGTACACCAAGAATATCTTATTTTCAAATTACAATAACATCCAAGAGTATTTTTTTAGCTCACCTGAGCTGGAATCTCAAGTAAGCTTTTCTGATCACCAGTTGTCCAGTGTCTGTCCTTCTGTCTGTCTGTCTGCCCTTCCTTCTGTAAACATTTCACAATTTTGACCTTTTCTCAAGAATCACTGGGTCAATTTAACAAAAATTGACAGAAAACATTTTTGGTTAAAGGGGATTATAATTTGTTCAAATGAAGGACCAATCCCCCTTCCATAGGGATGAGGTAATCAAAAATCTTCACAAGAATTAGTATTAATTGACAAGAAAAGATGAAATGTGGAAGCTTTCTGAGGTAGTGTAAATTCTAAAGTGTTCAAAACATGGGGGAGGGGGACAATAGGGGATCATATCATCAAAGTTTTACATTGAAATGTATGTATGGAAAATCTTTAAAAAATTTCTTAAGGCCATAAATTAGAGTGCCCTAAATTTAAGGAAAGTTGGAATTTTGATCATTATAATATAGCTTCTATATTTTGTTGTTTTAAATTCAAATTAATTTGTTGATGGTAAAATTACAGTATATTTATATTTTGTGGAAATCTTTTTCTTTTTATTTTTTTTGCATTGAGTTTCAGTGCAGTGTTCAAAGTAAAGAATTAGGGGTAATGAAAAATAAGGCTGTTTTGCTCTCTTCTAAGAAAATTTCTAATTATTGACTTTTTTTTGCCTGTCTTGTAAATGCTCACAATTTCAAGCAGTTTATGTTATGGTATAGAAATTTTGATTCCAGAAAACAAAAGCAACAGAATAATATTTATTATTGTCATGTTTTGTTTGTGCAATTTCCACCTATTGTTACTTTCACATTTTTTAAACTTGCTTGTCAAAAGGGGGGAGGGGGCATTCATGTTGTATCTAGTTTTACACAAGAGCAACAAATTATCCATGATTAGACATACTTATATAGATGTAGATTCAAATTTGTTTAATCCATGACTCCTGGGAATAGGGTGGGGCTACAATATATGAAAAAAGTTTTAAAAAGAAATAATCTGCAGATAGAGAACATAGCACCATAGTACTTAGGTGGGCAATGTGGCCCATGGGCCTCTTGTTGAATATTTTTCTTGCCTCTCATGCCAACAAAAAATACTGTTTTAATTCTGTTATTATACTTTGAAAAATTTCTCAATATATTCAATTTACTAATCAATAATTTATACTGATGTAGATGTAGATGAAATTATAATGAATGGAAAATTTTTTATTGAACACAGATAATCACAATATTGTTTTTTTCTTGGGTTTCTCTGGCATTACCAAAATGTGTTTGCAAAAGCATGAGAACATTTAATCTTATTCATTTTTCTCAGACATGTACTTGATTTGTACCAGCTATACAAAAAATGTGTAATTTTGGCCTTTATTCACAGACTGGACATTAAATTTCATGGAAAATGAACATTTGTCCTTTATTTTGATCAAATTGTTTACCAGAAACACCATTTTTCTCTCTCAAAACACTGGAATCAATAACGTATGTGTGACTGACTGTGCTTGGTTAACAAAACATAGGGATTAAAGGTGTTGAACATTTCCCACAAAATATTTAGTATCATTATTACCTTGTAGTTATCAAAATCACTGCTGTTCTTTTGCAACAAAGTTAAGAAAGCTCTAAATCTCATGTCACTATATGCTATACCCCCAGCATTGGCATTAGCATCAGCTTAAGCATAGATATCAAAGCTTTAGAAGCAAGTCCATTCTCAATTATATATAATTCAAGCCTTATCTGGACCAAATTTACATGGATGATGCATCTAAGGACCAAGAATTTCTCACTGAAGTACAATGCTGCTTTAACAAGTTTCCTCACAAAAAATTAAGGTACTTTACCAGGCATTTGTTCAAGATACTAGAGGATGGTATTTACTATCATCATCATGGTTCCTTTTGGTTCCTGGTGGAACATAGGGCCTCAGTATTTACTATACAATCCTAGAAATCATTTGAATTGTCAATATAACAATTTTTGGTGTCTTAATTTCTCTACCTAGACATTTTGAAAACAGTTTAAGAATCACAAGATAATGATAATTATGATCAATTTGTTGAATATTACAAAGAGATGACAAAACAGATATTCGAGCAACGTGTCGCCAGACCTTAATGCTTTATCAGATACTATTTATATTTCATTTTAATAGACAAGATGTGATGAAAGTTCAGAGCAGGCCAGTAATTATATATACTTTACTATAGTGGCCATTGATTTCAGATGGCCCGTAAGAAAATCACTTCCAAGAAGTAAAACCATTTTTAACCTCATGACCCTTAATTAAGTTTGAAATACTTTTAAATTTTTGTTTACTTTGACTATGGTTGCACCTAAAGAGGCATATTGCTTTCATATCTTTGCATGCCAGCAGTCAGTGACATGGATATTGATTTTTTGACCTAATGACCTTGAAATTAGACCTATGTTTCAAAAATTACCTTAGCTTTGACTTGCATCTGAAGAGGCAATTAAGACAGAGGCAATTGAGAAGTTAAGATACTCATATTTTTCCATAATAACCATTACTTGTGAAAAGACATTTCAGAAATACTATGATATTTTGTCCTCATGACATAGACCAGTTCAAGTAATAACTTCCAATAACTATTCTTGGCCATATCTTGCAATAGAACATTTTATTTTATTTTTTTTCCAAAATATAAAACATTTTTGTGCATGATGTGCAGACAAGCCAGGACAGAGACAGTTATATTAAGCTCCAAATGATAACATCCTAACTAATAAGACCCAGAATTGAGGGAGCAGAATTCTCTGAATTTGCTTGTTATACATGTGTAGAGCTCTATTGGTCAGGGATCAGAAGAGCTTATGTGATAGTAAGGTGTCTGTTGTCCATCTGTCTGTCTAGCTGTCTGTATGTCTGTTAGCAATTTTTTAAAATGCCACTCCTCAAACAGTTCTGATCTGATTTCAGTATCTTGGGACATAAGTAGACCATTTTATATATCAGTTTTTGATTTTGATGAATGGTGTTGTTATGGTTATTAAAAATAAAAATTTCTGTGAAATACTTCCAAAACACTTCTACACTTTAGGTCTGATTTTAGTATAACTTTGCGCATAAGAATACTAAGATAATAATTCTGTGTTCGGTTTTTGATTTTAAAAAATTGTGTTACCATGATTACTAAAAAAAGAAATTTCTGTGAAATACTTCGAAACTTGACTCCTCTTTCTTTAGTTTTGGTTCGATTTCATTATAACTTGGCACACAAGTAGACTACACTTAAATACATAATTCTTTATATCAGATTTTGATGAACAGTCTTAAACATTGCCATTGTTACTAAAATAGGAACTTCTGTGGAATACTTTCAAAATGCTACTCCCACCTACAGTTTTAGTCTAATTGCAATAAATCCTGCCCCAAAAAACTAAACCAAGCAACATTATACTATTTATTACTGTTGCATAGTAGCAAGTCCAATGCAAGTGCTACTTTTCTCTCCCTTTGTTAGATACAAATCAGTAAAGCTACAGTCTCATCAGAAACTTCTGGTTGTTTTACAGTGGCCCGTTTTACAAAAGAACTTACAACTAAGACCAAAAACTTCAGTTGATGGTAAATTTTGCAAAATTAATGATTCTGTTTAAAATTGCTAGTTTAAAAGTATCTTTCTACATACCTTTAAAAAGACCTAAAACCATTTTCTATTTAATGTAAATTAGAAAGTTACTAGGAGAATTAAATTTTGGTCTTATAGTCGTAAGTTCTTTCACAAAACGGGCCCCAGGATTATAAATTGTCATATTAAAACTAAGCACATATTTACTGAATGTCTTAAAGCATAACATTTTTAATGTCTGAAGTAAAGGAACAGTCCTTCATTTTCAGTCAAATAAAATGTTACATGCAAGCTACTAGCTAAAACATGATGCTCTAAAATAATGACTTGTACAAAAAGAGAGGAAAAGGCTAACATTTGAAATCTAAGTATGAGTGTAAGTACATTTCATTTCTTTTACCACAACAAAGTTGAGATGAGCATTGCTTTACGCCAGCATTGACATTGGGGTTCTGGTTAAAGTTATAGTAGTAACAAAGTTCAAATCCAAGTAGCTATAAGCCCTTCATGTACCAAACTAAATTGCCACAAGGTGACCAGGCTTGCATGGATGATGATCTATTAGAGATGCTTGGGATGCTGGCACTGACCTAAATTTTAGGATGAGTGGCCAGGTTAAAGTTTATTTGGAGCAGATCTACTAGTATTCTCCAGTTACTTCAACCCCTACTGTGACTGAACTTGCAATGAGGAAGAAGCTTACCAGATTTGCTTCCGATGCTGGGTCTGACATAACAAGATATTGATTGAACAAAAATTTTGGAGCAGGTTCATTCTTTAAATAACTAAAAGGACAATTGTATCCAAATTTGCAAGACTGAATATAGCTGATGCATCATAGGATACTCAATACAGGCTAGACCTGACCTACATGTCAAGATAAGTGACCAGGTTAAAAGTTTTTGAGTAGGTTTATTGCAAATTATAACTATAAATTAAATCCTACCTTAACCACACTTGTATGATGGATGAACCTACATACATGACCTATGTAGGGATGCACATTAACCAGACATGCATCAGATGCAGCATCTGACTTATCTGGATAAACTGATATACATTTTCCTGGTAACCAAAACAAAAATTTTTTAGCAGGACCATTCCCAAGATAAACCATAAAACCTACAAAGACAACATTTGCATGGATTTGCATCTATGGAATAACCCATGCACATATACCAGAATATTCTTGTAATTGGTGTAAGACTTAATTTGCTTGAAGTTTGATAACATTTATTGTGATGAAATTAAAATTAGTTCATGGAGTTGAAAATGAGATAATTGTATGCATGGTTTAAATATTTATAATTCAGTCCTTGGCAGAAGGGCAGAAGTTGGGTTGGGGTGGTTAGTAGTGGTGGTGTGGTTAGTAGTAGTGGTGATGGTGAGATATGCTAGATCATCAATTAACCTAAATTCATACAAACACCTGTATTCTTTAAATGTAAAATTTAGTATGTTAAAATCCATAAGCCAATTCATAATTAAACTAGTACGTAAATCATCCACAACATAGAGTCATATATCAGGCATCTAATAAAGTACTGTTTATTTTCAGTTTCCTACTTAATATTTGAAATCTTCTCTCCGCCATTTTTGCTGGGATCTCATCGTTGGAGATGATGGAATAATGACTTGGAGGCGGCTGGGCACATTGGATTGGAACAGCATCCCAACAACGCTGGAATGGAGGTATTTCTTAGTCACTAAGAAATAGCAGAGGTAAGATTGTTTCATTATTATTTTGACACCCCCTACTAAGTACCGGTACTAACATTTCCCTTCCCTCCCCCACTCTCAGCACATCTTTTGTACAGTAATAGTTTTTTGTTGTGTTGTTTTTGATGTGTCTAATCTTCTCTGTTCTCTCTTTGCCGGGACCTCAACGTTGGAGATGGTGGAATAAAAACTTGGAGGTGGCTGGGCACTTAGGATTGGAACAGCATCCCAACAACGCTGGAATGGAGGTATTTCTTCGTCACTAAGAAATAGCAGAGGTAAGATCGTTTCATTATTATTTTGGCACCCCTACTAAGTACTAACATTTCCCTTCCCTCCCCCACTCTCAGCATCTTTTGTACAGTAATAGTTTTTTGTTGTGTTGTTTTTGATGTGTCTAATCTTCTCTGTTTTCTCTTTGCTGGGACCTCATCGTTGGAGATGGTGGAATTAGGACTTGGAGGCGGCTGGGCACATTGGATTGGAACAGCATCCCAACAACGCTGGAATGGAGGTATTTCTTAGTTAGTTACTAAGAAATAGCAGAGGTAAGATCGTTTCATTATTATTTTGGCACCCCCTACTAAGTACTAATATTTCCCTTCCCTCCCCCACTCTCAGCACATCCTTTGTACAGTAATAGTTTTTTGTTGTGTTGTTTTTGATTTGTCTAATCTTCTCTGTTTTCTCTTTGCCGGGACCTCATCGTTGGAGATGGTGGAATAAGGACTTGGAGGCGGCTGGGCACATTGGATTGGAACAGCATCCCAACAACGCTGGAATGTAGGTATTTCTTAGTCACTAAGAAATAGCAGAGGTAAGATCGTTTCATTATTATTTTGGCACCCCTACTAAGTACTAACATTTCCCTTCCCTCCCCCACTCTCAGCACATCTTTTGTACAGTAATAGTTTTTTGTTGTGTTGTTTTTGATTTGTCTAATCTTCTCTGTTTTCTCTTTGCCGGGACCTCATCGTTGGAGATGGTGGAATAAGGACTTGGAGGCGGCTGGGCACATTGGATTGGAACAGCATCCCAACAACGCTGGAATGTAGGTATTTCTTAGTCACTAAGAAATAGCAGAGGTAAGATCGTTTCATTATTATTTTGGCACCTCCTACTAAGTACTAACATTTCCCTTCCCTCCCCCACTCTCAGCACATCTTTTGTACAGTAATAGTTTTTTGTTGTGTTGTTTTTGATTTGTCTAATCTTCTTTGTTTTCTCTTTGCCGGGACCTCATCGTTGGAGATGGTGGAATAAGGACTTGGAGGCGGCTGGGCACATTGAATTTGAGATGGTGGAATAAGGACTTGGAGGCGGCTGGGCACATTGGATTGGAACAGCATCCCAACAATGCTGGAATGGAGGTATTTCTTAGTTACTAAGAAATAGCAGAGGTAAGATCGTTTCATTATTATTTTGGCACCCCTACTAAGTACTAACATTTCCCTTCCCTCCCCCACTCTCAGCACATCTTTTGTACAGTAATAGTTTTTTGTTGTGTTGTTTTTGATTTGTCTAATCTTCTCTGTTTTCTCTTTGCTGGGACCTCATCGTTGGAGATGGTGGAATTAGGACTTGGAGGCGGCTGGGCACATTGGATTGGAACAGCATCCCAGCAACGCTGGATTGGAGGTATTTCTTAGTCACTAAGAAATAGCAGAGGTAAGATCGTTTCATTATTATTTTGGCACCCCTACTAAGTACTAACAATTCCCTTCCCTCCCCCACTCTCAGCATCTTTTGTACAGTAATAGTTTTTTGTTGTGTTGTTTTTGATTTGTCTAATCTTCTCTGTTTTCTCTTTGCTGGGACCTCGTCGTTGGAGATGGTGGAATTAGGACTTGGAGGCGGCTGGGCACATTGGATTGGAACAGCATCCCAGCAACGCTGGAATGGAGGTATTTCTTAGTCACTAAGAAATAGCAGAGGTAAGATCGTTTCATTATTATTTTGGCACCCCTACTAAGTACTAACATTTCCCTTCCCTCCCCCACTCTCAGCATCTTTTGAACAGTAATAGTTTTTTGTTGTGTTGTTTTTGATGTGTCTAATCTTCTCTGTTTTCTCTTTGCTGGGACCTCATCGTTGGAGATGGTGGAATTAGGACTTGGAGGCGGCTGGGCACATTGGATTGGAACAGCATCCCAACAACGCTGGAATGGAGGTATTTCTTAGTCACTAAGAAATAGCAGAGGTAAGATCGTTTCATTATTATTTTGGCACCCCCTACTAAGTACTAATATTTCCCTTCCCTCCCCCACTCTCAGCACATCCTTTGTACAGTAATAGTTTTTTGTTGTGTTGTTTTTGATTTGTCTAATCTTCTCTGTTTTCTCTTTGCCGGGACCTCATCGTTGGAGATGGTGGAATAAGGACTTGGAGGCGGCTGGGCACATTGGATTGGAACAGCATCCCAACAACGCTGGAATGGAGGTATTTCTTAGTCACTAAGAAATAGCAGAGGTAAGATCGTTTCATTATTAATTTGGCACTCCCTACTAAGTACTAACATTTCCCTTCCCTCCCCCACTCTCAGCACATCTTTTGTACAGTAATATTTTTTTTTTTGTTGTGTTGTTTTTGATTTGTCTAATCTTCTCTGTTTTCTCTTTGCCGGGACCTCATCGTTGGAGATGGTGGATAAGGACTTGGAGGCGGCTGGGCACATTGGATTGGAACAGCATCCCAACAACGCTGGAATGGATGTTTTTGTTATGTTGTTTTGTTTTGTTATGTTAATGTTAAGTTGTTTATGTTATCTTAGTTGTTATAGTTCTTTCTTTGTTACTGTTGTTAGTTGTTAGTTATTTGTTTATTTTTAGATAATATTATTTATCTAATGTTTATTTTGTTAGTTTTGTTCATTATATTAGTTATTTGTTACATTAAGTGTTTTTTTTTGTTAGACATTTGTTAATTCAAGTTTTGTTTGTACTTTGTTATGTTGATTTGGTAAGTTAAGTATTTTGTTATAATTGTTATTAGTATAATCTTTTTGTTGTTGTTATGATTATGTTATTTGTTATTGCTATGAGTTTTAGTTATTTGTTATTATTATGAGTCCTAGTTATTTGTTATTGGTATATCAGTATTAGGTATTTGTTATTGTGTTTTAATTGTTATGAGTTTAAGCTATTTGTTATTGTTATGAGTTTTAGTTATTTGTTATGAGTTTTAGTTATTTGTTATGTCAGTATAATTAAGGTATTTGTTATTGGTATGTAAGTATTAGGTATTTGTTATTGGTTATTAGTTATTTGTTATTGGTATGTATATCAGTATTAGTTATTTGTTGATGGTATCAGTATTAAGCATGTTTCTAATGTTCTTTGTTGTATTTTGCAGTGATATCTACATTTCAGTTTTGATTGAAAAAGACAACAGGACATGGTGGAAATGGAATATGCATGTCTGATGGACAATCAATCTCCAAGATGTGGAAACAGCAGCTGGAACCAACAGGACTTGATGGAAACAACTGGAGGAGACATGCCTGATGGACATTGATTTCCCAAGATGTGGAAATAGCAGCTGATTTCCCAAGATGTGGAAACAGCAGCTGCATCCAACAGGACTTGGTGGAAACAACTGGAGGAGACATGCCTGATGGACGTAGACTTTCCAAGATGTGGAAACAGCAGCTGTGGCCAACAGGACTTGGTGGAAACAACTGGAGGAGACGTGCCTGATGGACATTGACTTTCCAAGATGTGGAAACAGCAGCTATGGCCAACAGGACTTGGTGGAAACAAATGGAGGAGGACAAGCCTGATGGATGTTACCCCCCCCCCCCCTTTTCAAGACATTTCACAGCAGATAACTGACACTGATCAGGTATGTAACATAATCATGATCCATGATCCACTAGATTACTAGTATCTTATTAATAAAAAGTTCCAAATTACAACGGCTACAATTTAGAATAAATTAACATATCTTAGCTAACCGTAATATTTTCCTAGGATTTGTTAAGAATTTCGCTGGGGATTCCAAAAAACTTTGCTATATACGTGAATCCACTACATCCATGTACGCACTAAATGAGTTTTACTGAACAAAGCATCAGAATTTAATTCGAATTAGCTTTGCTTAGCATTTACATGGAGCTAATGCAAAATAATTTGATAGGCCGTTAATTTGAATTAAACTAATTCACATTAAATTTTCCGAGTGAATGTGGTTCAAGTTGAATTCGCAGTAACTTGCATTTTATTGGAATTAAATCACCTGTGTGAGCAGGGCATAAAATGTGTAGCTTCTGTCAGACATGTGAGGAAACAATTTTTCATATTATTTCATGTGGAATTCCCACAGTGGGAATGCCAGAGGGTTCAGGAACATATAATTTCTTCGAAGCTTATAATCAGGTCGAGTACACTACCTCTAATGGAAGGTATTTTTCATCACATGACGATATTCTCGTCAAACCCATTCTCCAATCAATTGAATGTGTTACGTTGCAAAGCATATGACAGTCTACTATGTGTTTACTATTAAACAGCTACATGAGGTTTTTGTCGTTATAGTGCATAATATTTACTTGGTCACTGGAAAAACTGTACAACTTCTTTTTCATTTTATATGGCTGAAATTGAAAGATTATATACCAAAGACAATGTTCCATGTTCACATTGAATATTGAGTATTCTATTAATAGTTACATCAAATACTGTCTAAACTCTTTGACATACATGATGTCTTACATACATAATGGATACATTGAATATGTTTTGAAAATAATGAAAACAAAAATTGCACACTGGTGTATTGATGTTTAGATCTAAGAAAAATATCTTAAATACAAGTTATTACTTTTGACATACATGAATAGATATATGTATAGATACACAAATGCAATCAATGACAGAAAAGTATATCCTTAATTCTTGTTAAAAATGTCAACAAAAAACATCTAGATTTTTCATTAAGCCAGTACTACTCTTATGAAAATCAAAAAGAAATCATTTTAAGTGGCAAATGAGTACCATTTTTAAGATAGCATTAGAATATATGTTCATAGTATTATTACAAAGAAAAAAGGTTTTGAATTTTAAGGTAGCTAGGTCGCGGGTTTACTGAAAACATATCCTGAAAATTTGATATAATGCAATATGTTCCTTAGAATTTACAGCATATGAAGTGTAATTTTTATTAAATTTGCCTACGTAGTTTTATTGTTATGTAACTGTAAACGTGGAATAGTTTTTACTACTCTTTTTACGTTTTACTATTGAAATATATAGAAAAATGACTTTTTCAGGCTAATTTTGCAAAAAGAGTTTCTTTAAAAAAGGTTGGATAACTTTTTAAAGATGTAGACGAATTAGGAATTTCAAAATGTCAAGATGATCGAGGTAAAATTAAAACTATTGAGATGAAAAAATCAATACGTCTTCTCGCTAGTTTTTTGCTAAATAATTTCAAAGTTGCTTTTACATTGCCAAAATGTTGTGTTTATGGCGTTATTTATGACTTCAACTTCGTATGTTGATCGTAATCATACACGTTAACAAACGAGTATTAATAAATTTACATTTAGAATATGCAAGATCTAAAAGGTGACATAGATGCAAAATGTAACTTTATTCATCATTTCACTTATTGCGGAAACATGTTAGGATGACCAGCAACTTATTTACATTTAAGTATTGCTCACAAAGTCAGAATGAACGGTAAAAACATTCCTCGTGCATAAGAATTAACATGCAGCGACAACACCGCAAGTGATAAATATTAATTTTTAGGATGTTCATGTTCAATAAGATACCAAGCATTACACATGAATTTGATCACTTCATTTGAACAAGTATGACCAGATACACTAACTGTCCATTTGGCAGGTTGGGCTACATGAAATTTTAAACAATTCAATGCTACATTTGTACAATATGAAATTCAGTGTTTACTACTGTCCTTGTCAATCTAACCTGGAACTAAAGATGCTTGATATATGTATGAAAGTAGAAGAAATCCCACGTTCAAAACCATTTTAATTTTTGTGTAACTTTGAAAGAAAAAGAACTGAATTGTTTGATATGTGCATGAATGCATACCCTGACTTTGGGAATTACCTTACTTTTACTTTCATTTTCAGTTGTTTTTGCGAATGTGCATTTTGCTGGAAAACGAATCTGACATATGCCATGTGCACCTTGAGATTTTAACCAGATAGAGAAAAATTGATGAGCTTTCACTTAAGGGGTGTCCCATCCTTCAATGAAAATTAGGGGAGAAGCTGTGTGAGAAAACATTGACATTGTCACCTATAGGAATTAAATGTATTAGTGGACTATACCCAGACTGATGGATTTGACCCTCTATAATGTGGAAATGAGCTTCTACACCAGACAGGAATTGGTGGAAAAACTTGGGAAAGACAAGTCTGATGGATGTTGACCCTCTAAGATGTGGAAATGAACAGCCACAGTCAGACAGGAATTGGTGGAAGCAACTAGAAAAGACAAAACTGATGGATGATGACCTTCCCAACAGGAAGACTTATCCCTGTGGAGAACTGTCACTGATCAGGTATGTGACATAATCAATGATCCAACATCTTTTTTTTAAAAAAGTATGTACAGCAAAAAGATATTATCTTAGAGCATTATAATATTTTACTTAGATATATGTCTGTTAATATTCTTTTATTAATTTCTGTTTATACTTAGATGCTGAAGTATTAACTTCTATGTTATAGTGTGCTTTGATGACAATATCCAGTAGGAGACTCAAATAAAGCCATGTGGATGTGCTTGACATTATGAATGACAAGGAGCCCTCAGGTATGGAAATAATTTAAGTCACCCAAGTATGCCATTCTGTAAGTCTCTGTTCTTCATTTTACTTCATTGATCCTATTGGTTAATTACCTTTTTTTCTCATTCACTGACAGAAAATAGAAGTATTGAAGAGGCATATCCTTGTGATCGCATGTGGAGAAAGACAAAGATAGATGACCATGTAGAAAGCCAGATTATTTTGCATACACAAGCACATCCAGTTTACACTGTTATAATCCAAAACAATTTTTTTTTGAAACATTTGTTTTGGAAATGGGTGTCTGAGTTGTAAGAGGGTATGGGGTCACCCACTCAGACACGTGGGTTTTCTCCGGGGGCTCCGGTTTCCTCCCACACTGACCCCATTCTTTTTCTCTGTGCCAATGTAAATATCTTTATCTATTGTTTTGCTCTGATGTTATTTTACTTAGTTTGTTATATTTTATATAAAATGTTTAGATGAAGTAGTTGAAAGCTAGTTGTTAAGTAGACCTTGTCGATACCCTGGGGCATTACTGGTTGGAACTTCGTGGATCCTTGGCCGCTACGGTTGCCAGGCTGGCCTGGGGAGGAGGGGTTGAAAACGCAACTAGTTGTAGGCTGCTTTGTCTTTAATAATCTGTTTTCATTTTATCTAAAATCAAAGAATCATATATGTTGCAGATATAATGATTGTTAAATATTAAATTAGTATTCCTGGAATGTACAAATTCTGTCAGCTACTGTACCAGTAATAATTTGTATAGTCAACTCTGATTATTAGCTTATTGTGAAATTGAATGCATTATATACTGACTAAATCTTCAGTAAAAGTAATTGATTATAAATTTTGATGTGAAATTATGATTTGTATTTAATAATGTAAAGTAATTGGATCTGAACATGTTAAATTGTGATCTGTTAATGTTAAATTGTGATTTTTGAATGTCAAATTGTGATTTTTGAATGTCAAATTGTACCTGTCAATGATTTGTTTATGTAAAATAGTGATTTGTGAACGTTTGTGAATTTAATGTCTGATTTCATTGTGCAAAAAAAGAAAACAAAACAAACAAAAAAAAAAGCCAGGAAAAAAAAAACAAGAAAAGACAAAAAAAAAAAAAAAAAAAGAAAGAAAGAAAGAAAAGAAAAGAAAAAAAAACATAGTAAAAAAACAAAAAACAAAAAAAAACAAAAAAAAAAAAAAAAAAAAAGAAAGAAAACAAAGAAAAACAGATTTGAAAGAAAAAAATATATATAAAGGAGCAAAACAAAAAGGCACAAAACTTTTAATGCTGCCTGCTTGAATTAACATATTTGCATGTTTTTTCAAGCAGAAGGTTCCAAGCCCTTAAAAGCAGAGGAGAAGTTTTGGTATCTTATGACATATTGACATTACTGAATGTATGCCAAAGAAGATGGGCAGACAATGACAAGCAGAATACCTATAGTGCAATGAACATGAAGGTAAAAAATTAAATCTCATTTATAACAAAATTTTCTGTGATATTTCATCTAACATAGTATACTTAATGTAAAATCTCTACAATTTGCAAAAAATCTCACAAAGACTGAAATTATTTGCTTATAAAATAGCATACACACACTAAAGAGGGCAAAAAGGATCGATATGTCATACTATACATTGTACGTATTACACAACTTTTTGATATGAATGAGTTTATCCTCAAAGTTTGTGTTTAACTATGCATTTTTTGGTGAACAAAAACATGGAGCAATTAGACCCACTATCTCTTAAAAATACACTTTTATGACACAACATTTGTATCTTTCTGAGAAATATTCAGAGACCATTTAGTTAAGAGTCATATCACAAACATGATCTAAATGCTGCTATTCATCAGGAGTTGTGTAGCATAGTGGCTAGCATGTTAATCTCAAAGGAAATTGATACATGTACCTAGGATTTTTATTGCTGAGGATTAGAAACCCACAAATACCACACTATTTTTTATGGAATTCCATATACAACAGCCAACTGCTCACGGTTTTTTTTTAGTTCGCATTATAAATATTATACCTTTTTTGGCATTACATTTGCAGGAAAATAATTCAATAGCTTTTTTTAACAAGTAAGGTGGGGGGGGGGGGGGGGGGATGGTAAAAGTGTATATAACGTCAGATAAAACTGGGGGCCAAACTTTTAGTTGAATCTGTAGAATATTTGTGTAACATTTGTTGATATATGTAATCTATTTATATGAGAAATACTTTTGAAAATTATATTACAAGGCATTTTACTATACAATTTAATTCTGGTTATAATGCAGTATTTGATTGGATAAAAATTTTACTTTATATCGTATAATATGGGTTGCCTACGTCTCAATTACTTGAGTCAAAAATGTATCGATCCGCCTTATGTTACATTTAAATTTTGTACAATTTGAAGTTATTTTTTAAGGACAATAATCTTTTTTTTCTTACACTAACTGAATGAAAATTAAATTATAAGAAATGAATTTAATAGCTATCCAATTTATACGGTATAAACTGGGTTGGAACAGTTTACGCTTTTCTAGAAACCTCTTGGCAGTTTATAAAGCGTAAACTGTTCCAACCCAGTTTATACTGTATAGATTGGGTAGCTATTAAATTCATTCCCTAAAATAGTAGATCCTAAGCAATACAAGAAGTAATTTCAACCCCGGGGAGAAGGGGGGACAACCCAACCAAAATCCCCTGACAAATAATTAAAAAGGTCATAGGCATCATTATTGAGGGAGCATAACTGTAAAACCCTTACCCCCCCCCCCCCCTTCTCTCCACAGTTAACACCACCAATGTTTCTACAGACCTAACATTATCCATTAATTCGATTTAAATATGACACATGACACATATAAAAATCTCAGATACATGTACTTTTCATTTAGGGTAAAAAGAAACACTAAAAGATATTACATGTTTTACCCTAGGCAAAAGTTATGTTATTATGAGTTTTGTAAAATTTCTAGTATGAATACAATGATACATATACCAAAAATGTTACCCAAGACCCTACTAAAAGTTTGTTCTCTTGTCGTATGTGAAACCCCCCATCCCCCACCCATCAAAAAATTGAATCATCTGCCTGCAAGAAAGTGTGGGATTTAGATGTTTTGTTTTTATGAGGAAATACTCGAGACTTTCTTCTGATATACTCCATCCTCGCCTTCACAGTTTAAAAAGTCCTGGATCTGCCAATTTTTGTTATTATTGCCATAGGCTTTGGTTTAAGGATGATTTTGTGTATTATGTGTTTTTCTAGGTGTGTGTGAATACACTCATTAAAATAAAAATTAAAAATCTCTGAAATTAGCATGTTTTAAAAATATCTTGTTACTGTATTCAAAAGAATTTTTCATATATCTTTTATATCTTATATTTTTTAACCCCCCCCCCATTCCCTTAGCTGAAACAACAAAACCATTGGTATGAATTTGTAAAAATAGTAAAAAAAATTTCCATTCCCGTTGATTTCTATAGTAAAAAAAACACAAGTTTTACCAAAATTATAAACTTATCTCCATTTGTTTTCCCACATAAGTTATGTTTTATAATGAAATTTTACATTTAAATATCTATATAAATCTGAAAAATCATTAAAAATGTTAACATTTTAAATTTATTCGGAGATAGGCGGCAGAATATAACTATCCTTTGCAGTGATATGGTATATTCAAGCATGCGCATTAAAGTATTAAGATAACAAAATAGGCAATATCATCTATAGGCAGTGACAGCTGGCAGTAAGCAGTGACAGTTGGCAGTACGCAGTTGGCTGTCGTATATGGAATTCCATAATTTTTTAATAACAGAATAATTTTTGCAGAGAAAATTTTCTTCAGAAAAGTTTTGTTTATCATATAATTTCATAAATTTCAATATTGTGAACTTTACTCTAAAGACTAAATCACAAATTAAATATGATTTGTATATATCTGAATCTATAGACATTCTGCAAGCCATCATGTTCACCAATCTCCTTAATGTTGGCACACCTGATCATGATATATCTCTAATCATTGGAAGATATCAATTATTTTGATATGTATAATGTATCAATTCAAATAATTAAAATCTCTTCCAAAAAAATACTCGTAATGGTATCTTCAATTCTGATTTAATGCAGTATTTTGTTGAAATGAGGTGCAAAATCATGATTTCTAAATACAACTTTGTTGCTCTCTTCAAATGGATTAATATCGACAGTTGAATTTATGCATGCACAAATGAAAAGATATGTGCCACAATGCTCATCCTTATTGTTACATTAATTCTGTTGTTCTTGAGAAAGAGATTTTTTAAAACATACTCAGCTAAATCTCATCTGAGTTGCTTCGACTTTTGACATAACTGTTTATTAGTATATGCATGATGTTTCAAACCCAGTTTTAAAGAAATCATTTTAGATACGAATCTATCAAATTAATACACTAATACAAATTTGTAAGTATTATTTAACTGTGACATAATTTGCTGACATTAACATTCCTTGTGACCTTGAACTAACTATTTGTCCTAATGTTAAACATAGAAGAGGGTACTTTTTTCCATGTTGCATAATTAATTAACCCTAGCTTGGGCATTCATGTCCTATGGACATATTTCTAGCTTTAGATTTTCCCAGTAGATATTCTATGGTCCTATGGGACCACCCCGTTTCAAATATACCACACAGGGATAATATCATCTATCACAATTAATGCTCTGCTGGTCTTGGGAACATTATTTTTTATTGTGTTATTAATGTTGTTTAATGATTATTAATTTACATTATATTCTCCTGTCTTCGCTTGCTCTTTGTTTGTTTATGTTTGTCACAATGGGATCTTCCGCTAGAAGAGTCCATTTGTTATATTTAAGATGGGTTCTGCACGGAAGAAGATTCTCTGATTTAATATTCATTGGACAATCAAATTGAGCGGTTCTCCTGGTTTTAGTGCCTCCTATCGGGAGATAGCTAGCGCCACCTATTTACGTCATATTGCTTGCTTTCTTATTTTCAAATTTGGCATCTGTGCCATCCAATCAAATTATGGTAATCTCCTATTTCAACCCATGTTTTGGCCAGTTAGCGTCACTTTCTTAGAAAATTATCCGAGGCAGAATCCACGTCGTTTTATTCCATAATTAAGTTTTTTTTGGGCCGTATGAATTACTACGACTGTATTAGTTAAAAGTTTTAGTTGTTCCTTGCAAACCTTTACCATGGACACAACTTTCACCAGCTAGGGTTGTACATTTTTTCAGCCTCCCTTAGTGGTATGTGCTGTATGACTTTGAAGCCACGTGAATTCACGCTATCTTAGTGGACTGTGATTTTCATTGTGCTAAAGCTCTGTTGGACATTGCCCTTGACTGTGCAGCTATGTGTGAGGGATGTATTTTCTGTGCCCCAGAGGAGGTTATCCCTATGCCAGCATGCATTCCTTGGCTCTCTAGGAGTGCCTAAGTGTACGACTATTTTAGCACTAAGCATGTCCCTGCTGTTCTTGAAAAGAAGATGTTTAAAAAATCAAATGTATAGAATATGTATTTACTAATTTGTGCCTCCAGCACCCTACACAAGGGGACCATGATTTGCACAAACTTGATTTTGCACCGAGGATCCTTGCATTTTTAATATCACTAATCATGACCTTGTTGTTGCCGAGAAGATTTTTACTCACTCTGCTCACCTCAACTTAGTTAGGGGGAGCTTTAATGCAATAAACTTGGCACTGGCTTTCCAGGTTAAAGTTTTCAGAGCAAGTTTCCTTTCAGTAACTTCTGTGTCCTATATTAATCAAAGATGCATGGATGATGCTTCTAGTAAATGTTTCAGATGCTCCAATTTCAGCTAAAGAATTACCAATTTGATGTTTTTGGAGCAGGTTAAAGTTTTTGGAGCAGGTCTCATTTACAAGTAACTATATGCCCTATATTGACCAAACTTGCATGGATATGATACATCTATAGTGATGCACACTACCAGGTTTGTGCTTCAGATGCTTGGTCTGGCCTACATTTTCCTGATGAGTGACAAGGTTTAAGTTTTTGGAGCAGGTCTTATTTATAAGTAACCAAAATCCCTATTTTGACCAAACTTTCAGGATGATTTATCTAAGGATGCACACTACCAGGCTTGCTTCAAATGCTAAATCTGATGACTACATTTTCCTGATGAGTGACATTAGGTTAAAGTTTCTGGAGCAGGTTCATTCTAAAGTAACTATAAGCCCTATATATGTGGACCAAACTTGCATGGATGTCAACATCTAAGAATGCACACTACTGGACTTGCTTTTAATTAGATTATGGCTGGAACTGACCTAAATTTTTTGGTTAAGTGACAAAATTTAAGTTTTTGGAGCAGATTCATTCTAAAGTAACCGTTTGCCCTGCTTGGACCAAACTAGCATATATGATAGATCTATAAGGATGCACACTATTGCTTCACATGCTGAATTTGAGCTATATTTTCAGCCAGGGTAAGCAACAGGGTGGGTTTTTGGAGCAGATTCATTCTAAAGTGTCTATTTGCCCTATATATATATACTTACCAACTTTGCATTGAAGGTACATTTATTGATGCACACTACCAAATTTGCCTTAGATGCAGGATTTGACCTATACATTTTCCAGATGAGTGACCAGGTAAAAGTTTTTTGGAACAGAGTCATTCCAGTGTTATTTTAACCCCTACATGTACCTAGACCAAACGAACACTCTCATACTTGTTTCAGATGCTGGATTTGACTGTATGAGTGACCAGTTAATTTTTTTTTTAGGCAAGTCCATTCCCAAGTTAACTGCATGCCCTATATGGACCAAAATTGCATAAATTTTGCATCTATAGTGATGTGCACTTCTACATTATTAGTTTAGTGTGGGACTTTACCTTACTTAAAGACAACATTAGTTGAGGTGAGCTCTGTAATATCTGTTTTCCTATGTTTAAAAATTGTTTTCATATTTTCATGCCCTGCTATCAATATGGTCGGGCATAATTAAAGTGTTTTTTAATGTCCATCCTTCCATCCGTCTGTTAGTCAAATTTTGTGTTTAGTTCAGTTTTAGAAAATCAAACTTTATTTCCTGATACATATTGATTAGAGCTTTTCAACTGCATCAACATTTCTTTTACCTTTCCTTGAGCCTTAAATTGGCCTCACTTTCCTTATAAATATAATTAAATGTTGAGCTCAGTTTCAAACAACTAAAATTTTTCCTAGTATTTACCTTAAACTATACCTCGATATACCTTATTTGATCAAGCTATGGTTATTAAGCAGCATTAGAGGGTTTCAATTCTCATTACCGGTAACAAAACTGTAGGCACCTTAATTCATTTACTGTATTATACTGAATCTTCACCTCAGGCGATTCGAAGACGATGGTTACCAATGCTTTATAATACCAGTAAATCTAGCGTTAACCTACTTGTAAAAGCTTACCACTGGCGTCATTGTCTGTGTGTTTGTAGTAGTTAAGTATTGTAGAAGACTTCCTGATCTTGAAAGCTGTTCAAATGTTGACTTTCCCAGTCTGTCCATTCTAGACAAATATTCAATGTGCTCTAAAGGTCGTCGTGTGTTTACTTTTGTTATAAATACAAAAGTGGTTCGCAACCTTTGTTACGTCCGAGTTCTGTGACGCATGTTTTATTGTGATGTCATCGATATAAGAATAAGTTCACGTACGATCTATTTTTTATATTTTATCAAGAATTATCTACCTAATGTTTTCATTAAAAAGAAAGTAGCATAAATTTCCCGAAATCCGAAATCTGAGTTTCCTTTTCCATGAAAATATATTCCAAGCATTTTGTACCACGCAGCCTCACTCTTTTCTTCACGTTAAGTCATGAAAAATGGAAAACAACTGTTACTCAATAGGGAATTTTTTGCATATATACATGTACTATTATGTTACATGTATTCGATCCACGGACGCAGTGACCAATTAAGCACTTCACTGATGATGTACCTGACGTTTTTGATAAACACGAACAGATAAAATATTTCGTACACTGGGGCAATCAGTCTAGAACTTGGAATTTTTTTCGTAAATAATTCTGCTGCCCTTAAAAACATCGCAAGAGATGACTTTTCAGTATTATGCAAAATTGATATATTCCTGGTATTGTTGAGCCAGAACTTTATATTTTAAATACAATGAAATATAACAGTTGATGTATACCAAATATAAACATGATAAATGGGAGGTAAATTTAATTTTTTAGACATGACTTCAAGTGCCTAGATACAGTCAGTGGGAATACCAAACAGTGACCTATGTCTCAATTCTAGGTCCAATGGGAAATTTCTTCAGAAAGGTATATGGCTCATTATAGATAATATATTTGCTTAGTAATAGTGACAACTCATTTGGAGGTTCTTGACTTTCTCTTTGGGGTTCCTCTGAACTGTGATAAAATAATAGCAGTGTTGATGTACATCATTATTACAAATTAGCATTTTAAAGCATTAGAAGCTGAATAGAGTTTGAATGTATGTCATTGCCGGTAAATAAAGCTATAGAAATAAGACAGTAGAGGACACAAGTATAAGCTGTAAACAAGGTACAGTATACTTTATAATTTTATATATGCTACTGTAGGTAGTGAGCTTCAGTTACTCAACTGTTAATTAAAATTGTAACCAAAGGGACAGTACAATATTTTCTCTAATGAATGCCAAGATTGTGTAGAACATCAGAGAAGAAGGGCATACTTATACCTTCTCCATTTTAGTAATTATGATAAGTTTTCAGTTGTGGGATATATTGCAAAGAAACAAAAAAATAAAAATGTTTAGTGAAATACTTAATCAAAGTAATTAAGAGTTTGAAAATTAATTCATTACTATATATATTAACTACAGATTCATTTTACTCATATTCCAAATATGGAAGTAATCTTTAAAAAAAAAAAAAAAAAAAAACATATGAACTGTTGAAGTATGTTTGTTTCTTCTTTTGCAGCTGAAGAGACACTAAAGAGGAGGAGGAGGGTAGGAAAGAAATGAGTACTTTTGAAATTTATTTTTCAATACTGCTGAAAGCCTAATTCATGGTATTATGAGTATACAATGTTCATGTAAATTAAATTGAAGTTCACATGAGAAACTATTAATTAATTTTTATTGCCCTTACTGGAGAAAAAGAGGGGTGTTAACCAAAAATTTCTATCCATCTTGTTAAAGTTTTGTAAAATCCTTTTATCTTTGAGAATTGAAGCCTTTTATAAAACCATTAATGATGTATTTAAGTAGTGGTCATGGTATTCCACATATTGGATGGTTTTTAGTATGCATAGGTACACACTAGGAGTGTGGAAAGTTGCATAAGCCACAGAGGCCACATTACATGTCTAAATACATGAAATACCAAAAATAATCTATTTGACTGATCATTGAGATAAGATTAACCCTTTAGGTAATACATGTATAATATTTGTTGTGTTCAGTTTTATTTTTACAGGAAAATATCAGTTTCCAAAAACTTTGGAGGAATTTGGATACTACTTTAACAAAGGTAAATTTTTAGGTACATAAAATTTGAGAAATGTTGAATAAATCTTTCAGAGCCTTACACATATTTGAATCCCTTTGGTTTGCTGCAAGTCTTTTATAAACCATAGATGCTTTAATAGTAGCTATGGTAAATGGGACTGGCATAAACTAAGAGAGTCATATAATTTTTATCAAAATGATTTATGGGTGATTCTCATTCAATCTTATGTACCACAACTCTCTGTGTTCTTAAGATTCTGATGTAGCCATCAAACTGCTAGGTATTTGAAAGCTTATATGGCCACCTTTTTGAATTAAATATATACAATGTAAACCAACTTTTCTTCGAATGAATATGTGCATAAATATATATATGCATGAATAAAAAGTTCACAGCCTTCTCTTACTCATGAATATTTCTTGCCACAAATTATTCATTTCATTGTGTATTTATGTAGGATAATTCCTCATTTGCAAGAATTAGCCATCATGGATAGATTTCAAACTGACAAATCATTAATAAAACTTGTGGCAAATAATACATGTAGCTGGTTTACAGTATATCAATGTAAACTATGAAGAGATACGAAGCTCTAGGAAATGTGAGAAAACTATTTGTAACCTACTGTGCAGTAGACTAACAAAGAAAAGTATTTTATATTAAGTTTAGTTTTAGTCATTTTGGCTGCAGTATACTTGTGGTAATGTGATATTTCATCTTACATGATAGAATACATCATATCTGTTGTGTCAGGATGTGCCATAATACACTTGTTATAATGATTTGGTATAGAAGGAATTTGATAGATATACACTGTTCTTAGTGAAGTGAAGAAATTGATTTACAATGTTCTTAGTGAAATGAAGAGATAGATATACACTGTTCTTAGTCAAATGAAAGATACAGATCATTGAATTTAGGTCATTTGACTTATTTTAGTATATTTTGATTTACAGATAATAACTGAATTTGTGTATAAATTACTAGAAGACAAACACAATCTACAGAAGGTCACGATTCCAGTGAGTATGTCAACCAACTGCATGAATGCAAATGGGGTATATGAGTTAAATTTCCATAATATCTTTACTAGATGAAATGATTTTAAATGTATTTAAAATTGGGTAAGGCAGCCTACATGTCTAGCCATCTTCAGAGTGAGAGCACTTTGAGCTAAGTTCATTATTCCTTTGACAACCAGATTAATTCTACCATTTTTCTGTGTCAGGTGGATGCTGAGCCTGATGAGCCAACTTCTTTTTTCTACATGTCTGAGGATGCCCTCAATAAAGACAAACTTTTGATCCTGATTCATGGGAATGGAGTGGTTAGAGCAGAACAATGGGCCAGGAGGTAGGTTTGGGATGAGGGCAGTGGGTTAGGAGGTAGGTTTGGGATCAGGACAGTTGGACAGGAGGTAGGTTTGGGATGAGGACAGTGGGCTAGGAGGTAGGTTTGGGATCAGAACAGTTGGACAGGAGGTAGGTTTGGGATCAGAACAGTTGGCCAGGAGGTACCATATTGTCACGTGTAAAGGCCGCACTCTTGTAATAAATGCACCCCCAAAGTTGGGGGGAGAATCCTGAGAAAAACGCAGTTCCTATAGATAAAACGCACCCAGAAAATGCAAATATGGATGTATCTCTTATTTTCACAGCATAACTAATTCAAAGAAAAAGTTTAAAAAGTTAAAATATTCGTGTCATTTCAAAAAATACAGTAGGATACAACTTTGAATTTTCTTGGCAAATTCAGTTTACATATAAGCTTTATTTACATGTATTTAAGTTTAGTTTGTATTTTAATTGTTATTTGATTAGTATAAATTTAAAGCTAAGTCCCTATTTTTTTTCTATTATCCCAAGCATGTTACAATGCATCAGGACAGTGGGCTAGGAGGTAGGTGTGGGATCATGTTAGGTTTCTTATTAAGTTTACTTACACATTTCCCTGATCTTCCAGTATCCTTCTATCTTGTCCTTCACAGGCCTGTTCTCAGATGCAAAAATAATCAATTTAATGATGCTGTATAATTTAACTGTTTGATGCAAATTCGTTGAGATTATTCTTACTTTGGGCAGTTCAAGCTTTCAAAATTTTCAGGTGCTTTATTCCATGCACTGCTAATAAATCATAAAATGAATTGTAAAAAAAAAAGAAATTAGATGTAAGGATATTCAAGTATTTAAAAAAATCTTTTGATATCTATGATTTTTTACAGACTGATCATTAATGATTGACTGGACTCAGGAACACAGCTTCCTTTTTAGCTCACCTGAGCTGAAAGCTCAAGTGAGCTTTTCTGATCACAGGAACACAGCTTCCTTTTTAGCTCACCTTAGCTGAAAGCTCAAGTGAGCTTTTCTGATCACATTTTGTCCGGCGTCCGTCTGTCTGTCTGTCCGTCCGTCTGTCTGTCTGTAAACTTTTCACATTTTCGACTTCTTCTCAAGAACCACCGTTCACGGTAGCTCAGTCGGTAGAGCGCTCGCTTCGTGATCGGGAGGTCGAGAGTTCGAATCTCGGCCGCGACTGACCTAAGTCGATAAAAAATTGGTAGCAACTGTTCCTTCGCCATGTGCTCGGCACTTTGAAGTGAAAGTTGCAGGTCCTTCGGATGAGACTTTAAAAACGGAGGCCCCGTGTCACGGCAGGCATTGGCACGATAAAGATCCCTCACTGCTCAATGGCCCTGATTGCCGAGTAAAGGTCAAAATTTGAAGCCCTTCACCGGTATATGGTGACGTCTCTATATGAATGAAAAATTCTTGAATGGGACGTAAAACAACATACAATCAATCAATCTTCTCAAGAACCACTGGGCCAATTTCAACAAAACTTGGCACAAAGTATCCTTGGGTAAAGGGGATACAAATTTGTTCAAATGAAGGGCTACGCCCTCTTTCAAGGGGGGATAATAAGGAATTAGTGAAAAAAAAAAGGCATCATTTAAAAATCTTCTTCTTAAGAACCACAGGGCCAGGAAAGATGAAACTTATGTTGAAGCATCCTCAGGTAGTGTAGATTCAAGTTTGTTCAAACTATGACCCCCAGGGGAAGGTTGGGTCCACAATGGAGGATCAAAGTTTTACATAGAAATATATAGGAAAAATCTCTAAAAATCTTCTTCTCAAGAACAGCAAAGCCATGATGAGTCATATTTATGTGGAAGCATCCTCAGGTAGTGTAGATTCAAATTTGTTTAAATCATGACCCCCGGGGGGTAGGGTGGGGCCACTATGGAGGATCAAAGTTTTACATAGAAATATATAGGAAAAATCTTTAAAAATCTTCTTCTCAAGAACAGCAAAGCCATGATGAGTCATATTTATATGGAAGCATCCTCAGATAGTGTAGATACAAGTTTGTTCAAATCATGACCCCAGGGGGTAGGGTGGGGCCACAATGGAGGATCAATATTTTACATAGAAATATATAGGAAAAATCTTTAAAAATCTTCTTAAGAGTCATATTTATATAGAAGCATCCTCAGGTAGTGTAGATTCAAGTTTGTTCAAACCATGACCCCCGGTGGTAGGGCGGGGCCGCAATGGACTATCAAAGTTTTACATAGAAATATATAGGAAAAATCTTCTTCTCAGGAACAGCAAAGCCCAGATTTGTCATATTTATACGGAAGCATCCTCAGGTAGTGTAGATTCAAATTTATTCAAAACATGGCAGGGCCACAATGGAGGATCAAAGTTTTACATAGAAATGTATAGGAAAAATTTAAAAAATCTTCTTCTCAGGAACAGCAAAGCCCTAATTGATCATATTTATTTGGAAGCATCCTCAGGTAGTGTAAATTCTATTTTGTTCAAATCATGACTCCCGTGGATAGGGTGGGGCCACAATGGAGGATCAAAGTCTTAAATAGAAATATATAGGAAAATATCTTATTCTGAAGAACTGCAAACCATGATTAGTCATTTTGATTCAATTGTGTTTAAATGATGACCCCCAGGGGTAGGGTGGGGCCCAATGGGGGATCGAAAGTTTTACATAAGAACATATAGAAAAAATATTTCTTCTCAAGTTCAGAAAAGGTATGTTTAGTCATATTGATATGGAAGCATCCTCAGGTAGTGTTGATTCAAGTTTGTTCAAATGATGACCCCTGGGATAGGGAGGAGCCACAATGGGGGATCAAATTTTTACAAAGGAATATATGGGAAATTTTTTTAAAAACTTCTCAAGTACAACAAAGCCATTTGTTATATTGACATGGAAGCATCATCAGGTTGTTTAGAATTCATGCCCCCCCACCCCCCACCCCCGGTAATCTTTTCAATACTGAACTGATTTGTGCTTTTGCCTAGCCAATGTGCTCAGGTGAGCGATGTGGCCCATGGGCCTCTTGTTTAAAATGTGGTATTTCTTATTTTATTAATTCATTTTACATTTAACAATCCGGAAGACAAGCCCCTATATAGACGTATAAAATGTGCGTTCTCTTTAAGTGCATAAAGTTCATGATTAACACAACGTATGGATAAAATATCGGGTATACTGGAATTATTTTTTGGAGACGATAGATATATATATGTGGGGAGTGGGGGGTATCAAAGTTATGTGGACCTCAATTCAAAATGAAATAAAGGACCTCCACACGGTCTCCGTTCCTACGGGCCTGTAAACTAGTAGAGTATACCATGCTGTTTATTAAATTAATATGCTCTGTAAACTATGAGGTCATCGTTGATAAAACTTTTGCTTAACTGACATGGGATTATCTAATCAAAGAGTAAAGCTGCAATTCGACTGAAAAGCTTACAGGTCCTTTAGATGGCACTAATGAGAATTATTTCACCTATCTCTGTCCATATTCATGTTTATTAATACAAAGCACCGATTCTTGGTGTGTGAACCTCCGTTCTGATAAGCAGAAACAGAGATGGTATTCTCACAATGGTCTCTAGGTAAGTATACATGTTACTGTATCGACTAATAAAGCTGTGATTCTGTAAATTATAATTCGATTTGAAGAAAAATGAGTCGGTAAAATCCAGTGGACCTTTTCACAAAATATCCTACGTCTAAGACATAATTTTTTCCAATATTCCCCAACAAGTATCTAAGCTATAGTAGACACAAAGAATCTCATATTTTTTATTATATTACAACAAATTGTGAATAATCGTTTGGAAATGATTCATATTTAAACAAAGATATTACATACTTGTCAAATTTTAATCTTGGGTGTAAGAATTTTTGTGAAGAGCTACAGATTATTTCGACTAATTTGTTGACTCGATTTTATCGTAAACAAAAAAAAAATGTCATATGAAGATTAAAATGAAAAAATATGAATTCTTAAATGAATAAACACTTCGACCGCACAGTTGAAAATAGGCCTATAATAAAAATAATTTACAATATTAAAAAGCATGCTATACTGTTTTTTTTTTTTAAATCTGCAGTATAAAAATGTATCTGATTCAATGGTTACATGTACTCCTACAAGTAAGAGCCTCGGTTAACGTCCCTACGCTCCTTATATACCATATAAAGTATTTATAACCGATGTGTCATCAGCAACAATTCTGTAACTCGCTGAAAATTAAGAAGGATGACCAGAGAGCTACAGTGCCACCTACAGCGAAAATTAAATGTTTATTTATTGCAGGTCCGTAGCAAGGGTTTCAAAAGTGGGAGGGGCCAACTTCCCCCCAAAAAAATCTGACAAGCAAAAAAAAACTTAATTACTGTCTAAGTCCTGGAATTTGCCAGTGCTGGACCTTACAACATCAAAAAGTGGGGGGGGGGGGGGGGTTCCAGCTTCTGAAGGAAAATTTACTAGAGCAAAATTCAATACTCAGAATAAAAGTGCCCCCTGCCCCCCCCCCCCTCTTCTATGGACCTAGCCTGTATTGCGCACAAAAAGTTGCGCTTGATTCCGGACATCGTCTCAAGCCACGGTCCGGAGTCCGCATATAGCTCTCCCCTAGAGGATCGTAAATTTTGGCTGTGGTTTGCGACGATGGATTCCGGATTTACTTCTTCAAACTCTTACCTCAACTACACAAAAGCTTGATTTCAAAAAATTCCTTAGACCTCTATCAACTGCTGCACAAACCGCGATGGTCCGAATTTTTCTTGCCACCCAAAATGACAGTATAAATAGGCAAAATTTTCATTGGTCTCAATATCAGGCCCAGGAGGGCTATAAACAACGGTTTGGGGTGAGAAGGGGGGTCTTGTTGTGGAAATAGATAAAGAATATGTTAGAAACACATGGATAGTAATATTTTTGAATAAATTTTGGAGAGCTTAAGTCTCCTGTTTTTCATTTTTTTTTTTGAGATGGACGGACAAGACACGACAAGCAAACAAGACAGTTACAGTATGCCATAAATAATGTTCCATCCACTAAGACACGGGAAGCGGGGGGTCACCATTCTTTGAATTTGCTCTCTGAACTTTGATTTATATATAGGATAATATTTTTCATGGGGATAATATTTTTCTTGACTCTCCTGAAATTAAAGATATCTGAAGTTAACTGTTATTACTTCAAATGTTTTTTTTCTTTCTTTCAGACTTTCTGTTTGTGACGTTGATAGTTATTTCAGGTATAGAATATTGTTTTTAAGATATACTATAATCTTTACTAAAATTGACCCAATAAAAAGTTGAAAAGATAACATCAGCAGTTGGATTGGTTCATTATTCTTAAATTAAAAAAATTTACGTGTTAATCAAATAATACATATAAGTTTTGTATTTTCGGCAGAAATACAAACCGTCTCTGCTGGATTGGAGTGCATGAGTTGTACACACTCTGCTTCTGTGCGGGATTGTCAACAGACCACAATCAAATGTGGTGATGACGAGGTAAAACAAACAGGTATTTTAGTGTCGAATTACCTTGGACCTGTATTTGTAGATGATTCTGATTCATATTTTCTCATCGGCGCGATGTTAACTTTTTTGTCACAACAATTACGTCTTCTGATTTTTTTAACAATGTCAAATACCCCTCAAATAAAAGCTCTTGGTGGCATTATCATGTTCGCAGAAACGTTTTCATACACATCAAACGATTCATTTCTTTTCATTTCAAATTCTGTATTCAAAGTAATGATGAAAAAAATGCACATCATGTCAACTTTTAAAGTTTATATATATATATATATATATATATATATATATATATATATATATATATATATATATATATATATATATATATATATATATATATATATTTCATGATAAATTGATTTGAAGGTAACTTGCATATTCTTCTAAAAATGCATTTACTTTATTTCTTGTAACTTTTTCTCACTTTCAAGACCCTCCTTCATTTCCATGTGCCAGTTAGAGATCCGTTGCATACATATTCGTTTGCAGCCCTCCACCGGCAAGTGGTGGCGTCTCAATATGAGTGAAAAATTCTCAAAGGGACGTTAAACAAGCAAGCAAACAAACATATTCAATCCAGTCCAAATAGTCAAACAACGGATTAATTCGCAATCTCTTTTTTTTTGTTATAATATTTGTTATTTCTGTCAAAAATCTTTTATGCACAAATTATTTTCAATTTTTTTTTGAGGGGGGGGGGGGGGGTGAAGGTGCCAAAAACGTTTGAAAAATTAATACATGTATACTGATTTGTTCGCTATCGATACTTTTATGTACAACAATGTAAACTGTTGGAGTTTGAATTTTTTTTTCTGAAATGTAAAATTAAAGCCAGGGCTTATAGCAAAGGTCGACTTTAAAAAATAAAAAAAAAAAAAAAAAAAAAAAAAAAAACATATTTCAGAGCATATAACGTCACTACCTTTTTTCCAAAAACATTTCAATTTCTCAAGAAAAGATAAACTAAACGAACAAAATAGCCAGTGTAATGTTTTGTTATTTGTATTTTGTGCCTTAATGTATTATATCTCGTTGTTTCTATTTACAGGAATGTTACCTGGAGAAAAGAACTACTTCACATTTATCTTTGTCATACTCCGCTGGTTGTAGGAGCAAAGTGGTAATTCTATAAACAGTTAATATTTAGTGGTGCATCTTATGTTTTGTCAGTCTGTTTTGGTATGTATAAATTTTCGAATAGTAGACTGTAATTAAACATAATGTAGATCTATATAAACTTTATTATCGAAAAAATATCACTCAAAAACGAGGAATTATCTGAAGAATATGAATTGATATGTAACAAGTATTTTTTATTTGACAGATATTCCCCCTAAAACGAAAATGCAAATATAAAATAATACAACATAAAGATACACTTTATTAATAATGATCATGCATGTCTTTTTTCCCTAAAGAATAAAGTTTATTCTCTGCAGGTTTGTAACATTATGGCGTCACTCGGTTCTCTAAGAACCGGAAGATCAAACCACCTGGACACAGTCTTTGGAAAACGAGACCTCCTAAACTGTGCTTACTGCTGTAACACAGAAATGGACAAAAATGGACCATGCAATTTACACTTATGTTCATGAATTTTTAATTAATATATTTTGAATAAAGACTCCATATGATTGGGTTTTTTTTTTGTTTGGCGCAATTTTTACATTGTGTCGTCATAAGAATTTAGTCACATTCATTGTGACGTCATAGAGAAATTAGTCGTTAAGCTCTAGGACAAAACGGAGTAATAAGAAATGGCGGAGACCAGAAACAGTAACGCAACCATGGATACTGCCTTGGAGTCTTTAGTGGCTGGTGTCCTTAGCACTTCACTTCGAACGGTACAGTTAACATACCTAGGGGTGAAACTTGAAAAATATTTTTAGCAACCTTTTAGACCTTTTTTTGTATTCATATGAAGCAGAATTTGTCCAAAATCTTGTACGTGAAAAGAAGAAAACACTTGCTGTGGCCTTCAACTCGACATTTAGACATATCGACGATGTATTGTCAATGAACAATGGCTATTTCCATTCTTAAGTCGATACGATATATGTACGATATTTCCATTTTTTTTTTAAAATACTAAGACTTCAAGTACGGAATTCTTTATCTCGGTAGCTCAATTCGCAGAGCCCTCCCTCAGTGATTGGAAGGTTCCGCCGAGGCAAACCTCAATCAATCTATCTAATCTCTCTCTCTCTCTCTCTCTCTCTCTCTCTCTCTATATATATATATATAAAGAAATAGTAAGCAACAGTTCCTTCGTCAAGCATTCGACACTTTGGAGTGAAAGCACTCCACACTTTGGAGTGAAAGTTGCGGGTCTTTGAAGTGAAAGTTGCGGGTCTTTCGGATATGAGACCTTCAAACCGATGTCACAGCAGGTGTTCACACGCTTAAGAAAATCTCACTGTTCAACGTCTCGTATTAATCTTGCAAGGGACGTTTAACTATAATAATCAATCAATCAATTCCAAGACCACCCAAGAGGCCTATGGGCCACATCGCTCACCTGAGCACTGTGGTTAGGAAAAAAGCAAATATCAGTTCAGTATTGAAAAGCTTTAATGCATAAGTTGTCCCGACCTACCCCTAAAAAGGGACAGGGGGTGGGGGTATGATTTGAACAAAATTGAATCTACACTATATAACTAAAGATGCTTACATATTTCTTTGTCTGTGACTTTTTTTCCTACAAGTTTAAACTTTCATTATGGTCCCACCCTACCCCTGAGGGTCATGATTTGAACAAATCTGAATCATGACCAATCATAGTTTTGCTCTTCCTGAGAAAATGATTTTTTTTTTAAAAATTCCTATGTATTCCTATGCATAACTTTAATCATCAATTGTGGCCCCACCCTATCCCCAGGGAGTCATGATTTTTTTTTTCAAACATGAATCTACACTACCTTAGGATACTTCCGAATAGTTAATAACCAATTGATGATTTGCTTACCTGATAAATTGGTTTTTAGACACAGGAAGATGAAATACCACTCCATCGCACAAAGAAGAATGTTAATGTTAGTATTCCACCGGAACACCTCTTTTGTGAGCTAACGTCACTCATTCCCGTGCATTTGGATAGTGAAGATGAGGATTCCTCGTACTCTACTGACCAAGTCGTCAGCTCTTTCCCCATTTCACCAGGAGAGAAAGATAGTTTGTTGTCGGATTCAAAAGGTATAGCTAGTTTTAACGAACCTTGTATTAAAAAAAAGGAAAACAAAGGAATTAAGGTGTTGTGTTTATTTTTGTTAAACATAAAAAAACCCATTTTGTTTACTTAATTAATAAATGTAGACAAGATTGTTATACAAATTATACAATAATCGTTTGGTATAAAACTCATACCGGTAGGTTAGTTTGCCATAAAAAAAATACATTTAGCCAATACACATTAATGGACCTCTTGAGAGGGGATAGAATATATCATGAAAGTCAATACCAGTTTCTTCTAAGGAGATTAAAGAGTTTTTCAAAAAATAAAAATGCAGGGGTATATCAAGTGCAGGGTTTGCATTTCCGTTTGATAGGTTAAATTTGCTTGATGTATTTGTCTCAACATTTTGAACTCCTATATCTTTTCCCTTTTCCATAGTATAAAGTGAGCTATATGTCAGTCCTCCGCTATCCTTGATCTGACACAAATATTTAAAAAAAAAAACACAGTTGTTTTCGTTATTGGTATATTATGTGACGTTAAGCAGTACGATGATATTTTTCTAATTTGATGTAATTTTCTACGGTTATTAATGTTTTTCCTCATCTTTAGACATGGTCCATCAGGAGAAAACTTCGAAGCTGGGTCGATTGATGAGGAATATTTTCTCGAAAAAGGTAAACTCAACAGTTCCTATTCATCCTAACCTCAAAAGCGTGGCTAAAATCTCTGTATTCACGATCTGATTGTTATTTTTTTTTTCTTTCCTTCTTTTTTTTAAAGAAAAACACGGGAACAGAGAAAAAAATTGGTAAGCAATATTTTCATTCAACAAACTATGCACAAACATGCTGTAGAATGGTGCACAAATAATCAAACAGTAAACTACCGTTTTGAAAACTTAACGTTATTAAGATTTTTTTTATTTATTTTATTTTTTTTTACCTATTTCTATTTCTTGTTAGAAATTTTCTTATTGTGCAACTTTTTAAAACCCCACATACAGACTGGAGTATTAACGAAAAAGAGTTGGCAGTAAGAGTTTTCCCCTCTCAAGAGCTTCTTGTTTTCGATGACTTTACATGCAAAGATGAGAATTCCGCCGAGAAGGAGCCGCTTTTTCACTGCAAAGATCACCAGAAAAAGCCTCGAGCGAAGCGACCCACTCGTATACTCCTATCTTGCTTCAGGAAACAGTGAATTATGAATTTGATTACGAAAAGATTTATAAATTAAACATAAGAGTTCTGGCAATTTTAAAAATAAACAGTAAATTAAATTGTCTCTGGAAAAAGTTTCAATACTTTTGGATTAGAATTGTGTTTGAGAGGAATTCTAGTAAAAAAAAAAACAATCCTGGAATGCAATAAAAAGGTGGATAAAGCATTACAGTTGAAATCCGTAGATCAGACGGAATGAGGCAAACCCATTTCTACGTATTATGTAAGAATTATTACATTATGGGGTAACTTTTCAAATGTTATGGAATATTTAAAGGGACATGGACACGCTAGTGCTTATCTACAGAAGATGACTGTACTTAAGGACACTTCAAAATTGCGACAAAATAAATTTTAAAAATGGGCATTTTTTTCCTAATTGCAGGAATGGGTCTATGTCTTAACTGCAACTTTATGTAATTACATTAATTAAACATTCCTTATCTAAGGTAGGGGTCATTACATTTTCTTGAATCTCCATATGCTAATGGGGACACCCACTTTTTTTTTACAGACTTAATACATACTTAAAGACAGCACATTTTGTCTATTGTTCTCCATTCAATATAGTTGTATATATATATATATATATATATATATATATATATATATATATATATATATATATATATATATATATATATATATATATATATATATATATATATATAATAGCTTTATATATATATATATATATATTTATATATATATATATATATATATATATATATATATATATATATATATATATATATATATATATATATATATATATATATATAATAGCTTATGTCAAAAGGAGATCAATAGACAAACATGCACTGATGGTTAAAAAGAGAAAAAATGTTTCTTCTTGTGTTCGCGTTCTCTGTTGTGACCAGGTTATTTTGATTTGCCCCCACCCATTTCGATCTCTATCATCAAATGCAGGTGGAAATGACGTAAGCAGCACAACAAACAAAACTCCATGAGAAAAAATATCTTAAAACTTATGAAATTAAATTTTAAAAAAGATGTGTATGTGAAACACTGATGCCCCCGTATGGCAACTTATGGCAAAGGTTAAACTTTCTCAAATGCAAATCAAATATGTTGGTACCAAAAGTAAGGTCTTGTCTCGAGGAATATACCTGTGAGATATGAAAGCCCTAGCAGCAATCATTGAATAGATATGGAGAAGGTTTAAGTTTTTCAAAAGTAAGTCAAACATCAAGGTCAAATGGTCAAAATTAATGGTGCCCAAGGAAAGGCCTTCTCACAAGAAACACACATGTGAAATATGAAAGCCGTAACATCAATCGTTCAAAAGTTATGGCCAAGGTTAAAGTTTTTCAAAAGAAGGTCAAACTCTAAGGTCAGGATCAAAGGGTCAAAGTCAAGGATTACATATGTGAAGTATGAAAGCCCTAGCAGTTATGGCAAAGGTTAAAGTTCGTTAAAATTTTTGTAAAACTGGGTCAAACTCCAAGGTCAAGGTCAAAATGTTAAATATGATGGTACCCAAAGAAACATCTTGTCACAATTAATAGACGTGAAATATGAAAGCCATAGCTCCAACCAATCAAACGTTATGGGTAATGTTAAAGTTTTGCGGACAAACAGACAGACAGACGGACGAACAGGGCAAAAACTATATATCCCCGAATCTTCGTTACAGGGGCATAAAATCAGTATAAATTATATTTCATTTCCTAACCAGTTTTAATATGATATGTTTGCTGAAAGTAATTCTCAGTAGTATGAAAATATAAGTTGGGGTGTGTGGGAAACCCTTTAGAGATCAGACATTTAATAATTTATTGAGAATGAGTTTATAAAACAAATGAGACTACATTAGGTGATTAGGTGTTTGATAAATAGGACGAATCAACACTATATTTTCATGCTATAAAGACAACTGTACTAAATGTATCAATTCTGTATATGAAAACATAATGAAAATTATTCCTCCTTTCATAATATTTTTTCATTCCATTGTAATTATGTATTGCTGCAACACGAATCCACCTACAAAGTATGGAAAATAAAACGCTCGAAGCCGTAAAAAAATGAAAAATTAAGATAGTTGGAAAAAGCGAAATTGGAATTGAAATACGAATTTTAAAGTTTGAAAAGCAATATTTAAAGTTGGAAAAGCCTAGATTAAAGTTTGAAAAGCCAAGGTTAAAGCTGGAAAAACCAATTTTTAAGTTGGAATTACTAACTTCAAGTCGCCCGCCTTAGGTGACGTCTCCATATAAGTGAAAAATTCTCGAGAGGGACGTCAAACAACATACATACAAACAAACTAACTTCAAAAAGCACTAATACGCTTTCATAAATTTATTCTATTTACAGTTCACATAAAAACATCAGTGCTCATAAGTAGCCCTGTTTACAAACAATTTATAATCTGAACAGTTTTAGGATTTTTCTGAAAGACCGATTGAAACCTTTGAAGCGGAACGAAAAATTGTCAATGAAATTTTGTTTGTAACAGAACTTGTCCAAGAACTCGTGTAAGACTTTACTCGTTTAATTCAGATTCGTTATAGCGCAAAAATAGCTCTTAAATGAAGGCAGTCCTTGGTATGATGTTAAAATATATTACAGTTCCAAAATAAACAACCATTAACAACACAATGAAACGTCATGAGTCAAAAATCACGCAAGTCTTACATTAAAAACATAAAAGGTCCCAGATGAGCATGAATCATGGCGGGAAAAGATGTGCTTTACTGTTCTCCGCAGCCTTTTGAAATTATTCGGAAGTATATGTTACCTCTGTATCATCGGGAGTGGCTTTCCGTTTGAGTTCGCATGGTTTCTTTGGTGCTGGAATGGTCACGGATTCAAGTTCTGCAAACTGGTATAAGAATAAAAATGTATTCACAAAAATGGGTATCACGAGCGACAGCATGATGACACCAGAAACAGCACAGACACAACCCAAAACTTTTCCGGCGATTGTTTTTGGAATTATATCACCATATCCTACCGTTGTCATAGTGATCAGTGTCCACCACCAGGCATCTGGAATGCTTCGAAAATCGTCTGATAGTTCAAAAAAGAAAACCAGGTTAGAGAAAATCATGAGACCGATGAAAATATACATGATAATAATACAGAGGTCCTTCTTTCCAACCTTGATCGAGTAGTTCAAGACTTTAAAGGCCAGCACGTGACGCATAACTCGGACAATTCTGAGAACACGAAACATTTGAACATACAGTAAAAAGGACCAAGCGTTTCCATTATACTGTATTTCCAAGAAGTGGAGAATAAAACGGCAATAGCTGGCCATAAGAAGCAGAATTTCAACAATATTCATCAATCCACAAGTGTATGAGAGCAATCCAGGACAGGTTAGAATGCGCATCGCCTGTTCAGCGGTAAAGAAAATCGTGGTGGCGATTTCTATGTAGAAAAACACTTTCGTCCCCTGGTCAATTGTCTGCTGCAAAGATGGAATCTTCTTGTGCACTGATTCTGGGAAAATACTAGATATAAAATCTGAACCATCACGATGAATAGAAGAATCGTTCAGATCCGTAGCTAAACTCTTTGAGGACGTCACTCTTTCGTACAGAAGCTTGCAGTAGTCAGGAGTAGAAATCGTGGGTACTGTCTCGGGTGGAGCCTCTTTAACCCTGAATTGAGGTAACGTGCTGATGGCGACTCCGAAGATCGACAGTAAAATGAAACAGGTAGACACGAAGAAATAGATCTGAAAAGTAAATTATTAAATTTTGAGCGACAAATCTTTCATTATTGAAAAATATTTGTTTATTTTAAGCTCTACTGGTCAGAGACCAAAAGAGCTTATGCGATAATAAGGTGTCCGTCGTTCGTCCATCCGTCTGTAAGAAGCAGATGCAAGTTAGCAAATGTGAAAATACATTACTGCTTAAGTTCCTGTACCAACAAACTAAGCGGCCATATATACCCATTGATACGAGGAGGCATTGCATACAAAGTATTTTCTGCACAACGATCGCTAAGAGTAAAGTAAAAATACACATACCCGGTATCGGTAGAAATCGTACATACTGTATTTTGAAAAATTTTACACAAACATTTTGAAAAATACAAGTAAACGAATACAAGACTTTTTTTACACGAATAAAAGAATAAAATGCTCAAAGTTAGAAAAGAAAATTGCGAGGGTAAATGAAAAGTACACGCACAATTTTACGATGCATACAACTGCACATACCATTACTTTGCATAATGAATACACTGTGTTCTTGTTTATTCGGGGTCGCTGAATTGATGTAAACCATGGAATGTGGATGAAATCACGTTATATACTATCGGACCATCGATTGATTGATTGTTGTTGTTTTACGCCCCATTCTCGAGTTTTTCATCCATATAGAGACGTCACCATATACCGGTGAAGGGCTTCAAAATTTGAGGGTTCTTTATTCAATATTGTGTTATTGCCAACCGTGACACAGACCTCGATTTTAAGGACTCATCCGAAAAACCCATCACTTTCACTTCTAATATCGACAGAGTTACCGTGACTGTTCGAGATTTGGGTCGTGGCGCGATGATACTATCGATGGTGCAAAAGTGAACAACGATTGTAATAATTAAAATTTAATTATTCTTTGCTTATTATCACACCTATAATAAAATTAAATTTAGACTCCCAAGTTTAGAGGCCAACGTCGACATCACCTTCTCGTTTGAACAGGAGTCTGCTCATATTCAAACGCTCTTTTTTGCCCCTTACTAAAACTAAAGAGCCATTTGACAAGTGACCGTTGGAGAGTAAACATGACTTTTATAATAGAACGACTTAAACTGAACATGAGAAGATGGCTTTTTTTTTTTTACCTATTGGTTGTGAGGGTTATTGTTCACTGTATGACGTAAATTAAACCCAACTCAAATAAAGTCATGATTCGTATGAATCCCATATGGAGCTTGCCATTGTAACGATATCTCCGTTGAATGTTGGCAGTTACAATTTAAGAAGCTTGCGAAAAAACGACCCTACAGAACTCAAGGAATATTGTTCTGTCGTTCACTGATGTCACAAATCCGCTGAATTCCTTGATAATTGTTGTGTTGATTTCCGTAACAGGAACGTTGTGGGTAATCCATCGTGCTCAGCTAGGTCTCTTTGTCTAAGAAGTTTCTCTAACTAATGATTTGTATTTCTGTCTCATTGTTTTCTTTCGTCTCCCACCTCTTCTAGGTTAGTCAGTTGCATAATTTTCTCGTTGAGATAAGAATTACGATTCTAAGGTGTCTAATATCTTGACAAAATGTATATTCTTTTAAGCTTCCATTTTCCTTCGCGTTGTGATTTTAAAAAAATACTCGTCCTTCCTGCATCAACTTCATTTTTCCAACTTTTTATATAGACCTGATATACCTTATGATAAAAAATGCGTTTACAATTTACAGAATGATGTGACTTGCTGCATATATGGAGCAAAGTAAAATATAGTGGTTTTATATATATGTGCGTACGGTCCACCGTTATATGTAAGTCTAAGCATTCAGTATAATTTAACAAATATTGCATGCAGTTTGGGGTAACATTGAAAATTTTCAGCCTCAAGAAAACCACTGTCAACCTCTGCTGCGCCTCAATTGACAATGTTTTTTCTGGGCTGAAAATTGTCAATGTTACGCTCAACATGCAATATAATAAACGCATCGCGTGTAAAAAAAAAAAAAAAAAAAAAAAAAAAAAGTAATAATAATTATAATATTCAAGCAAAGAGAAAATATTAGATATCAAGTATCAATTATGGAATTCTAAATAAATACGACTCCTAATTGAAACTTCTTGATTACTGCCACTTCCAATTATCAGCGAGCTGACACTGTCATTTGTCGACAATCATTGCTTACATATAGTATTGCCTATCGATTATAATTGATAATAATGTTCGAACAAATCGTTTGAAAGTAATAATGTGACGAGCAAACAGGGCATACCAAGAATATTTCAAGCTGGGAGGGGGTGTGACGTTAAATATTGTCGTTCTGTACATATTGTCGTCGGTGACAATATGTATACCTTCACTCACTGCACATATAATCGTCCACCAGGGCATAAATTTTCGCCGGCTGAAAAGTTACACATGTACCTATTGTCGCTGGCGACATTATGTGCCTACCCTCTTTGTACATATGGTCGCCCAACAGAAATCGCTACATAAAGATGTATTTGTATTTTTTTTTAATGTAATTGGTGTGTAAATCACACTGACGTGTCTCGTATGCTATTTCATGCAGCGCGATTGTGACGGTACATACCAGTATTATCGTCCTGTTCATATTGTCACCGGCTACAATGTCATATTGTCGTCGGCGACAATGTGTAATCTACCCTCGATCGCTGCATATTGTCGTCCATCGGTACATGTCGCATGACAATACATGACAATGTTTTCATATAAATATGACTAATCATTGCTATGCTGTTCTTAAAAAGAAAATTTTTACAGACTTTTCTAATATATACTTATGTAAAACTTTGATTACCCATTGTGGCCCCACCCTAGACCCTGGATCATGATTTGAAGAAACTTGAATTTATCTACAGTACCTGAGGATGCCTAAACATGACTAATCATGGGCTTGCTGTTCTTGAGAAGATTTTTAAAGATTTTCTGTATATATTACTATGTAAAACTTTGATCGCCCATTGTGGCTCCACCCTACCCCTTGGGGTCATGATTTTCAATAAATTTGAATGCACAATATGTAATAAAGCTTTCACATAAGTTTCAACTCTTCCGGCCCATTAGTTTTTGAGAAGAAGATATTAATTTTTTTCCCCTATATATTCCTTGGTAAAAAAAATTCCCCTTCTCCGAGGGGTCATGATCTGATCACAAAATTGAATTAACGCTTTATAATGAAGCTTTCACATAATTTTTAACTTTTCTGGCACAGTGGTACTTGAGAAGAAGATTTTTAAAAGATGTCAATAAATTTTCACTAATTCTTAATTATGTTCCTTTGAAAGAGGACATGGCCCTTCATTTGAACTAATTTAAATTACTTTAATCCATGGATGCTTTGTGGCAAGTTTGGTTGATATTGACCTAATAGTTCTTGAGAAGAAGCTGAAAATGTGAAAAGTTTACAGATGGTCAAACGGACGACAGACAAAATGTGATCAGAAAAGCTCACTTGTATGAGGCGCCGTTTTGGTATTTACTGCCAAAAAGTGATATCACCTATTCGAATAGGTGATATCACCTATACGAATAGGTGATATAGTGATATCACTCATTCAAATTGAATAGGTGATATCACCTATTCGAATAGGTGATATCACCTATTCGAATAGGTGATATCACTTATTCGAATAGGTGATATCACCTATTGGAAATGAATAGGTGATATCACCTATTCGTGCTGAATAGGTGATATCACCTATTCGAATAAGTGATATCACCTATTCAATTTGAATTGGTGATATCACCAATTCGAATAGGTGATATCACCTATTTGCATTTCTTACAACAATAAATAATGAATGCTCCCTTCCTCAAGTTTATCTACATTTTCATTGGAACCAAGCAAATTCGGGCTGCATTAGGGTCTGTAAATCTCCTCACGTGACTCGCGAGATTTTTCGATAATATTAACTTCCGGGTACCTCACACATGGAGATGTGTATTGGGTTATGCATGTTTATGGTTTACGCAAAGCGTATAAGGAAAGTTTAAGCAGTTGTACAAAGCCGAAGGGTTCTCCGACTTACGATGGATAAATTGAGTGTCGTAAAAGCTTGGGTGCGAGCAAGTAGGAGGAGAATTTCGATCGAAGTACAGGTAAACAAGTCAGAGAATGTCACATGTTTCTTGGGTATTCTTGGGTGAAATAGAAGTCTTATATTATACATTTGTATCTGATTAGAATAGTTTTGTTATCATCATTCCAACTAATTTATTAACAGATTTTTTTGAATTCGAGGATAATGATGTTATTACCAGCTGATTAAGGAGGAGTAGTGTAAGTGTCAGATAGGTACGAACGTCATCTTGTGACAGCATCACCTTTGTTTGGGTAAATAATTTGTTCAGAATACGCTTCATTTATCAACAGAAATTTAGCTGTTGCATGTCAGTGGGTCTAGTTTTTTAAGTATTCAATGTTTGAAAGCACTTATCAGGTCCAGTACAATCTTTTGATTTAGCAGTGTTTAGCTATATAGCTTTATTAAGCTATTCAGAATAGCTTAATTTAGCTATTTTATATCACTTTTTCTTAAATGTGTACTCAGCATGCACAAAAAGTCGCACCTTGGTGCAGTGATGATACTCAACCTTGAACTCATCTGAAATTGATGCATTTAAAACTCACTCATTAAAATCTCCTTGCATACAGTATTTGGGCCTAAAAATTATCACATCTCCTTGCATACATGTGATAATTTTTAGGCCCAAGTACTGTACAGCAGTCCTCAAAATACTGGAATTTGGGTGAAAACACTGTACATTGTTCATCAAAAAACTGTAAAAAATATCGACCAAAAATCAATGTAAGAGGTTCATTTTTAGCTCTTCTGAGCCAAAGGCCCAAAGAGCTAATGCTATGGCCATTTGTGCGGTGTGCGTAAACTTTTTAGAATATGGGCCATAACTCAAGAACCAGGTATGAAATTGATGTCACAGAATAAGTTTTTGGACTTACATTTACTCTTATAATTCATATACATATAAAGCATATAAAAAATAGAAAAGAATTAAAGGTTCATCAGGTGACAGCTCAATCATGTATGGAATATTATTAGGCCAAATAAAAAAATATGTGTGGTTCCCATTACCTGACCCTCCCTATTTTAGATCCCCGACCCTTAACTTTTTTCCGGCAATTTTCATATTTATTTTCCGGAATTTTCCGCGAATTCCGTCATCCACTTTGGTATTAGTTTTAGTTCCAGCAATGGCGGCCTCCATGCAAAAGTTGTTTCAACACGTAGTGCAAGTGTTTGATGGTGTTAAATCTAAAGCAAGCTAGCATGGCGTGTCAGTATACCTTTTTCCAGTGCCATGTTTATTTTGTTTGTTTGTTTTTTGTTTGCCAAAATTAAATAAATATGCCCAAGAGTGGCGAGATTCAGGTAATTGCTCTGTTTACAGCTGGTTTATAACAAGTGCATGCTGATTAGCCCCTTTATTATTTAATGCACGCAAAGGTGTGAAGTCAGGATAGGAAATCACTTCTCACTTGGAAGCACACAGACAGCTGGCCAGGTAACATTTTTTGGAGTTAGGGGGAAGATAACATGAGAAAACATTTATTTGATTGCATTGATCATGCAAGAATTAGCCCAATGTGTAAGATAGATTAATTAACTTGTAAATTATTAAATAATTTAAATCAGGATCGTTTCTTTTAAACCGAAAGTAAGAAAAAACAAGATGTGTTTGTGAAACACTGATGCCACCGTATGGCAGCTTATGGCGAAGGTTAAAGTTTCTCAAATGCAAGTCAAAATCCAGGCCAAAAGATAAAAAATGTTGATACCCAAAGAAAGGTCTTGTCTATATAGGAATATACCTGTGAAATTTGAAAGACCTAGCTGCAACTGTTCAAAAGTTATGGCGTTGGTTAAAGTTTTTTAAAATAAAAGTCAAACGTCAAGGTTCAAAGTCAAAGTGGTTGGTATCCAAAGGAAGGTCTTGTCACAAGGATTACATACGTGAAGTATGAAAGCCCTAGCACCAACCATTCAAAAGTTATGACCAAGGTTAAAGTTTTTCAAAAGTAGGTCAAACTCCTATGTCAAGGTCAAAGGGTCAAAGTGGTTGGTATCCAAAGGAAGGTCTTGTCACAATGATTACATATGAGAAAAATGAAAGCCCTAGCAACAACCATTCAAAAGTTATGGCCAAGGTTAAAGTTTTTCAAAAGTAGGTCAAACTCCTAGGTCAAGGTCAAAAGGTCAAAGTGGTTGGTATCCAAAAAAAGGTCTTGTCACAAGGATTACATATATGAAGCATGAAAGCCCTAGCTCCAACCACTCAAAAGTTATGGCCAAGGTTAAAGTTTTTCAAAAGTAGGTCAAACTCCTAGGTCAAGGTCAAAGGGTCAAAGGGGTTGATATCCAGAGGAAGGTCTTGTCACAAGGAATACACATAGGGGTGCAACGATACACTAACCTCACGATACGATATGTATCACGATACATGACAAGGTTAAAAAGACTTTCAAGTTTGTCATATTTTTTTAAACTTGACAGGGTTATATAAAATGTTCATATTTTTTTGATAATAATTAAAATAAAATTTTGTTAACTTGCATTGGATTGTTGGGTACATCTTTGAGTTTTGACAATATTCTAAACCAATGATGAACATTTACAGGGAACTACGGGGACCTTTCCTTATAATCTTCCTTTTAAATTGGAATGAAAAAGGAAGACATTCATTCTTTTATTCCTTTTATTTACGTAGAAAACCAGTTGTCATATTTCTCGTGTTAACACGTTTTAGTCAACAAGACAGTGAATTTTCATCGAAATACACACATGATGAAATATCGTGTATTACCAAAGAATACGTTTAGATCTAAAGGGTTTATCATTTGTCTTAACATCTATAACGTATAGTCACATTAAGTCCTTCTCAGTGTTAAATCTGAGGTCTGTAAGATGCTGGAGAAGAGTTTAACTTCCGTTAATGCGTTATATTGGCGACCTCACGTTTTGTGCGGAAGCCATTTTGAAATTGTAAAAAAGGAAACAAAACGAATGATTCGGATAATTCTGGACCGATGGAACTGAACCGCGATATCAGTTTAGCGTATCGTGAATTGAACCGTGGAAAAATATACCGCGATATACCATCAAACGGTTTATCGTTGCACCCTTAAATACACATGTGAAGTTTGAAACCCCAAGCACCAACTGTTCAAAAGTTATGGCCAAGGTTAAAGTTTTTCAAAAGTAGGTCAAACTCCTAGGTCAAGGTCAAAGGGTCAAAGGGGTTGATATCCAGAGAAAGGTCTTGTCACTAGTTATATTTACAGTACTTTCTTTCGTTTGTAAGGGATTTATTGTACAGAGAGGCGTGGCAGTCGAGTCGCGCAGCGACGAGACTGTCACGCCTCTCTGTACAATAAATCCCTTACAAACGAAAGAAAGTGTCTGTAAATGTCTTGTGTCATGGTCATTTGCATAGTCACTCCTTCAGCACCAAACTGCACGCGACATTACGTCATAGGCCTAGGTCCATCGTAAGTGAACAGGTTCAAACAAAGCAGAAAGTACGAAGGAGATGGTTGCATTGAAAAATCAAGCAATGTTAAACGAGTGTGAAATTGTATTTGATGGATTAATTTAAGCAGTATGAGTATTTCAAAAACCATAACAAATACAGGCACAATACTGGAAACCTGGATCCGCCCGCACTTTGACCCGCTACATTATTGTTACTAGTCTCTGTATTTTTAAAATATTTGTTTAAATTAGTTAACTAATGAGTTTACATGTAATTCTCATGAAAATGGTTTTCACGTATGCATTTTCAGATCGAAAGGGGGGGGGGTGAATTTTGTGAGGTTTCTCATTTTTCCTCTGGATAAGTTGTATATGCTTACAGAAATTGAAGAAAAAAAATTTCAAAAGTATTGAGTTCCTTTGGAAGTTATTGTACAGTACATTGGAAGTTATTGTACGGCTAAGCTCCGCCCCCTAGAAGTTATAGTACGTTGGAATTCAGCCAAAGGTTTTCTATATGATTTAAAGTATGGCTAACATCAAAAGAAAAAGTACCGCACCATGACACAAGGAATACACATGTGAAGTTTGTAACCCCAAGCACCAACTGTTCAAAAGTTATGGCCAAGGTTAAAGTTTTTCAAAAGTAGGTCAAACTCCAAGGTTAAGGTCAAAAGGTCAAAGTTGTTGGTATCCAAAGGAAGGCCTTGTCACAAAGAATACACATGTGAAGTTTGAAACCCCAAGCACCAACTGTTCAAAAGTTATGGCCAAGGTTAAAGTCTCATAAAATTTTGCAAAAGTGGGTCAAACTCCAAGGTCAAGGTCAAATATGATGGTACCCAAAGAAAGGTCTTGACACAAGGAATACACAAGGTTAAAGTTGACAACAGACAAACAGACAAACGGACAAACAGATAAACAGACAAACAGACAGACAGGACAAAAACAATATACCCCTGGGATCTCTCAATCCCGGGGCATAAAAAATAGTTCATGAGGAAAAGTGAAAAAGAAGACTGCTGATTTTACCTGAATAAAGTCAACTTGCAAAACACCAATATATATGAGAAATGAGCTTGGAAGTATGAAGTCTTCAATGAGGCAAAAAGGTTTCATGAAAGGATTTAAAATTTTAATAATATTAAATATTTGTAATTCTGACAAATTTGAATGATTCTGTGTCATCTTGCTTAGGTGATTTATTTTGTTTTAAACATTACTGTACAAAGTATAGGTGTCACATTCTTTTCCTCAGACAGCTCTTAGCAGAACTCTCATGTCCATTTTCTAGTTTATTGTTCAAAATTTATTATTAAGTAAAATAAGAACTATTCTGGATAAAAGTAATTAATTTCATTTATAAACACTGATTTTAAAAAAAAGGATGTTCACCTTGGACTTCATTTTTTACAAAAAGAAAAGATTGTGTATTCATTATTTTTGATTTGAAAATATTTGTTTCATATTCATAACTAGGGTGTCCCCTACCAATGTTGACTAGTATATTTCACGCCACGTCGAAATGCCACTTATTTTCTCCTTCACTCTGTTCATCCACAAATAAAACATTTCTTTTCTGAATCATAGCTGGGAAAGACTGAATTCAAAATAAACAAAACATTTATTAGTTATGAGTTATATACTCAGCTCTTCACACAAAATATTTCTGTTTTTTCGCATTCTATAATGTACAATTTTAGATTTTATATACCTGTATAAAGACTTCCGCAGCAGATTCCGATGGAGAAATCATGATCTATATTTAAGATTTAATGTATAATGCTTAAGATATCCATTAATTTTACTTATAATATACAATTCTGAAATTAATATCATCCTTTAAAAACAAGGACAGCACTTTTCATCTTCGTAAAAACTTAACATTCTCAAAAAAGAAAATATAATATCCAAATAACAGTTAAATAATTCAATTTGCTCATGCTGATTTTCTTCAAACATTGTATTTTCTAGATGAGTATGAACTAGAATAAATAGAATCAGCAAACAACTGTTTAAATACCCAAGACATTTTATTCACACATTAAAGCACATATCTAATCCATATGCTTAAGAGAAAACATATCTAACACTCTACACATAAAATAGTTCACTTATGCTAACGAAAAGAAATAGGTATTATTTAGAAAAATTTAGAAAATCATTTTGTAAAAAAAAAACACACATATTTTTTTGTTTGGCCTTAACGCTGGGTTTCCAAATGTCAAAATTAAGGGTATTCGATATATTCCATACAAGTTGTCAATCATTTATAAGTGATTTGTACAGAGGTTCATTTGCATATAAATGTTGTTAACATTGTTTTACTGTCTTTATTAACTTGTAATACTAAATTTTATAAATTGACAAATTCATTCTTTTTAGAAAGCATATAATTTGGAAAAGAGACCATCAATCCACTGGGGGGTATCGCATGAAAGCAATGATTATAGAATATTGTAAGGCTGGAGGAGTTGTAGTACAACAGGCAGGCAAGTAATGGTACTTTGTTCTGGAAATTTTTCGCCCCAGTTAAGTTTTATTTTTCTCATTCTGCCCTCCTTACAAGTAGGTGAATTTAAAACGGGACAAATTCGAAGAAGGCAGCATATATCTTTTAAACACAAATGTGTCTGATCAAATTTTAAAAGGGCAAAATTGTTTTCAAGGGTGAAAGAGTGAATATTTTAAAAATTAGAATGGGATGAAAATATATCCAATAATACAGGTTGTATAATGAAAATAATTTGTTCTGTAAAAGGACAAATTTTGTTCTGATTTGTATCAAATAAATAAATATGTGCCAGATTTATTAGTTTGCAGGCACCTAAGTTACCATCAGTTGTGCGTCAAGCTGTGCAAAAATTCTATGTCATGTTACAGAATCTTTCTTAAATACAGGTATATGTCTGCTCATCTGGCAATCTTAGGACATCACTGGATGGTTTTGTTTAAAAAGATTACAGAGTTAACACACACTTCCAGCATGAAGACCAACCAGTTGCCTCACCTGTCCTGACATTGTTAAAGGTAAATGGCCCTTTCAGAAAAGGATCTGACAATGCAAAGGCTTGCTAATCAATTAAAGATTTCTATTTACTAATAGGTAATTAATTTGAATTTCTGTAGCTTAAAAATTTAATGATGTGAATTAAAAAAATATTTTAATCAAAATTATTTTTATTTCAGTACTTTGTGACAGTGAAAAGACATGGCTTTAAACTACTGCATCAGAGATCAATCCAGGTTATAAATCTGAGGAAAACAATAAAGCATCACTTCGAGCTACTTATATCTCTGCCTTAATAAGTTTTCTGCATATGTAACTAACAAAGGACAGTGACCAGTTGTACCTATGATATCAGAGGGCATCCTGAAAAACACTCATCACTATAAGAATAGAAAACTTCAAATGACTTTTGTATCAATCCTTTTGAATTTCATCTGGCTTGGAATTTCAGTAGCCTTTAGCATCCTTCAAGCATTTCATGAAGCACATGTACCAATTTGCAGATATAAAATGTTTGAAACAGATTGCTTGTCCCAAATTAAAAAAAATAAATTCTCTGCCAATTAACAGTGTCATAAGCAGTTGATTGATATCACAGTTCCACTGGCATAGTATTTGTAGTTGAATGGTGCCATTTTTAAGAAAACTTTTCACAAAAACCTGGAAAACATCAGATGGAAAGGAGCATCTACAAGAAAAACAGTGAACACTTTCTTGAATATTAACAATGATATATCATGCCCATTTACATCCTTTATATACACTAATTAACCTAATCATAGAGAATTATGTACAAATTTGTCCTTTTGTGTATTTATAGTGTATTAAATTGATTTTACTAATTTATAAATATTTATGTTTTTCACAGTCGTTAACATTTACAAATAGAAGTACATATAACAAAAATATTACTTAAGAAATAAGGTATCATTTTTAAACATCTATCGGGCTACAAATACGGGTTGGTCACGAGATCAAATTCCATAAAGCCCGAAGGGCTTTATGGTAAATTTGATCTCGTACCAACCCGTATTTATAGCCCGATAGATGTTTAAAAATGATACCTTATTACTTATATTTACATTTGTGACTTATTCATATTTTATATTTGCCTGATTATAATCTTTAACGCGTGAAATGTTTTATTTTTCAAACCCAACGGCACGTGTTTGATCCTCTGATTGCGCGTCGACCCTTTATGACGTCACTGAAAAATTACGTCGAACGTTTATGACGCGAGGAACCCGTGTTTATACGGATATAGATACGCATTGCTTTCAATAGTGTTATATAAAAGAAAACATTTGCAAATGTAAATATATGTTTATAAGTAGGATAACGTGAAATTGTTATACCACAAAAACCATCGCTGACCTCGCCTCGGTCAGCAATGGTTTTTAAGGGGTAAGAATTTCACATCACCCAAAATAAACAGGTAATATTTTTCTTGTTATAGAATGCATTTTAAAGAAAACATCAAGGTGAAACAAACGTGCAAACATTCTGCACAGTTAACATTTTTTATTACTGTATATACTGTTACCTGTAGTCATGCATTTTCAACCATTGGGATGTAATGTCCGGCATGCAGTATGGTAATAGTACTTGTTAACAAATGTTTTTTAAACCAATCAAATTTGACTATTTAACATGAAAGTGTATAACAAATTTATCTAGCATAATGGTGTTGTAAGTAACCATGGAATGTGAGCTTGTGTGAACTTGATCCTGAATTATTAAGTTTTGAATATTGTAATAAAGAATTGTTCAGCCTAAGCTTTAACTTGTACCTGATTTAAATGGAGTTCCGTCATTAACAACTTGGAAGTTGGAAGTTGTCACACTCTCCATGAGTATAATAACTGGGGGATCTGCTTCATTTGCAGATACATGGATAACACATTCTCTCAAAGGCTGTCCCTTTTTCAGTACCTTGAGCAGCCCTGTAACATATAATGACAAATGGAGAAAAATGCCTATTTCAAGAAAAAAAAAGTCTGTCTCATAATTGTAGGAGTATTGGAAAAGGGGGGGGGGGTCGTGAAACTTGGCAGTTAATACAGTTTGTATGTGTAAATGAAAAAATGCCTTCTTCTTTGTAGAATAAAAAATGATTATTTTTTGAGTGTGTGTGACCATTTTTATTTCTGAATAGACAGGGTAGCCTACAGAATGAGCTGACCATTTTTATTTATTTGTAGTAATTAAATTAAAAAAAAAAAGAATGTGTTTTCTACAAAGATCATATGTTATCGACGTGGTATTCAACTTTGTATTCCCACGGTCGATGCATTTGGGTACATCTATTTTTTTATTTCCTTTCAATGACATCGCACAATATCCCAATCTCATGTATACCTGTCCAATACTCCAAATTATACCATTGTAAGCTTAATCAATGCTTTAAATTTATGAAACCAATCTGTAGATAAGCGTACCTTTTGAATGCAGACGATTTTAGCATAAAAACGATTTAATTTTCCCTTTATGCTTAAGTATGTTGGCTAATCTTGGCCCCCTCGGAATAGCTTGTGTTTACGTTATGTAATGAAAAAATAAAGCAATTAAACGCTATTTACCTGCATCTATCAATCCATTTTCTCCTCTTCTTTGCAACAATCGGGAATCAAAACAAACCACAAGTTTAATAATTCCACTGCGATGCTTACAACTTAAGTAATCCTTTGTCTCCAAGAACGCTCAGGTACCCGGGAGTTATAAAACGAAAGTGAAAGTCAACGAGACTTACAGACCCTCTGAATTTTCCTATAGTATACATGATAGATAAGTGTAATAAATATAATTTGTGAGCAAAACAAACTACAAATTCTACTGGGGTGCTTAAAACTAAATGCGAAGCTGTAATCCATTGTCTGCAAGAATGGTAAGTTATAAAACAAAAGTGAAAGTAAATGAGAATTAAAGGCTATAGTCTTGGGAGCAGTTGTTATTTCATAAATAATTTGAATAGGTGATATCACCTATTCGAATAAGTGATATCACCTATTCAAAATGATTAAGTGATATCACCTATTCGAATAAGTGATATCACCTATTCGAATAGGTGATATCACCTATTTGATTTGAATAGGTGATATCACCTATTCGAATAAGTGATATCACCTATTCAAAAGGAATAAGTGATATCACCTATTTGAATGGGTGATATCACCTATTCGAATAAGTGACATCACCTATTTGAATAAGTGATATCACCAATTCAAATCAAATAGGTGATATCATCTATTCGAATAGGTGATATCACTTATTCGAATAGGTGATATCACCTATTCGAATAGGTGATATCACCTATTCAGAAGCTGAATAGGTGATATCACTTATTTGAATAGGTGATATCACCAATTGAATAGGTGATATCACTTATTCGAATAGGTGATATCACTTTTTGGCAGTAAATACCAAAACGGCGCCTCATACACTTGATCTTTCAGCTCAGGGGAGCTAAAAATGTCGATCCCAACCCCAACTACAATGTATATCGGCACATGTATAAGAATAACGCAAAAATATTTTTCAGATAATCATTAATACTGAACAAAGAAATCAACATTCAATCTCCAAATATGTATAAAGAGAAAAAAGAATAGGCTGATTTATCAGATATATCAAGAATCACAATATCTTGGCATATTAATTTATGGTGGTGTACACAAATCCTGGACACAGTTTTCTGACAAAACCTTTTCTCCCCACGGTATTGCGAGTATAAACATAAATAAATACAACTTTTTTTCACTTATTTTTCTGTCATACACTTAGTCCATACTTCTGTCTGTCTGTTTCTCTCCCTCCCTCTCTCTCTCTCTTCACGACCTTAGTAAGAATTCTTGAACACAATACTAGTATATCGGCAACAAAATGTGCAAATGCTCACAGTACATATTGTCGCCGACGACAATATGTGCCGATGCGTGTGACTGTACATTTTGCCTTGCATTATGCAGGAAGAAAAAAAAGGCTCGTCTCAGTACAATACGTACCGTCACAGCGGGTTGGCGGAGTGGTCTTTTTCTCACTTGTAGATTTCCTCAAAAGTAGAATAAAACAATCAGAAGTGACAAAGCTGTGTTACAACGCGAAATTTAATAACAACGCAAAATGTAATAAACCGGGATTATTGCATTTTGCGTTATTACATTTTGCGTCGAGATCAACGCAGAATGTAATAACGCAAAATGTAACAACTGACTTTTTAGGATTATTACATTCTGCGTTATTACATTTTGCGTCGAGATCAACGCAAAATGTAATAACACACTTTTTGGATTATCACATTTTGCGTTGTTACATTTTGCGTCGAGATTTAGCAAAGGGCAAGAATGCAAAATGTAATAACACACTTTTTGGTCAGTCAGGTTGAGAATAATTTTCAATTAAGTAGTGGATGAAGAAAAGAAACGGAAAGAAAATAAAACAAAAGAAAAAATAAACAAATGCTTAATATTCTTACATAAGATCGTATTTTATAATATGCTTGATTTCATTAGCTATTTAAAATCAGTTTGATATTCAAATCATAGGTGTTGCAAATTAGAAACGTGTTGCAGGGGCGGGGGTGGAGAGTGGGGCGGGGGTAATTTCGTTGAACAGTGTATTTTTGCTTTTTGATATACACATGCATTGAATTTAGAAAAAACATCTATTAATTTGTACTGACAGGTGTAAATAGAGGGGGTTTATTAACAATTATGATTCCATACTCTTTTACAAATCACGTACAGTGCAGACCAGCAAGATAAAATTATCTCTCTCTCTCCAACAATAAAATGGATGGTTTCTGCATCTGCATAGAAATTCAATGATCAATATACGAAGTAAACACCCCCACCCCATCCCTGCCTCTACTCACCGTACACACACACATACACTTCTAGTTTGCTAACCAATGTACACATGCATGTCATTCATGCATATCAAGAGCTTTTAATGGACCCATGGTCAATCATTGGTAATTAAAAATGTCATTGATTGGTGTATAATACAGACTGATTTATAAATAAACATGTCAATCAAAGATAAGTTAATGTTTTATAAGTATTCAATAAAAATATATAAAAAAAAAAAACAGAGCTAGAAAAAGATACATTTAGATTTAGTAATGTCCCTAAAAGCCGTAACGTTTGCCTCATTGCTAATTCTGTCTATTTTGTAAAAAGAATTTCCACATGGTTATATATTTAAATCAATTTTGTGATGTTTTGCGTTGAACCCCCCCCCCCCCCAAATGTTTTGTTTTATTACATTTTGTTTTATTACATTTTGCGTTGTCCTCGGCGCAAAAATTAAATAGCGCAAAATGTAACAACGAAAAAATACGTTATTACATTTTGTGTTAACCCAACGCAAAATGTAATAATATAAAAAAGTTTGCTGTTACATTTTGCGTTATTACATTTTGCGTTGATATCGACGCAAAATGTAATAACACAAAATGTTATAAATCCCAGTTTATTACATTTTGCGTTGTTATTACATTTTGCGTTGTAACAAAGCTACTTCTTGGAAAAGAGGGTTGAATCTAGTATAATGAGTAATGACGCAGAAAATGAGGAGAAAAATCTTAATTAAGTTCGCATTTCAATGGAGAAGACAACTTCTAGGAAAAACTTTACATATAGTCGGTATACTTTTAATTGAAGCTTTAATTGATTTAAATGAGAACTATAGGGGAAAAATACCAACATTATTGCATAGGGTAACATGTATTCTGTTTTCTATTATCATTTTATTTGTTTACTTTTATTCAACAATCATATATGTGTTTAAACCATTAAAGTGATATCTACTTGAGTCTTCGTTATATAAGGTATGTCAGCCCAGTTTGAAATATGACTAATCAAAATTTAAAGGTGCTAAGACACAGATATGAACTTAATATTTTCTCAAATTTTCTGTATAATATCACGACTTATATATTGCAATAGCATTTCACACGAAAATATAATTAAAAACTTATTTTATCTTGAAATTATTGGAACTACGAATTCCGGGACGCGTTTGATTAACACATCTTTGCACTTACACAAATATTAACTTTATCCTTAATATTTAAGAAAAGAAGCGATTTTGTTACACATGTATGTATTAATGAAAAATATTACATCTATAATCCAGAAAATTCAGAGTAGAAATGTTCGAAAGCAAAACCAACTCACCAGTATTGTCAGTCCGTGCTCTGTGATGTGCACAGAGTTTAACAAATTGAACACACCCGTGAAACGTAAACTGTTTTTGTAAACAGGGCACGAGCTCTGTTATTGTTAATGTTTACGATTCACCGGGTGTATTCAATTGTCAAACTCTGCACACACCACTGAGAAACTGTGAGGGTTTTGCTTTCGAACATTTCTACTCTGAATTTTCTGGTTTATAGTTTTAATATTTTTCATTAATACACAACAAAATTGCCACTTTTCTTAAGTATTAAGAATAAAATTAAAATATGTGAAAGTGCAAGGATGTGTCGATCCAACGCGTCCAGAAATTCGAAGTTTTAATAACTTCGAGATGTAATAAGATTTTTATTATATTTTAGTATGAAATGCTATAGCAACATATGAGTCATGAAATTATACAGAAAATTTGAGAAAATATTTACTTCAAATCTGTGTCCAAGCACCTTTAAGGCCGAAAAGGGCGTAAATAGAACGGCGGCAAAATTTTCAAGTATATTCCATACATTTTTTTCTTTACTCCCCCCCCCCCCCCTCCCGATGAGATTATGAATTTCTGTGTAAATTCAATCGCGCATTAACGATTCATTCCAACAAGTAGGGCCCATGTCTGTCCACAATAGCAGACAGCATGCAGTTGGCTGTATTAGCAGGAGGCGGCTATCGTATAAGGAATTCCAAATTAATGTAAACCAGTGAGAAACCATTTTTTCTGAAACATTTTTCTAAACATGTGGTTTGATGATTATAGATAAATTAGATAATGTCAGAATATAACACGATGTCAATGCTTCTTTAACGGTGACAAATATGGTAAATTAAGGATCGCCAATCCCTGCGTAATTAGCTGTAACACGCGTAGGGACATATATAGTTTTGGAATAACTCAAAGAACATATATTGAATGAGATTACTGATAATAAATTCCGATAAATTAATTATCGCCAGATTGACGTGTTTAGTTACAATATACATCATGTCACAGAAAAAAGTTTGTTTTGCTGAATGTAATACGTGACTTAACTCATAAAATGTATGTTAACTTACTACTGAAGTATGTCTTTACTATAAACAAAAAATTAAAACTCCACCGCAAATCTCACCTTCGCAACAAGACAATCATCGTGGTAATTCAAGACATTCCAGACTTTTAGAAAAACTTTCCTAGGAGAACTTTTCGGATAGGATGCATATTTCTCGGGCATACATGTACCAGAATTTTTGTAGTCCTTTAATAAGGCCTTCTCCCGGTAGTAACTAGCCAAGCGGTTCAAACAACAGCGCTCCAGTTTTTCGTGAGAAATCTCCCAGAAATCTAGTTCCTCCTTGAACTCCTCTGGACATGTGGAGATTGGCATATGAAGAATCCCGGTCAAGTGAAAATCCAGAATAGCTTCAAAGGCTTTTTTCGGTCGGTTTATGATAATTCTTTCGCTTGGGTACTCTCGCACCCATTCCCTGATTTTTTCACAGTGTCCCTCTAAAATATCTTCAATGGAAAAACAGTATTTTTGTCCTCTGATGTATACGAACAATTCGTTTACCATCTCGTTTTTGTACTAAATCGCGTTTGCTAAATTCAACTGAAGTAATAAAGTTATTATCTGTATTGCATTGGATCAGATGTTGGCAAACACGTTTCCATGGATATATTGGGTGCGAAAAGACTGGTTTAAATTTCCTCCAATCATATTTTTCCCCAAAAAAAAACCGTTTTTTCCAATATATATATTTTTTAATTTTTCCTATCGTTCGTTCTTGTTATTTCAATTTTTTTTCTAAATTGACAATTGTCATCAAAACTTTAAATGTCATTGATCTCGTAGATTCTTTTATTTTTAAAGTTGTCGCTAAAAAAAATTACTCTCAAACGAAAACAAAAGAACAACCAAAAAATTATGCAAGAATATCAAATTATATATATATATTTTTTAAAAAGTGGCTTTTGGATCCAAGTAGAAAAGTATCAACTTAATGAACAAAACATATCGTAGAGGTGAATGTATAAAGCAAACATTTAACTCCGATCTCTCGGGTTACATGAAATAAAAAATGCTCTGTCGACTCAAGTTTATGTTAGCATCCTCGGGGAATGGCCAATCTTAGACCAAATAATAAATATCCTCTTTTTTTCAGTGAATTTTAGGTATTATAAAGCAAATATTTATGAATTCCTTTTATGTTGTGGAAAATCGATAGAGGTGTTATAGCATAGAATATAAATTGTGGCGTTGGAATTACTTGTAGTCAGAAATGGACCGGCTCCACCTTTAATTAATCGTTCATCGAAACCAGTAGTCTCTGATGATACTGTAGCTCTACTGGTTTGTATTTATAATAAAGAGACAAATGTAGTACCTACGACCTGAAGCACTTATTTTTAAGTCTATACTTACAGGCTTTGTATCAACTTTTATTGAAATCAAATTGAAACTGAAGATTTTCACTTACTTTTTTTTAATAGCTATGGCAACAGAATAAATAGAATACCGAGCTTGACTTAGCCTACTTTTGTACCAAGAAATCAGACCAAAACTGTAGGAGAAGCGGTTTGAACGAAATTCACAAATTCTATTTTTAGCAACCATCGGAACACAGTTCATCGAGATCAAAAATCGATATACAAAATTGTACATAAGAAGTGTACTTGTGTATCAAGTTTTATTGGAATCGGAACAAAATTGTACAAGAAGAAGCGTTTTGAAATAATATCAAGCAAATTCGTATTTTAAGGAACCCTGATTTTAACCCCTACACAGCTTTGTGTACATTGACGTAGTAAAGTTTGATTTAAAAAAAAATTCGAACCAAAATTGCAGGGTGAGCCTTCTGAAAGGAAATTTACCATGGCAAATGTTCCTCGATAATTTTTTTTTTTAAAATTAGATATCTCTCTGTAGTCTTAATATCTACAAAGTTTCATTAGAATCAAAATAAATATGTTGAGTAGTACTGTTTTCAGTTTTTTGAAAGAATTTCAGAGAAATATGCAGCTTTAGTAACCTTGGCAAAACCATTTACATGCAGTTATCTTAGTCTGAAGTGTATACCAAATTTCATCGAAATCTAGCAAAAATATACTAGGGGTGATCAAAAAGTTCGCGAACTAATTGCATTACTTCTAAATTAGGTTTCAGACAGTGTGTATTTAAGAAATAAATAACAAGTTTAAAAACTTCAATACTTTTTAAAGTAGTCCTCTCCGGTTTCAATAACATCTGCCACCGTTCTGCCCATGCGCGAAACACGTGGTCCAGGCGGTTACGTGACATGCTCTTTTGCGTTCTGTTCACAGCAGCAAAAAGATTTTTCCGAGTCTTATAATTATTATCATGCAGGTTATTTTTTGATAACAAGAATAGTCTTTTTGTCACAAATGGCCAAATCTGGGCAATAGGATGGGTGGATAAGGATATCATCCACCAGAATGAGCATGGTGACCATCACAATCTGACTCCTCTCTTGAATGCGTCGTTTTTTAAATGTGAATCAAGTATAGGCGCGTTTCTTTATTATATCTGATATGTTTAAAATCTAAAGTAGATGATATTTTAGGAATTTAATAATTATTTTATTGTTAAGATATTGAACTACTTTTCTAACTGTAACTTGGCGATCTTTCATAACAGATTGCTCAACTACGGATACATCTCTTTCCCAGCATACTTTCAATGGGCACCAGAGCAAACATCATTTTTAACCATCTCCCTTCCTCACTAAAACAATCATCCAATTAAACTTTCTGCAAGTTCCTTGTCTTCATAAACATTGTACAAATTCTTATATGCCGCTGCAAAGGAATTTACAAGATGTACGTTAAACTTTACAGCCGTTCCATGCTCGAGTAAAACCGAGTCACCCATTTTTTTGTCACAAGTCATCTACCTATTGACGTCATTTTCACATTGTATCGTCATAAACATGGACCAAAACATTTCTTAATTTATGACTATTTGTGTGCCAAATTTGATTCTGATCTCAATTGTGGTTTTGTAAATATAGAAATAGTTCGCGAACTTTTTGATCACCCCTCGTATACTAGGAGCGTTTTGAAAGAATGTCATAGAAATTTCTATTTTTGTAACCACGACAACACTGGTAATCGAAATCAAAAATCGTTATGTAGAATTATTTACTGTAGTCTACTTGTGTACCAGAATTTAAAGGACCAAATCTTTCGATTTTTTTTAAACAAACGGACACTTTACCATCATACGTGTATAAGCTCTACGACTAGTAGAACTAAAAATATGTCAAGCCCGTCACGTTATCCAAAAAACAACCCTGAAAGCGTTCACACAAACATCAATCTTCAATGCGGGTTTGGTTCATGTACAGCTGTATATAAGCTTAAAATATATTTATCAAGGGATGCACCCTTAAATAACCCACATGTTATAAGACTAAATTGTATGCTTCCCTGTTTATCAAATCTGTGAAACTCGGCAACGACAACTCTTGATAGATAATGCATACCAAGTACATGTACATGTATATCCCAATTTGCACTCAAATATTCAAATAATGACTAGAAGTATGTACTTCTAGATGAACGATTTCAAACAAGGCTTGAGAACGGATAATTTTGGCCGAGATTCGGCTCGGCTGGATCCTTCACAGGTTTCAGTGAAGGCATCAGTTCAAGGAATCTCAACCGAGTTAAGAGAAAGGATTCTACCTGCCAAGTTTCTTCTCTTTTGCTGATAGAGATGAGGTCTTTCAACTTTATCTATAGATGCTCTGCACACATAATGGAATTTTATACACAAACATTACCTTTCTTTTTTCAACAAGAGGTTGTCTTACTGCAGCTTCACACAACAGCACATTGCAGAAGGAACAACAGTTCATTAAATAATGATAAAGATCTATTATTTATTGCTCAACATACTGACCAAAGTAACATGTCAAATAGCTGACCATGTAAACAGCATAGATTTTATGACTCAATTTCATAGAAATTATATACATCTCACAAGAAAAAAAAACATATTGAGAAAAATATAACAAAAATTGTATGTATTGTACAACGTAAGAGAGATGAAATGTTTAATGTAGCTACATCTGCATCAAAGTGTTAGCATTTTAGTAAAGTTAAGAAAAGTTATTGATATATATTTTAAGTCATCATTCTAAAAAAGTACTTTTGTTCAAAACACAAAGTTGGCAATTACTTCAAAATTTCACTTTGCTCATCCTTCAAGCATGTACAGAATAAACAACTAGTGGATATATCTGTGCAATAAAAACCACATTTGGTTTTTAATCAATTATGGCATTTCTGACTAGTACACTACATGAAATATTTCCAAGAAATAAGCAAATATACATTTCATCATGTACAAAATTGTGCAAAGAATGACATTTCAAATGTTATTTGTCATCTTTAAATAAAAAACAAACATATATCTTTCAAAAATAAAAGAATGACAAATTTTCTCACTTTTAGTTTAAATAATTTGAGAGCTAAAAGTAACCATTTCATTATCAGATAAGGATACAGAGTCAAGTTTTAGTGTAAGATGGTGTTCAAACAAAAAAACTGTATTTTTCTAGCTTACACTACTAAACATGTGAATTAATTAGACAAATCTGAGCCATTTCCACCACTTCTCTTTACACACTTATAAACAGTACATATAGACACAACACTTTCAATGCTTCCGCTTAGAGATTCTAACTATATATAACTACCTAACTATACATCATAACTTTTGTCAATTTCCAAAATCACTGTCATAGTTAAGGAGGGAAAAAAACTACTCCCAGTGTCACCAAGGGACTTTCCCAAGAAACAAAATATAGCAAGAGAAATTAGTAACTAGTTAGAATATAACTCCTTCTCAGAAACAACTGTTTATTTCAAAATGAAAACTTAAAAATATGAATCTTCTGAACCAACAGATATAACTTCTCAAAGTCTTTACACTAAATAGTTTACTTATATTTTTTTTTTAATCAAGTAAACCATAGTTAGGGGCTCCAATGTGCCTTGTGTATTGGTAGGAGTACTTCCATTCAATAAGAAATGTGACAACAGAATAAATATGCCAACATTATTACAAGCAACATGTTAAAAAATTATCTGTGAATGCCTCCATTGACTTGGTGGGAAAGTTGTAAATGGTTGAGGGAAAAAAAACATATTTTTAAAATCATATTAATGCTGCATCAATTATCACAAAATAGTAAATGTACATAAAAATGGCATGCCTCTAAAATATTTTAACACAACTGAACATAAAAAATTCTCATAAATGCGATAAAAAAATGTTTGGTCTAGATCCATTGGCTATTTTTATCTAATTATGCATTACAGTTTGTGCATTTCACAATTACAAAAAACAGTATTGCTGTTATATCATTTTAAATATAACAAGTATTTAAGATGAGCTTTCCTCTAGCAAAGAGTCTGAGTGGTCAAATACTGATGCTGGTTTAACATTGCAACTAGCCAAAATCCAAGATCCAACAAATTCTTGTTTTAACACTTGCTTGTTGTGGCTCTTGCATGCATTTATCTTTCATTTACTTTTTAAATGCAAAAACACAATATTTTTCTTGCTATATGACTGGTCTACTGGGCACCTTCTTTTCTGTGTCCCAAGATGGTTACAATTCATTTGTAACTGGTATCAATTAAAACAAAATCACCCAGTGTTTTGACCATAGATTGAATAAGGCCACGTTCAATTGCATCAGTCACGTATGTTTTCATGCAATATTCTAAACAGTGCATATACACATATCCACTATTAATAAACCAGAAAAAAATAGCATTATAATCCCTGAAAGAAAAGTTTGTCTCTTCAAAAAAAAAATCTTACTGAGGACATTGGTAACATTTGTTCTTTACAAAAAAGTTTCTAATACACCAATTATAACAAAATGACACAATGTGCACCAGAATACCAAAAATGTGTGCTGTGAATATGTTTTTGGATTTCTAGTACATTTGTGAATGAACTAATAATTTAAGGACAATATTAAGCAGACTAATCTTACAAGATAAAGAAAACTGGCCAAAATTCACCCCGAGATTCACACACCTCATAAACAATAAGACACATAACCAACACTGAACACAATGCTTACACAGAGATTTCAACATTGCTTAGTATGCTGTTGACCTTTATACACATATATACATGTGTACTTCAATCTATATATGTAATGGGTACAAGATAAAATTTATACAAAATAAAAATGCCTGTTTTAAAAAAAAAATCATTTGCTCATAAAAATGCAGCTCTACTGGTCAAATAAAGGTTAAACTTAACAGAAAACTTTATTTACAAAAGCAAATCTATCATATTCTGTTAATGTACATGTGCTTCAAATGTACATAATTTAAATTTTTGAAAATTTGACTTATAAATCAAATTTATAAATGGGGGGGGGGGGGGGTGAGGTTGGATATTAATGGAGATTTTGAAATAAATGTACCACTTTCCATAAAGAACTGATAGGTAATATATATTTTCTTGTTTTTTATGAATATTTCAATTTTAATAATAAGGTCATCCAAGTCTCAAATCAAACATTGTGATACCAGTTCATGTTGCTGACTTTAAATGCCCTTACACAACAGACAGACACTTTCAACAACATATGATTAGTAGTGGTACTTGTCCATTATAAATTCATTATATTTCATCATAAGATAAAATCATCAACTGTAACAATAAATACAATATTTGTACAATATACAAAAACAATCAAAAATACAAACCAGAGAATACGATTGTAAACAAATGAAGTGGTTAGTTAAAATATTCAGCAGAACATTGCACAACCCTTTTTACTTCAGCATCAAGAAAACCTACTTGTCAAGGTGCAACTTGTTCACATGAAAAAAAAAACCCTGAAATTTTACTTTTCATTTTATAACAGCACTGATTTGGCATTACTATGCACTGATCCAAACACTGAATCATTCTTGGCAGTATGGTTTGATTTTCAGCAGACAGATATGAACACAAAACTACAATAACAGCATTAATTCAGAAACTGAGTCCTCAAGTTCTATAGTGGTGTAAGAGTCTTGTGATGTGGGGGTCATGATGGGACACAGGTAGGGGAGGTAATGGTCTATGCAACATGAATTCATTATCGTCATGTCGATAATGAACGTTCCTCACCACCACGTTTAAGTGATCCTGTTCACTCTCAACACTTTCACTGGCAGATTTAACACCGTTATATTTTCCCTTACCCTCATCAAAATGTCTTTTCTCTTTCCAACAGAGAATTCTGTGGTCCCTTGCCTGTAAGATGATAAAAATGACCCCAAACAACAAGATGGCAGAGGTGCATAGGATGATGACCCAGACAAAGAAACTCAGCATATCTGGGTCCAAGAAATTCATGATTAATTTCTTGCGACATAAGTTGTCTCGAAGCTCATAACCCTTCTTGCACTGAAAGCAGTCCTCTAGTTCAGGACCTTTGCACGTCTTGCAAGCCTCATTACATGGGTTACAAGTCCCATGGCGAAAAAACATGGTCTCTTTTTTGGCTTTTTTTGAGCTGTTTTTTCTTGACATGACCGTTTCCATGTCACCATAAAAATATTCAGGGCAAGTTGCAACACACTCATCCTTGTGCTTGTAGAATCCAATTTTACATTCTGAAACAAAGAATAAAATTTTTAAACATTTCTGATGCATAAGTACTCGAAGGGACAAGTACACTAAAACTCTTCGTACACTCAAAAGTCACATCCAACTTCCTCTCATATTCAAATCATTTCCTTACCCTATAAGTTCTACAATACGTGAACCAAATGCTATCAAACTTTTCATATTATGGACTGAGTGCATAATGCACTGCTTTAATCAAAACATCACTGAATTAAAATTTACAATAAGTAACATCACAGAAAATACACATATACAAACCAAAGCATGTGCCCTCTGGACATTTATTTGCCTGCTTGGAAAACACTGGTTGAGAAATATTTTGGCTCTGGGGGTGTTTGTCTGTTCCATAAATTGTCATTTTCCAATCCTTTAATTCAGCTGTAACAAAAATATCCAGCATTCATTCAAAGAAATGAAAATACTCATAAAGATATACTGTAGTATGCATGTCATTCTTCATAAGATTTATGAAAGATGATTTATAAAATGATCTACACTAACAATATCTATAACTGTCTCTAAAGCTTTGGACACAGCCATTTAGCATGGTTTTATACTGTATCACAACTGGACAAGTGAAACTTATTAAGAACATCATGCACACATAAACTACATAAAACAACTACATCAATGGGATGGAATTCAGATAACTTCAGTTTTTATGATATGAACTAATGATTTTCTTCACTCTGATTGGCTGAAATACCATTATCCAGACAAAAAAAATTGATACTGTAAACCATCTATTAAAACTGACAACTTTTATTTGTTTATATTCATCAGCCTGAAATTCATCTGCGGCTATTAGATTTTGGGACTGATGAAAAATTCTACATGAAAACCACAAGTAAATAGATAGTTTGAAACAAGAAATATTCCAGAAGGAAAAGAAAGCACTAAAACTTGTTGATATTTCTTGCACACAAATAAAGTTGGTTTACAGTATTATATGTACCCCTGCACTATTTTCTGACTATTAAACATTGCTCAAGAGCCTTGCATGTAATAGTGAAATTATTCCTGGTTGTTTGATTATTAATGTTAAATAAACAGCATAATGACAAGACACTTTATGCAGTACTTTCTGATTTTCGTATCATTCTTCATGCAGGTAATTGATGAGAAAATGGTCAACAAATCAATGTGTTCATATAATAAAATATTCATTGACTGTATTTGGTCAATACAATTATTTGGCCACGGCTCTCATAAACAATATTAACCCAAGCCTTTGAATGTGTGAATATTGTTCTTGTTGAGTATAGCTAAATGACTGTTTTGACCTCGTACAAGTCAACAGCTGTATCATAATTGTAGGGTATCTCTTTCTCTCTCTCTCTCTCTCTCCAGAAAGTGAAAGAAAGATAATTTAAGATTGCTTCTTGCCTTACTGTGAAAAGTTTTAAATAACTCAATGTGTAAAAAAGATGACATAAATTACCTCCTTAAACAAAAGAGCTAGTGTACAGTATGAGATGTTATTTGTTCATATACCAAGCATTAATATGCACTACCTAGTAACAAATACACTCCTTACAATAGAATTTGGTGTGATATAAACCCTAAATTTTTTTTAAAAGTGTAATATTTGTGGTGCATTATATATATATTTGAGAAGGTGTGAATAGGCAATTAAGAGAGTAAAATGACTTCTCTGTAACTTGAACTGATGGATATTTTATTGGATGAATTTTACTGGGAAATATCAAGCATTATCATTAGATTTTTGCAGGTAAAGAAATAATACGAGAATGTATATGATAAAAAAGATTAAAATCTTTAGAAATATATATATTTAGATGTGTTTTAAATGGGACTATATATGTAAAATCATGACCTCTGAAGAGTAACAATTTAACACTGTGCTACAGATTACATGGGTTGTTTTTTTTTTAATCATCTTTCTACAGTAAACACTCTTGTCATGTTCACACTTTCTATATTAAACTCACACCTCCCTGTTGGTGACAAGCCTGGGCAATGAACTTTCAGCATTTTAACAGAATTAGAAGTTGACACTTATACATTCAACCTGCAGCATTTCAATTCAACATTATAGGTAGAGGTTTACATAATAAGGTTGCACTTTCAATTTTCCTCTCCCCTAGTTGCCATTTTTGATGCCCCACCCATCTAACAATGACAGAAAATAACATAATGTGTGATTACTTTCTTAAATGCCTAGTTATCCCTACTTTATTTAATATCAAAATGTTTTTCCAGACAATAGCTTAATATTGGTAGAACATGTAGTTAAGAAAGAGCAAAAGTCTTTAATTGTAGTTATTATACGGAATGATAAAGGATATTTCCAATTTCCCAAAAAAACACAAAACGAAATTTTTTTTTTTTAAATTTTGTTGGAAAAGAAAAGTAACATTGTATACAACTCCACTGAAAAGCATGAAACCACTATCAAACATTAACTTCTAACATCTATTTAACAAATTTGAAGATGCAATACCACTTCATTTGTAAGTTATTATTATTAAGCTACCATGCATCCATATGCTGTCATGCACTTTGAATGCATTTCACTTTCTGAAACTTCATTAGCATTTGTTTCAGTGCATATGCAAGCTACAAAAAAAGGATGTAAACATATCTGTCTCTGACGAAATAAAATTAAGGAGAGTTGAGAGATATATAGGACCACAGTGAAGTTGTAGAACTAAAACTGACAACATCTCAGAGAGGTTGGGCATGCAACAGACAGTATGGCTTGCCTTCCGAGAGATTAGACCGCACCATCCTCAAATATTCACCAGTAGACATGTTGTTTTTCTTGGCCAAAGTCTCAAAAATGCAAATGTGTTTCTCATGCGATGGATGGTTGCCATAGTAATACTCATAGTCAGTGTTGATTTGTTTAGGGTATGTTATTGGACGATTCCTGTTCCCATAATAACGGGAATGGTGTCCCCTGATTTTATTGACTTCAGGGTTAGGTAATGGAGGAAACCCACCCTCTTTATTGTGCCGCTTATGGAGACTGTTCCTGTCGGCAGCCGTTGTGGTGCTGGTGGTGGTCTTGGGCATGTCCTGGGGGTGGACTTCTGTCCCATACAACACAAGAACCCAGTCTTTCATCTCTGCCCATCTGACTGCAACAGAACATGTATTAAAACACACTTCAGAGAGTAAGTATCTGGCTCAGTGTCCATTTTATCTCTCTCATTTGTTGGCCAGCAAAACAAAATCCATACACAAGATCAGTTTGGTATATATATAAAAAATCCCTTAAATTTCACCTAAAATTTGTATAAAGCTATTGATTTAAATAAAGTAAGTCTAACCAAAACACTCCGAGATATCCTAAACAGAATATGTATATAAATTCTTATTTATGCCCTTACTATTTCTTCAATTTTACTATTTTCATTACACAATAAAGACACTGAAAAAAGAAAAGTGTAGTTTATAATGAAAAAGTAATACAATCTGTACAAGGATTAATAACTAAGACTTTGAAACAGCAAAAACCATATGAAAATAAACATAAGCAATATCAAAGCTGTAAACCGTATATTTAAATCAAAATACAAAACTAGAGTTGTCCTATTAGGATATGCACTTCAGATTCAGGACCGTTATTCAAGGTCTGCCAAAAAAAAAAACCAACAAACAAACAAAAAACAAAACAATTTTACCTTTTTACACTTGGGACAATAATTTTCTTTCAAGCCTTACTAATCATGAACTAGCTTAATTTATTACTTCTATTCAGAACCATGACATACCAGCTGGTACCCAGAATGAAAAGATGCTTTTGCCCACCTGATCTTGGCACCAGATCATGCCGTATTCTTTGTTCATTAGCATGCTTCAAGTACAACACTCTTATTGTTTCCATTATAAGTTTATGCTTCAAACAATGGAATGGACAAACATATGTACAAAATGGTTCTTTTATCCGTAGAACTTTGTTTTTGGAAGTAAGAAAATGTACTACGTAAATAACAAGACTGATTTATTTCTATTAATTACATTTAAAGAAAGCATCATAAAGAAAATCTGAAATAATAAGAATATATAACAGAAAAATAAGGCAAGCAGAAAAAAGGAGACTCTTACAAAACATACAGCAAACTTTTCATGCATTAGTACCCAAAACAGATGGCCAATATATTTTTCCCTGTAAATTTAACAAATTTAAAAAAAGATATATATTGCAATTTTCACACTGGATATTTTTCAAAAGTGTTCTGAAAATGTCTCTACTCAAAAACAAGGGAAAAACTTATTTATCTACATATTATCTCTGTTATAATTTACTACCCAGAAGGAAAAAAAATGCCCTGCATTTCAGTATAAGCTAATTGTAATATTTTGCTGCAGTTTCCATCAAAATAGTTTGTATCAGTACTTTGATTTGGGAGGATTGAAATGGATTATAACAAGTTGATTTCCCATGTCAACTTTGGTTTCACTATGCTTGACTCCTTGACAATTTTTTCACCAAAAAAAATGGATGTTCTACAAGCATTGTTAACAACTTCTGAACACAATTACTTAGCCTACCTCTGAGAGCCTAGCAAAAACAAAAAAAAAGAAAATCTTAAATCCTTTATTGTTTGTAGACTTATAATTTTGTTTTGAATATGAAGAATATTGTTAAACATTCCAGTCAAACCAAGCTTTCCCAAAAAAAAAAATTCTGGTTTTCTAACAAACATTTTATATTAGCTAGGGCTGGGTATCGGTGGGGAATTTCGTATTGCGATATATTGCGATATTTGGAACTGTATTGGGATATGTATTGCAATATTTCGAATGACAGATAAAATGCATTTTTCTTATTTTATTCACCTTTATTTATAAGCAGAGTTATTTAAAACTTTCATGAATATGGTGTAACAAAAAAGTTCTAGTTGATTTCACTACAGTTTGTCAACGAAATGCAACCATACAACAGAAACCTTTACCATTTGGTACTGTTTGGCATGATTGAAAACGTTTCTGACATCTTAAATTTCATATTTACTTTATAAATCTAAAACCCAAGCATTTTGACGGTATATCGGTACAGGAAAACAAATCGGAATATGATATTTTTTTGATAACGAACCGCAATATACCAGAATATCGAGCTCTATTTTATATGTATTATTTCCAAATTTTAAGGGTACAAAAGCAATTTTACCAAATCTTATTTAAAAAAGGAAATAAAAATGTTTTTTTTCCAGAATATTTGCTTAGTATTCAGATTTCCCACTGCTTAACTGCATCCAGAGAAATAACTTATTTTATTTTTATCATTTCAATTTCTGGAGATTACCTCTAGTTTTTTTTTCAATAGTTAATTTTTATTTTTCTGGAAAGTGATTAAAAAACAAAAATTATAGAAATGTAATAAATTTTCAAACGTATGACCAGAAAAGTCCCACTCTGGGGCCTGAACCTAGCTGCAGAACTGTAGCTCTCCGAAAAAAAAATATTGACAGACCAGAGAGCTAGTGCCACTCATAGAAAAAATTGTATATTTATTGCGCACAAAAAATTGTGCTCGGTTATGGATTTATTTCTCTGTATATATAAACTGCCATCTCAAAATATTACTAACCGGCTGTTACGAAGATATTATTTTACTATTTCCACAACAAAACATTCCCTGGAACCTTTGGAAATAGTCCTACTGGTCCTGAAATGAAGACCATCGGAAATTTCGCTTATTTACACTGCCATTTTGGGTGGCAAGACAATGCCGTCCACAGTGCTTCATGCAGATGTAAACTACAACAGTAGTTGATAGAGGTCTAAGGAATTTCTTGAGATCCAGTTTTTGTGTAGATGAGGTAAGAATTTAGAGAAATAAAACAGGAATCGAGCGCAATTTTTTGTGCACAGTAAATATAGTTTTCTCTATGGGTGGCACTGTAGCTCTTCGGTCTGTCAATATTTTTTTTTCGGAGACCTACAGTTATGCAGCTAGCCTGAACCCTGTTATGGTAGATGGCTAACTGCTCTTATACTGTAGATCACTTAATTTTCATGACACTTTATTTTCTCAAATTTGTTCCTTGGTATTTAAAAGCAAGACAGAAGTCATGAATTTTGGTCATTGCTCTGTATAATCTTTAATAAATTTTTCAAAGGAATTTTTGTGAGCAGACAGTCTCATTTAATTACATGAAAAAAAAAAGTTCTAGCGAATAAAAAGTGATTTACAGTAATCATGCAAACCTTATTCCTGCTAAAAGTCCATGGATATGATTACTGTATACAGGGAAATTTTCACCCCACTCACAGGTGGGCGAGTTTAAAATTGGGAGAATTCAAAGAACACAGTATAATTTCTTCAACAGAACTGTGACTAGGTGAATTTAAAAGGGGGCAAAATTGTTTGCAAATGTGAAAAGGTGAAAATAATCCTGTATATAGTGGTTTCATTAAATGACCAACTTAACCCCACCCTGAGACCTACCTATGGTCATGTCTTTTACAATTTTGATTGATATCAGTCAAGAAAATTTTCAAAGAAGTTTTTTCTATATTCACCAACTTAGCCCAATTTTTGCTTCCCTTTATCCATTTATCCTATAGAATAAAACTGGTTGAAATAGTCCAGCCATTTCAGAGAAGAGGCTAAATATGATCAAAAGTTCACAGATAATGCATGACAACAGATGAGAATAGGTAGCAATGGGTTCCCTAAGTGACTAAGGTGGCTTAAAACTGAAATCCTAGTTTTGTTACAAGTATACCCAGTGTTAATTCTGAAAGATAAAATATTTGTGTATGTGTGTGTGGATGAATGTATATCTCTATGTGGGTTGCATATGTATGTTTATGAATTGCACTATGTGACAAAATATTTTTTTTTTTTAAATTATATCTACAAAAAATATGTCACTCCTCCTGTCAACAAGAAAACATTCCAGTAACAAACAAGATGTTAATATAAAAATGAAGTGGTATGTAAAGTTCATGCTCTTTAAATAAAAAAAAAGAAGAAATGAACCAACATACTCCAGTGTTTCCACACTAAGTGACTAAAATTAAAGGAAGTGTTCAGCCAAGAAAGCAGTTCATTCTGTTACACTGGATACTTACATGAGCTTGCTCCATTCTCTATCTGAAGGAACCAGGTACCCTCTGCTTCCTCCCCCCAATTGTGCGTAGTCATGAAGGCCCAGTTGTTGAAGCCCTCCCGAGATATGTCTCGTGCACGTCGAGCTAAGAGAGTAGATTTAGTGTTTCTTGGTGATGTAAGGTAGATCTCTATCTCCCCTCGCCTGGCTGCAGTGAGGGTTATTCTGGCCTGGACGTGCTCAACATACTTCACGTAATTGTTGGTACCCTTACATCCATCGGTAAACAAGGAAACTACCATCTTGCCATTCATTGGAATTTGCCTACATAAGATAATAGTATTTAGTTATCTGTCTAACATAAGAATGAACAATCTGAAGTAATTTACATAACATTAAAGTTTTGGAAGAGTTGTGATAGAACCACTGTTTATCAAAAATAGAGACAAGAGACGTTCACCCAATACAAATTTAAACTTTCCAAGCTTAGCATTAGAAAGTAAAATCAATAAATCATCAAGAGATAAAGGTATTCTAAAACTCAAAACCCTTAATGTCAAACACTGATTCACTCAATTTAAGACATGATGGAACTGCTGCTTTAAATGCAAGGCATCTTAACAGGATAAATGTTTACTTGTTGCGTTCCTGGGAGCGGATCTCACAGATGTGCTGGGGTGGAACGGTGGTCCAGTTGCGAGCAAGACGTACCATGGCCCCAGCATCCATCAGACCAAATCCAAACGAATGGCTAACTAAAAAAACATTGGGACATTTCTTTGAGTTATCTCCCTTTGGCCATACAACACACTGTTTCTCTAATCAAAGCTAGTTTCAAAATTTGTCTAAGTGTCATCATGAAAAATTGAATAAAAAACAAACATCCTAATAAATTAATTTTGCTCATTTCTTACCAAGTCTGCCGACACCATTAGTTGTCCAATCTGGGGCATCCAGATTTGCCTTGCGTGCTGTCATGACAACAATGTGCTGCATGTCACGCCAGGTTAAACTTGGACTTTTTAAATGAAAGACTGTGTGTTAATCCTCAGAAATATAATAATGACATTTAACAATTGTATTTCCTGTTTGATATTATCATCCAATTATTTTTTGGTCAAATCAATGCTGCAGTATATACAAAAGTAATAAAAAAAAGTATCACATTTTTGAAGCTGATATACATGTACACAACTCAATTTGTTCTTATATTCAACTGCAGCCTTTTTTCTAATCTGTAGATTTACATTGAAGTTTAAACATTAGTTGTTGGACATACTTTGCCTCCAGGGCAAGGGCACAAATCCCTGCTGCCAAGGGAGCACTTGCTGAGGTCCCCGTGTGATTGACGGTGCACAACTTTCTCAAATCTGTGGTCACCTACAACATATTTGAAAACAAGAAATAGTATATACAATCAAGCCACAGTAATCTGGAGGCCAATTATCTTAACATCTCACCTTCCACAAGAATAATGTGTGGAAGAAATTTACATCTGTATGTAAAAATTATTAAGGGTACATTTCATACAGAAATGTGGATGGTTCATTAATCCATGCAATTTGCCTGGGAACACAAATGTCCAGATAATCAAGGCTTGCTTTTATACTTTCTTAGATAAGTAACTGATGAGAAGTATATCTAAATCTTGAATATGACTGTGTCCACAAAAATTAAGTAACTATTTCCAGCACAACATGGCAGATTTCTTTTAAAATTAAAGAAGTCTAAAACTCACACATATAAAATATATCCTATATTCTAGTTTCAACTGATCTCCTTAATGACTTACTATCTGTCGTTCACCCCCTGATCCACTGCTGTAGGTGGTAGCTAGAGTGGAAGAACAGGCCTCTGAATACCAGGGAATATTACCAAACTCAGTGGCACTGCTGATAGAGAGGGTGTAGATACTGTTTGTGTAGCCATCACAATTACAACTGTCCCCATCACGACCCCCATTACCTGATGCCCACACAAAGATTGAACCCAAACCACCTCGGCCCTGCAAAAATAAACTTATGATTTCTCAATCCTGCAGTAACTTCTCGTTTACTTTGTCAGTTTTATTTTTTGGTCAGATTATCTTTTTAGAGTTTTTTCAAGAGGACAGAGTAAGACCTTTGTAATTCCATCATAGAAAGCTTTCCTGGCCAGTGTTGCGGGACCATCTACTGTTCGACCATCATCATCTGGACCCCACGAGGCACTATAAATATCTATGTGGTTATTCCTGAGACTAAGAGACTGAGCTTCAACAGAGTCTGTCACATCACCATCCAACATACGCACGCCTATCAAACAGAAGAATATGTGGTTAAACAAAGTAAAATGGGGTCTGAAATACCAACTGACAAATTCCTAAATCAACTGGATTTTCAAATCTAATGTTGATCTTATCTTCTTGAATATGATTTTTTTTTCTATCTCAAAAACAGAAAAAAAGATCAAGGTGTGTAAATACAAATGGATGAAAAAACAAGAAGTCTGTGAGCGAATGCTCACTAGTAATACCCCCGCTCTGATGTGAATATACCCTCTCATGTTGACATCAAATTCATACAAAAATGAATCCCACCATTTGGCATGCCTAAACAAAGATTGTGCTAAAATTTCAAGCATCTTTGCTGAGTAGTTGCCGAGAAAACTGTGACAGAAATTTGGTATGGACAGACGCACGGATAAACTGGAAGTTGACGTCACATTTGAACAAAAATGAACCCCACCATATGGCATGCCTAAACAAAGGTTGTACTAAAATTTAAATCATCTGTGTTGCGTAGTTGCTGCGAAAACTGCAACGAAAATTTATTATGGACAGACACACGGACACACAGACAGCTAGACAGACACACATAGGTAAAACAGTATACCCCCCTCTCCTTCAGAGCGGGGGTATAAATATTCATATATATCCCTAGAGCTATGTCTCAAGGACACCAAAATCTATGAAATTCTTAATTTTCTACTGAACAGTCATAAGTCTGCTTACCTCCAATCCTTGCATTATAAGCCACCCCAACCCCACATATCCCATTATCTCCCTTGGCAGCCACTTCTCCTGCACATCTGGTGCCATGCCTACAATGGGAGAATTCACTAAATGAAAACTGCATAAAGGTTCATAAAAATTAATATTGAATTATGTTTTGTTGGACATAAGGATGGAGTCTGGGAAGTAAAAGTCAATGATTACACTAAATGTTTTTTAATAAAGACTTGACATTGTTAAATCTTATAATTACTAGTAAATCTGAAATTGTCATTTTTTAAAAATCCTAACACTATGTAGTGCAATGATTCTGTAAATGCAACTATTAAGAAATATTATGTTATTTTCAGCTGACATATATATATATATATAAGATCTCAAAAGTGACCTTGACTTCCAAAGGTAAACAAATTACAAATGCAGGGTCTGTCATAAATCTACACTGGGTTCACCATCTGATTGGATTTAGGCCACAGATGTTACTAGTTAAAGCATACAAACAGGTGTTCCCCCTACAGTTATAGCTCCACAACCACTGCTAATGTCTATGTGTTTGTACCAACATCTCTGATACACTACAAGTTCCTATTTTTCGGGAGGAAATCGATCAGACATTATCAGATAAAGTGGGATTCTTTTCTCCTGCTGTTACCAAATGTATGTTTTATAAGCATTTGATTCTAGGGCATGATATATATCTATCCTTAAAATAAATGTTTACTTCCAAGCCTTGATGCCTTGTCTGAAATTTCCACATCATGTCTACCACTGTTCAAATCAACAGACATTTATGGATCATCACCCCCCCCCCCCCTTCCAAAAAAACAAAAAACAAAAACAAAACAAACATTGCAATATTCACAACATTTAAAAGCATTTTGATAATAGTTAAAAAATATTTTTCATCATTATTTTTGTTTTCATTTTCTTTTCCATCTAGGTCAAATAAAATAAAAAAAATAATTTAAAAAAGATATGACCAATCTTCACATATCATAACAAATCTTTAAGATTTGTGTCATATCATGACAGTTATATTTAATTCCTATCAATTCTTCTAGAAAACTCTAAGGTGTTGCTTTAGCATCTTCATAATCAATAACAACTGCCAAACCATCCACTCTTTTATCTTCATTAACTTCCAAAAAAAACTCTTATGATTAAAAGTCACATATCTTATACAAATCAAACTTCTAGCACTTGTTTAAACAAATGACCCAAAAGCAATTAAAAGAAAAAAAAAATTCATTAATACAGATTCTGGGCAATGAATGGAAATCTCAAATAGTTCCTAAAGAGGGACAGGGAAGCATTTCAGAGTCTTGTAGAACAAATTAAGACGGAAGATAGTTGGTCAAATCAATACGGAGGACTGATCACATCATCAGAACACACAGAGAGGCAGCCATTACTGGAAACAGAGGAATCTGGACAGGAGTTCATTAAGAAGTTTTAATATTCCAGACATGCTAGGTTTTCAGAGCTGTAATTTTACATCCCACATGGCTTCATTTGCTTTATCCTAAATTTACACACAATTCTTGTCTGTTATATTGTTTCTACCAGGCTGTATTTAATATCAGATATATTATGCATATTGATGCAAAATTGCAAAACAATAACTATCCCTTATAAAGTATGGCTTCATCATGTTCACGGAAAGATTTTCATACCTGGAACACATTAATCATAAGGGTCTAATTTGGCCAAACTTTCAGATGATAGGAAATTTAAGTTTTATACAATAAATATACCTATATAAATTTTGAAGTTGGGCTTCTCTGTTTTATCACATTTCCATGCAATTTTCTTGAGAAGTAAAGACATCTCAAACTTCCTCACTTTTTGCAGTTGATTTTAACAGGTATTTGCTGCAATATGCTTTTAAGTTGAATTCATTCCAATACACTTTTAATAGACCAATTTTCTATTTAGAGAATTCATGAACTACAGACATATATTTTTCATTGGGGGATGTTTGAACAGTTAGAAAGCTAGTTTTCGGATTAATGAAATTATTTAGGGCTTAATATGGTAAGAAAAATGTGAAGTCTTAAACAAACTGCATTTTTTGAACACTGATTATACAATCACCTGTTTTCATTGGTGTAATCATAGTGAGGCTGTGGGTCTTCATCATGAGAGTTTACATCATAACTAGCATCAGCATCCTATAAAACAAAACACAACAGGGAAAATTTAAAAATGTGCTGTAAAGTCTCAGATAAGTCAAAAGTCTCAGGTACATGTAATGAGTCTTTATAGAAGAAAATACAACATAACAATAAAACAGCCTTCCTGCTAAATTTTTGTTTGAAATTCTTGAACTTCAAATATCTTTATGGAGTTCAACTCATCGCAGATTTTACTGCATTGTTTATGCAATAGTAAAACCAACCCTAGGTCAAAATTTTGAAGAAAAAATCTTTAGGTCTTCATCAAAAGCATACCAAATTCAGTCCATTAGTGGTTCCAGATTTTGCAGCATGGACATGATTTTTATCTCATTGCCAAGTGAAGCTGCATGAGCATTAAAATGTGTCCTTGTGTTCAAATCAGGACAAAGTTTAATACCTCAATATCTTAAATAACTCCAACCCACTATGTGTGTGAAGATTTAATGACTTCATTGCTTAGCAACCTTGATCTTTGACATTAAGAGTTCAAATTATAACACATTTATCCGTCTTTCAAATCAATAAACATGTACTCATTTTAATCATTAATAAAAGTTTCCAAACTTAATTCTTACAATTGGAGTGAGGAGGATCAAGGAAGGAAATGATTTATCATACAATATCCTTTGCCAATGCATGAGTTTTGTCTACAGTATCTTTTTTAACTTTGTATCTTGAACATCAACATTGCGAATACCACGGATTTGTCAAAGTGACTTGGAAGTCCCAACTACTTTTTCTAGATTTTTAACTTCAATATTTTGAATCTTCAGATTTCTCAAAGTACCATGTGCTAGAGTGACAGTGACCTTTTTACTATCAAACACACTCATCACTTCTCGGATTCCAATATGTGGATTTAGATGTCTTCTCTTCATTTCTCAACAACTTCATCGGACATCCAGAAACTTAACTTGCTGTAGACTGACCTTTCACATTTTTTTGGCAGGAACTCTCATTTTGAAACAGAAAACTGCACTTATCTCCTAAAAATTTTTGCACATTAACTTTAAAGTTTGTTGTCATAATTAAATGTGATCACAGATTTTAACAAGATTCAATACTTAGGGATTTTTTTTTTGTTTTGTTTTGGTTTTTTTTTGTTCCTTGTGCAAGGAACAAACACACTATTTATATATACATGTAAAGGCCATTGCAGAAAACAGGCAGTAGGTGTTACTATTTGAGAGCAACATCATGTATGTTTAATGAGCGGAGAAGCCTCTGAGTTCAATTACAGAGGTTCTGGATTAATAAACTACCTCTGGTTTCCACTCCCCCTCAACACTTTATCCATTACTCTTTCCACCACTAAGTATTTTTTGCTTTGCCTTCATTAATCTCCACAAACCATATTTCCCCATTACACAAGATCTGTATAATGCTCCCATGAGAACCAGATACACTCTCTGTAGAACAACATTAGCTCTTGCAAAATGAAATACATTTTTGGGTCAATGAAATTAGTCTAATTTGATAGGGCTAGAAAAAAAGTGTGGTTCCGGTAGCCTGACCAACCCTAACTTTACCTACTGACCCTACTACCCTTTATTCCAAACCCAGATTTTAAACCATACTTTTGTTCACTAGTAGTTTTCTCAGACTGCAAAAATGTGTTTCTCAAAGTACATGTGTTTAGATGCTATTCATATATAAGCATATATATGAATATATATATGAAGAAAAAAAATAACTGATGCTGTAAAGTAAAAAAAAAAAAAAGAGTTATTGCATACCAACCTACCATATTTTTTGGCACATACTGGTATATGTATAAATACATGTAACGCAGTGGCATAGACTGTGATGTCAAAACTAAGCAGTTGTGAGATGTCACAGCTTAGGAATTGTGTAGAAAAAAAAATAAGCAATAATTTGGAGAAATATTGGCTGTTTTAGTCAGAGTCAGGGTTTATTCAATCTTGATATTATAGAGAATATTTTCTCGAACACTCTTTGTGAAGGGGTGGAAAAATTTTTTTTTCACTGTGAAAATAACATTATTTTCAATAAAATAAATAAATTACAGTATTTCACTGTTGAAAATGTAATATTTACATTTCCAATGTCTTTGTCCGAGATAAAATTACAAATTGTAAAAATACTTTATTTCTACATAAATCTACTGGTTCACCGAAAGGCGCGGTTAAAAAAAATCACGTGCGGGGCGGGACAAATACAGACAGAAGCGGGGCTATTAGCACGGGAATTTGCAGAATCAGGAGCATGTAAATATAAGGAATAACTGTCAGATTTTTTGGATTCATGACGATGATCAATCGATTGGCTTGCGTGATAATTTTATGCATAAACGCCTTCGGCGTTTATGCAAATTATCACGCAAGCCACTCGATTGATCACATCATGAATCCAAAAAATAAGACAGTTATTCCTTAAATAAATATGCAGTTGAACTTTGTTACCTCAAACTTCAGTATCTCAAATACCAAGGATACGTCGAAGTGAGTTAAAGGTCCTAACCACCTTTTCTATCTATATTTTAACTTCAATTATCTAGAATCATCTAATATCTCGAAGTTTTTTCTTGGTTCCACTGGGTTTGATATATATTAGGAGGTTTACACAGAGTTACACATACATAGTTATCCATCAGATCAGGATGGTCCTTCTCTATGCCATCGTCCAGTATAGTGACCACCACGTTCCGACCAGTGACACCCTGCTCCCAGGCACTCTTAACATTCATATCCAGTCCACCACCTCTTATCTGAAAAAAACATCTTCATGAATTTCCAAAGAATATATTAATATAAATAAAGGAAAACATCTCTGTCAGAACAAACTTAGAAGAATGTCATAAATGACATAAATGGTCCAGGCTAAAAATACATGTACCAATATAATAACTAAAAGTGCGAGGCTGACAAAGTCTTCTGGAACTGTGGAGACATATCAGCAATTAATATTTACTTAATTAGTCAACAATATAAGATCCAGTTATAGACTTCATGGAATTTCTCTCGTTATCGCACAGATGTGCAAATTGTAATCCAAATGCTTCTTATAAATATATAATGAATTATGGGTTGTAAAAACAATCCTACTTCTTATTGTTGATTATCTCCATGTCAGAATCTGTGTTTGTATCTCATGCTGAAATGTCAGCTTGGAAAAGTGTAGTGGTTATCCCAGACATTTTATTTCCATCATGTACTTGTAAAAACCTCCTGACACAATGACACTTAATGTGTACTTTGTCAATTGGTATCTCTGTCCATTATCTATGATGGGGCAGAGAGTGTGAAACAAAGGTTTTCCATTAATATGATATGGGCAATTAGGAAAGTGCATATGTCACTCTGGGATCCATGGAAATGTCATATATATATATATATATATATATATATATATATATATATATATATATATATATATATATATATATATATATATATTTATAATCACGTTCCGCTTAGTTTACCTGTGAAATTCGGATTAACTGTTGTTGACAAGTTCCGAATAAACGGACCCTGAACCCGATGTATATAAACTACTAAAATATTTGTCAATAAACAATGAACGAAAGAATTGAACAATAATTAATTTATTTGAACTTTGTCAATTTGATTTATGTATTGTAATGACAAAGCGTTATATTGTATATGTTCTATATAGATACAACATTATTTAGTAATTTTACTGGTTAAAACCCACTAACTTACAAATTAGATATTGATTGTGACATTATTGGTATCTGATGTTTATATGTCATAACAACTTTTGTCTATAAAAGACAGCTGTTTTGTGTTTAGAAGTCAGTCTGCAGTAGGTAGCAACTCTGTATATTTCGGGTGTAAGACAGTGGTACGTACAAACAGTACCAAGTCTATGTATACAAAATCATTAGTGAAGAGTCATTTAGAGTAGAAACGTCCTGGATTGACCATTGGTTCGTCGTCTTTGTCTTTATCAAATAACGTTGTATAAATCAAGTTTATCATTGTGCTTATAACTGAACCATTTGATCGTCTTAATAAATATCATAAACTTTACAATGTGTTATTCATCACGGTTCTAGTGCAGATATTATAGTGAACTAAAATTTGGTCATTTTCCAATTATTTAGTGGACCAAAAATTGGTCATTATTCCGATTTTATATAAATTTTGTGGACAATCATTTCAACCTTGACCAGTTATGAGAAACCAACAGCAGCCCACGATTAACTGATTAAGTAATAACCTTATACCCTTGGTTTCATTTCTCTCTCTCTCTCTCTCTCTCTCTCTCTCTCTCTCTCTCTCTCTCTATATATATATATATATATATATATATAATCTTACATGTATTTAATATTTAAACAGAAACTTTTACATTTAGATGGGTTTCAGTATGCAAATTATTTATAAGTGTGCAGAAGTGCTAAATGTAGAAATATTTTGACTTTCAAATGAGCCTATTCTCTAACTGAAAAGATTACAATTTACTTAATAGTGTACAGCTATAAGTACATACTATTTGACTTCCACATTCCTTCTCCAAATTGAGAATGGATGATCTAGCAACATTAAACCTGTCTATAAATATTAGTAATACTTTATATACTAGGTATATATTATAACAATGTTTCATTTTCATCAATTTCAAAAGTTCCCCACACAGTTGAACATGAAGCTTCTACATGTACCAATGAAGCCTGAGCATCACCTGTAAGCATCACTTTATATCTCACTTCAATCTTGCTGCCACTGATTTGAATTACCTACTGTTTCCAAACCAACTGCCCAAAATACATGTCTCCCATCCAGGTCAATATCTGAAGTCTGCTTTTAAAAATAAGTGGAACATGGAACTTCCAATTAGCATGAACATCTTGTTGTTAACAGACTATTAGATTGTCTGGAGTATCAAGTTTATTTTTTTCATCATTTTGAAGCTTTTAGTTTGAAGATATGACTATGTTGTAAATCAGGTATTCCCTATATCTATCACTGTTATAATGGGGTTTTACTGTACATGCATGTACAATACCATAAAAAGAAAATCTAAGAGGATGAAAATTCAAAATTAATTGAAACTACCGGTATGTCATTGCTAAATTCCTTTAGGATTAATGATGCATGTATCTTTAATTCAGAAAAAAATCTTTTTAAGACTAAATGTAAGCATTCTCAATGAAAGCAGATATATAAATTTGAAGGTATGCTTATTGAATTGTGCAGACACAATTCAGAAAGAAGTCTGCTACAAGAGCTGGTTTATAAGAACCTGCAGATACACACACACACAAGGATCTCTGCACTGTCATTACTTCTACTTGTTTGCATGTCTTCAGATTTTTTTTCTTGTTTGCTACTGTTTCTTTTCTGGAAAAAATCAATACAAGTATAGATTTTTGGGTCAGTATTACTGTCTTAAATCCCCTGAAAGCTGTAATTGATTTTTTTTCATACATTTTGAATATTCCTTGGACAATAATTGTGTTGAGAGTCCTAGTGCACACACACTGAAGAATCCTTATTTCCATTAATGAATAAAAGTTTCTGAGTTTACAAGAGACTTAACACTAGATGCTTCATTAAGATCAGCTTGTTGAAGAAAAATCATCAATTTTTGAAATGCATGGTATTTAAAAAAAAAAAAACAACAACATTAAGCAAAGATTTAATGAGTACACATAATCAAAATGGGTCATCAATGACAGAAATAACAGTGTATAATTTATCAATATAAATGTGGTCAAATGTTAAGATCAGGGTAGTTTAACTCACATGGTACATGCATGCATAGTTTACCAATTACATAAATATATAACATTTACCAATCTCGGTGTTAGAGTTGAAAGTAAAGCTAGGTCAAAATGGCAATCCAGTGTGAGAAGTTAAAACTTTTCCTCAATGTGGAACATGCTTAAATTTAATCTACTCAGACTTCAAGGCCAAGGTCAAGGCCATAATAATCTTTGATAATGGTTTTCAACCATTTTGAACCTTGTTTACTTCCACATAATGTTAAAAGAATCTATTTTTTTATTTGCTTGTGTCAAGAACAGGGCAAGGAAAATCACATGGCAGCAGTATTTAACACATCTCATCCTGATTTATCAAAATGTGAAGATTCCAGTATGAATAGGTTACAACAAACAACCAGTACAAAACTGTTAACCCAGATGGATGGGACAAACCAATAAATGAGGATTTACAGATCATATGTAGAATGATTATACTTTGATCATTTCCTCTGAAGGTATGCAGTGTTTTGCAAACATAAGCTATGATTCCTCTTAAGCCAAAGATTACCTGATGACAGAGAAGTGCCTTTCACTTTTCTTATTTTTGTAAATCTCAGATGTCCTAATGAAGTAAGTTAAACGATTTCCACCTAGACACTGATTCTGCATCTGATGACGTTAGACTTCTACACAGAACAAAATGTCATCCTATTATACCTCATTACAATGATAATAATGACTCTTTATCTACCTACAACCAGATACCCAGACACCAACCATAGTTATTAACCTGTTAAGGTCTAAAAACAATCTCAAAACTACCATCAATTTGGGCTGCATCAAGGTCAATATTTCTACTGTCAGACCACAGATTATCAATGTCTATATGACCCAACATATCTATGTTTTTTTATGACTGATCACAGGATATTAGATAAAGTTCATTTGACAGAAGATTTCCTAGAGCAAACTTAAATCATCTGAAATGTGCGGATTGCACTTTTTCGATACAATTACTGTCCAATTAAGGTGTCATTAGAAAGCAATCCCGATGCTCTGACAACATCAGGGCACATATTTGTGGATCTCCACATATTTATGTTCATATCTGGAAAAATATTGTACTTGGATCAATAGAAAGCTGCCATTAAAGCTACTAGTCTGTCATTAGTTGTATTGTCCAGCTACTGCTCAACATAAAGGGAAATTCTACAATTGTCAACGGCTCTATCTGCCAAAAACAATTAGGGAGAAAACAATGCAGCAAATGCTAACATTCCAGCACAGTGTGGAAGGGTATAGAATTATCTAAAATTCTATAATATTAAAGCCTGGTAATATTATATCACACAAAAGCAGTTAAAGATTTTCTCTCCTATCAGAACAATTTCCCCATCAAAAGTCAATATTTATTAAATTTCAGTTTCCCCTCAGCTGAAATACAACATTCATTTCTTTCTATACTAGCATAGAAACTGGTTTAAAATTTGATTTGAAAAAGCAACTTGACTTTAATGATTTATTGAAGATCATTTATTTCTTACTTGATTATTGTTAATAGCTATTTCTATCAAATAAATTCTGATAAAGGTACCAATATTTAAGTATGTAATACTTAATAGCGCTCCTATTGGATTCATTAATTGACATTGGTTGTGGATATGTTTTTTAAATTACCGGTAAATATCACTGTGGAAGCTAAAGATTCTTGCCTTCATACATTTTCCAAAATGAAACAAAGATGAACTCTAAATATTTTGCAAGATCTTAATACAGGTAATTACGATATTTGTGTGCCTTTTTTTAACCGTTCAATTCCCTTAATTTCATTTTTTTTTAAATTATATAAATATATATGACAAGAATTTTGAAGCTTATATTTACTTCATTTTTTTTTCAATTTCTTCCAAGCCTTTAACTGATAATACATACACTTATAACATGACCAGAGCATGGGTCAGTAAAGAGATAAGTTCAAAACAGTATTGTACCTTACTTTGCCAAAACTCTCCCCAAACGAAACAAGAGTTTGGGTGATAAGACTTTGTATTAACTTATGATGCCTCCTTTCTGAGTGTATTATCAGGCATGTGCAGACGTATTTGGGACCCCTTCAGTACAACACGGTGCCAAACAACACAGATCTCACTTCATAATACAGATACTCGGCTTACCTTTTACACACATCAATTTATTGCTAGCTCTGATAAGAGGCACATCACTGAAACGCTTTCTTGGCTGCTGAAGGTGCCATTTATCATACGGTACTTCTTTAATCTTTTTATGGCTGGTTTTCTTGAAAGATTTACTGCAGACACTCCTCAAACACTTTTACAGAAGTCAATCAGCTCTTTCAGAGTTTTTTGTTTACAGAATACTCAAGAGTCTTGCAACTAAATATAGTTTTATTTCCATCACATCAGATGTTTCCATGTAATTCCAAAATCAACATTCTAATTCAGTAAATATTTCTCTAATAGATCTATATTTCTACCACTATAAATAAACACATGATAAACACTGACTTTAGCCCCAAAAGATTTCAAGTTCCTCACAATAATCCAACAACTTCATATTAATAAGTAAAATTCAAGGAGAATAGAAAGTTAAACCTATTTTCGACTGGTATATTTCAAGTATAAGGTAATAAATGTGACAATTGAATACAAAACAGGGATTTTCCATATCATATTGCGAATGGGGCCTGAGCCCTTGGAATTGGGAATTTTATGACGATTTATCAAGAATTGGGAAATTTTATGAGCTACTGCAAGACTAAATTTCAAGAAACGAGTCAGAATAAAGTTTATTACCAAAACAAAATCTTAAAATTAAACCATTCTGTTCTTTTGGTAATGAAAATTAATTGTAATTTACATACAGTTTGTTGGGAATTCCAATCCGTACTTTTGTAAGAATTCCGATCCTGGTCAAATTTTAAACATAAATAAATTGAAGGAAAAATTGAGGTGGAATATTGGGAGAAAATGGAGGGTTTTGCAACTGGGAATGGGGCTGAAATATAGGGCAGTGGAAAATCCCTGTAAAATGATGAAAAATCAATACAAGATGAGGAGGTTAGGTCCTGCTATCAAAAGTTTTGAGAATTCTTTTTTTTCCAAGAATATTTTTAGTATCAATCAAAACACATAGCTTATTTAAAAATCAAAACAAAAAATGGGGGTCAATACACATTTTTGGTGCTACAGAACCTACAGTGCATTTCATATTATCCTTTTGCAATAAAATTGCATCTTACACATGATCACTTTTAAAAAGTCTAAAAAATGTGACAAAGAAAAAGTTTCAAATTATCTCATATTATAACCAATTATCTGACATTTCTGCACTCACAAAATGTCATTTTTCTAGAATTAACAAGCAATTAAATTATTTTAAAGTCTTAATTTTTACTGAATTTTATAAGCAGAATTGTCAAAGTTATCTTGTATATTCAGAAAAGAGTGGGAGTCAATGATGAAAATTTTTAGTCATAAAATATTACAAAAAACAAAAGGCCCATGGGCCACAATGCTCACCTGAGTCACTAATCATCCATCTGTTCTTCATCAGCTGATTTTTCCCCTAAGTAAAACTTCTATCATCCATTGTGGTCCCTCCCTACCCCAAGGTCATGATTTGAACAAACTTGAATCTACACTACCTGAGGATGTTTCCATATCAACATGATAAGTCATGGCTTAAATTTGCTCTTCTTGAGAAGATGACTTTTAAAGATTTTTTCTATGTATTCCTAAGTAAAAGTTTAATCCCTCATTTTGGGCCCTTCCTACCCCAATGAATGAAGTAAAAAAAAAAAAGCATACAACAGATGACCATAAATACATTTTAAATATCATAATTTTACTTAATGAACAATCTTCTGGTTGTTATAAATATGTGATCATAAAGATTATATGCATTTCATCAATACAATACCTGCTAAGCAAGTATATCATACAATCAAAAACAGTTACAGTACATACTGTAAATACTCTGGAAGAAAAAAAACATTCCTCACAAAGTCTAGTTCCTCGACTCTTAATGCTTTTTTAATGGAATCTAATTTTGGGTTTTTAATTGAATGTAGTTTAATCAACATTGTAGAATCCAAACTTTAATTGTAAGAACTAAAATATGATGCAGAATTTAAGAAACACAGGTTCAGAAAAAAATCTGCTCAAAAGCTCAGGATCAAACTGAAAGCAAAGTAGCTTGCAAATGACAAAACATACACCATATGAATCAAGCAAAGGTATCGATATCTCTTAAACATCTTGAAATGGCACATATAATTTGTAAGTGTGGTTTTGGTACATATTTCCACAAGCAAAAACAAATGTATGGTATTTTTTTATACACATTTTTCCCGAAACAGAAAACATGGCTATTTCGTGATGAAATATGCACACAATAATTTTTGTATTATTACACAATGTTACTGACTGATCTAAAATTGTTTATAATTGTTTTCAACTTATGACTGAACAAAGACATAATCTGTCAAGTTTTGACCGAGGATTAGCCAGAATGATGCCCAACCATACTAGGGCTGTATCAATATATCGATACGTATCCATATTTAAGAATGTTTTGTAACGAAAAAATAACTTCCAATACGTATAGGACAGGCAGATTTTCTCATAATTCTGTGAAAAAGTTGGGAATTTCAATCACCAAAGATTATATTTTCACTGTTTTGAATTAAAATTGATCAATAATGATATAATCATTAAGGAGATACCCATCTTAGATAAATATTACAAAATACATAGACAACTTTATTTTAACATGCTGTTTTACAGTCTTTAAAAGTTTGAATTTGAAGTGTAATTTGTAGAGACAGTGAGGCAAGATCTTCGAAATGGCTTAAAAAACAATTAGTTTTTAAAAAATTAATGCATTCAATTATTTTTAAGACTTTTTTGATAGACTTGTTGAAGAATCCAATACATCAGATATCGCATTATAAAATATTGTATCGTATCGCATCAAATTTTTTTGCTCAATACACAGCCCTAAACCATACCATGTTCTTATAGACAGTCTTATAAATTAAATCTGCATGGATTTGACAAAGTGAATGTCATTTCATTTCCAAGAACAATAAGACATGTAGAATGAGCTGTCCTCTCTTATTTGCTGAGATCCTGTGACCTTGTTCCCTTTGCATGCTAAACTTTATAAAAGGGATATGTAATTCCCCTTTAATCTTGCACATACCACCTTTCATCTGGCAGTAAATCAGTATCAAAGTTGTCTTTGAAGGTCAAACATCAAATGTCTTCATGTTGCCTTGAAATTCCTTTTTCCTCCTACTCTGCCAATCTGTACAGATTCAAACAGCAGTCTACCACTCCTTGTATCCTCAGAACCATCATCAAGGTTTTTCAAAATTTACCAAAAAGGGGATCATTCTCATAAATCAGCTACAATTGATAAACTACATCTAGCTTTGCCAGAGACAGAATATCAGGATATTATCTGCAGTCATATTGTAGTCAAATGCCAAAACATCATACAAACAAGCCTATAACTTCCTGAAAACCAGGGGCTTTAAACCCAGTGGTGCAAAGCATCAGTATAGTTATCTTCTCTCCCAGTACAAATATGTGGCATCAATAATAATACAAGCAACTAAATCAAATTGGACAGCTCAATGATAGTTATCTTCTTGTTTATATTGGTCATAAACTGTGTCTTACCACCCATAAAGACTGGCTTGAAGGCGAAGAGAAAATAAAATAAATGCATAGGTTTTTCATTTCTAGTAGCTAATAAATGTTGTAATTTGACTTCATTACAATTTGTGTGTAGAGGAAATTATAAGTGGGCGTGTGAAATATTTGACAAGGTTTGACTAAAAGAAAAGAAGAAACTTTCACTCAATTATAGAATTTATCAATCAAATTTATTTCTTGTCAGATCAGAAATGCACCAATTGCAATATGGAAATATTTTTATCAAGATGTGTAAATATGTTCATTCATTAATCAAGGACCCTCAGAGGTTTAAGCAAAAGTATATGAAGTCATTGTAGTTCAACAATTCAGTAACTTAAAATGTCAAAAAATTGTGCAAAATGGTCACTTTCCTCTGTGTTTGAGTCCTAGCAGAATGATAAAGCCCTCTACTATCACTGAAAAAAAAAATGGCCTGAAGATGCCACTACAGGCAAGCTTTGGATGCACAGACAAGTCAGTTCTACATTATGATTTATGTCTTTGGATATGACATTAATTTTTCCTGAGGGGTCTCTTATTCGAAAGCATGCAAAGTTGCATTGTTAGCATTTTGCATTGGAATCAATACTCACAGAATATTTCCTCTTAGAAGTTATCACCGGAGAGGGATGTGGTTCTCGGAATATCAATGAAAATGTCACCCTCTTCTACTGAGCCATTTTGTTCTCTTTATGTAACATTATCTAGCCTTCCTGTCTGCTATTAAACAGGGGACTTCTATAACACTAAATGTGTGACAATACCAGTATTTCTTTTTATATTTAGGAGGAAAATTGGTCAACAACAAGCACAAATTAGTATATCTTTGAAAGCATAATATGTGACATTCTCTGCTTTCAAGACAATGTGGTGAAAGAAATCATGTAATATTCTTGTAAAAGACCAGATGGTTAAATACTAGTTTCATATTACACAAACTAGACCTGCATAAGGGTAATTTGTTCAGTAATGGCATTTTTGTTCTGTTTGGAAAATACAACCTCTGATAAAAATTTCCCCCTCTTACTGAGGTACTTAAAAATCCTAAAAGAGAACCTTATAAACATTTCATTCAATCTATTCTTTATCCACCCTCCAATTTTAGACTAAATTACCTAGGAAAAAAAACAACCTGAGAGCATTATTCTTACTATAAATCGTCGTTTTTTTCATTTTCAAAACAAGCATTATGTAAAACCTTCAATTACCATTACATTTGCAGTAAGAATATAGTGATACTAGTATACATGCTATAAACTTTAAATATACATCACACATTTGAACATTATTTGCATGGGAAGAAAATTTAGCATTAAGTAAAAAGTGTATTTTTACCACCAAAATTTTATATTTAAAAATAAGATGACTTTTTTAGTAGGGATGATTACAAATGCGTTACAGTTCTTATTTATGAAGACTATTTGGTCAACGGAAGAGAAGGACGCAACTTTGTAATGATTAGACCAGCGAGAGAGAATATCTTTGGGAACAGTGGGAATGGACTCTGTAGTGATCGCGAGTCGTATATTATTTATGTTTGCAAATGCTTTCTTTGTGATAATTCTGAAAGTTAAGCATGTTAATTTCTCGATATTTACAACTCCACCCGTTATGCATAAATTATTCCACGTTTCCAACTGCCGTTGATGCCCTGGTATGCACAGCAAACTAAAAAGTGATTCCTTTAATATATGGTTGTTTCCACCCTATGCGCTTTTAAAATTTTTTTAATCTTCGATTATTTATAAATATTTATTCACTTTGAACAGTCTGATGAATCGGTAGCGGTATTTCTATGTATGTCCGATTTCGTTTCCCTATGCTAATTGAATAATCATAGAATAATTAATAGATCATAATTAAACAATGTTCATTGAAAACAAATAATGAAAGCCATCTCAAAAATTAGGGTCACAAGAGGTGACAATGGCTGTGTACAGTGTCCAGTGATTAGTTACTGTATATACACGAACACAGCCACAGGCGATAACGGGTATTAACTGGTGTAGGTGACGGTAATTACTGTTTAGACATGGACAATGCATATTTAAATCACATTTTTTGGTAAGTTTTTAATAAATATATGCACTTTGAAATATGAAAAAAATATACATCCGAGTAACCGAGTACCGATTTTAGTATTCGATACTCGGACATTCGAGCGAGTACCCGGTAAACCGGGTACTCGTTGACATCCCTACTTTTAGTGAACAATGATAAATAATAAATCTTGATTTATGCTACAAAGATAAAAAAAAATATTCATATTAAGGTAGCATCAAATAATTTCATTTTACTCACAATTTTCAAAAAATGATCAGCTTATCAGTCATTGTCTTTTCATGTTCAATTCAAACATCTTCAGACTATATTTTCTAATAAGAACATGAACAAAAGCAGCGAGACCTTTTTACTAAGCTTCTGTCCTCTTTCAGATTAATTTAAAACAAGAACTGAGATTGTGGAGTTTGGTCGAGTTTTTGACCTCTGTAACATGTAGACTTGCCAACAACAGCATCCAATTCCAAACTTACAATTTTCAGTGTACGTAAATAAAAACAAAAACAAGCCCAGTATATTAGTTTTGGCAAGCAAAATCAATCTAGTTTCCTCACAGGAGCATCAACCATGAGATAGAAATGTATTAGTTTCAAAGTGAAAACAATGATTAATACGCAGCTGGAGAACCAAGCCCAGTTCTCTCCCCTTCTGTTTCTGAAACTGTCAATTTAACAAGGGTTAATTACCAGTAATGTGTGGGCCTTCCAAGAAAACAAGTTAGAAATTGCCTATTCTCATTATCTCAATTCTAACCTTCCATGTTACAGACTGTTTCTTATGTTGAAGCCTGCAGATGCTAAAATTGAATTTACAGTAAACAAATTTCAAAGTCGTCTTTGCGGGAAGCCAGTGGTTGAAAAACATCAATACTCCCAATATACACATATTTTCAACTTGAAAGAATTTTCTAATCGATGTAAAAACTTGTAATTCATGTCTTTGATTTTTTTTTCTTCTTCAGATTATGAATGAATAAGAGATCAAAACTAATAACCCAAATCTACTGGAATTTTGATCAAATTCTGATATTCATACTTTGAAATGTGAATGGTTTTGCAGGATGAGCCTGATGAATATGAAACTTGCTCAGAGTTTATGTTTAGCAAGTGTCTTTAACACTTCTGAAAATTCTTTGTTGGCAGTAAATATTCCACTCCTAAGCCTTTGTATAATTCCAAGGAAGCTAAAAAGAGACACTTCAATTCAAAAATAAACCATAATAACTCAAATTCTAATGTTAATGTTTACAGCCATGATAGATTTATCTCTGTGGATTTATCTTCTGAATCTCAGTGCACAAACCATCTTTTTAAGAACTAAACAAGCTCCTTAAAATAATCAATCCCAAAACTTAAAAGTGCATACTAACACAAAAAAAAACAGAAAAAAAAACCTCATCTTAAATATTGATTAAAATGTAAATGAATATCAATGTATTATGATGTACATGCAATTTTCTCTCCGGTCATGTCCTTCGATCGTCAACCTCAAATTAATAAATACCACCATATTTCATTAAAGTTGAAATTAGGCATTGCTGTGCATACTTCAAATATTCTGTTCACCTGTGTGTCACAATGACAGCTTTATAAGAATTCAGAAGGGAATACGGGGAATAAAGTAGAGTTTATCATTTCATTAATTATGAATATGAATAGCTTAAACCTAATGATGATTAATGAAACTTTATATTAATCTGACATTCCTACCTCCAAAATATTTAAACATGTTTATCTTCGTGCACTCTACAATTTTCTGTGCACGGTTTGTGTGGGAAATCTGGACCACCTCTTAAATGCACCATTTCTATTACATGCCCCTCCCCTATTCCCTGATAAATACATGAAACATCCCTCAATACCTTTTCGGTTATCCTGGCTCTATTTGTTGAAGCAATTCTTTTACTCCCTTTCCAAATCTAAATTAGTGGTAATTTCCAATTACCCTGTTTTCTTTTTATTCAGATTCCCACTTACCAGATACCACATCCTGGGCCACTTTGGGTCATTGAATTTGTCATTAAAGCTGATGCTGCTTGAGTAGTATCTGTCACGTTTTACCCGTTTTTTAACTACTTGCTGTTCTAACCACTTTACCTGCAAAGAAATAAATAAAGCATAATGTTAGCGATTCAAACAACGTTCAACACCTGTAAAAAAAAAAATTCCCCTGAGCAGAAAATCATTATGCAAGTCTAAAATTTTGAAATGAATAAATATTTTTTTCATTTAATTTGATATAATTGATAAATTTTTTTTACCCAGAATTTTCCTTTTATATTTTTCATTTTTATATTTGTGACTTGTTTTTACTGAATGTTTCTTTGTACAGCAAACTCTGGGTATGTTGCCCTAATTTATTTCACAACCATTTCCATCCTTTTGAATTTTTTTTTTTTTTTTTTGTCTAACTCTTATACCTTTATTTCACCTATCTTTTTCTATATCTTAATTGTGACTTGTTTTATAACAAATATCAAGATATTTCACTGAAAATATTTTTTTTTATAATAAAAGAATCTCTTTCAAAAAAGAGAAAGTGTATTAGTATAAAGTTCACAGCTTTTCATGATTCTGTGTAACTGAAACAATTTTTACAGTAAGTTTATACACCCTGGCTATAACCTCGACCAAACGCAGGTGAATGTCTCTGTAAGAATCTTTGAGAAGCAGATGTTAGTGAAGAACGCGGACTGTTTATTGTAGTAAGGAGGCTATATCTATCAATGTTCCTGTTACTGTTACACAAACACAACCTCCTTCTGACAACATTCCTATCCCTCCTCCTCATCCCTCGCTTGTCATCAGGGACAGAGAGTTCTCTCAATACAAACATCAACTTCTCTTTTGTCAGAGAAATCTACACATCTAATCTCGGCAAAAATTTTCTTTTTTTAAAAATAAGAACCAAAATGACTAAACTTATGCACTATTTGTATGCAAAATTGGTTCAAAGAATTAAAAATATCCTCTCTAAATAGATTTCTACTTGATGAAGTTCAACTGAAAAAAGTGAACTCTTTCCATTTTTATGATCCCTAAACTTGTTGCATTACCATATCATTGGCAGATTTTCAGTAGTAACCAAACAGAAGTTTCTTCCCATTCCCATAGTCTGATAGAAAGACTATATTTCTACGGAATCATTCAGATATATATCTTGGGAAGTTTTTAGCAAACAAGTAGCAGGTAATTATTTGTGTTATTAGAATTTTTAGCCGGTCATCACAAAGATGTATCAAAAATTCTCTTCATGTTCCTAGTTGATTAAACAGCAAATGGAACATCACAAACTGAGGAGATGGTCTTCTCTCTAAATAGCTCGTCATTCCTCACCAAAGATAAGTGATATTGAACTTCTTTATCTTGTATATAAATAAATTGCCAAACTTTCTGGATCATTCATCCCATTTAACATTCTAAGAATGTCTGAAATCCTGAAAAAACAGATAGCCTTACTACTTCCTGTTTTCACAGACTAATGAGTAATCGTGACGAAAAAGTCTTACAATGGGGAAAAATTGTCTTAAAGAATACTTCTTGTACAATTAATTAAGTAGTAACACAGACTATACTGTATAATGATAAACAGATTCAATGCTGGTTAAACTGCATGATTAAATAACCCTGTCCCTGTACATATGCTGTACCTATTCTACTAAAAGATTTAGTATTGCATTGTTGGATATTTTCTGCAGAATAATCAGTTAAACAACTCCTTGATTTTTCAATGATAAAAAAGAATTAATATTTCAAGAGTGAGATCCTAATAAGGTCGAAGATTCTGAGAATCTTTGGAATTACTACAACTAGAATATTGAGTATGGTATGGGTCATGTAGGGGTCAGGAAGATTTAATGAGGTTTTGATGAAGGTTTATGTTGTGTTGGAGTTACTTAAGTAATGTTTTAGAGCTACTGGCATTAGATAATCAATTGCTGGAGCTATCTAATAGGATTCAGAAAGGATACATCGTAACATGTATATAGATGTTTTTCACAAGGGATAATATTTACCCATGTGCTATGTACACGGTCACAGATTTTTGAGGAAATTCGTAACAGGGTACTTTAAGACATACAATGGCAATCCAAAAGATCTGCATAATTTTCTATTGAACCAAAATTGGGATTCCAAGGAATAATGATCCTGTGGAATATGTTTACAGTATTAAAAAAACCCATTAATTAGAATGTTTACAGGCAGACAGATTACATAACTGATGTAAAAATTCTATGTATCCATTGTAAATATGATATGAAAATAAATTCAAAAGACAAATCGATTTTGTTGTAAATTAAAAGTTAGAACAATAAATTATAACCAGAATTAAGATTAGAAATACTAAATTTTATGAGCATGAAAGATTAAAATAATTGAGAATCAGGGTCATTCTTCCTACTGGACATGAAACTGATGTAGCCATTAATCTTTTCTGAATGCTTTTCTCTGTTCTTTTTTAAAATCTAAATGTTAGTCTAGAAACATTTCAAATAGACCCTGGTACAAGTTTACCCTCTAAACCAAAAAACAACAGCTTTCTCTACCTGGGAGATCTTATAACAAACAATTTTGAGTAATAGTGGCATTTATTTGATATGCAGAGGTTTTTAGACTTGGCAGCTATCAGCATAGTTTTTTTTTTACCCATGAAAATTACTTTCTTTTTTGAGAGACTTTACCGAGGGATTATTATAGCACCTTAACGCCACCCATCGGCATATTTCTAGAACAGAGTCGGTATTGTATAATCACCTTCAATTATATGCAGACACCTTTAAAGTAATGAAATGTCTTAAAATATTCTTTTTCATGAACTTTTAACAAACCTTAAGAAAATGAATGTGTTAAAACACCAGAGGGATTTCAAAAGAGAAATATGATGTATTTATGACTGCAAGAAGGCAATCCTCATTTTTCTGGACGTTCATTATCTATCACTTCGTGAATTTTTTCATAATGAACATGAACTCCTTTGAAAAAAAAATTACCAACAAGGACACATTACAGGAAGCCTAATATACCTGCACCATCTACTGACTGATTTTGACAACAATCTTGGAGATCTTCCTCAGACCAATGGCTTGTTGTAAATTAGCAACTGACCACCTGGCATGCAGACATTAAAAAGTTATTCTACTTCCAAAACTCAAAACTAAAAAAAAAAACAGTAGATAGAATACACCTAAACTCTGACAAAGTTTGAACTGGGGCTACCCTTTAAGAGGTCTTGTAAGTGATATCATCTGATTATAATCAAAACTTGCTCACTACTATGGTTACATACATTAAGCAATAATGACTGCCAATTGGAATTTGATTGCATCATGATACACCATTTAAAGAAAGGAAAGATTTTTTTTAAGTTTTGAGTCTCTTCAATTAAAAGAATTCTATGCCTGCTTAGAAAATATCCTGTCAGTAAGGGCAAAAAATATACCATCAGAAGACAGGAGAGAAACAATAATAACACTGCCCTTTGACTGCTGAATTTTCGTGATCACAAGAAATAACAGGCCTGGGTCAGACTGTTTTGGTGACAGTGTTAATATATCACCTGGTACAAACAAAACCGTTGACTGTGCCTCCGTAACTCTATATATCAGGTCTTATAGGACAATTTGGGTGAGCCCAGTAATTCTATAGTTCTGTAAGACTAGGAGGATGAGAACAGCAACAAAATAGTTATTCCTCCACAAAATTAGGCAATGACTTTTCTTTGTTGCTTAAAATTAAGTTTAAAATTTTTGGCATGAAGAGTTTTGTTGAAAAACAGGGGAAAGTTTTCCAGAGACCTATTCAATGGTGTGTAATAGGATTCCACGACATTGAACAAATTGTTACATACCTGTGATTTGAGTCAATGGTTTTTTTAACACTTGTACCACAGAGTATGAATTTAGCAGCCAATCACCTTGCTTGGCTGAACTTAGCAATGAATGATGGACTTTTGTTTTCAAAGAAATTCTCCCCTGTTTAAGGTCTGACAACACGTTCCTCAAATATCTGTTTTGTTTCTCCTTGTAATATACAAGAAATATTCATATAAATATTATCTTGTGGTTTCTAAACCGTTTTCAAAATGTCTTTGAAAATGAACACAACAAATATTGTGATATTGACAATTCAAGAGATTTCAAATAGGATTATATAGGAAACACCACCCTCTGGTATCTTGCACAAATGCCTGGTAAGGTACCTCAATTTTTTGTGAGGAAACTTCTTAAAGTAGCAGATCTTCAGTGACAAATTCTTGGGGAAAAATATTTATTATTGAGGATCGTGTCGTCTGACCTTAAATACAACACTCTATCACAGTGCTTCTAGTATTCTTAAGCCAACTACAGGCTATCTGTCAATGTTAAGGAACTACTAGTCTAGTAATTAACAAAATCATACTGCTGAGTTCTCTTATTTGTTGGTATCTAACTAGCTATCATCTTCTCCTTCATAATTTACCATTTTGAACTCAAAGAAACACAAACAGAGGAGTTTGACAGATGGATGTACATGGACATCTGCTGCAGGAAGATTGGAGACCAAGAAATGATAGCTAATGTCACTAATTAGATTGTGTCTGAAAGAAAAAAAAACTGTATCCATGGCTCCTTTGTCTCCTTGGATCAATAAGAACCCATAAACCCAGACAGACCATCCTATAGTGGCCCCTTTGTACTGTTTTATAATCTGGTTCATCCACTGTCATCTTTGAAGTTCATAAAGAAAGCACAAGTCAAATATCAAATACAACTAGCTTTACATCAAAATGTCATATATATATATACATATATATATATATATATATATATATATATATATATATATATATATATATATATATATATAAAATTTACCTCATATCTCATATTTGGTCTACGTATAGGCTGTGAATTTCTTATTGCAATATAACTGTATTGTGTATTGCAATATTTTCAATGACAGTTAAAATGATCTTTTCTTATTTTATTAACCTCCATTTATAAGCAGACTGTATATAACTACTATAAATACATTGTAACAAAAAAGTTCTTGTTGATTTCACTACAGTTTTGCAATGAAATGCAACCATGTAACAGCAACCTTACTGTTTGGCACGATTGAAAATGTTTCTGACATCTTAAATTTCATACATTACTTTAGAAATCCCAGGCCCAAGTATTTTGCCGTTATATCGTTACTGAAAAAGAGAGGTCCATGGGCCACATTGCTCACCTGAGGACTTTGGCTAAGAGTTCAGTATTTTATGAGTGGTATCAACCTATCCCTAAGGGGAAGGGGCATGATTTGAACAAACTTGAATCTACACTAACTGAGGATGCTACCATATTTCTTTGACAAATCATGGCTTAGAAGTTTTTAAAAAGATTTTTTTCCTCTAAGTTTTATCTTCTATTGTGGCCCCATCCTACCCCCGGGGGTCATAATTTAACAAACTTGAATTTACACTACCTGAGGATGCTTCCATATAAATGTGACCAATCATGGCTTTGCTGTTCTTGATAAGAAGATTTTTAAAGATTTTTCCTATGTATATCTAATTGTAAACCTTTGATCATCCATTTCGGTCCCACCCTACCCCAGGGGGTCATGATTTGAACAAATTTGAATCTACATTACCTAAGGATGTTTCCATATAAGTTTCATTCCTGGCCCAGTGGTTCTTGAGAAGATTTTTAAAAGATGCCATTAATTTTTCACTAATTTGTAATTATCTCCCCTTGGAAGGTGTGGCCCTACATTTGAACAAACTTGAATCCCCTTTATCCAAGGATACTTTGTTGCAAGTTTGGTTGAAATTGGCCCAGTGGTTCTTGAGAATAAGTCAAAAATGTTAAAAGTTTACAGACAGACAGACGGACTATGAACAAAATGTGATCAGAAAAGCTCACTTGAGCTTTCAGCTCAGGTGAGCAAAAAACGTATCAAAATACAATAATTTATGCCAACAAACCACAATATACTGGAATATTGATATTATTGTGCAACCCTACCTCATATAAATCTATTTATACATTTACAAATATACAGTGCATCATCTTGTACCGGTATATTGATGATTGACTTAAGGAATCGCTGTCTAGTTAGTAGAGTATGCCAGGGCATCAACGATAGCTGGAAACGTGGGCTAATTTGCACTATCCCACGTTTCCAACTATCGTTGATGCCCTGGCATACTCTACTAACTAGACAGTGATTCCTTATATTTCCATTTCATTTTGAAATAAAATTGTAAATTTAGATTTTAAAAATGTAGATTAATAGATTTAAATTACATGAGGCCTCACATGTCAATTTCAATAGTCCCCGCCCACTGACGTCAAATACAAAGACAGCCGCATGAGAATTACATGCATATTAGGCCTTCTTAGCTCCTGACCTTTCGCTTGGCGAAATTTGCATTCCGTTAGAATGATCACGAAATCAACTCTCCTAACTTTCAAAGAGTTATCACAGAGAAAACAAATAGAAATGGATATATTATCATGGCACCATTCAAAAGAATTAAAATGCTTCTGATTATTGCTTCTTTTGCTTATGCTATAGCTTTCAGCCTTTCATACATATTCTTATACCATTATTGCCCCCTCCCCTCCCTGCTTTCACTAAAGTGGGGGATATTAATTTGAGTTTGTTTCAGGCTCCCTTTTAAGACATATCAGAGTCAAATGAGACATCTTTCATGGCATTTAGGTCAGACATCCTTTTCTCTTTCATGTGATTTTAGGGAGGAGAGCCCATTTTTTTCCGAAGAGAGATAAAGTTTCCCCAACACTTTGAAAGATGAGTCTGAAAGTTGGATGAAATAAAAAAGAAACTAGCACTATCACAATTTTATGGTTATTTTTTATCCTCCCCAAACTCAGATCTCTAGCTGTTTGATCCTTTTAGCTGATTATGATAATCATTGTGATCTGCCTTCCTAGTAAAAGTCAGCGAGAAAAGAGGGAAGAGTGTCTGTTCTGACAGCAAAGGATGGTGTGATATGGGGTAAGCTAACATAAGTAGTCAGGCTGATAGAGATCTTAATGGAACTGCTAATCTGCATCTAACCCCTCAGAGCAACCCAGCTGGAGATCCCAAAACATCTCCCCCTGTGTACAACATTGTATTCAGTGCAAGATCTTATCATCCCTGTGATTTATCTTACCTTGAGTAACATCACCTAAATCTATTCAGAAGGAGGCTAATCTCTTCTAGAAGAGGCCACTGATGTGGTCAATGTATCACTTATGCAAATTCAAGAATGTGGTATATACTAATTTGCTCTCAACAAAATAGGAGAAAAATACCTTTGTGACACTTTGATAGTACATGTCCAATTCAAAGAACGAGAAATCATCAATAATGTAAAATTGATTTACTGCATAGCCTTTTGGGTCTATCAAGTTCTAGCCAAAGAATATCAAGTTCAATTTATTGTTCCCAAACCTTATCTTTATAACTGTTATTCAATGATCAATCCAACACCCAAATTGCAAACTCTAAATATTTTTTGACAGTATATACCCAATATTTCTAATAGATCTGCAGAAATTGGAGCAAGAACATTCATAACTGACATGAGTGTCCACTTGTCCAATCTTACTTAAATTTGATTATGAAAATGACATTTATTTTTAGAAAAGAAAAATAGAAAACTGAATTGTAATTTTTTCTCTACTCCAAAAGCTGAAACTAAACTGTAACTTTTTTTCTAATCCAAGAGCAAAATTCTATCAAAACATTTCCTCATGACCACAAATCAAATGAACTATACTAACTAAAAATAAAGTACAATGGAACCCCCATATTATACTTAATCAGTACTATATTGCATGGCAATATCAATAAAATCTTGATTACAGCCAGTTTAAGAAGGAATTTTGTATTGGCTATCCTGGCTTATGATCTGAAGAGATGGTAGATTTGCATCCCAATATCGACTTCAGCCAACTAATATGCCAGAAGATGGCCCATATGAGAATTTATGAGCATAACTTCAGATCTGCATAGACAGCAATAATTAACCATTTTGTCAATCAAATGATGCCGGCTTACACAACTTGTACATATTTACTGCAGACCAGTCTCCAGGGAAGACATTTTTATGCAGTTAAGGAATACATGTGTATGGATTTTCTGCCTTGTATTTGCAGACCGAGTTTCTTTCAGAAAGAAAACATCTTCTAAATCCCTTGCTGAACTTGTGAATATTGAGAATAATGATCCTATCTGTAAACCAAGGCTCAAGCTTGCTACAGCAGGACACCATCCCTAAATAAGGCAATGAAGCACCAAGTATGAATACAATTTGGTTTTACAGAATATTGATTAAGTAGTCTCTTTTACCCTAAAATTTAAAATGAAAGACACAGTGAAGTTCTCCAGTCCAGCACTGCAGAGTAATTTTCTTCAAGTAAAAGGGCAATAAATTACATCATTGGGTCTTCACAGACATGTCTTTCTGATAAATTTGTCAAACTCACACACTTCATATTCTAAGAGAATGTCTCAATATTGTTGACTCACATAATGATTCACACCTCTTGTATTCAATACTTCTCAAAATTTTCACTGATATTTAAAGATGACAAAGATTCAAATCTTTTTCCTTTCCTGCCTAAAGATAAAATTCCCATGTATTGTTCATTGTTTAACTGTGGTTTTTGTTGTTCAATATACCACACCAAGGCACAAATTCAAACAAATGGTTCATTTTAATCGAAGTTTCAAGTGTTTACATTTAAGATGACATTATTTGATAACTATATTTCTCTTTCCAATGGTACTGGGATTTGATTTTGAGCATATTATTTATTTCAAATGCCACCTTATTTTATTTTGTGCTATCACCTGCAATTTGAAATCACCCTCTCTACAAAGCCATTCAAAAAAATTCTTAACCCTTTAAGACTAAACCATAATACCTGCAAATGAATTTTTACTCATTATTGTAAGCATGGGAAGGTTTAAAAGAACTCAGAGGTGAACGAAATTTTTTTGAAATTACATACACAATACTCATGTACCAGAATATCTGGAACAGAAATAGAGCAATAAATGTGAAAGCTGGATCTTTGCAAAATCATTTCCTATTCAAATTGGGCCACACACAGGTGAAAAGATTTCAAAAAAATGAAAAATGACATTAAGATAAATTTATTGCTGTCAAATTTATACAGTTACGCAGTCAAAAGAAGTCATTTTATTCGGAAACATGATAACCCTCTGTTTACAGGTTAATGCAAAGTATGTGATTCAGTGGACATTTTTTTCTGAAATAGATAACATTATGTTGGCAAGGCTTAATCACAAATTTAAAATCACATTATTTAAATGTGTCATCAGCTTTCTTTATAAGATCATTCAGGTCATTTAGTGTTCTGTTTATTTTCAACACACATAGTTTTGTAAATGTTGACTACAATTCAAATTGTAGGAAAAGTTTCAGATAATTATATGTTATACCACAAAACCTTTTAAAACCAAAAAAAAAAAAAAAGATCCAGCATAGAAAATCTGTTTACAAGTATAGTTACAATATCACTTGTGATCATATTTTTGCTGAAAGTTAAATTATATTTATACAGCATTTTGATGTTGTTCCAAATGCAGTTTACAAATTTGGAATCTACACTGAACAGGGTATTATTTTAACTCGGAATAATTATTTCATTCGGAATATAAAGAATTGAAAAAAATAAGCAACTAAGTCTCCTTACATGTACTTGTAGCTCAAAAGAAAAAAAAATGTTGCCTTAATTCTCTGCATTTTGTGTGTAATACAGTATTGAGTAAAGATTTTGTTTATCTCTCTATAAATAACTTATTTTATTTCTTGTAATTATTTTTTCTTTTTATTTGTTTGTTTGTTTATTGTTGTGTTTGTTTATTTATTTGTGTAAACAAGGTTGCTTGTAATGGCAGGGGTTAGATGAAAATTTAATGGGGTTAGTTGGCGCATGCCTAAAGGGGTTAGTCGCCGCTGAGCGGCGACTAACCCCTATGAGCATGCGCCAGTTGAGATAGGTAAAAATCCTGTATTTAATCCATATACAATGTGTATTCGGTCTGTATTGTTAATCAGTCCACGCGATGTACAAATTAAACGGTAATTAACACGGTAGAAGTATTTGTACTGTCACGCTGCGCTTAAAAATCCCAAGTATTCCGTTCTACAAGTATCCATATATGAAGACTATACATGCCGATATCCTAAAGAAATAACTCGCAGAGAACGAAAATACATACCAATGCATATTCATTACGATAACCGAAAACACTAACAAGTATTTTTACAGTCGTAACAACGATTAAATCCAACAAATAACCAGAGAAATGCGACGATGTATACACTGCCAATACACTGCAGACAACTCCTGTTCGACGTCACTTTTCGAAGTGCGACGTCACACGTTCACTTGTTTTCCCGAACTTTCTGTGTCAAAATGGCGAATAGGCATTGTATGTAATATAAGGTATTCTGTCATCGTAGTACAACACACAAACTTTATTCCTTTAGATTAAAGTTTTCCTTTACTTAGGTAATCAAATAGCAGAAGAGGAGACGAAAACGAGCAGTGTTTAGTACAGAAAACAGGTTACAAAAAATTGAAGGTCCATGATCCGCCCACTTGTTTCACTCCAGCTAAGAGGTGCATATTTAGTGTGCACATCTCGAGTTTTCAAGTCGATGTGACGTCACAGTCAAGAGCAGCTATATATAGTATGACAAGAGCATGATAATGCAGGGAACAGATTCTGTTAAAAAATTAAATTATTTGTATCTGTCGATTGATTTTAAATAAAAAGATCAAAATTTAAAGAAATGATTTACAGTGAAAGCTTAAAGAACGTTAATCGTCAATTATCAATACATTTTGATCCTACCGGGGGGGGGGGGGGGGGCTTTTGGAACCAAATAAGGGGACGACCATTTGATTGCGAGGGGAGGGGGTAATAAATAATCTGTCCTCTAAAATGTTGGTCTTGGAAATAAATAATCCGTTCTTGACTGGCAAGAAAATAAAGAATTTGTCTTTGACTGATGCTATGAAAATAAATAGTCCTTCACCGACATAAAAAAATAAATTGGACTCGGAAAAATTTCCAGCCACCCCCTTTCAGAATCAAATGATCGTCCCCTAATCTGTCTTGCATACACTGGGACAAATAGGGAGGAATGTAACCCAACCCCAATTTTCTCAGATTATTATTATTTTTTTTTTTTTGTCAGATTTTTCAAGGAGAAGTAAAAAGTAAATTAAACTTGATTCTCTCTCTCAACTTTGATTTGAATCGAAAAAATATTGCCAGCCCCAAAATTATATCCATTATAGCCATATCCTAAATCATTTTGTAATTAAGTAAAACCCGTGAAATAACAGATCGATATATTAAAAACAATCAACCAGATGATTCACGTTGACCATTACTTAGAGAGTCTATATCGATATCCAAATTCGATACCCCCACCCCGATTTTAATAATCACATACAGCACAGTTGAAATATTTAATTTCTTTTAATTTTCTTCTTGAATCTTAAAACTTCAGACAAACCGTGTAGACCAAGGAAACAATTTATAAACGAAATACTAAACAGCTTCACAGAAATCCGATTTTTAAATCAGGGGGCTTCTTAATTCAGGGGGCAATGGTTAGATTTTATTCCCACCCCACTTCCGGCAGAAAAAAATGGCAGGTTTGATCACAACGTAATAACAAAAAATGGGGTAGAGGTCGGCTTTTCAATAAAAAAAAAATCCAGATAAGGCTCTCTGAAAAAAAAAAGTCAATACATCGAAGGGTTTTAATCTATATGCACTTTCTAAATGTACCTTATATTCAATATCTCTTTCTCCCCTAATGGAGGTTTTTCCTCCGCTGATGATGGTCACAGGATACACGTATTTGGTATTTGGCAGTACTGAAGTTTCCGAATCACACTCAGCCAATCGCGAAAGAAGTAGACCTTGCAATCATATTTTATGCCAATAATAAATAAATGAACACACACACACACACAAAATATTTTAGTTTTTCTTTTATTAACAGCGATAAATTCCTCCTTCCTGAACAAAGTGTGACTTGTAAAACTTTGAATTATGTTTTAAATCCTCTTTTACTTTTTTTTTTTTTTGGGATAAATCCATGCACTAAAATGGAGAAGAAGATTATCGCAAGATGTATAGCGATAACCTAATATTGTTGTTTGCCGTACACACCTCGTAAAACACAAATGTTGAGATGATGCAAGTTTATGCTTGTGATCAATACATATTCATCTAAACTACAGTTCAAAGTTCATTCAGATACTGTACATGTATTAATTTTTTTCGTAGACAGCAAGAATGAAGGGCAGACAGGACAAAAAACATGCGTCCGATCTTCGATCTTTGAATTTAGACATAAAATTTACTACTAAATTCTGTTTCATTGATAATGTTTTCGCACATTTACGCAAATATCCTTTCTATATAATTGTGCAGTGAAGTATATTTATTTAGATGAGTATTTTTCGTAATTTTATATTTTTTGCATATACTTATGTACATATTTTCTTTCTAAATGTTCTATTGCTTAACTCGAGTAATCTTTTTCATTTAAATTAAAAAAAAAAAATAATGTAACTACAATTCACGCATGCTGTAGAAGACATCAATACATATCTGATTTCATTGTCAAACCCAGAAAGAATATTATGTTCTCCTTATGTTCATACAACGAAGATCTAGATTGCCATGCTTTTAGTTTACAGGGGAAAAAGTCACTAAATTAAAAAAATTATAGTGAACTATTTATGAGGAGCCGACAAAACTATTGCGGGGGGGGGGGTTAAATTACTGCATGATGAAATTAATGGAAGAGCCTTATGTGACGACCATTTACACGGATAACTGCTCGACATTTTCTCAAATGAAAAATAATCGATGTTACCCGACGTCTGGACTGTCGACGAAAGTCAGCAGGTACAGCGCATTTATCAGGCACATAGTATCGGGGGGGGGGGGAGGGGGGGCTGCCCCCACTTTTTTGCCGTCAGGTGCCTGTGGTTGCATCCTATTTCTGAAAGATTAGGTAGGGGGTCTATATAATATTTTTTAAATTTTTTATACTAAAAGAAAAATAAGTAACGTCAGGTGCCCGTGGTCGCTTCCTTTATTAAAGTATTGGATAGACAGAATTGATTGTCCCTTCTGTAGTGTTTTAGATACAGGTAAGATCTTAAAATTCAAAAAAGTTAAGCTCCAGACTATATATAATTATATATGGATAAGAAGTCTCCATATTTTCCTGAACGCCTACTCAACACATTCGAGGTAGTACATGTACATGTATTTCCTCTTCTCGGAAAGGCCCGAGAAGTTGCGATTGTTGATCTGAAAGAGACAAACCAAAGCGCATTATGTACAAGCACAATGAAAAAAGGTCCAGAAAACAGAGATTTGTTAGGAATTTTCAAAGTCCAAGGGCTGGGGCATGTATATACTAGTATATACGTCCCTGCTAAGGGCCATAAGCCCATAATTTTCGTAAAGATGGATCAGTCAACACGAAACTCATACTTGATCTGTAAGACATCAATATCAAAAGACATACTAAAAATCAGCTCATTATATACCAGTAGTATCTTCAAGTATAGACATAAAAATCTGGAAAATGACGGACGGACAGGGGGTAACACTACACAAGACAAAATTGCTAACGCACCACCAAATAAAATTAAAATGCTAATTTTCTAAAATTGTTTATGATGTTTTTGAGAAACAAATATGTTATCAAAGTAAAAAATGGGACATTTAATGTCCTAACTTATCAATAACTACGAGGTTAACTGAAGCGTGACCATTTGTAGAAATAATGAAAATCGTGCTCATACTTTTTGGAGGAAGAAATTTTTTTTTTTTTTCTTTGTGTTTGTATTCTTTATGTTTGTACTAACTAAAAACCAAGAAAAAATTACAACTATGCCACGTTTGACCTTGGAAAAGCGTGTCTAGGCAGTTAGCTAGTATGGCGTGTGCAGGGGGTTGCTTTGGAGAAATTTGTATATAAAAAAAATTAAAACAATTCATACATCATTCTTTCTTCTAGTGAAGATTAGTTACAATTAGATTAACAAATATAAAAATTGTTTACTTTAGATAGCCATGACATTTAATAAGCACCACAGGACAATTTCAAGATTCTTCCACAAAACTGGGGCAACCGGAAGTTAGGTAGACTGGGTATGGACACCAAGGCACTGGATGAATACTAGGCAATATGATAGTCAATCGCTGCGTATTATTTGATTTTTCACTCGGAGACTGCTTTTGTTGCAACCTCACGGACCACAATTTGTAATTACCAACTTCATATATTTGAAAGAAACGATGCGCAGTGCATGTCGGGAAAATGGTTTTCGGGCAAGAAGGTCACGAAGTTTTTTGTCATGACACTTAGACATTTGTCAATTCCACTGTATTGGGAAAGATGGAATATTAGATATACAAGTACCGATTATGTAAATGTTCAATTCACAAACAAGAATAACAAGTGGTGCGTTAGCAATTTTGTCTAGTGTATATGTTCCGGCCATTGAAAATGCAGAAAATTCAAAGTAAACGTGGAAACAACGGAAACAGTGGCTAACTATCATTACTAGGCATTTTCGGTAGCTTGCCGAAATGCAAAAACAGTGACTCTAGCTAGTCATGTTTTATCTGCAGATTACACTCGGCTGGATCACTGAAAATAAAGACTATTCCCTTGGATGCAAAAAAGTCATGTCATACCGGATTGTTTCAAGTTGAATTGTACTGTATGAAATCTGAAGGAAAAATGATTGAGAAATGATAGAATTGAAATGTTTTAATGGTTTTTTTTTCTTACAAAAGAAGTGAAGATTAAAGTGAAGTGGATGCGCTCATGTGGAACAGACAGTCATATTGAGACTTACCAGGTTTTTATTAAAATACATGTGCGTGATTCTGTAAATGTTAAACTGAAAAAAGGTGCACGCGTGTTTCAAACTTCCTTCATGTCTCTCTTAGCATAAACATTATAGAGCTTCAGTCTTATCATGCAGTCATTTTGGTTTTCAGTGTACAATGTAGATGGAATTACATGTATTAGTATTGAGATCGATCGGAAGTACATGTATACACGTCACCTTAGATTTCTGTAAACATGATATAAATTGTACATAATTAAATAATTTATCAGGAAGAAATGCATTTTAAAGTCCAGTTAACTTCTTTTTGCAGATACACAGAGACTCTACGTATCCATGACTTGCATGTTTTTTTTTTTTTTGTTTGTTTTGTTGTTGTTGTTTTTGTTTTTGTTTTTTTGTGTTTTTGTTTTTTTTTTGTTTGTTTATTATTATTATTTTTTTTTTTTGGATTTTATTAAATTAAGAGATTGAGAAGAAATATTTCAATTGATCGTTTGGTTTTGCATACATATATATGTTTCTTCAACTCTTCAGGGTCAAATGTTCTTCCTGACAGGTTGTTGAAGTCTTCATCCGGGAAAAAATTGCTGTCACAATAATTCATTTAGTACATTGTTTTGAAAATAAGAAATGGGTGCCCTTAATATGTTAACTGCATCGGATACAATCGTGTGCTGCTGCTGCTGCTGTCTGCTACAGATAAGAAAAATCCTCATTCAATACGTGTGTTCTGCAAGGATTAACACCGAGGTCTACAAGTATACGGTTATGAAGGTAATATAAGCGAAGACAATTTTTCTTTATTTTTTGTACTGTTTCACAGGAAGGTTGGAATTTATTCAAAAACTTCTACACGAGAAGAAGAAAACACTTGCTGTGGCCTTCAACTCGACATTTCGATATATCGACGACGTATTATCAATTAACAACAATTACTTTCATTCATATGTTGACTCGATATATCCCAGTGAAGATACCACAGAGCCTGACACATCTGTTTCATATTTAGATATTTTTATTAGAAAAAGACGTTAATGGTAACCTAACAACAAAAGCTTTATGATAAACGTGATGACTTCAACTTTTCAATCGTCACCTTCCTTACTTATGTAGCAATATACCCTTATCACCTGCATCTCTCGATACACAAGAGCATGCTCTACCTATGAACAATTTCTAAAACGAGGCAAGCTATTGACAAACAAGTTGATGAAACAAGGATATCAACAGTCTCGTTTGATGTCATCTTTTCGCAAGTTTTACGGACGATACAATGATCTTGTCAGCACGTAGAACTTATCATTGAGTCAAATGCTGACTGATGTTTTTCATACTAATTGTTAGGCCATTATTTATACACTGAACTGTCTATGGGTTTTTCCGTTTTTTTCCCGATCATGTCAAGGAGCACACGGCGGGGCAGGGGATGCTCACTCCTCCACTGGCACCTGATCCCACCTCTAAATTTTGAGGTCCATGTTTGCTCTGCTCCAAATTTGTATCTTTTCATTGGACTTTCCAGATTGAATACTGTTCGTTATCTTCATCTTTTCATACAGATGACAATTAAGAGAAAAACAAATTCCTGAAATACAAGTATACATGTATTCTAATTTTGATAAAACATAATAGTTTTTGCAGTGAATTAAGATAAAGAGCTACAAAATATTTTCCTCGTCTCTATTTATAAACAGGCATGTAGTATTGGGGGGGGGGGAGGGAGGGGAGGGGTCTGCCCTCCTTTTCCAAACATACCCCCCCCCAAAAAAAAAACCCCACACATACGTTCGAAAAACGATACTACGTGCCTGATATATATACACAAAGATGTTCACTGCAGGACTTGAACTCATCATGAACAACAAGAACACTCGCGGCTAGCTTGTTAATCAATAAAAATAATTTTTGGTGATCGAGTTTTAGATGAAATATTTTTCAAGCTACAAAAATAATGTATTCAAATGTCCGCACTTTACAAAATGCAGTATAAATTTTGGTCAATAGTGCTGCATTTTTTAAAAGATTATAGTCACAAATGAAGAATCAGTGTATTAAATCCATGATGCTCTCCTTAATTATTACCACTTCGGATTACATTGTACATTATACCAAAGGTTTTTTTTTATTTTATTATATTTTATCCAAAATCTAACATCTAGCGGCTTGACAAGCTTTCCGTTAAATACAGTTACATGTAATATCTATCACCTGGCTGCTAAGTTAAGCTTACAATCAACTCTCTACCATCGACTTATCAGTGATAGAAATAAACAACAGTTCTGCAAAGGAGACCTGCTACGATCTTGAACACAACCATCAAATAATCTACTTTCACGTAAAAGTAACGGCACATACAGAGAGAGATTTCATATTTACGAAATTTTGATTAATCTACATGTATAAAATAGAATCAAATACAGATATTAAAAAATTTTTACTAATCCTTTGTATAGCCATTTTATGTTAAAAATCTGTTGCAACTTGCAAGGGCAGATCCAGGAATTTTTTCCCAAGGGGGGGGGGGGGGGGGGGGGCTTTCACACAAATTAACACCAATCTTACTTCAAAGGGCAGCTCACTCTAACTGCATAAAACTACCCCATTCGGCAAACCTCGGCTGATTCCGTCACCTTCATCACAGAGGTACGAATCGGCCGAGGTGTGCCGAGTGAAAACTACTCAACAAGTAGAACTCTTTAGTATGCAGTGTTTAGAGCTTCTTTAAGAATTCTTGAAATTAAATAGTTGCAATTATAAAGTTAAAAATTAATAAGAGATATGTGTACTAGAAGTAAACATCTACATGTCGATCTATAGAAGCCGATACAGAAGATCCCAAGGCCAAAGGGTAAAGTGGCACCCGCACCCCATCCCCGCAAGTCGAGAAAAGGTGGCTTCTTCTTTAAACTGTTCAAAGTTTTGTGCTTAACCGAGAAAAACACCATGTGTGTAGCATACACTATTATATTTTTTTCTGCACGTTAATATTTCTTAAGTAGGATAACCCGTAAATGTCATGAAATCTTGAAGATCGTTAGTACTAAATAATAAATACTCAACATAATTTGTGGTTCATTAAACTTCCCATTCAAACAATACATAAGAACTACTGAAAATTTTCAGTTGATGAAATAAAAATAAAATCTTTATGTTAAAAATTTTCAATTTCAATGGTTAGTAATAAAATGATAGAACTTTGGATCACGTTGTCGTTGTCCGTAGCATGCTAAAAACGGAAAAGAACATGCATGATCCGAACAATTTGAGTTTAAAGATATACCTTCTTGTATTATCTATCGTGCCTGAAAAAGAAATGTATGGTTAAAGCTGAAAATTAACTGTAGCCCATGTACCGGTATATGCCTATATATTAATATTGCCCACCTGCCACCAAGTTTTAAGAAAAAAAGTGTTGAACATCTCATAAATCGTTCAATTATAAAATTATTCTATAAGCTAAATGCACATCAACCCAAATCTTCTACTGGATTTGATAATGAAGTAATATATTATTGGCTTGAAGACATCTAATGTTTGCAAGAAATGTTATAATTGCTCCAATTTAAACCAAAAAAAAAAAAAATCAAGCGTAGCATTGGATTTACAGATACAACACATTGAACATGGGGGGGGGGGGGGTCTTTCATAAGTATTAGCGAATTTTTTTAAATTTTATATTTTATACATGTAATTCAATGAGAGTCATTAAATTTTACACAATTACAGGATATAAATTTTGTATGTATGGTGATTAAATGTAAAAAAAAAAAAATTATATTTTTTTTAAAATGACCACGAAACACAGAATTTGGTAGAGGATTACAAAAATTGGTCGCATATACCATATACAGTATATTTTTTGTTCTGTCTGTGTTTCATTCTATTACATTTAGTTGTCTGTCTGCGAAAACTCTAATATTTCACCTAGGCCTAACTTAAATTTGAACCGTAGTAGGTAAAATTTTCAATCACCTGCAATGTATAAATTACTTATGCTTTTTGAAGTGTATTTAGAACAAAGATTCTGTTTTTTTTTTCTCTCTGCTTAACCGTAATCTAAACATATACAGTAATATACTTGTATGTACATCCATAAATTAATCTGGGCTATCCCTAATTTTCAGGCCCGTAGGAAGCAATTTCAGTGGGGGGGGGGGGGGGGGAGGGGACTACCAAAATTCCTTGACAAGCACAATTTTTTTTTTTTAAAAAATCCATCAGACGCCTTTTTTTTTTTTTTTTTATAGAGGTACAAGCATCAAATAGCTATTTTTCTATAGTATAAAGCATACTGGCAAAATTATTGGGTGTTGGGGTGGCACGGCCCCTGCCACATTTTTTTTATTACACTGAATCGAGCCTTCCAATGTTCTGCAAGAATAGGTAATTGTTTCTTAGCGGCAATAGCCAGTAGTCACTACACTCTTTTTCTGGATAATTCCTTCAGGGCGGGTGATTTTAATAAATAAATAATAAAATCAAAATATTTCATATGTGCTTTATAATATTATTGCTTCCGTGTAATAAAAACCATCACTGAATTGAAAATGATTAAAAAGGGGGGTGGGGTGGGGTATAAGGCTTGGAAATGGAAAGACTACGTAAATAATGTCCAATATGATATTTTTTTTTTTGATTATTGAGATATTCCATGTCTTTTTTTCAGGGATGATTTTTAAAAATAATTTGCGACTAAGTAGACGACCATTTGATTCTGACGGAGCGGGGGGGGGATATTCATTTCGAACATGTCCAGGGACAGATATTCAATTTTAAGTTAAGAAAAGAAAATTAACCTCTCAAATAAAACTTTACTTCATGTATGTTTGGGAGGAGGCAAAAAACGGTCAGATTTTTCAGAATCTGCCACCACCCCCTCCCCTTTCAAACTCAACTGATCTCGTCTCTTAAGGTTAAAATGTAATTATTGTCGATTTTTCTTTTCTTTAAATTAATTTCAAAATGGTATTTATCTTCTTTCTAATAATACAAGCAATGTTCAGCACAGTCTGTTCCCCCTTAGATGGATGGTTGTGAGTGTGACGTCACATCGACTTTGAAACTCGAGATTTGCACACTAAATATGCACCTCTTAGCTGAGGTGAAACAAGTGGGCGGATCATGGATCTTCAAATTTTTGTAACCTGTTTTCTGTACTAAATACTCCCCACCTTCGTCTCCTCTTCTGATATTTGATTACCTAAGTAAAGGAAAACTTTAATCTAAAGGAATAAAGTTTGTGTGTTGTACTACGATGACAGAATACCTTATATTACATACAATGCCTATTCGCCATTTTGACACAGAAAGTTCGGGAAAACAAGTGAACGTGTGACGTCGCACTTCGAAAAGTGACGTCGAACAGGAGTTGTCTGCAGTGTATTGGCAGTGTATACATCGTCGCATTTCTCTGGTTATTTGTTGGATTTAATCGTTGTTACGACTGTAAAAATACTTGTTAGTGTTTTCGGTTATCGTAATGAATATGCATTGGTATGTATTTTCGTTCTCTGCGAGTTATTTCTTTAGGATATCGGCATGTATAGTCTTCATATATGGATACTTGTAGAACGGAATACTTGGGATTTTTAAGCGCAGCGTGACAGTACAAATACTTCTACCGTGTTAATTACCGTTTGATTTGTACATCGCGTGGACTGATTAACAATACAGACTGAATACACATTGTATATGGATTAACTACAGGATTTTTACCTATCTCAACTGGCGCATGCTCAAAGGGGTTAGTCGCCGCTCAGCGGCGACTAACCCCTTTAGGCATGCGCCAACTAACCCCATTAAATTTTCATCTAACCCCTGCCATTACAAGCAACCTTGTTTACACAAATAAATAAACAAACACAACAATAAACAAACAAACAAATAAAAAGAAAAAATAATTAACAAGAAATAAAATAAATTATTTATAGAGAGATAAACAAAATCTTTACTCAATGCTGTATTACACACAAAATGCAGAGAATTAAGGCAACATTTTTTTTTCTTTTGAGCTACAAGTACATGTAAGGAGACTTAGTTGCTTATTTTTTTCAATTCTTTATATTCCGAATGAAATAATTATTCTGAGTTAAAATAATACCCTGTTACTGGTTATTTCTGTTAGATGTACTCACATTTGGAGTCTACACTGGTTATTTCTGTTAGATGTACTCACATTTGGAGTCTACACTGGTTAGTTCTGTTAGATGTACTCACATTTGGAGTCTACACTGGTTATTTCTGTTAAATGTACTCACATTTGGCTCTTGGACTATAGTTCTGTGATGATAGGAGCTTGGGATGGCTGACCGTTTTGCTACCTTTCTATGTTGAAATGCATAATAATCTGGCATTATCTACAAAATACAATGAATGGATACATCAAAAACCTTATTAAGCCTATAAACTGACGTTCCATTTGCTGAATTCATATAACATGAAAATTGTGTTTAAAGTACCCCAAAAATGGTATTCTGCTTTTAACCAGGTGTCTCTCAAAACTATAGCTTTTTTTTAAGTTGAAATCTATCTAATGATACATGCCCTAATTAAAATAAAATTACTATTCCATACTTGAGATGCACCTTATTTTACAATCCAAAATACCACTTGAATATTGACTTAAATAATGTGTTTAAAACTACTATACATTACATATTAACTGAAAGCTTTGTCATCTGCTGTGTTAGCTAGAAATCTACCATCATAACTTGAAATATGTTTTTACATTTATAACTCGATTCAGGAAATATTGGCAATAATTGGACCAGACAGAGGGCCAATTGATTTGAACTAATCAATACAGATCTTGCCCATATAGTCAACATTATTCCTATTGTGCCGAGGCCAACATTGATTTTGAATAAATCCTGGTTGACAAAATGTTTGTCCATACTTGAGCTTCTGGCTAGTTAGAAATGCATTCAATAGGAGTAATGACCACACAAGCATTTATGCACCGTGTGTGATCGCTGCACCTTGGGAGTTTAATCATATAAACTTGTATAAAGGATCAATATAGCATATTTCGGAATATTGGAGTCCATACCATCAAAAAATGAAGAACTATAATACAATCTTACCAACAATAAGGGAATTTCAATATAAGAACCTGTGCATTTCCAAGAATATACAAGACCACAACACAGTCACAGAAATTCATAAAATTATTTTATTAAATATTGTATATATGTTTTTTTTTGTTTTGTTTTGTTTTGTTTTTTTTCAAAGATGCAAGTCAATATGCATAACACTTACTGAACTATTATGCATTAATTTATTTATAAATAACAGGGATTAATTGGCTATCCTGTACCCTTTCAATTGGGAATTTTAAATTGAAAAAAGTGGCAAAATTTAAAGATATTGATGTCTTAATATAATAACTTTTACTGTTGAATAAAGTGAAGGTTATTTCTCTATGCACATCTTAATCATGTTAATAAATCATTAATGTCTCAAAATTCAAGTTTTTTTTTTTTTTTTTTTTTTTTTTTTTTTTAATATAAACATGCAGCAATGAACAATTCAATCTCTTCGTCATTTTGGAATTTTTACCTAAATTTTTTTGGGGGGAAAAGAGTAAATTTCAATTGGGACAGGGTCCTTTAAATAACTTGACCTAAATGCAAGGGTTATTAAGCCCTGATTACTGCGATTATGGTGAACATATGAAATAAATTTTAATCATATTTGCTTACATTTTTGTTCTGAAGAAAAATTCAAAGACCTTTTGATAAACTACTTTATTCTTTAAAAAAAAAAAAGGATAACATATATCCAAAAATGATATAATTATCCTACCATTTTTTTTCTTTTATGACTAAAATCCAAATCCTTGAGGGTTTTTTTTTAAATACGGTAACTCTTTATTACAATAAATATTAACATTTGAAGTTTTTATAAAACATAACATCTGCATTCACAAGCTTCTTTCAATGAACAAAAAAAAATTTACAAGAAATAAAAGTCAATGACAAAATAATCAATGGAAAAAAACCATCAATGAAATACTCATTAATTATCCCACAGAATGTAACTCCAAAACCAGGTGACAAAAGTTTGATAAGAAGCTTCCGACATATTTACGAACATGACTACCACTGAACTGTTGTTTTGCCCTGAAACGCTTGACACTCATTTCCTTCTTTGGGGTTCTTTGATGTTGAAGAACATAATGAACCATTTACAAAGTAACTATATAAACAATAGAAAAACATGACTGCAGAATAGAAAACCCTCTTCATGTTACTGATATGGGATAATGCATACTGTATAAAAAATCTTACTCTTGCAAGCATCAACAGTCCTATTTTGACACATCAAAAGTTGGATGCAGAAAATACAAAGTCTTATTATAAAATAAGACCTTGAGAAATTTGTTTCAAATACTGGAGTCAGATTTAACCATGAGTGTCTTTCTCTAATCAAGATAAATGCCATCCTTATATATATACTAGTATATAAACATTAATTAATTAATTTCATCATAAGCATTAGTCAAGGGGTTTTTTTTTTTTTTTGGTTTTTTTTTTTTTTGAGTTATAATACATGTACTGGGATACTTTTACCATATTAAATATTAAATATTTAAGAACATGCTAGGATAGTTACAATATATTTGTCTGCAGTACATGTATAATTATTGTAGAAACAGCAAATGTTTTCAATATTCAAATACAACATGTACAAAGAATACAACATTCCTATTTTAAGTTATTGCTTTCCAAACCATCTGTTTTACATGCATTCATAAGAGAAACGAAAACTTGTTTATGTGCCATTGTTACAGGAATCCTACCACTCTACAAACATGTCAGTGTACTTTTCCTCTGTAGAAAACACACAAAAAAGTTACTCTTTAATTAGTTTTTCTTGTAGGAAAGTCCAGGCTTTTTCTTATTCACCTGGCAAATTGGATTCAAATTTGATTCAGAATCCAGGTGTTTGGTTCCATGAGTATTGATGCCCAAATTTTTCTTGTGCCAGAATATGTAAATACCTTTAGCATTCTGTCAATAATTATTAAAACTTTGAAGATCTTATTTAATTATTACATGTAATCATCACTATTTTATTGCTGTAAATGATTTGTAAAAGAAGACAAAATATACATCTGATTAGACTTATATGTACTATTTTTCACTATTTGATTGGTTTCTCCTTAAAGCATGTATACCATATGACTATGATCTAGTAATCTCTTCATTAATGAAATAAATTTTCTATAAGTGATTAAATACATATATGAAGGGGAAAAAATTATGTATAAAATGTGTGTGCTTTCTTAACCAACACAAAAAACATAATATATAAAACAGATCTAACTAGAGGAGCTGGGAAAGCATAACTGTGATTTTTCCATAGGATTTAAACTCAAGAATCTGTACATAGATATTGGGCCATGAAATATTTATATCATTCCCACACCAAACTATGATATGGATTCTTTGTGAATTATAAATGAGAAATTGTTTGCATACTTTTTTGGTAATTTTAACATGCAATAAATATCCCTCATGCTAAAGGCTGAATATTCAATGAAGATTCTGACTGTGAATTTATAATGCATATTACAACATCTTTATCTGTTGAACAGATTCTGTGCACATAAATGATCAATGTAATTCAAAATTTTTTATTAATAAATAAAATCCATCTATCAATTAAGATGAAGTGTTTTCCCTACATTTCAAAGTAAAGGGTTAGAGATCAATTGTAACAGGCTTTGGGTTGAGGTTTATGACAAATATCCGTGAACCTTACATCAATTAAATCTTGATTTTTTTTTTTTTAAATTTCAAAGCGGCATTTTTATCAATAGAAGCGGTCAATTTGGCTGGTAGCCGGTTCTTACTTAGGGAAAACACTGAAGACGCATACATTGCATCAAGTTAAAGTTCCAATCATTAAAAATCAGTGAACAATGATATAAAGTAGATTCTTTCAGAATAATGTTTCTCTTGAAATAATCTATATTAAGGAAATATATGTAGAGAAGATTTGAGATGAGGGAAATTCAATAAAGCCTCTTTGATAATGCACAGGCAATTAAGCCTTTATCTATAACTGTGTAGCCAAAGTATCTGTAATAGAAAATCTCCAGGCAATATAGTGGTTGAGAAGATGGGAGCTTTTATCAGTAAAAGATTCTCTGAAACTTCCAAATTCATTGCTTATCTCTACATTGAGTTTCCATGGAAATTCTTAGATTCTTCAAAACAGGCACATGTATACATACAAGTACATTTTATGAAACATTAGAGTATGTTGAATTCTCTCAACTTCCACTCAAAGAAAAGATGACCCAGAATTACTATCAAAAAATATGTATTTTATTACCCTGCAAGAATTTCAAAATTTATACCTTACCACAAAAAGGTAATACTGCAGTTATATTTGCTACCCAACATAACATAGACAGTGAACACGTAAATTATATATGTATTATTACCAAATTCATACAAGTGTATTGAAATTCACAATGACATTAGAATAAGTCAAATGTCTAGAAGGGCATTAACAATTACAATAACACATTAAGAATTCTAAATAACATTTTGCTAGAATGAGAAAAAGGCAGTACAGTTAAGAGTACCCAACTTATACGTATTTGTTGAATATTGTTTTTCTTACCTGGTCCACATAAATAAAACCATGCTTTTGAGCCAAAGATCTTGCAACTGCTTCTCCTCCTTCAATATATAAAGCCCATGTATTTGTGTATTTGTTTGAACAAACATAGTTAATCAGGACGAAACCTAGAACTGATATTTGAATAATGAATCTGCCATGAATCCTCATGGCTAGATTATTTGGAATGGTCGATGGGTCGTCCAGTATCAGCACCAATCAGTTTCTAAACCGTTGAAAATAATATCAGAATACTTTTAAATTTCTATAAATATTCCTAAACAAACGAAATTCCAAATCATTTTGAATTCAACCGTATTCCATTTTCGAAAAAAGTACTTTTAAAATATCCAATTCAACTGTCCATCCATTGTGGATTTTCAGCACTAACTGATGGAATATCGTCTTTCGGCTTCGATTTTACACAGTGAGGAAGTGACGTTTTTGGGGATCATACCCAAATCTGAAATTCCTGATTATTTTTAATAGTTTGTCGAAAGTTCCTTGTGTATGGAAGAAAATATGTAAAGTTTTACGATTAAAGATTATTGATAAAATAGTCTGCAGTAGTACTGAAATGCTTAACACCTCCATGTTCTGGTAGAAGGACTTCAATGTTTTTATCATTTTTTAGACATTCCATATTTCACCACCAAACGGCGGAAAAGGAAGTAAAGGTTAAGCATGCGCAGCATATAACAAGTGTTTTCGTAGTTTGGTGGGTTTCGCTACAAGTTTCTTGAGTTCTTGGGGCATGTAGAGGGTACTTGTACCTTGAAGATAATGAAAGGTAAGTTCTTTAGTAACTTGCTTTTTTAACAAGTTTGTTTTTTGTTTCAATGACTTTTACCTGCATGACAGGTATGGGGAAACGATAGGAGAGACAACTCCCTCTGAACACCAATACACACATGATCCCTCACAATATCAGAGAAAATGTGATCAGTGCCAAATATTCAAAAGCATTGACTAAATGCTTAAAGCGTTCATATTATGTATAGGTAATCCCAACATAAGTAAACTCCTAGCAACTGCTCTGAGTAAGACACTGTAAGACAAAACTGTCTTTGAAACATGCACATATCTTTAATGAAATTTGACTGGTCAAAAGGCAGAGTGCAAAATGTGAGTTTCAAAAGCGAACCTTCCATGTCAGAGTTATGTTTATGCATCAAGTATATTTTATTTTATGTGGTTCCAACTGCTGTACCGTTTACAGACAGATTTACGCAAAAGCATGTTGTTAGGCCAAGAAAGTTAAATCTCTCTGCATAAAGGGCCAGATCATATAACCAGGGATTGGCAATACTAAATAGATCCATGATATTACAAGGGAAACAAAGAACTGCAATAAGAGTACACAAATCAGAAATTGAAAAAAAAAATGATATTAATATGAAAATGATGATGTAAATTCAAATTTATTTTTTTTTTTAAATTAATGTTTAAGGGTTAGCAGGGTGGAGAAAAATGTACAAGGTTTTTGTAGGATTATGTCTGGAAAATGTTCCTTTTATAAGACACAGTAATGAAAGAAGCAGTGAATGGAATGGAAAGACATAGAGAAATGAGTCATTTATGAATGAGGATATGTTAAGAATTTGTATGATTTCTTTTATAATTTTGAATCTTCATAAATGAAAATATTTTGACAATGCTTGTATCTATCCCTGACCAGTAATTTAAATTATGTTCCAGTATAAAATGCTGCTATGTGTTGCACATATGCTCAAATATATCTATATGTATATAATGATTTTTTTTCTTATGAAAGGTTTGTTGATATTGATACTTGTTTGTTTTTAAACCCAGAATACAGTATTAATTTGTAGACTATAGGTGCCTTCTCATATTATAATAGATCCTTTTGCTCATGCAGCTATGAAGTATGTCATTGTCAGTCAATGGAATGCAACAAATTAAAATCTCCATATACCACAACTAGGTCATATTTAAATTCCTACAGAACATTTAATGGATTTTTTTATGGTTAAATAAATGAGTGCTTTAGATAATTGATATATGCAATGCATGGCAGTGATATTCATATTTGAACTATTAAGAGAGTTTGAAATATATTAAAGGCTGATGTGAAATCACAATTCATGAACATTGTCCATTCTTTCCTGAATTTAAAATCAAGCATAAAGATAAGGTTATTGTTTTTCAAGATAGGTGAGCATAGTAATAAATATGAAGTCAGTGTACCTGCATGTGCATCAATCTGGTCACTGGTGTAGGATATGTCATAGTGTTGTAGCGAGATATTCTTATTTCAATGCACATAAAATATTTTTTAAATAAATTTACACACACAAAAGCCAACCTGAATTTGATTTGTTTGACACCTCTATAATGAAATAATACAAAAAAAATTACAAGTCAGGATGAAAGCAAAGTTTTTGTGCATCGGGGGAGGGGGTTCTCTTTGATAGCTTTCTTAAGCCTGTCCTTGGCATCTCCATGCAGCAGTAAAATCTATTGACATTTCTTACACAGATAAGCCCAATAAATATTGACGGTTGTACCTGTGCTGATGGCTCAGCGATTATTTACCTGTGGTAATTTCTTTGTACAATTTCTCACCTGACTAGAGAAAGTCTCTTAATTGTTGTACATATCTTGTTGACCACAACTTGGGGCTATTTGCTCGGCATTCCAGCACTGTTATTTTTTTTCCTGTTTTGTTTGACTTGTTTTGTGGTGTTTTTTTTTTTCATGTGAAAAAGTGTTATATTGAACACTTCAGCAAACTTAAGACTAGGCTTAGTGGATTTATGTAATATTATTAATGATGAATTTGGAGAAGTAAGCTTGTTATATTCAAATTGAAGAGGCTCTGTGGGACCCCTAATATTAAAATTTTACATGAACTGAACCAGTGAGGTAAGGAAGTAATTTAATTGTTTATGTATAGTTACATTTACATAGAATACAATTTATCATGATTAATTAATTCTTATTTGATTCAGTCAGCAGACTTCCATGATTGATATTATAGACTTGAGCATTTATACATGTATGCAAATTGTAGAACCATTTCTTTTGAGGTTTTGCAAAACCAGCAAGGAGACTAGTGTGGTGAACTTTCAGAAGCTACACTAACATTGTAATTAAGGGAATATTACATTCAGTAGGGTCAGCTAATTGCATTGTTTATTAATTGACAAAATTATTTCTCTACATTTGCTTTTAAAGTAGCAATTTGTTATGATTTGTGTATCAAACATCCATTCAGATTATCAATTGGTAAGGTCTAATTATCCTTACATGGTTCCCATTATGTCTATAGTGATATATGTCTTATAAAAGTTTGAATTAATATTTCATACTCAGTTCATTTTATGAATTAAAAAATAACATAACACAAAACAAGAAATATCCCACAAGTAAGTTGCAGAATATTTTTGAAATATTAGGTAGTTGGGTTTTTTTTATGCCAGTCTTACTTTGAAAAACAAAATAAAATATTTTATTGACAATGACTGATCTCAGTATTCTAGTATGTTGACTTTCATATTCTAGCTAGGTCATTATTTCTGATAAGATTCAATTTGTTAGTGTGTTGTCATTATTATATGTTTAAATGATGATTTTAATAGATACATCATAAGGGTCATTATTTTTTAGATGATTTTCTTCTACTATTTGATTTTCATCTTCTTCTTTATAAGTCTTTATTTGTACAGATAGCTATAATAAGGCATATTGACCAGATCAAAGGTTATAATTGTACAATTTATATTAAAAATTATGTCAAATTTCTTGGATACTCTGTAGACTTGGAATTTAAAATGATTGTTTTATTTTCACTTTATTCACATTTTATCACTTTCCAGCAAAATTAAAACCAAAGTGAATATTAAAGGTGGCAAGATCACATAATAAAGTGTCTGTCAATTAATGCACATGCATACCCATAAGCCTGAAAAAAAACTATAATATTATACTTTCATGTTAATTAGTTGAATCTGATTCGTCGAGAAACATTTGTTAAAAAACACTATTACCCGCTGAATGATGAAGCCACGCCCTCGAGCATAGCAACAGTCAACATTGCTTGACGACGGGTGATATTCCAAAAAATAGTGACTGCGCAGAATTTATGCGCGCAAGGTTCGCTGTTATATGTATTTGTATAAAACATTCAGTATAATGTATTAAATATTGCATGTAGTTGTGTGCAACATTGAAAATTTTCACCCCAAGAAAACCATTGTCAACCGAGGCGCAACACTCAACTACATGCAATATTTATATAATAGTACCCTTGTAACAAATAGTGAAATGTTAGCACCATGGGATTAAGACAACTTACAGTAATCATATATAGATAACATGGAATAATTATTTGACAATTTAGATTGTTGGACCCCTCCTAAAAAAATAACTAAGAGCAATGTAGAAGAAAAAAAATACCAGTATATGAAGGATATTAAATTTGCAGAATGTGGCAAAGATTCTAATGACTGTAATCATGTTTTTGAAACATATCATAGAAATATGCCATCAACTTGACATTAATGGAGTTGCTTTATATATATCTCTGGTTTGGAAAGACATAAGTTGACTGTAGAAATGACCATGTAAGTGGTTGTTATATAGGTGATAGGACAAGGTGACATTTTTACATAAAACTGAACCACCAGGACAAATGCTCAATCATTATGATGGAGACAGAGATGTCTTCTTTGGCAGAAGCTTTTTACATTCTGAATGCTCATTAACAAATGATAGGACCATATACTGCTATCCATGCATTTGTCATTATTCATGCACATGCAGAGAGTTAATGGATTTGTCATAAAGTTAAGATTCTTAAATTATGAACCGGTCGGTATAAAAATGTTCCATTTGGAATGTTTCATTCAGTGATGGTCTATGAAAAATGTTAATTTTACATGAATTATTCATGTTTGGGATTTGTCCTTGAGTTTGCATATATATAAAGGTAGAACATAGGGAAAAAAGATTTTTACACTCAAATATAAAAACATAATTTCTGCCATGAAGGACACAATTTGATGGGCTTCAAATCCCTCTCCACCTCCCACCCCTACTCTTTCCTCGGTTATGTCAGATAAAGACAGAAGAAATTTAAAATGAAAAAAAAAAAGGTCGAACAGACTGTTAAATTGATTACTTTACTTATCCAAGCAAATACATATATTCATGCTTCTAGACAGAGATAAAAATTAATACAGTGAAACCTGTCTTATCCGACATACACTGGGAGATGAATTTTATGTTGAGATTGACAGGGTGTCGGATTGCACAGGGTAAAAAATCATGAAAAATAGTAAAACTGGAGGGAAAAAATTAACATCGCAATTCACAGTGTGACAGATTGCACAGGTGTCAGATTAGACAGTTTTCACTGTATCACATTTACCTAATTTCAATTTCTTTCTTCTTCAGTTTTCCTTTTTTTTATTTTTAATTTTGAGTTCTTTATATAAATAATTTTTTTTTTCTTGTTTATGCCCAGCTTTGCACTGGGGACATTATACAATTATTGCTGTCTTTGAGATACATACAGTGATAAAACTACCCAAGGAGAACAATATTCACTGAGCCTGAAAGGGGGTGGGGGTAAAAATGTCTTAGAGGAGCATACATAGTATGTATGCCTATACATGTATTAGAATGAATATAGTATTGAAAATACATCCAGGTGTCTTCACATTAGCAATATGACACAAGTTGTCTGCTGCATTAATTAAAAAGAAAATGAGTAATTAATTTGTGCATTTGTATGCTGGAATGTGTATGAGGGAGGTAGTAAATAATAAATATAATTCTAAATTGTTTACTCAAGAGTTAAATGCAAATTAAGCAAACTTTAAGTAATTTATCTTGCTTTTTGCAAAGTAATCTGAATAAAGTGCTTGATATTTTTGCCTTCTTTTTGTAGATGTAACATCTTGGACAATGTGATTTTGTGAGACACCAGACATGTCAAAGTTAATTGCCAAAAACAAGAGTAAAAAGCTTGGGTTGTTCAAGTTTCGGAAAAGCACAACAGATGTAAGTATTCATATTTTCCATTTCCTGAAGTTTTAAAGGGGTCCACCATCCTACAAGTGTTGTACCGATATATAATCAGAGAACATTGATTGTCGACGAAAAAATGCTACCGATTCCAATAATTGATTATTATTTTTCATAATCAATCATCAGAAATGTACTTCTTATAAAATGCATTCCGGAATCATCCATGCCCGGTTTAAATTCATTTCTTCGTAATGAAAGAAAATGGCGTCTGCACCATACTTATGTGTTACAAAGCCACCTAGCACAAAGCAGAGGTGATTAAGAACCAAAAGGTGCATACATAGAAAGTGTAAAAGAAGCAAAACAGCAAAGAAAACAATATAATATATATTTCATATATTTTAAAAGAAATAATATGAAATACTTGTAATAGTCTGCTTTTTATATATACAGAACTATGACATCCAATTATAATCCGAAAATCGCATCGGAAGCAGTAACCGATTCCAATTGATGATCGATTATGAAAATTAACTGATGTCCCATCACTAGGTCTTCGGACTCTTTGCAGAGAAGTGAAAATGATTTTTTTTTTTTTTTTTTTTAAAAAAGACAATTAAAAAATATTTAATAATCAGTGTAACTTTTTTTATTGTACCCCCAGAGGATACTCTGTAATGTTAAATGTTTCTGAGCTGGAAAGAAAAAAACTCAGTTCTTAAGCCATTCAAAAAAATGGATAGAAAGAAAAGAAAGGAAAGGAATAAAAAAGATAAAGAAAAGGGAAAAGTTCTATGTGTCCAGGGAAAATATAAGCAAAGCTTTAAGAATTAAATTATGATTATCTTCATGAAAGATAAAGTGAACGTTTTAGGTCTCGTGTAATAAGAGTCACAGTATATTTATTTCAAGATCTATGAACTCAATTTCACGTTGTGCTACTAATTAAAATTTAATTACAAAAGTTAGTTCCTGCTACACATCAAACAGAATTCTGAGCTAGTAATGAAAAAACAGGAGGAAAAAAGTGATGTAAATCTCATAACAATTAGAACTCTATCTTGGTGTAAATGGGAAATCAGCAGGGGTAGAGAAACAAAGAAATTACTGATTTGACAAGCCCCAGTGTAGATCATTATGTTGTTATGAAGTGAGTGGAGTTTGTAAAAAATGTTATTGGAAGTGTTGTTTGAGGCAGTCTTTATTGCATTCCAATATCAGTGTATGAGATGATTACAAATTATATCAATACTGTCATAATTTTGAGATAATATTTTGTTGTTTTCTCAGACACAAAGAAAAAGGAAAGATTTTCAGAAATTGTCTTACTTCACAATATTGATATGATAAATCCCATGTTTTTGGTTGGGATGTTGGCCAGGGAGGTGCTAGTTTGACTGCTACAGACTCACTATCTCTGATAGATAAAACAGATAGTTTAATCTTTCTGTGTCAAGATGCATGTTCAGGTTTCAGGGAGGGAGCATCTGTTTGGTAGACTTTTTATTACATTAAGATGAAATGACATTAATATATTACATTGAGTATAAGTTTTGTAAGCAGAAGCCAGGAATATTGCACTTGATAAAGATGACTGTAGACGGACATAAACAATACATTAGGAATGCATGATCTTTTACACATACTATCGTGCATTGCATCAGTGAAAAAAACAAGACAAACTCTGTTGAACATGAAAGTTCTTGAATGAAATTCTACCTACAATAGCATGTTTTTCTGCTATATAAATACTCAAGTGAATGAAATAAATTTCCTTGTTATGAATGGATGCTAGTACAAAGTAATTATCACATACAATGCCAGGAAGTAGCAGGTTGTAGGAATCGAGATAAAGGAGGGAAGAAAAAAAAAGATAGTGCTTTATCAGATAGGCCTTGTGTTTTATGGAGGGGTGTGCTTGTGCTGTTGTCTGTTGGTGCCAGTCAGACATTTTGCTTATCATAATTCATTTCCTCCCTTTACATACTCCAAAGGGGAGATCAGCTAATTCCATCTCAAGACTGTTGGGCATTATATTTGATAAATTCTGACCACAGAATTTTTTATGTGCTTAGGCTGATAAAAACATATATTGGTTGCAAAATATGATTTAAGATGAGTGAGAAAAATTTTAGTTTACACAATTTTGTATTCTAACACTAATCATATCACTAGGTTGCATGCTGAAAATCATACTAGTCATACTCAGTTCAAATTTTCCTTTGTAATTAACTATCCATCATTTCCTTCCTCTATTAGCACTGGGAGTTGAGCTTGCTAATATTTTCTATTTTCAGTTATCCGAGTGGAACAAGAATGATGAAAAACTGCTAAAGGCTATAGAGGTGGGAGATGTGGACAAAGTACAGTCCCTCCTACAGAAGAAGACCCTCGTCCCCACCAAGCTGGGACCCCGGGGATTGTCTGTGTGAGCTATAGTCAAAAGTCATTCAATCATCAAATAACAGTTTCCAATTCCAAGGGAAAACAGCGTCATTGTTGCATTTTTTGAAAGGATAATTTATTTAGTTGATTGTTAATCAGGGCTTAGTTGTTTAAATGCTTGATGCTTGAATTTTTAGCTAGATCTCCATTATTCAGTCATAGATGGACCAAGAATAATGAGCTGTTCGATTCTCTTATTGGTTTAATTATATAGAACTTAAGTGAAGTGAACCATAAGATTAACTGGTAATCAATAATCAACTTCTAATTTGTCGAGCATTTCAGCTGATTTGACCTTGACCTATGTCATCTGATTAAAAAACCCTGATTTTAATCATGCCAAAATTTTGTGATCTTTGACCTTTATACACATTTTTAACTTAAGTTTCTAAATTCTTGATTCTGCAATGCAAGTAAAGTTCACAGTGGGGCTTTCATTTTGAAAGAACATATATGGGAATTTGTTAAAAAAAAGGTACTTTTTTTCTTAGGAAATACATCAAGAAATTTTTATTATTGTCCCTTGTGTTCCCAAGGAATCTCAAGTGTAGAAAATACTCCTGACCTACAATTCATCTGTTTTGTATTTGTTTGGTCAAAGATCTGTTATAAGCATCTGTGTTTATTCTAAAGCAGGGAATGTGAAATAGGTACATTTAATTATTGGGTTGTTGATGAAAACAAGACATGCTTGTGTGGCATGATCGGGAACTAAGGTCAAATGGTGTTGTCTGACAATTTAGATTATGATGTTGCTATCAAGCATTTCACAGAATCATGGCTCCTCTTCAGAATGGTGTCATGCTCCCTGTTAATAAAACTTATTTCATTCCATGCACCACACAAAGAGATGAGAGGTATTATGCGAGTTTTATGATACGGAATTTTTTTGGTATTTTGGAGGGGGGAAAAAACTTGGTGACTGTTGTTATTGGGCAGTCAGTAGACATGTAAGTTTGTGGGTCACTGCCTTGGTTCCTAGTGTGATGATGAGTTTTGTAGACTTACTACACAGACAATTCATCCATCAGTGCCCTATAACCACCCTGTTATGACATGAAGAAGTGTAGTGTTATCACCTGCTTCTTATTAAGCCTGATGTGGATGTGATAACATTCTATCAGAAGCATTGCTCTGTCTCCACTTGATGTCTTGATGAGATGACATATATAGATTTCGGAAGAGCTTTATGACCCAAATAAAAATCAAAAACATATTTTCACTATTTATTATTAACAATTTTTCTAAACAATGAAGGTCAAATGTCTTAAGTTTTTGAATATTTTAGATATTGTCTGTAAGGGCACTTGTCATTGGAGATAATTAAATTCTTTCATTGAATGAAGACCTTAATTGCTGGAAAAATCAACCATAATATTGTTTGTGAAACGAAAACTCTTGTCCGGTCAAGGCCTAAATTAAAATTTTATTTGTTTTCCCACTTTGCAACAGCTCCTGCTTCTAAAAGTAATTTTTTTAATGAAAAATGTGGTATGAGACAACCAGTAATATTGGACAGAGAAGTAATATAATTACTTATAACCAATTCACCCATGTACAGGTCAACAGGAGTTGCAAATTGGAAACAAATAACATTTTATTAAAACCCAATGCCAAAAGATTATAATTCTGGTAAATTGAGCAAAATCCAGCATCCAGAAAAAAAGAGAAAATTATCTTCCTGTTGAAAGTGATAATGTACATTTTTTTTTTTGTAGATTTCATTTTTAATTTCTCGTTTACAGATTCCATGTAGCATGTGCATCAGGTCAGATAAAGATCGTGGACCAGTTGTTGCAGTATGGAGCAGAACCTAATGTACTCACCATACAAGGTAGTGACAGTGTACAAATTACTACAGTCAAATATATTCTCTTGTAAAAAATGGCTGAATAATTTAGCTGCTTACCAAAAGATCAGATCTGAAATGATTACTAATGCATGAAGAGAGAATACATGTACCATACAACTATGTATGATTTATTATCACTGAAATTTGAAATAGTAATTATAATGAAATGTAAAATCCACTCTGTCTGTTAAAGACAAAGTAATAACCAGTAATTAATCTTAGAAAAATCTGTTAAATGATCTGGTTATTACAGGTGAATCGTTTTCCAAGTAATGTTTCAGTGGCCTGGTTAGATGGATATTCTTTATATGAACTTATAGTAGTCAAAAGACGTCGCTTAGAATAGACTGTGTAAAATACTACTAATAATTTTACTGGTTGATTATGAATAGTCATTTAAACCCTAAGTTTTTTTTTCCATTAGAATTATATTTTTGCTTATTAAAGCTGTTTAATTATATTTTTTAAGTAGATATTGGGGGTTTATTTGTCATGCATAAAGTAGAAAAGTTCAAAATCCATATGTGATTGTAAAGAAATTTGTGTTTGCTTTCAATGTTGTGTTTGTTTTTTTGCCACCTGCAGTGTAGATTTCCTGGGTACGGAATACTGAATCGAGTCTAATCTAATAGAACTTTTACATTTCATGTTCAGATCAGGGTATAACGGGGATATGTTTGCCATATGAATTTGTAACTGTCATGCGAACAATGCAAGATTAGATCAATATTTTCATGCTTTAAATGCTCTAATGTTGGTTTCATTCCCAAACTGATAAGTGCCTTTCAATCTTGAGAGTTAAAACTTGCTAGTGAATTACAAAATAGTATGGTCCTGTCAAAGAAAATAGATACACATATCTTAATTCAATTTTAATGAGATTTGTTCTATCTTAAACATTCGAAAGTAGGTTTTTGATGCCATGTCAAAAATGATTTAATCTTTTAGCATATTGCTTCCAAATGATAAGGCCATGCAGTTTTGCTGTAGGGTGTTTCAGTTTCTAGGTCAGAAAAAAAGCTATCTTTAAGGAGAGATTATTAAAAGGGACTGTTTTTTTCCCTGAACTGAGTTCTTTGGAACATTTTTTTCATGGATGGCATTAGTTTTGGTATCAGGGGTTTGAGGGATTAAAAAGTTAATGCAAAGTAGATGTTTAAGATATTTAGTTGATACATTTATGATCTGCAAAATATGTAAATTGCTTCAATTTGGTGTACCATAGTGCAGAAAAAAAGAACGAAAAATGTATATCATGGTTTTATAGTCTGTGCCTTTGGGGTGAAGTTAGATATTAATGCTTTTATATAGTGATTTCAGTCCATCAAAACAATTGAAAATCAATGTCTCCCTCATTTCCGAACAGTAAAGGGTCGTAGAATATTTATTTATCGTGATTTCCATTAGCAGAATTCTACTTGACAATACATGATTATTTACTGATTGTATAAAATATTGGTCATGGGCAAAGTGCATTAGGTGCAGTATTAAAAAGGTGATTTATTAGGAAATTTGTTATTGTGCTAGATTATGGTACTGGAACTGTATTTTTAAGCCATTTTTCACCTTTTTTTTAAGGGAAAATTGTGTAAAATGTGTTAAGTATATGGATTTTTGTAAGCTTCTTTAAAATTTATTAAAGTAGATTTTGATATTAAAAACTTGCTTAATCTAGAATGCTTTCCATATATCTTTAAACAATGATTAAAGTTTATAATTCGTAGTATAATTAAATTTCTAGTTAAGTAATAGCAGAAGGAAAAGTAAAACTTCTTTTAAATATTTTTTTTTTCTTTTTGTAGCATGAGTAATTTCACTCTATGTTCTGACTTGATTTGATTTTAAAATATCTGTTTTGAAGATTCAAACAAAGTACATTCAGACCTCGTTATCTTGAACTCGATGGGAATGAGAAAAAATGAGATACCCTATGATTCATGATATCAAGGATAAAATACTTAAATTATAAGGGATCGGTCTTCCAAATCACTTCAACATATCCATTGTATTTGAGATATCAATTTTGGAGATATAGAAGTTCAACTGTATATAATTTTTAAAAGATGAAATTGTGATTGGATAGGATCATTGCAGAATTGATGTTGATAATTTTCAATGGAAACTTACTTCAATGTTGTATCCTGTATTTTCTTTTCTTTAATAGGGTGTACAGCATTACAGTTAGCTGCTAGCAATGGATGGCCACAAGTAGTTCACAAACTTGTTCAGGTGGGTGATTTTATGTAAAAGCAGAAACACTAGCTTTATAATAATATAACAGTATTATTGTCTGTGTTTAAGAATTGAAACATCAGTATCATATATCTGTGATTTCTATAAATGGGCTCAAAGAAGAATATTATTACGATAATTGATTCCCTTCTTAAGGGAGTATGGTACTGACAAGTCCTAATTTCAGAGTAATTAAAACTCTGAAACATCCACATAAAATGAAAGAAGTACCTTTATATATTTCATAAAATATTATAAGAAAAGGTTCTAGTGAGTAAATCAAAAATTATGACGCACTCAAATAAGGGGGGTAACTCTGTATGATAAAGTGATATTTTTATAACCAATTTTTAAAAAATTGAGAACAACAATAAAAACGATATAAAAATTTTTTTTTTGAAAAAGATGTCATCTACAATATTGAAATTTTAATTTCAAAACAAAATAGTGCAAGAAAAAAACCAAAAAGACAAATTAATTTTGATTCATTTATATCATGACAATTTATTGGGAAAATGGGTTCATGTACATGTACAACGTATTTTTTAATAATGAAAGAATAATTAAAAGTTTGATATCTTATGCTATATTTATAGTGATTTGCTTGCTTTACAAATTGCTAATAAAAAATTATAATGTTAGTGTGTAGTTTTGGAGTAATGTGCTCCCGAATTTCCTGACCCGAATTTCCTCTGCTCAAAAAGCTGTTATAAAACGTTAAAATAATGAGATTGCAATTTATTTACTTGCTTATAGTTTCTAACTCTCCTGATTTTGTCGTTTTAAACTCAAATTTTTATTATAGTTATTATTTTTCTCTTGTGACACGGCGGGCAATGCTTTTCACCAGATTTTTGCCGAACAATCCGAAAATCTTCCGATTTCCCGGTTTGGTTTTGTACATTATCGTGTACACGTCACTTCCAGTTTGCAACTCGTATACAAAATGCCGAATCGGAATCAAAGTTGAAAGTAGACTTGGAGGAGGTGTTTACAATTATCTATGAATTGTTTTGAACAAAAACAAAAATAGAATTTGAAACTCCGGCTTATAATTTCTAACGTTTTAGTGGAACGGATGAAATAAAGTGAATTGACGAAGACAGAATGCTCGAGGCTTATTGTACATTCGTTCTATGTCTCCATGTTTAATTTTAATTAATAATAAATCTTTGTCTTGAATGAATATTTTCCATCTTCAGCAATATTGAAAGATTAGATATGATTCAGTAACTATTAACTAACCAGCTATAAAACCCAGGTCCGTAGAATGCGGGGGGGGGGGGGGGGGGGGGGGTCTGAGTAAAGTATATTGTTGTAGTAAATTTTCCCTTAGATGCTAGTCTCCAATGTCGAGCACTAGCAAATTCCAGGATTTGGATAGTGAAATTAGGTGTTTTTTTTTTATATTTGCTTGTCAGATTTTTGAGAAATATTGCCCTCTTTTTTTGGTCTTTTTTCCCTTTATCAGATTTTTTTGGGAAGTTGCCCCCCCCCTTTTTTTTGAAACTGTTGCTACAAGTCTGACTAAACCATCATACATGCTGTTGAAGCTAGGGAAAATAGTGACACCACCACAATATACTACACTGTACTTTGCTATGCATGTGTACAATATGGTGTAGAGTAACAGCAATATTTAACAAAATCAGATAAAATTTTAAGAGCTAGAACCACGAAGTACAAAAATAGTCCTTCACTAAAATAGATGAACTTATGTTTTATAATTTGAAGGGTTTTAAACTATTTATCTTAAATATCTTTTTCTAGTTTTCTTTTTATGGTTAAAATAACCTTTGTTTCTCTAATAATAAGTATCATAAGTTTACAAGTCAAGCAGTAGGCTTGTAGCATTGGTTTCAAAAGTGGGGGGGGGGGGCACCTTCCCCCCCAAAAAATCTGTCAAGCAAAAAAAAAAAAAACTAAACTCACCAAAAATAGGGGGAGGGGCAACTTCCCAAAATAATCTGATGGGCAAAAAAAAAAAAGAAACCAAACTAATTAAATGTCCATTTCGTGGAAATTGACAGTGCTTGACCTTGTAGCAACGTTGGGGGGGGGGGGGCAATCACCAATCACTATAGCAAACTACTATACTCGGGAAAAGTAGGTCCCCCCAGCATTCTACGGGCTTGAGCAGCTTTGTAATACTGCACCTGACATAACTCTCGCACACTGACAGGAGCTTATAAATGAAGATAAAAACTTACAGTACATGACGTGAGGCAGCTTATTACCTCCTCAATGTAACCATATGCATGAGGGACGGGAGATTATTAATACAAGAAAGTTGTAGGAGATTATACATTCATGACATTGGGTCAGATTATGACACAGATTTGAGTCATAAGCAATTTTTGTGTCAAGTATCAACTACCAATTAGCCTCCATATGAGAGTAATAGACCAGGTACAAATAACACACCTTTTCTGCCAGAAGCCTTGAACTTGCTGGAATGACCTTGAGTCAAGGTCAGTTACTCAATACATACATGTAACCTTAGGTTATATGCAATATTTATGATCAGTATGAGCATCTCATGTTCTCCATACAAAATACAGGAATTCAATGTTTTTCTTAAAATGACATTTAACTTGATCAAAGGATCTTGAGTCAAGGTCATGGCACGCATTTGGGTCATTAGCAGTCCTTGTGTGCCATTTTCATCATTTTTCCAATGGAAAACCTTGTTAAAAATAAGGAAGATGAATTTCCCAGGTTCTACTCTTTTTTTTAACATGCAGTGTATTTAGCATCTGTTCATACAATGATAAGGTAATGAAATAATTTTTATAATGAAATGTATTTAATATTGCAAAATTCATGAGAATCAAAATATATTAACATATTGAAAACTTATTTGCTCTATCTACAATTAAAAAAAAAAGAAAAATAATTTGTAATTTGACCAAATTTGAATTAATGAAAACTTATTACATTTAGTACCAAACACTGACATTGTATCTAAAAATGATGCTACAGACATGGCAAATTCTGATAACACCAATAATGTATCCACAACTGATGTCATGGACATTTCAAACAGACTGAAGATATATGACTCTTTTCATATAAAACTCTGGGGTCTTTCAACTGAAAAAGTCTGCATTCTGAGATAGAATCCACTTTACTTTTTATAACGAGTCACACACAGTTTTCAATTCACATCTTCCATCAATAACTCCATATCGAATTTGTTGGCAATGCCAGTTTTAAACTGCATTCGATAATACTGGGAATCATAGGAAATGATAGTGTATCCAGTGACTACACTTTTCTTGTCGTTACTCAAAACCTTAGTCTAATTCTGATTGTTACAAGAGAAACTTCTATGTTCACTTGTTATTGTACACCTTCATTCCATTTATTTTTAGACCTGGAATTTTGTCTGCCTGTTTATTGATTGTTCTTTGTGGAAAAAGTTTAAAACTTTTCTCGTCTCATTGCTGATATGATCATGATGTTCCAATTCTCTGTAAGAAACAATAATCTTGTTTTAGTTATTAGTTCAGGTGATAAAATAATTTTCATTTTTATAACAATCAAATGATCTTGTCCACCTTATCTAGTCAATACAGGCCTACAGAATGGTTGTGTGTGTTGGGGGGGGGGGGGGGGGGGTCTGTCCTCCTAACTTTTTTCTGAGAATAGTATTTGGCTATAGAGTAAATTTTCATTAAGATGTCAGTTGCACCCCCCCCCCTTTTTTTTTTTTACTAGAGGTCTGCATCAATAAACTTGTTACATGCATATGGGCAGTTAGTGATTTCACATACTTAAACCTGTTGGCTTTATTTCAAACATGAAATGTTTAATAAGTTAATAACTATGAAACATACAAGTTGTATGTCCCTATGATACTATAAATAAACAATAATTAAGTATGTTTGTATTTATGTATAATTCATAATATTTAATGTCAAACCTAATATACCAGTTAGTATTTATCAAACAGTTACAATTCTTGCATATGGTTAGTGATGGGAAATTGGGATTTTTTTCATAATTGATTATTGGAATAATGGAATGCACTATAATCGAAAAAAAAATTGATTAATTTCAAATATTATATTTCTTCAATTTCAAAAGTAGAATAAATTGTTTAGAAATTCTGGAGTGATTTCCAAAATACATTTTTGAAATAGTTTGTATCATTGGATTCATTTATTAGATTATTATTTAGGATTTAGTTAAATTCAAAGAAGAATGAATAAAAAAATTAAAGGAATAATTTGCTTTTAACTAATATTTTGAGTAATCGATTATCTATAATCAGGGACCATTTCGATTAGATAATTGATTTAATCGATTAATCATTACATCACTACATATGGTACTTTCAACTTTATCTAAAACTTGTCATGGGTATCAACTATGATATACATGTATTTGTCTAAAAGTGACACATAGGTCTAATTGACTGATTACATATATTTTTATGTTTTTCTTCATACTGTAATATATCACTACATGTATAAAATACAATTTACTTGCTTACTAATGTGAAATCTAGCCAATTATCAAAGAAAATAATTTAGTAAGTAAAGCCAAGAAAAATGATTGGTTAAACCTGCTTTGTTTCCACTTTTATCATGTTCATGCTTGAAAAATTTAGAGTTCCGGTAGGTACTGGTCGGCATATTTTTAATTTTTTTTTTTGCGTGGACTTTTTTAAATAAAGCAACCAAGTAACACTGATGTCCAGTCTATGCGAAAGTTTTTTGGACCACACAGGACATTGGGTCCTGTGTAATCAATGAACACACAGGACCGAATCAATTTTTGTTGGACCAAAAAACCTGATGTAAAAAAGTGAAACACGTGAAAATGCAGAGTAGTAAGCCTAACACCTTTTCTTTTACAAGGGATTGCTCCCGCATAGTACTGTAGATGGTCCATATGGTTTTAATCACCTTCATTTACGTATTTGGATTTGTGAGAAATTTTTTACTTATAACAAACATTTACATGACTCCCCATCAAAAGAATAATGCTCAAAACTGGACATAGACACATCGGACATTCTGGTCCGGTGTAAAAAATGACGCATCGGACCAGAGGCACTGCACATCGGTCAGGTCTGACGGTCCGATGTCTTTTGCATAGACTGGAAGTCAAAGAAATAGTGTTTTATTTATGGTGAAATTTTTTTTATACATGCTATCATTGGGGAATTTAAAATGAATATTCATATTTTTATTGAAAAAACATTTTAAAAAAATTAGGGTCAGCTACAAAAAAGGGTGAGTTCACTGGGTTGTGAAAGTGGAAACAATTTTGCCTAACAACAACACAGCCTAACATTTTGACAAATGTAAATGTACCTTAATGATAGCTGATGATCCATAAGTTAGGATATCCACAGCATGAAAGAGCTGCTGAAATGGCATTGACATTTTAGAGCATCTGTCATATCACCCCCAGTTCCATAACACTCCTTCCAAGTTTCCAGATAGCAGATATTAAGGGTTCCAGATCCTGTTCCATCTCAACTTCATGTTCAATGTCCACAATATTAGGGATACCTATTCAAATAATATACATGTACTACTAAATCTATATAGCTGAGATTTCTTCCCTATCACTGCATGTATGTAAATGTAGATGCAGTATATACAAAACGAGTGTTTTATTTTATTTTCATATTGTGTGGTCTACATGATTATGATTGAGTTTCACATACTCTATAATATGTATTGATGCTTTTAGCTTTCATGAACTCAGAAGAAAATTCAATTAAAAAAAATGATTATAGTCAAAATTGCAATTCAGACACTCCACCATCAACATAACTTGGAAATTAATAAGGAAAGAAATAATCTTAATAAAAAGAAAAGCCCTGTTTTAGGCCAAAGAATTTAGTGGTAAGTATTATTTTGTGTTGTAGTGTAGTGAATTTTTTATCTAGTATGTTTTGGAAGAAAATATTGTCTAAACAGTGTCCAACACCTTGCATCTGGTTACCTTCAAATTACATTGAGTTATAACTGTGTCTCATATGACTTGACATTTATAATAAATTACTGTTTCTTTTAATATATTTTCTATGTTTGCTAAATTTAAAAGCATCAATACATACATGTAGACATGATAGAGTACATGAAACTCGAAACGTTTTTCCAAAATCAAGCACACCTGAATAACATCAATAAATTTTTGAATTTTTATTGATTCACCAACATTCCGGAATGCAATCATGTCACACAATATAAAAATAAATTACAAAACAGAATTGTATATAAATCGTGTAATTTACCCCCTCATGTGTGCACTGGTAACCAGTGGTATTGTTTTTATTATAATATAGTGTAGTGCTCTTTATCCCTTTTTCGAATCTATATTGTAAACAACAACTAAGGAAGAATATAACAATTTTTAATCACAAAATCTCTGCTTTTTTTTGAAAAAAACTTTAACATGAATCGTCACTAATTTATAATGTTGTGAGTTCACTCATTGCCCCCAATTCGAAAATAGTACCCAGTTCACTCGTATATATATATATATATATATATATATATATATATATATATATATCTTATCTTATCTAATACCGGTATTTTGCTGAGCCACAATCACTTTTACTGAATTTCTGAGGTAATGTTAGTTAAATGGTGTCAAATACTAGAGACAAACCTGGGCAGATCGTTTTTGCTAGGCTAGAGTTGTCATGCGTTTGTGATTCGAATGATGGGTTTAATCTTTGCACAGTAATTTTCAGTCAGACGCAGCTCACCATCGCCTTTTTTGAGTCAACGAAGCCTTGCTGTGCCACTGAATAGATTTGGTTGACGAAAATCCTCGTTTTCTCCGCATTTCATTCTTTTCGAAACATCCGCTTTGTTTACATTACCGAAAAGTAAGATAAGTCGTAAAATTACCTCGACTTGTTGTTAGTTTGAATCCAATGAAATTTTAGTCACATTTTATATGATTTTATATCAAGTATATCTTTAAAATAAGTTGCATTGTAAATTTTATTTCCAACTCTACTAAAGAGATGAACGACATACGATTCATTTACGTCATTCGGAGTTGCGCGGTGGATTCAAAATCGTCACTACCATACGTCCTTAAGTATTTTTAGCTCACTTGAGCAGAAGGCACAAGTGAGCTTTTCTTATTGAAATTTGTCCATTGTTTGTTGTCATCATCATCTTCTTCAGAACCATTACGCCAATTTCAACCAAACTTGGCAAAGAATATCTTTGGGTGAAGGAGATTCAAATTTGTTCAAATGAAGGGCCACACCCTTTTCCCAGGGGAGATAATTAAGAAATAGTCAAAATTGATTGGGGTTGTTCAAAAATCTCGCAAACCACAGGGCCAGAAAAGATGAAAGCTTTCAGTATAGCATAGATTCAAGTTTGTTCAAATTATGTCCCACTTCCAGGGTAGGGTGGGGCTACTATGGACGAGAAAGTTTTACATGGAAATATTAAAATCTTTAAAAATCTTCTTCTCAGGAACAGCAAAGCCATTAGTAATTATATTTATATGGAAGCATCCTCAAGTAGTTTAGATTCAAGTGTGTTCAAAACCCTCAGGGTTGGATAGGCCACAGTGGGCAATCAAATTTTTACATAGGAAAAAATCTTCTCAAAAACAATAAAGCCATGGTTGGTCAACTTTTTAATATGGAAGCATCCTCATGTATAGGTTCAAGTTTGTTCACATCATGACCCCTGGGGGTAGGGTAGGGCCACAATGCACAATCAAGGTTTTACATAAGAATATATAGGGGGAAAAATCTGCTGATAAAGAACAGAAGGATCATGGTTATTCAGGTGAGCATTGTTTTCAATGGGTGTCTTGTTATTAGTGTTCAAGATAAAGAAAGATACAGGTGCCATATATAAGCTGGTTCCCTGACTTATCTTTGCCAAGGCAAGAGAGCCAGGTGGAGTTCAATCCAATGTAAATTCGGTCAGATTGGTCAGTACTACTTGCACAAAAATCATTGAATTCTGAGCCATTGCCATTAGCCATAGAAATAAAATTTGGCTAAATATGACATCATGATGTATTACATATACCGAATAGAAAATAAGGTGTCACCATGAACTTCTACATTGATGAATAGCTAAATACAATGTTATGGGCATAGATTCAGGGCAACATTACCCTGACTTGATTGTAGTCCACCTGGCTGAAGTGCCATGGAGAACACAAGCAGAAAAGGTACAGGGAACCAGGCTAGTGCCATACAGTAATCACTGGGTCTGTCTGTCTTGTTCCATCAGTCCATCTGTCAACATTATGTGATATGTCAGATTTATCAAAAAATATGTTTTGGGTACGATCGAGCAATTTTTGACATAGTTTTGCCTCTTGAACTTAGAAAAATTCCAATTATTTGGGGGGAGGGGGGCATAAGTGGTTCACAAACATCTCTTGTTTGTGTTTGTTTTGATGAATTCCTTCTGTGTTGATTTCTCTGACTAAAACATGGGATGATTATTCCTATTAGATTGGGGCTGTGGTAGACCATAAGGATGGTAATAACCTGACTGCCCTTCATCATGCCTGTATGGATGCCAAGTATGAATGTGTCCAGGTTTTACTGCGAAGTGGAGCAGACATCAACATCAAGGATAAGGTGGGCCAGTCCTTACATAAATAATTTAAAAAGTTTTTTTGACTTCAAAATAGATTTTTAAAAAGCACAATGGAAAATAGAACTGTTTTGATTTTATTTTTAGACTGGGAAGACATGTTTATTTTATGCTGCCCATTGTGGTGACTTTAACATCTGTAAGGAACTCCTGGACAAAGGGGCAGATGTCAACACATGTGACAATCATAAAGTGTAAGGTTTGACTGGAACAATGTTGATGGTTAATGTTATATTATTTACTTGTTTTTTGTCATGCAAGTAAAGCCTTAATATGCTAAAAGTACTTCTTTTTTTTAAATCAAAATAAAAGACTATTATAATTATTATGTGTTATTATTAAGAAATGGAGAGGTAGAAAAGGATTTCCTGTATTGTAAGTACATATTAATATCTCACTCAAAATGCTTTCTATTTTTAGTCCTGACTTTTTTTTTAGGACCCCACTGATGGCTGCAGCAAAGAAGGGGCGTACTGATGTTTGTGAGTGGTTACTTAAAAAAGGAGCCGATCGAGACTTTCCTGATGTACAAGGTAATTTGCATATTTTGGCTGGAACACATTGCTCTTGTTAAAAATTCATTGATGGTGGCATTAAAGTATTTTTAATTAATTTCATTAAAGTATTTGATTTACATGTAAAATGGAAAATAGGAAAGTAAAACCTAAGTAACTCAATTTAGCTACATCTTTCAATACTGTATCAGATATCAGGTAAATTTTGAACTTGTCTTGGTAAATTGAGTTCATTTGATTACTCCAAACCAGGTAGCTATATCTATACAGAACACAAAGATTGCTAAGCATCTGAGGATGTGTCTTGACTTTTTGAAGGTCACTGGGATAAGTTCAACATTGTTGACAAGAAACTGCAATTCTTGTCCAGATCATATTATTGTGATTGGGAAATATTTGATGCTCATAACATCAGAAAGATTGATTATACAAAGTTGTGCTATAAAATTAACCCAACTTCATTTGGACATGGTCTCTGACTGAAAGAAAATATATATATATTTATAAGTGGTGTCAATAACTTTTAAGAGAGAAACACTAAATAATCATATTTGACGCAAAGGTTGCATTTGATATGAGAGTATGTTACAACATTAGTTAAAGGTCATTTAGGCAAGATAATGGTAGAACACTGAATTCATGTTCTGTTCATAACTGTGAACAGAGAAACATTGAAAACCCATGCTTTGCAGAGGAGGGTTTGCTTATGACCTCAGACTGTGTCATGACCTTCATCATTTTAAACATGTTAAAAGTTCAAAGTCATTATCAAAAAATTTCTCATTCAGACTACATCTTGTAATATAGAAACATTGGATGATTATATCAACAGAAAGAATGCATACAACCAAAAGGGTCCAATGAACTTCACATAAGGTCCTTTAAGTTCAAGGTCACTGGCAAAGCAACAAGGGAACTTTGTTACCAAGACAAACTTGTAGATCATACATGATAGACTTTGTGTGAACATTGGGAATGCGTTATGAACCTGACCCAAATTATTTACACAAGTTTAAAGTAAAGAATGAGTTGTAATTGGTGGTGTAATTTTGTTTGTTTGTTCATAGTGTCTCTTGTTAAATGTTGGAAAAGTATTTTAAAAATTATCTTTTTACTCCATTTTTTAGGTCGGAAAGCACTGGATTATGCAATGGATGAGGGACATAATGAAATAAAAAGAATTTTTGAGAAAGCTCCCACTAGGGCATCATGGGATTTACAAAATGATATCGGTATGTTTGGTAAAAACACTTGTAGCCATGTAATTTATTGCTTAGTACTCAAAATAATGTAAATCTTTGTCTATAATATTTTATACATAGAATGAGTTATGCAAGATACTGGATTCATTATGAATTTTTTAAATTGAAATTATTTTGTAGCCTCTCTAAATATTCAGTATGTTGTCTTTAGTGAGTACAAGTGTTGAATAATGTGTATTACAGCTAAATCAAAATTGGTGCAGGGAGCTGAGGGGGGATATAATACTGGGGTAATGGAATCATTGCAGGCAGAACAGGTATTGCTTTTGACTATTAGCATTGTGTCTATTGACTTGCTTGTTCTCATACATCCAGAGGCAGTAGGACCTTAACAATTTTGTAATTCGTTTTGTGACTTCATATCCTGTTATCATGAATAAAGAATAAAAAAATCATAATCTTTCAATTGACCTTTATTGTTGCAGGCTGATGTTGTTGAGTTTGTTCAAGAACCTTCACCAAGACCCTCCCCTAAACTGGAGCATAGGAGTGTGGTGGAGGAGGCCCCATCAGTAAGTATGATCATAACACAGACAAAAATATACATGTCTGTTGTTAGAGATCAATGAACTATACAAATAAAGGAATACTCTTTTCATAATGATTTATTATACCCCCGCTCTGAAGGAGAGGGGGGTATACTGTTTTACCCTTGTGTGTCTGTCTGTCTGTCCGTCCGTCTGTCTGTCTGTCTGTCTGTAACAAATTTTGGTTGCAGTTTTCTCAGCAACTACTCATTGCAGATGCTTGAAATTTTAGCACAATCTTTGTTTAGGCATGCCATATAATGGGATTCATTTTTGTACTAATCCGATGTCAAATTCCTGTTTATCCGTGCATCTGTCTGTATCATACATAACAAATTTTTGTCGTAGTTTTCTCAGCAACTACTCATTGCAGATGCTTGAAATTTTAGCACAATCTTTGTTTAGGCATGCCATATGTTGGGATTCAGTTTTTACAAATCCGATGTCAATTTCCTGATTATCACTGTGTTTGTCCATAACCGAACTTGTGTATTCACATCAGAGCGGGGGTATTATTAGTGAGCATTTGCTCACAGACTTCTTGTTTAATTTTTTTTTTTTATAACATAATGCTTTTGGTATCGGGCGGTATGGTAAAAAATATTGCTTTGCTTGGATATTTTGATTTCAATTAAAGCCGGTATTAATGAGGTGAATTTTTGATTATGACAAGGAATAGCTGTAATCATGGAGAAAAAATAATAATAAATTTGTTTTTATAGCCAAGAACATTGTCAGCTGCCAGTTCTTCTACCCAGAATTCATCTGAGCAGCAGCAACTTCAGCAGCAGAGAGCCATGGAGGCTTACAAGGTATTAACAGAAAGATGGAGGGGAAATATGTGATGGGCAAGTGGGAAAGGAGTGTGGATTCTTGTTTTAATATACTCGGCATGTTTTATGTTAAACCTAGATTTATTTATATTATCTTCAGTTTCCTTCTACACTGTACTTGTGTTTGAAAAATAATTATGAGTTAATTTTAAATTTTGATAAAGATAGGGTTCTTGGTTAATCAGTAGCATTTTCTGTAGCATATACAGTATTCACTGGTGACATACAGCATGATATACCTGTTTAAAGACAAACATTGGCACAGAAAAAACCACATGTATCTTTCATGGCGCACATGTCTTAGGGAAAAAAATTTAAATATAATACTCAGAAATAATATTATTTATCATAGCTTGACATTTATATTTTTAAGCTAAATAATTATTGAATCAAGACACGCATCTTTTCGTTGTAATGTGATTGTCTCTTTTGGGTAACTCGCATAGATCTGCAAGTTTAATCCAATCAGTATCCCTTAAAAAACTACACAGTATACAGAATTCTGTCAGCATTTTGCAGGCTGAAACTTCAGTAAGTGTCAGTTTTGATTGAGCCTTTTATGATTTTCTTCTTTCAAAGGGATTTCAATCAAAGGTAAGCAAAGCTACATGTAGCAGATTTCCCCCCAAGATTATTCTGGCCTTGTGTGGCAGACTGCATGGGTGCTGGCACCTTCTTTCTTTGTTCCCTTTACACTCATCTAGGATCTTGATGTCATCAGTGTTAGTCTTGAAGGGAAGGAGGAGGAATTTTAAGTGTTTTCATTTATTAAATTTTAACATAGATAATATATCCTTATGTAGATCAAAAGTATAATATTAGAAGGCCAGGTATTAGGCACATTTCTATTTCATATAACAACATTTTCTTAAGATTATTTACTAGAAAAGGGAAATAAAATTTCAGAGATGATCAGATTTCGACATTAACCTGTCTTTTGTTATGGAGCTTCATGATATGAATTTTAAGCAATTAATTGATAATGCTTTGTTCATAACTTTAAAATATAGTAGCTACAGCTATAACAGACAGACTTATTGTGAAAGTTCCATCTTGCATTGATATCCACAAAGTAGAGCATTTTTCAGACTCTAAATGGCTTTTCACTCTCTGTTTTAATTGATTTTTTTTCATTAGATGTGTTTTTGTTTTGAGACAGTTTCACATCAAGATTGTACAATTATTTACAAACTAATTTCTTCTACACTCTGAATTTTAAGGATTCAATATTATCCTCATGTTAGAGGATGTGTATCGCAGAGTAGACCATCATTTCTTCTTTTTTTCAGAGGCCTGTATGAAAAATGTTTAAACCAAAATTCAGAATAATTTCCATAACTAACTGATATAAAAACTGCTTCACAAGTCTTAAATATCTTTTAACATCCTTGATCTGCATGTTGGACCCCCCCCCCCCACCCCCTTTTAAGAATTTCCCTTCATTCATTCTGTTATTTTTTTTTTAGGCCTAATTATGAAGGGATTTACAGGTACAAGTTTACAGGATCTCCTACATATTATATTTTATAAATAATTTTTCATTAAAAATTATTTTTAAACACCATTAATTGTAAACCTTGCTGATTTATTCTCCTTGGTATTGTTTTAAGAAAAAAAAGAACACACAGTCATTCAATAACCATACAAGGTGTACATACATTTGAGTTGTAGGTTTGAATATTCCAGTGAATGTTAATTTTTAAATTCAGTTACATATATTTCATTAAAATTGACTAGATGTGTGATAGATTAATCAAGGTTTACTTTGTTTCAAATGCTAGGAATTAGAAGAAGAACATGAACAACTCAATGAAGACTTGAACAGGATGACACTCCAGAACAGAAAGTTACAGGATGAAGTTGTTCAACTCAGAAAACAGCTTGAACAAAATGAGTCTAAGGTACAGTATAGCAACAAACTAATGTATTTTAGAAGTTTAAAAATTTTATCTTCGTGTTGAAAGATTTGTTAAAAAAAAAGATAAGATAAATGCTATTCTAATACTGCAGTGTTTTAATTTTAGGTGGCAGATGATAAACTTGAAAAGATGAAAGAACAGGTAAGCTAGGGTTATGGGACTTAGTTCTTTTGATTGATTGAAAAGAGACTGTCAATTTTTTGCCTGAAAAATATCATGCAAGTAAGAAACACAAATTTTGTAAATGTAATGTTGTAGATTGAGATACTTGAGGATGCTCTGTCTGTAGAGAAAGAGAAGAACCAGGAACTACAAGAGAGGCTCATTACCAGTGATAAACAGGTTCAAATTCTGTCTCTAATGACCTTGACTTCTGATGCTGATTTCCATATTTTTGAAAATTGTAGTCATAGTGTGTAAAGCTTAAGAGTGAAGTGGTTGTATATGTAGCTTGGTAATGATTTCAGGGTACCAGGAATGTAGAAAGTAAAACCACAGACGATGCTTGGAATGATAATGAGGAAGATCTATTTGACACTTTAGGTATAAAACCTGTTGAGTCATTGACCTACATACATGTATATGTGATGCTATATAAATAGTATAAATTGTTATAAAAAGTTTTAAAAAATTGTTCAGATTAAGAAGACTGCACAGAAAAAATCTTTATGAGATAGCAAATGTTACATGGATTGAAATTATAAAAATCATCAGCTATTGTGAAAGAGAATCAGTCGTCAGTATCCTTTTGGATTCATTACTGCAAAGTAAGTGCAGATGAGAAAGGCCTACCTATGTATTATTGTATGATATGTTCTTTCTGTTCATTAGAGAGGAAAACAAAGACAGAAGATAAGCAGACAATTGCTATGCTGAGAAGCAAAATTTACACCTTAGAACAAGAACTAGAGCAACAAAAGCTTCAGAAGGTCAGTTGTCTCAAATTACAATTAATAAATATACTGATTGGGTCATTTTAAAATCATTACCATTAAGTAACAGGACAGTTAGATGTTCAGGTTGGAATGATCATTGAATGATTGCTTTTCAGAAGAAATTGCTGCGGACATGGAGATTAGACTATCATCTGCGGTACTGCATGATGATTTTATAAGTGAAGACACATTTGAAACTGTTCATTTTATACTGCACATGTATTAAATGCATGTCTTGTTCAGTTCTGAAGTAATCCTATTGATGCATTGTTGTGTTAATTTCTTTTCCAATTCTTTTGTACTAATTTGAAGGTTGGGAAGAGTTATAAATTTACTCTTTATTTTGGATAAATTATTTTTTAGAAAATATTGAGTTGCAATCAATATGACTGACATAGTTTTTGTGGTGGGTTAGACTGAACTTTGTCAAACATCAAGAAAAATGCACATAGTATTTAGAATAAAAAAGAAGATACTTTTCTTTTTTGATTATATTTTAAATTCCTTTTGTAGACGGGGATATTGCATAATAGTTTTGCTTCCTGTCAGTCAGTTCTAAAACTAACAAATAATGATTTATCATCTTATATATTTGATGTCATACACTATCTAAGAGTTCTTTGGCATCTGAGAGCTTTCTATAGCATGAATCTTAAGTGAAGAGCATGTTGACAAGTATTTATTGTATATTTATATTGATTAACAGTCATATGATAAGTATAGTTATTAGAGGTCCATACTTTAGGTGTCCTATAGTGTTTAGTCTGTCTATCCATCTGATATAACTTGTCGTTAGTATGTTTTCTCTCCTCTTGGTTCAATCAAATACTCACCTACTGAGTGCCTTTAAATAAAGGGTGTTGGCAGTGATGTTGAACCAAATTTGTAGGTGAGAGGTCAAGGTCAAATCAGTTCTTTGTGTAAAATCCTTGTTTAGAATATACATGTATATTTTTTGCCCTCAGAACAGTTGGCTCATACTCCACAGTGACCTGGATGTAGGTTTCTGTCAAAGGATAGGGTCAAGACATGTCTCCATATAAAATCCTTGCAAAATATATTTGCTTTCCTTGGCTCAGTCTGACTCATACTTCACATAAAGAGTACTGTTGGGTAAAGGCTTTGTAGGAACCATGCAGGAGTCAAAGGTCAAGGTCAAAACAGATTTTGTATAAACTCAGTGGAGTGTGTGATTATTTTCAGCTGCATATTGCTGATAGTCATTACCATAAAGATAAAGTCAAATTAAAAAAAAAATTTATATCTTTTTTTTCTCTATTTTGTTTTTTAAATACATGTTTATCTTTTTAAAAGTGCTAGTACATTTTCACTGACACATTCTTACCATCTTGGATTATTCATGAAAGTTTTAGTGTGTAAAAATGCAACATTTATGAATAACACATCTTTACGAATGTTTCACTCTAAGAATATTTATGACATAGGAAGAAGAGAAGCAACAGATGAGTGACGAAGTAAATCATTCTGGTGACTTTGACATTGAGTCACATGACCTGGTGGTAGGTTTGAAGGCAGAGCTGGAGGAGATGCAGGAACGCCTGGATGCTTTAGAGGAGGAGAATAAGGCCCTCTCAGATCAAGTGGTCAGTGTACAACACTGTTGTCAAAGAAAAATTCTTATATTGTAATGGACTTATGCCAACGTATCTTGTTGATATGCAATGTTGGGCTTTTATTTTGGTTTTTGAAAAAGGGGTATGGTGTCAATATGGGTATATTGAGATAGAATGCAATGTTTGTTCAAAAGTAGAACAATTCCTAAGTTTAACTGATGTAAAGTACCATTTTAAACAGAAATCCCTTTATCTTTTATCAGCTTAGTCAACAAGCAGAAGTTTTAAAGAAGATGAGAGCCAAAGAAAATGAGAAGGAAGGGAAAATGCAGAAGGTGCTCTTGTTATTCCATTAGAATCTCAGATACGATACCAGTATACATATTTTTTAAAAAACTGAAAAATATAAATTATTATGCTTCCTGTTAGTTTGTCTCTATATAATCAATACCCAACTATTTTCGCATAGTGTTCTAAGGATTTATATAGCGTAAGCATACTATGCCGAAATAGTGCATGGCTGTCTTTTCTAGAGAAAATGTATTTAGCACCCACGCTGGGGATCGAACTCACGATCTCGAGAACGTCAGTCCAACGTGTTACCGATTACGCCACAAACACCGCTACTTTACGGAATGTATTTTCAAGTATATAAACGTAGTTTTTATACATTTGTCACAAAACAAGAAATAAATGAATATAATTTCTAAAAGACTGATATTATTGATAAGGATCTTAAAGAAAAATTCTCTAACAAATAATCGAATTTATCAGTAACCAAAATTGCAACGTAACGTGAACTGGTTCTTCGGAGTCAATAAAATGCTTTTTGGTATAACGCTGGATTAAAGAATGTTCAAGAAAATTTTCATTTAGATTTAACGTCTGCAAACAGGTTTGGGATTGAGAATTTAATTAAATTGTCGTATACAAACAACAGTCAGCGTAATAATTATAATAGTGTTATTATTTGGATGTACTATGCCGAAATAGTAGTCAGGGTTTGACAGATAGTGCACTCGCCTCCGGCTCGTGCACCATGTGTCAAACCCTGACTACTATTTCGGCATAGTACATCCAAATAATAACACTATTATATAAATAATAAATGGATCAAAAATGACTGTTTGAGTGATCATTGCATTTTGCATTTATTTATTGACTTTCCCTGTTTAGCAGGTAATGATGAATGGAATAGAGGGTGATGAACCAGACACTGACAGAGATGGTAGTCCCATTGAGGATGTATCCACACTAAGGGAAGAAAATCTTAAACTGGTGGAAGAACGTGATAATCTGAAGGTGGATTTGGAGAATCTTAGGGACACTTACGACAAATTAGTGCAAGCAGGAGACAATCTACAGGACATGTATGACCAGTTGTTACTGGAGAAGGACCAGCAATACGAGGAGTTTGAAAAACTGATGCAGGAGAAGGATGATATTGTGAAAGAAAATGAGTTTCTTCTCTCAGATGGTAATGCTATGCATGATGATTTAGAAAAGCTTGTAAATGAACTGGAAAAACTTCAGGAAAAGTACAAAGAAGTGATGGAAGAAAAGGAAGATTTAGAAAGGAAGCTTAGTGCTACAAACTTTTCTGGGAAAGCCAGTGAGATGGCTAAAGTTATGGAAGAAAGAGATAAATTAAAGATAGAGATTGAAGAATTAAGAACTGAGAATGAGAGTCTGAAACATGACCATGATGTAGTGTTGGAAGAAGTACAGAATGTTCAGGAACAGAACCGGCTTTTGCAGAAGGAACAAGACCAGATTCAGGCAGACTTTGAGGATGCCCAAAATGAGTTTGACCAGCTTACTCAGAATCATGAGACTTTACAACAGGATTATAATCAGCTTGAACAGGATTATTCGGAATTGTTACAAGATAAGGACAAATTGGAGCAGGAGTTTCTGGAAGTTCAGACAGCAAGTGTTCAGGTGGAACAGCGCAATCCAATCCTACAGGAAGAAAAGGAGCAACTGCAGCAAGAAAATGAAATCCTGGCATATGAGAAAGAACAGCTGGAGATGACAATCAAGGAATTGTCCAAGAGTAATGCACTTCTAGAGGAAGGAAGCAGTAAGCTTAAGCAGGAGTTGTCTAGAACCCAAGAACAGCTGAAAAAAGAAGTGGCAGCCCACAGCTTTGTGCAATCAGACCCCTTAGCAGCAGATAAGGAGAAGCAGATCAAATCCCTGCAACTCCAGGTTGCACGTCTTCAGCAACAACTGGCTGTAGGTTTTTAATTCTCCTCAGTGGAAATAATTCAAAGTTCATCAACTATTCTGTAATTGTCATGTCCAAAAAGTTCAATACCCGGTGGATATTTTTTATGTCTGATTACATGTGTATACTTTTCTGGTCTAGTCCAACATTCATATTTATGAATATAGTGGTTCATGATTTTTGGTTCTGATGTGTTCAAATTATGGTTCAGTTGTGTGTGAAATGACAGCAGAGCATCAAATTGCATGTGACAATGTTTTCATTGTGTGTTTTTCCTGCGTCATTATCGTTATATTGGCCCCACATTTGCTCCTCGACACAGGCAAGCTGGCTGGCTTCTCCTCCTTTAATCTTTACAGGGTTAAGTGAGCCAGTTTCATCACAATGGGCAATCAGGTAATGGTATTCCAAATGATTGGCTTCGTCTTAATCTGGAGTCTTGTGTTCAGCTTCTAATGTCACCCTGCTTACGTTTTCTTACATAACATCTTGTTTGGAGCACAGAGAATGGAAGTCACTAATATTCACTGCATATATTAAAGAATTCTTGTTTAGATATATATATATTATAATCCAGAATTGTAATTTATCCAAGATTTTAAAAGAAAACTGATAACTTGCAGTCTCAACATGGTCTCAATATGTTTATTGGCTTTGATTTTACCCAAATTAATGGAAGAAAATGTAAATAATGTTGGGTGTCCTCTTTCATTTTTTTCAATTGCAAAGAACTAAAGGTTTATAAGTAGTTTTGCACATCATTAGTCCTTCATTCGGTTTTGTTGTTCTGTGGTTTTCAAGTTTTGTTTGTTTTTGCTTAATTTGTTTGAACTCATTGCTGATAGTGACAAAGTTAATTTGTACTCCCAGTGATCTAGGTATTGATCATTGCAGAAGCAGATTGTCTCTCTTTTCAGTTGTCATGTTTTCAGTTGCCATGTTTTGCTTAAAAGTGTGATAGATATTTTTCATATGTTTGCAGTTTGTTTTTTTTTTATTGAGTATAGTGTTTGCTTTATTTAGAAACAGACAAAAAGAATAAGAAAAGATATATAAACATAAAGTGCTCTAAGAATGAATGAAGATTCTAACAAAACTGGAGAGAAATCTAAGCACTGAATGCTAGCAATCACTGTGTCCATTAAAACAGAAACCCATTCTTGGGAGATAATTCTGCTGTTGATGTGTAACTGCACATTTCACACACAAAATGCCTGTATAATGATTACAAAATTTAGTAAAAGATAGAAATGTACTGAGACTTAACAGAGCATGTATCAATATAGCCACTTAAAGATTTGTATTATTCAAGACAGTTCAAATTTCAACATTTTTCGAGAATTTCTAATTTTACTATTTTCATTGCATACTGTGTATTCCCTAATACAAGAATAATTCAGGAAATTTTCTCATAACATCTGGAACTTTTATTTTATTTCTATCATTTGAAGTCTTGATATAAAATTAATTTACCATGAAGGAATCACAACAACATGTAGTTAATTGTGAATTTAATTGGCATTTATTTGGACAATTTTTTACTGTTTGTATGTGAAGAAAGGCCACCAATTTTGTGTGAAAAATTACTATCCCTATTAAGCAGCTTTTTTGTTTTTGTTTTTTTTTTTTTAAACTAAATTAAGAAATGTTCAGTATACTCCTGAAATATAAGGAATCTTCAGTGGTTTTGTGACTGAATTCTTGTCAAGTTTTTGATTTAGACTAATTTTATCTTTAATCTTGTCTACTTTCCAGGAAACTGATCGGCACCACATGGATGTTATCAATACATATAGAACCCACCTAATCAGTGCAGTACAGGTAAGTACAGGTATACAACTCAAGTGTTGTACAGAGCTCAGTAATCAGCCAGGAGTTTAATTAAGGATCACTGTTTATATTGTTGGGAATGCCAGGTCATTACCGCCAGTTGGAAAAGTGGGATAATTTGCATAACGGGTAATTTTACCCATTATGCAAATTATTCAATGTATCCAACTGGCGTTAATGACCTGGCATACCCAACGAACTATACAGCGATCCCTTATATATACATTTATACTTGAAGTAAAATTGTAAATGTTTATCATAAATGCTGTGTAAAAGAATTACACTAGGCATTCATGTCAAATTTCAGTATTCAATGTTTGATACAGTTTTTGGTATTTCAAACTATTAAAAAAATACAGAGTGAGAATTTGTGAGAAAACCATTGATGTGTAGGACAAAATTGCTGACAAAGTCATATATTGGATATTTACGACACAAGTGGTATTTCCAAATGCATTAGATGATGAAGGGAGTGTGTATTGGATGATTTCTGCGTTCTTGTTTACATTGTGGATGATTCTCGCCTATTGACATGCATTTTAGGCATGAGATTTTTCACTTGGCAAAATTTACATTCAGTTTTAAATATCAAGAAATTAAATTCAAAGAGTTATCACAGTGAAAACAGTCTGAAATGTAAATAACTATATTTTTTTAAAAAGGGGGAAATTTACTATATAAAGTGAAGTTATACTGTTTATACATGGAATGCCTTTTTAGAGGTGTGTAAATGTATGAATGACATGCAAATCTGAATTTGTCTTTCTTTGTAGGGACACATGGACCCAGATGTTCAGCAGGCTTTGTACAACATAATTGAACTCCGTAGTATGGAAGAATACTGCTAAAAATGGAGAAGAATTGGTGCTTGCCAAAAAAAAAAAAATCTCAATCTGCCAGTCATGAAGTTGGGAAGATCTTCCATTATGTATGAAGAAGAAACAGTTTTTAGTGCTGTTTAGGAGAAAGGGGAGATAAGAGCTGCTTTTTTATTCATAGGAGATGCAGTAGGTTGCCAGTTGTTTGGAAGAAGAATACTTGCCATATTTTAGTGGATACTGATTCCAGATAGATGATTTTAGTCTAAAAATGGATATGCAAAGTATTTTTTATTGAGTTAAAATCTTTTTATTACAAGAGTGTCAGAACATGTAGTTTGAGTGCTGCAGCAATATATGTGACTTATTTAATATATACATGTATTATGAATGCTTCAGCATATCCTGTTTATTTTTATGAATGAGGTAGCTGATGATTTTGTCACAAGACAATCTTCAGTCTGTTCAAATAATCGCAATAAACTCAGGAAACTTTTGCTCTATCATACTCATTTTGTCTAATGCTACACATATATTTTCATATGATGTTAATTTTATACCATTTTTCTAAAACACTTGAAAGTTGATGTATTGGTAGTTTTCTGAAATGTATAGTAGTTTATAAACTAAAGTAGCTAAAATTTTGTGAGCAATGTTATTAATATTTTTGACTATCTTTAATGTATCTAGAGGATCTTAGGTGCTGGGTAAATTGAACATTGTGTCTCATATTTTGAAATAATTGGGAGATACTGTTGAAAGCTGATTAACATGAAAAAGGTTTCATTTATTCTAAGGGTAAAATATGATTTTGAATGTTATGAAAGAGGAGCTGAGTTGGAAAATGATTACATGTATTTATTCTTGGAATAATATATGTAAGAAAAAGGGGAGGCAAACTACTAAGACTTTATATTTTTGACATTCCTGGAAAGTGCCACAGTATATAATATTTATTGCACATTTCTTTGAAAGGGTCTGAAAATGTTACCTCATGGTTGTCAAGAATATTATTAGGTCACCTGAGTCACTCAGGTGACCTATTGCTATCCGTTCTCGTCCGTCGTCGTGCGGTGTGCGTCGTGCGTTAACGTTTGAACATTTTTAGCTTCTTCTCTATAACCGCTTAACCAATTTCAACCAAATTTGGCATATAGCATCTATGGGTAAAGGGGAACAAAATTTGTGAATTTCATGGTCCCTGCCCCCCTGGGGCCTGAGGGGTGGGGCTAAAACCACCAAAAATAATGCAATCTTTAAAAATCTTCTTCTTTACTCCCGGACATCAAGCAGTCAAACTGTTGGCATCATTGTAATAAGCATTGAGCCCTCTACCAAAATTGTGAAATTCATGGCCCCAGGGTCAGGGGTTCTGGCCCCAGGGTGGGGCTATATAGATCATATAGTGAAAGTGCATTATTTCTTTGAAAATCTTCTTCTCTGCTCCTGGGTATTAAATAAGGTAACTAAGTACATAGTTATGATGAGCAAGAGTGCCTCTTCCAAAATTTTGAAATTCATGGCCCCAGGGTCAGGGGTTCTGGTGTTAGGGCGGGGCTCTGTAGATTATATAGTGAAAATGCATTTATTCTTTGAAAATCTTCTTCTCTGCTCCTGGGTATTAAATAAAGTAACTAAGTACATAGTTATGATGAGCAAGAGTGCCTCTTCCAAAATTGTGAAATTCATGGCCCCAGGGTGGGGCTATATAGATCATATAGTGAAAGTGCATTATTTCTTTGAAAATTTTCTTCTCTGCTCCTGGGTATTAAATAAAGTAACTAAGTACATAGTTATGATGAGCAAGAGTGCCTCTTCCAAAATTGTGAAATTCATGGCCCCGGGGTTAGGGGTTCTGGTATAAGGGTGGGGCTCTATTGATTATATAGGGAAAATGCATTAATTCTTTGAAAATCTTCTTCTCTGCTCCTGGGTATTAAATAAAGTAACTAAGTACATAGTTATGATGAGCAAGAGTGCCTCTTCTTCTCTGCTCCTGGGTATTAAATAAAGTAACTAAGTACATAGTTATGATGAGCAAGAGTGCCTCTTCCAAAATTGTGAAATTCATGGCCCCGGGGTTAGGGGTTCTGGTATAAGGGTGGGGCTCTATTGATTATATAGGGAAAATGCATTAATTCTTTGAAAATCTTCTTCTCTGCTCCTGGGTATTAAATAAAGTAACTAAGTACATAGTTATGATGAGCAAGAGTGCCTCTTCTTCTCTGCTCCTGGGTATTAAATAAAGTAACTAAGTACATAGTTATGATGAGCAAGAGTGCCTCTTCCAAAATTGTGAAATTCATGACCCCAGGGTCAGGGGTTCTGGTGTTAGGGTGGGGCTCTATAGTTTATATAGTGAAAAAGCATTAATTCTTTGAAAATCTTCTTCTCTGCTCCTGGGTATTAAATAAAGTAACTAAGTACATAGTTATGATGAGCAAAAGTGCCTTTTCAAGAATTGTGAATTTCATGGCCCCAGGGTCAGGGGTTCTGGTGTTAGGGCGGGGCTCTATCGACTATCTAGTGAAAATGCATTAATTCTTTGAAAATCTTATCTGCTCCTGGGTATTAAATTAAGTAACTAAGTACATAGTTATGATGAGCAAGAGAGCCTCTTCCAAAATTTTGAATTTCATGGCCCCTGGGTCAGGGGTTCTGGTATTAGGGCGGGGCTCTATTGACTATATAGTGAAAATGCATTAATTCTTTGAAAATCTCCTCCTCTGCTCCTGGGCATTAAGATGATAAACTAAGTACATAGTTATGATGAGGAGGTGGGCTCCTTCCAGAATTGTGAAAGCCATGGCCCCTGGGTCAGGGGTTCTGGTGTTAGGGCGGGGCTGTATTGATTATATAGTGAAAATGCATTGATTCTTTGAAAATCTTCTCTGCTCCTGGGTATTATTTAAACAAACTAAGTGCATGGTTATGATGCATAAGGATGCCTTTTCAAAAATTGTGAATTTCATGGCCCCAGGGTCAGGGGTTCTGGTGTTAGGGTGGGGCTCTATTGATTATATAGTGAAAATGCATTGATTCTTTGAAAATCTTCTTCTCTGCTACTGGAGATTATTTAAACAAACTAAGTGCATGGTTATGATGCATAAGGATGCCTTTTTAAAAATTGTGAATTTCATGGCCCCAGGGTCAGGGGTTCCGGTGTTAGGGCGGGGCTCTATTGATTATATAGTGAAAATGCATTGATTCTATGAAAATCTTCTTCTTTGCTACTGGAGATTATTTAAACAAACTAAGTGCATGATTAAGATAGGCAAGGATGCCTCTTCCAAAATTTTTAAATACATGGCCTCAGTTTTTGGGGTTCTTGAGGGGGGGGGGGGGGGGGGGGGGCTCTATTGATTATTTAGTGAAAATGCATTAACTCTATTAATTAATCATTAACTAATCCTGTCTGCTCCTTAGTGTTGAGCTGATAAATAAATTGCTTAGCTATGATGAAGATGGGAGCTTCGAACAGAATTTTTAAATCTTGTGGTCCTAGGGTCAGGGGTTCTGGCATAGCGAGGAAGGGGGGGGGGGGGGGGGGCTTTTGATAATATAGTGGAAAAGTGTTAATTCTTTGAAGTCCATAGTTATGATGATGAGGGTAACTCTTCCAAATTTGTAATTTTCTTGACCTTTGGTCTTGGGTTCTGGTGTTAGGGTAAGGCTTTGTTGAATCTGTAGTGAAAATGCATTGTACCTGTGAAATTCTTCTCTGCTTCTGGGCATATTGGAAGCAAACTGAGTAAAAGTTTAAATGATATAAGTAAGCGTATTTCTACCAGATTTTTGAACATCTGGACAATTTGTCTAAGCATTCTGGTCCTGGACAGGGCTCTATTAATTTGTATTCTACTGAGAGAAGTTATTCCCCTTTTCCATTCACCTTTGATAATTAATCACTGTAAATAATGTATTTGAAAGATTAATAGAATAAGATAATTATGCAAGAATGTTTATCATATAATTCAAAAAGTACTTTCTTAGTTTTAATAATCAGGCAGACCTGTAAGTAATAGATAAATAAAAATGAGACAAAAATAACTTATCTTATTAAAAGTTCTTCAAAGACCATAAGAGAGGTCAATGCTAGAGGTCTTAATATGGGTTTAAAAATAGTACAGAAGCACTAATAGTTTGTTAATAGTCTGCATGGTGATAATGTTAAGTGGGGGACAGATTAGAACTTAATTTATGAGTTGATACTGAATACTAGACTAATTAGTTTGTTGATCCTGATCTTCCTACTTCTCTTGCTTTAGGGCAACAAAGCTTCATCTATCAGTGTATTTAACTTCTAAATTGTTGTATTATACTCAGGTGACCGTTAAGGACCTTGGGCCTCTTGTTACTAATGCAGATTATTATGTACTTTACTTATTCATGGTCAGCATCTGTCCTTAAATTTGTAATGAATTTAATGTTTCTTTTGTATTGTTGCTGAAGTTAAAAAAATATTGATGAGGGATTTCCTTTTGAATAATTATACTGATGAAAGAATTCTTAAGAAGAGAATTTTATATTTTGAAGAAGAAAAGATTTACACAATATCCTAAAGATAATAAAAATACCTTTGACTCTTTAACCATTTTTGAAAGCTCAGTATTTTAAAACTAGTTAAATCAGTATGTAGGTGAGGCATTAACTGGATGTTGGGGTTGTAATTATCATGTCATGATTAAACAGTTTTGTGGGTTTTTTTTTTTTTTGGGGGGGGGGGGGGGGGGTTAATATGATAAATGAATTACACTACAGTTATTTTCCACAAACAAAATTTGAGAAATACTGTTTTTACTCTGTTTTGTTTTGTTTTTTTGTGTTTTTTTTTTTATTTCTCACAAATTTTATACGGGGAATTTGACAGAGTATAAAGTGTTCTTGAAAAGTGTTTCAATTTTTTTTCCAAAAGACATTTGGTGCTACATGTAAGTTTAGGGTCCACATTTTAGGGTACCCATTTTATCCAGCTATTTCCTAAGAAGCAGCAAAAGATGAAGACCTTACTTGGCTAGTATCATTTTGCACACATGTGCATGCATACTGTATGTGTGCACATACAGTGAGTGAAATGACTGATTTAAATTAAATAGCTTAACTTTCATTTAATTTGATGAAATGTTTTGAAACTGTATATAAAGATAAAAGCATTTGCATATAGCAGTATTAGTATATACAAAATGAAATGATTGAATAAAACAGATGTATGCACATATGAATTCTGATTGGCTAATGCTTTAATGGCTGTCACTGTATCATTTATCACAGAAAATATGAAGTCCACATATACATTATAAATTTCATGCACAATCTAATGAAGCTTTTAAGGAATGAGATATCGTTTGAGAATAGGGGAGTCATTTTGGGAACAGTGTAATATGGTCTTCATTATAATTGGCAGTGGTACAAATTTAAAATCATTATCTTGTTCCCACAAACTTACTGATACCATTAATACAACAGAGTACTTTCACTGGATGCTAATATTGTCCAGGTAAGAAGGGAGGGGGCTAATTTACTTTAGATCTCTCTTATTGAGGTTGTAAGTGGTTGAAAAGGCATTCATATGAATAAGGCACCAATAGAAGGAATAAAAACGTTCTATATAATTGGTTTGACTATTTGCAGATGGAATCAAAACCATGGATGCAATGTTAAGATAAGATTGATCATGCTGTGATATGTGAATAAGTCTTTAGACATTCCATGTTTGTGTGTATTTGCCACCTTTCTTTGATATCCTTTATTTTCTGGCCAAGCTTGTGAGCAACTGAACAACATTTTTCTGAGATTTATTTTTTCCACATTTGTTCAGCTATTTTGCTTGAATTTTAAACAATTTCTTTTATTTTTCAATCTTCCTTTTTGGAATTTTAACATTCTTTGTCAAGTATTGATCAAAATTTGATGATCATTCCCAGCAAATATACATTTATATGTTTGTAAATTATTTATGTAATGCAATAATGAATATATATATATTTACACAATTTATTTTGGGTGAAATGTCTATTTAATTTTAAATATGTATGAACATAATTCTAAAATAAACAGGAAAGATTACAACGTTTGATTATTTATCAATATTTACAGAGGAAATAAATCAGAAGTCTCTCATGAGACTTGCTGCACTGGTTATGAGACTAGCTGTACAGTAAAACTCGGTTATAACAAAGTCCTAATTCATTATAAGGAATTCGTAAAATTTATAAAGCTGGGGATCCAAGAAAACTTTGCTATATCTGTGAATTCGCTATATCCGTGTTCGTACTAAACGAGTTTTAATGTATTGGTTTGTACTTGTAATAAAGAGAAAAGCAGACTTGTGGCCCCACTTTACAAAAGAACTTGCCAACTAAGACTAAAATGTAATTTTGCAAGTAATTTTCTCTTTTATGTTCATACAAAAATGGTTATAATCATTTTAAGAAGGAAATTTGAAAGATATATTTATGCAGCCACTTTGTAATAAAATCATTATTTGTGCAAGATTTTACAATCACCTTAAGTTTTTGATCTTGGTCATAAGTTCTTTTGTAAAACAGGTCCCTGCTCTAGAAGCTATGGCAACACCAACAGGCTGTAGCAATGGTTTCAAAATGGGGGCAACACCACCCCCCACCCCACCCCGAAAAAAAAAATCTGACAAGCCAAAAAAAAACCTAAAATGTCTGAAGGGGGGGGGGGGGGAGAAAAAAACTTATTAAGGACATACGCAATGTAGTTTGAACTTTATTGTCTTTTTCCCTGGAGTTGAAGAGTTCCAATACTTAAAGGAACTGTGTGCTACATTTTAATGTCTATATATGCTGCTGTACACTTCTTTTAGAACAAGTTTGGATAAATAAAGCATCTAGAATATATGTTTAGTATTTTTTGTATATTTTTCTTTGAATTATACAAGAATTTTCATTAGTTGATATCTTTTCAAAACCCCTGGTAATGCATGCTGATATTTTGTCTACAAACATCTGATGGCACTATAATCTTAAATTAAGAACATCTTAAGAAATTATCAGTAGGTAACGTACGTTGCGTATGTCCTTAACTGTCCAAATCCTGGAATTTGCAAGTGCTGGACTTTACAGCATCAAAAAGAGGGGGGAACCAACATCTAGAGGAAAATTAACTATAGCAAAATACTCGGAAAAAAAGGGGGGCACATTCTACAGGCCTGACCAATAAATAAGAATTGTGATCCATGGATTAGTTAGCTTATGAACCAAGATTTATTAAATTCAGGCCAAATAATAGAGAAGTGTTTTGAAAAAAAATCTAACTTATCCTTAAAGTAAACATTGCCACAATGTTCACAATAAAACTGCATAACTATGTATCTTGTGGAGATTTAAACCTGAGTGTTTGAGCAGATTTTTTTCTGAACATCTATTTCTAACACAATAAATTTCGATTACACAGTGCCAATCAAACTATATTCATTAAATAAATTCCCTGAGTAAATTAAATACAAAAAGCATTAATTGAGGAATGATATTTTGTGGTGGAGGGTTTTTTATTTAAAGAAGAAAATGATCTGTTTTTATCTTGCTGACTAAAAATGGTCCTACTCAAAACCTTTTTTTAAAATCTCCAGGAAATATTTTTAGCTCACCTGAGCTGAAAGCTCAATTGAGCTTTTCTGATCACCCGTTGTCCGTCCGTCTGTCCTTCCGTATGTCTAGCTGTCCGTCCGTCCATCTGTAAACTTTTCATATTTTCAACTTTTTCTCAAGAACCACTGGGCCAATTTTAACCAAACTTTGTACAAAGTATTTTTGGGTGAAGGGGAGTTTAAATAATTAAAATAAAGGGCCATGTCCCCTTACAAGGGGAGATAATCAAGAAAAGACAAAAGTGGGGTCATTAAAAAAATCCTGGGGTAGTGTAGATTCTAAATTGTTCAAATCAAGACCCCTGGGGGTAGGGCAGGGCCACAATAATGAATCCAAGTTTTACATTGAAATATATAAGAAAAATCTTTAAAAATCTTCTTCTCAAGAACCACTGGGCCAGAAAAGCTGAAACTTATGTGGAAGCATCCTCGGGTAGTGCAAATTCTAAATTGTTCAAATCAGGACCCCCGGGGGTAGGGCGGAGCCACAATAGGGAACCCAAGTTTTACATTGAAATATGTATGAAAAATCTTTAAAAATCTTCTTCTCAAGAATCACTGGACCAGAAAAGCTGAAAGTTATGTGGAAGCATCCTGGGGTAGGGTAGATTCTAAATTGTTCAAATCATGACCCCCAGGGGTAGGTCGGGGCCACAATAGGAATTACAAGGGGGAAATCTGGTAAAGAACAGCATGGTTTATGTTACTCGGGTGAGCGATGTGGCTCATGGGCCTCTTGTTTGTAATTCATTCTTGAAATTCCATGTCCTTGGGTATTGAGCAAACAAACTAAGTGCATGATTCCAAATTTTTGAAATTCATGGCCCCTGGGTCTGAGCAGGGGCTCTATTGATCTATTGATCATACAGTGAAAATGCAGAAATTCTTTAAAAGTCTTTTTATCTTTAAGGAATTTTTTGTCTCCTTTTTAGCTCACCTGAGCTGAAAGCTCAATGAGCTTTTCTGATCACCTGTTGTCTGTCCGTCTGTCTGTAAACTTTTCACATTTTCAACTTCTTCTCAAGAACCACTGGGCCAATTTTAACCAAACTTGGTACAAAGCATCCTTAGGTGAAGGGGAGTTTAAATTATTAAAATGAAGGGCCAAGCCCCCTTCCAAGGGGAGATAATCCAGAAAAGACAAAAATTAGATGGGGTCATTAAAAAATCTTCTTCTCAAGAACCACTGGGCCAGAAAAGCTGAAACTTATGCGGAAGCATTCTTGGGTAGTGTAGATTCTAAATTGATCAAATCATGACCTCTGGGGTAGAGAGGGGCCACAATAGGGAATCCAAGTTTTACATTGAAATATGAAGTAAAAATCTTTAAAAATCTTCTTCTCAAGAACCACTGGGCCAGAAAAACTGAAACTTATGTGGAAGCATTCTGCGGTAGTGTAGATTCTAATTGTTCAAATCATGACCCCTGGGGTAGGGCGGGGCCACAATAGGGAATCCAATTTTAATATTGTTTTGTTGAAGTCTCTATGGTGATAGTGACAAATGGGAGTGCATTAGCACTGGCAAGTAGAGGGTATTTGATTATTGTATTTTGGTTTTTGATTTAGTCAAATGTTGTTGCCATGGTTACTACATTAGAAATTTCTGTGAAATTCTTTTAAAAGCTACACGTCCTATAGTTTTGGTTTGATTTCAATAAGACTTGGCACATAAGTATACTATACTAAGATACATAATTCTCTTTATTGGTTTTTGATTTCAACAGATGTTGTTGCTGATGAGATGGTAGCTCTACTGGTGTGCTTGGAATATCTTAGTATAGCCTATTATGTACCAAGTCTTATTCAATAGTCAAGAGACTCAGTAGTGCTACACTCTCATCAGAAACTCCTGGTTGTTTTATTTCATACTTCAATCTATGGTTCCTTTACAGTATTGTATTATACTCAGGTGACTGTTAATAATTGATGAGCCTGAGTATGAGTTAATAGTCTCACTTGTATGAGTTTGCTTTTTTGAGTATGGAGAGAATGGAGTGCTTTGTATCTTATCTCATGGACCTTGTAACAATAGCCATATTAGAATTGTATTAGAGAGTTCAAATGATAGTAAGGCAAGTTTCAGGGGGTTGATTAAAAAATCATGATTTTTCATTAAATTTATTTAACATTGAACAGGTTAAAAAAGAACATGTATATATAATTTATAAATGAAACTTCTTTTGGATTTACACGTCAAATAAAATTGTATACATAATAAAGATACAGACAATTATACACATCTCAAAGGTGTTTCAAATTGACAGAAAACCTTGTTTAATGACATTTTTCTAAAACGTGACATAAAAACCTGAACATTATGCAGTTTGTACAAAGTCAACAAAATAATTGCATTAGCACCTATTTATGAGGCAGAATATTTTAAAAAATCTTACAGTAACACTCACTATAATGCATGACATCATTAACACATTTGCACAATATTTTGAATCCGATGTGTAGGGCACACGTAACTCCACATTGTTATCCAAAAAGACACATATGGCTTAGTGAAACAAGATTCTATCTACTGGTAGATATGTTACATATATATTACATGTACATTAAACTCACTGAATTCAAAATTTCCTGTATAAAAAAATAGCAGTAAATTAATATGGGTTGCAATTCAGAGTAATATCATTCATGCATGAAAATTTACTTTTGTATATCAATAATCTTTTTCATTGAAGTGCAACAGTTTTTTTGTTAAATGAAGACACTATGGTGTAAAATGAAAACAGTAAGATACAAGTGATTGATGTTTGCTCATTGGTCTCATCTTGATCTGATATAGACAGTTTACATGACCTTAAGTATCTGACGAGACTGTAGCTCTACCTATTGTTCTTTGTATGACAGTGGAAGAGAAACATTGCACCTGTACTTGTAACCTGTTTGTTACTCTTGCATTTACAGGATTATTTCTTAACTTGCACAAAGTTTTATTGTTTGTCAGTAAACAATATTTTTTAAAATGCTACTCCTTCAGTTTTTGTCCATTTTCAATAAAACTTGGTATACAAGTAAACTACATGTATATTGTGGCTCATAATTTGTATATATATCAGTTTTAGAGTTGCCATGGCTACAAAAAATAGATATGTCTTATGCTGGCTTTAGTTTGATAACTTTGATTTCAGACAGCTGCAGACGGATTAATGACATTTTACCAATGCATGAACAAATATACTGCATTACACCATTTAATCTTTTACAAACCCATAATCTCTTTTGTTGATTTTTCCAATGAAAGAAAAGTTCAGTATTTGTTCATAAGCATCTCAATCATTAGTATCTTGTGACCATTTTTAAAAGCTGGTAATCCTGGGTTTCTGTTAAGGCCTAAGATTACACAACAAAACAGTATCATTAAGAATAAAACTTTTTACAAATATTGCATCCTGTGTAAAGTGGTTAAATGCCTTACATCAATCATCTAAAACACCAGCACTGAATTATACATTAATTAGGAAAAAGACACAGAATAAGTTTCATACTGCAAATGAATTCCTTAACCGATTTTGTTCTTAGAAGCAATTTAGCCAAATAAGTACACAATTTACTCTCGTTTTGCTAAATAATGATGCATACTGGTCTCCAGAGATCACTGAGAGACACAAATTTATAGGTTTCCTTTTGCTTCCACAATTATTTCTTTTTAAAAAGTCAGGAAAATTCAAAATGGGTTTAATTTTTTTTTCTTAATTGTAGGGATAGTTCCATTTACATTTAATTTGCAGTATAAATATCTTACCAAACAGTGCAATCTGCTTGATATGTACCTTCTTAATCTGAAAGACTTGATTATCACAGAAATTCTTTATACATCAACAAAAAAGAATTAAAAGAAATAGAAGTGTGTGCATAAAATACCAGATAATATGTATCAAGATTCAAAATGATGTCTTTTAAAATATTTTGCAAGTGGGAGACTATAACATATTGATGCCCTTAAAATAAATAAACTAGAAAAATGTTTATAGGACATGAATGCCCTGCCCAAGGTACATTTGTATTGCAACAGTAAAAGAGAAATGTACCTTCCTTTTTTGGTCTGAGATTGATTCATCCCATCTATAATCTTACAGCTTAATAAATCCTCATTGTTTCAAGGTTATTACCATAAATTTATATATGATCTCTTAAGATTATGTATAGTTAAAATGCTCTTACAGAGATTTTTCAATGTATGGTGGTTTTGAAGTACTCCTTTATGGAATAAAATAAGATGAACTGAGAGCAAAATAGGAACAAAATGTAAAATTCAAGGTTGTAGGAAAGGTCTAGGTAAAAAAATTTTGACAAACTTATGTAAACAATATACAAAGTTTGATGAAAATATCTTGTGCAGTTTCTTTGAAACTTAAATAAATGCAAAATAAGGAATTGTGAGGTCAAGGTCAGAAGAAAGGTCAAGATAAAAAAAATTCGACAAGCTTATACAAACAGTATACAAAGTCTGATGAAAACATCTTGTACAGTTTCTTTGAAACTAAGATAAAGCAAAATAAGGAATAGTGAGGTCAAGGTCATAGTCGAGGTCAGAAAATTATGACACAGTTGAATAGCTTTTATTTATTTGTAGCTTTGTATGAAGTTTGATGAAACATCTTGAACAACAATTTGAATATTTCAAACAAATATGCAAAATGACAAATAGTTTGGTCAAGGGTCAAAGGGAAGGTTAAAGGCAGAAAATTTTGCAACATTTGAATAGCTCTTTCTAATATGTATCAGTGTAAGAATTTTGATAAAACCATATTGAAAAGTTACTTTGAAAGTAAACATAAAATAGGGTATTAGTGAGGTCAAGGTCACTGGGAAGGTCAAGGTCAGAAAATTATGCCACTGTGTATGAATTTTGCTTAAAACATCAATGAACAGTTTCTTTAAAACTGAGGTAAACGCAACGTGATGGAAGGACAGAAGACGGACATCTCAAACAGTACATGCACTGGTCATATTCATGGCAGGGCATAAAAATGTGATTTTTCTTACCAGTTTTCCTCAAGATATTTAGGGTTGTTTTTGTTCCATATATGCAAGGAAATAAACACTCCCTCAAAGGCAGCAATTTCTCAAGAATATATTTTAAGTATATCATTCTTATGGATGATCTCTCTCTTACCGGTGTATATACATGTATCTGCTTTTTGAACTTTGCTTGAGATGAAACAATCACTATTTTTTCCAATTTATTTACAGGAATTAAATTTGCAAACTTTGACAATAGTTGATGATACTACCAAAGAGATATTTTATTTACTTCAAAATTTACCACTTAAATAAAAAATGGATTGCTACACACCAGATGATGCACAAATAATATAATATCATAAGTCCTGATCCACCTGATTGCATGGTTCACAGCTTTAAAAAATGCAAACATGCATTTCTAAGTCTGTTTAAACTATGAAAACAGATATGAACCACATATATAAATACAAAAAGAGACATGTACATGTAATACATAACAGTTTTATATACATCATATAATACCCCATGAAATCCGGTTTTTTGACAATTACAGTAACAAGATAACAAGTAACAAGTTGGAGTTTTGTGTCAACTTTTGGATTGTGGTTTACCAAAGTACACCACCAGTAGGACAACCACACCAATGACAGCTAGAAAAACAAAACAAGCAAGCACCAGGCGAATTACTTTGTTGCGATGTTTCTTGGCCAACTCACGATCCATATCTTTGTAGGTGGCATCAGTTGTGATGTTTTCAATGTCCTCTATTCCCTGCTAACAGAAGGAGGCAGCATTTAGTACTTAGTATCTGAATGTGAATTCTGGTTATTCACAAATAACAGTATATTTCTGCTAGAAATTATTGCAGCAATTTCTGGTTGTCCTTTTGATAATTTTAAACATGGAATAATTATGGCAGATTTTTTTTCTAGGAGGCATAACAGAAGCATATACAGCTTCTGGCTGGTCTCTAATGCACATTGTTTTTTCTTCAGTTTACAACCTGACAACCCAAGAAATGAATCTGATTCAGTACACAAAAGAGAACTCTAAGTCTCTAACAAGTAATATGGTTGACTGTCATGTACAATGTTACTAGATGTATGAGAAGATCTGGACAAAAAAAGCCAAAGTTCAAATCTAACAACTGTGAGCTGCATATGAGGAGACAAAATGTGTTAAAAGCATCAAGTTAAATACACTTCACATATATGTACATTCTTAATAAAAGCTGATGGATGATTCAAACTATTAGAATTGTTCATATATCAGATCAGGTTTATGATATGATAATTCAGCTTTCATTTACCAGTAATGGATATTGTCTACACTTAGAAAAAAAAGTATAATTTCTCTCCTGATGAAAACTTGCAACAGAGAAGCATTAGAACCTCATAGAATGCTTATGTCCCAAGCGAGTGTCATGACCTTGGCCCAAGGTCATTTTGGCAAGTTCAAGGTCACTGATTATTATGAATCATTGACTTATACTATAAAGCTGATACTAAATAAATGAACTCACTAGTTTGGCTCGAGATAATGATGTCCGTGTTGAGACAGGTGGAAGATCACCTGACCCTATCACATACTCCTTCATGTAACCTGGGATATTCAGCTCACTCAGCTAAAACACAAAGTTACCATGGTAATCCAATTTTTTTTTTATAAAGAATCAAATAAAAACAAAGAAAGAGACAGAGTAATTATAATATTGTACAAAGAAATAATCAAGGATCATAAATCTGTGATTTCTGAACTTTTTTTTTTTTTTTTTTTTTTTTTTTTTTTTTTTTTTTGCTTTTGAATGGATTTTTGAAGAAATCTCTGACAAGGGGTCCAGGAGCAAATAACATTTTATAAGGGTCACAATGCTTTTTTTACCTTATCCAAAGAAAAATTCCTTACCTGACTATTGGTGTCACTACTGTTAGAAAAATGCAGGACTTTTTCATCATCTGTCAAACTGATTTCAAATCCATTATCATCCACAAACACTGGATTAGAATTGGCTGTCCCATTCTTTTTCTCTTTGCGATATTTATTTGGCTTGTTTTCATTGAACACTGTGTCATCAGAAAATTTGACACTTTTCTGCTCTGTAATAGAAGAGTTTAAGTGATTTGCATCAGAGTATGCACTTGAACTTGCATCAGAACATGTAGGAATTAAGATAGGCTTTTTAGGTTTCATAGCAAGAGAGTTCAAGATATGGTCTGGCAGAGAATTCTTCCTTTCTTTAACTTTTTTCTTGCTTGAGTTTTTCTTGGATTTCTTTGATTTTTTGGATTCATTCTGTTCATCCAGATGGCCAACTTCATCATGTTTTAAGTTTCCATTTGGAATTTTCCCATTGTGGAGTCCATTTGAGTCTGTTTTCCCATTGGTTAAAACACTACTCCGTTTTTCCTGAGGTAAAGTTCCATTCTCTTTCCCAAGGGGAACAGACTCGCTAAGATGCTCACTTTTACATTGCACTGTTTCACAGAATTCTGTTTCTTTGGATACAACCAAATCATCAATATTTGGCCAATCAGAGTTTCTCTCTCCTGTCTTTAAACTTCCATTCAATACTGTTGCATTCCCATTGGTTAAAGTCTTATTTTTTCCCCATAAGTGTTTTCCATTTCTCTCAGATTCAATCACACCCTTGACACTTTCTTGCTTTATTTCATCCAGTTCCTGCTTTAACAATGCTGCTTGCTTTTTCTGGTCCAAGCTCAAGACATTGTTATTATCACTGGCGACAGAATCGCTGTGCAAGTTCTCTTCCTTTGCCATTTTCTCCAATTCCAATATAACATCTTCCTCATTTAGAGAAGTGTTCCTATAATCTGTTTCTAAAATTATATCACCAACGACAACTTCGCCATTTGTCACTTTCAAACTTTCTCGTTGCATATCTTTCTCCTGGCCTGAAACTGTTACCCTGACAACAGAGCCGGTGAAGTTTGGGTTTTCTTCTCCAGAAGGTAAGAAAGGTGGGTCTCCAAAATCTACATTTCTCTGCCTTTTTAAAGGAAAACTGTTGTATACAGTGATGTTAAAATCATTTTCTGACACTTCAGCTGTTTCAGCGCTTTTTTGTTTTTCATGATATATAGGATTACTTTTCACTCCTTGGAGTCTTTTGCCAGATATTTGTCCTTGAAATATTGCCTGAAAAACACGTCAAGAAAACATTTTATAAAAGAAACATTTTAAAATTATCTTTGTGCATATGTCAGTCAAATACACTCTTCAAATATTTGACCTTTTCTACAGGGTATAAAATTTCGACATTCACCTGAAAATTAGGAGTTATTAATTTTCTTTTGAAAAAGTTCTCATTGGGCGATTAATATAATAATTATAAGTCATTGCTATAGCCAGCTACACGAGACACTCACAATTTACATTTCTGACCGGTGACTGTCTATTATCAATCAAAATTTTCACCACATGAACAGTTTATACCTATGACAAAAGTGATCTATCTACCTCACTGTGACTATGACTAAAAAAAATTGGACACAATCCACACAAGGTCCAAAACTAACCATTCACTTGCATAAAAGTTTACTTTGAAGATGTTAAGAACCGTTTCTCCAACAAACAGCTGTGTATAAATACAGGGATTTATATTTTAGATGTCCAAATCCACATTGATATATTTTCTTTATGACCAAAACTTCAATATCATCAAAGGTCACACATTTTAAAGCTATTGGATTAAGTTGTTATTCAATAAAAGCAATTTTGCCCATAATAATAATTCTTTTTCTTTTTTATATTATTGACAGATTCTTGTACCAGTACATAGTCATGCAAGTTTAATCATTTTATCAACTTTTGCCTTGTAAACTACCCATAACTAAAAGAAAAATAAAACATAGGCACCTGTGAGGTGCATGATTAACTTTCAATTCATACCTTGTCGTTGAGATCAAATCTTGAGGAAGCTTCATGAGCAATGTAAATTGGAGGCATTATCACCAATGCAAGTATTACACAGTGTCCAAATATATTTTTTGTTGGTTATATATCTGAGCACCACAGTTTAAATTAATAATTGTTAAGCATTTGACCATTAACTGTTATCTGTTTTGATCTACAACAGTCTACCACAAATTTCATTATTGTTTTACATTATGTCCTGTACCATCAAGGAATCAAAGATTAGGAGATTGTGACACCGAGTAAAACACCTCAGGAACTCAAAATTCAAAGGATCAAAGTGACAGGTGTTGATCTCTTTGATTGGTTGGACTTCAATTCACACATTTCTATTGTCCACTTTGATTGGTCAAGCATCAGTCAACACTGTTTTTGTAAGAAGACAATAATCCAAGTGACACTTCAGATTACAATGGTTTTTGTCTAGGCAGGTCATACACTAATTATACCTTATATATGCTTATTATACCACTATAAATTATACCAATTAGTACTTTGAAATCAAAGCATAAATTTAAATTACCAGGGTGCCATATGGCTCATAAAGTCATATGCATATGCACATGTATCTGCATGGCAAAGGTTTTCCAAAAATATTGTGACATAATGGTCATACAAGAATAATGATTTAAAAGATTTAATTGAAAACAATTGTGAGTACATTATGCTTTGAAATGATCTATAAAACATTACACAGAAAACTTTCATTTTCTTGTACAACAGCTATTCTTTTTGTAAATCATAAAGATATCTGTAGAATATAAAAAATGCAGTATGACTTATCAAAATGGACTTCTCAAAATTGCAAGTGAGCCCCCCATCCCATTTCCCCCAAAATAAAAAACAACAACAAAAAAGAGACACATGGGCCACAACACTCACCTGCTTCACTAATGGGCCTTCTGTTCTTCAACTTAAATCTACACTTTGTCATGAAGCTTTTACATTGTCTTAATCTTTTCAGGCCCAAAGGTTCTTTGTCAAGAAGATTTTCAAATGACCCTACCCAATTTTCATTATTTCTTAGAACAGGGTATTATTTAATCTCGGATTTGAAAAAAAAAAAAGGTTATTGATGTATAAGACATCTGTGGACTGTAGACACAAATTTCGAATTAAAATTGCTGTAGAAACCTAACCAAATCCCCCATGAGCCAACCCCCAAAAAGGGATCACCTTAAAATAGCTTTAAAAAGAACTCTACCATCTTCTTGAAAAATTATGCTGCAATTTATCATGCCTGAATCTCATGGAAACAATTTCCTGATACTCCTCCAAACAAGTTTTTGTTTTTTAATATTTTAAAATGGCAAAAAATTCATATTTCTATAACTTCGGACCTTGACCTCGGTTATGGGTCAGGACATACCCTTGAGTCACAAAGAACTTTTCATTAGTTGTATTATAATCTTCTAATGTTTTTCCATTTCAAAGTTGTGGCAAGAACAATTTTTAATACTTTTGTACCCATTGACCTTGACCTTGTCCAAAATGACCTTGGTACTGGGTCTATCCACATTTCTCAACACAAGCTACCTTTACATTAGGTATGAGTCTCTGAAGTTCCCCTGTCACATTGCTATGCCCAGACAATAATTTCAATCCTCTTATTTTTAAATTTTCACAAATGAAATGGTATATATTAATTATACAAAGCTTGAAAAATAAATATTTAAAAGTAGTTTCAGAGATCATTTCCAGACGAAAAATATCTACAGACAGTTGGACATGGTGATTCCAGTAAAATCCCCCAAACTGGTTCGTGTATGAAAAAATTAAGAATAAGTCAGAGATACAGTGAAACTTGTCTAATGCAACATGCACCGAGAGTCAAATTTTCACAAAAAAAGTCACAATAGACAGGGTGTCATACTGCAGAGTGTAAAGGACATCAAAAATGGTAGAATGGGAATGAAATTTAACATCGGAATTCACAGTGTGATGGACTACACAGGTGTCGGATTAGACAGTTTTCACTGTAGCTTCAAAATTTATCTATTAACTTAATGACAATCATTTTCATTTCATGCCAAAAGCCACAGTTTAGTAGCGAAAATTAAAATAAAACTACATGATGCCTATGAATTACATTTTGTGACAAGAATGGAACTTTAGGTGATAAAGTCATATACTGCAAGGTGTGAACTCCTGCCTGTACATTTCATGTATACCATGATCCAATGTGATACAAATTACAGTTTTATGTAAGCCCTACTAATGCAATATAACAAAACTGCAAAATCATCCATCTTTATTATAAAATCACAATGGACTTCATCCTCAACTTCTAGTGAGTCTATATTTGTTTTATAATATTGCATAAAGATCCAACTGTTTATACCATATAACAGCATGTTACCGAACGGGTGGGAGTGGTCTCGTTAATACATTAATGTTACCTGGAAGATCAAAAGTTCAACAGGTCATAAATCCCTATAAATATTGTCAACACGCTCACAAGCATTGCATACTAGCAGTAAAAATTTTGTAACAATTAAACTTATGGTTTCCATATAATCTTTTAATATTTAAGTACACTCACAGAAAGTTTTTAAAAAAATGCTACTATAGTCACATTTAATAACACATAACATCAGTAGCTTAAATCCAGAAATTGTTGATATGATTTTTAATCTGATATTAAATACAGTTTCTGTCTCCGATCAGGCTACATTGAAAAGAATTAGTCTCAGTAATTTATTGTGATTTCAGATTTGTTGCTCATAATTCCCCTGCTCAATTTGAAGATTACTAATATAGATAAATTTTTTGCAAGATACAATTATAATGAATTAAACATTTTTTGAGGCATAAGAAAAAGCATAGCATAAGAAAAAAATAACACAATAAAACAATTTAGCTAGCACTAAGAATTTTTTTGTCATTAACACAAATAAGAATATACTTGTATTTATTTGGGGGGCAACATTTCACAGTACAGAAAGACTTTGCTGTAGACAAGTAATGATTTTCAGGTAGCACTGATAGCTGTCAATCAAATTGAATTACCTGAGTGACAAGAAGATTGGTATTGATACTGAGTCAGGAGCATTTTGTGAGTGGTGATATAACATGATATAAAGTTGGGACTGAAAGTCATTAGGTCTCTTTTCAAAGTTAACATACAGTTTAATTTAACTTTGGTATTTCAAACATAGATCGATATTTCAAATACATGAACCATGGATATGCTGAAGTAAGTTGGAAGTCCCTGAATCATATTTTCTTTATGTATTTTAACCTTAGTATCTCAAATCCTGAAACATCTCAAACTTTTTTCTGATGATTTAAAGTCTTCTAACTGTAGACAGAATTTTTTTTCTCCTTAAATTGTCCCTTACTCTATATTCCAACTTGCAGACATAATGCATATCATTCAGATTCAACTCAGTGAGAAACCTCCGAGGACTTAAGCAACAAGGTCCGTAAATCTTGGTCAAATGTCACAGATTTAGCCTTGCTATCATAATAACTTCATTCTGTTTGAAGAAAACTGCTGAAAGCAAGCAAATAAATATTAAACATAATAGGAGATACCTTTTCTTGTAACAATTTCCCTCCTTCATACAACACTCACACTATGCAGTTTGCCTCCTAAAATCCTCAAGTAAGATCTTCAAAATATAATGACGCATTTCAACAATTAAAGCATATGACCAAATTACAGACCAACTTAGTCCCATCCTGGGGCCTAGACACTTGATCAAGGAAGCCTCAGTTTTACTGTTCTGGTAAATGGTTAAGTAATCATACATATGTGCTCATGAGTAAAGAAAATGATTTTATGTTTCAATATATGACAAACTGTAGCCCCAGCCTGGAGCCTAAACCATGGACCAGGGGGCCATGAATTTCTCAAATCTGGTAGAGGGCTAAGTGCTTATTGTATTCATGTAAATGTTTAACAGCCAGATATCCAGGAGTAAAGAAAAAGATTTTCAAAGGTGTTTTTGCACTTTCGAAAATATAATTGAAGGCTAGGGAAAAATGAAATATTTTTATTATCAAATTTGATGAAATTTCACCTCCACCATTCACGGTAGCTCAGTCAGTAGAGCGCTCTCTTCTTGATCGGAAGGTCGTGAGTTCGATCACGAATCTCACCCACGACTGACCTAAGTCGATAAAAAATAGATAGCAACTGTTCCTTCGCCATGCGCTCAGCACTTTGAAGTGAAAGTTGTGGGTCCTTCGGATGAGACCTGATAAAAACCGAGGCCCAGTCTCACAGCAGGCGTTGGCACATTAAAGATCCCTCACTGTTCCATGGCCCTGAGTGCCAAGTAAAGGTCAAAATTTGAAGCCCTTCACCGACGTCTCTATATGAGTGAAAAATTCTCGAATGGAACGTAAAACAGCATACAATCAATCAATCAATCTTTAAATATAATTCTTGAAATCTCTTCCAACTTAAAGCAATAAAAATATGATGAAGAATTATGACAAAATGTGAACTTTGGTCAAACTCTCTTCGAATAATTAATATAAATGCCCCTTTTCTATACTTTGGAAATTTTTTCGGGTTGTTTGCAAAAATTTGACCTTATACTTGTAATTATAACCAGTAATGTATCTATAAAACAATAATAGAACTTAAACAAGACTCATTCTGGGAAAACTGATAATTTTCTACAAATTTAATCAGTCAAGATATCTTAATCATATAAATATTGTTATGTTTATATATGTGGAGTTTTGATAATTGTTAGAACCTAACCAGCTTCAGATCTTACAAAACAGGTACCCCTTATAATGGTCACACCCATTAACCTTACACAGAGAATGAAACCTTCATAACAGAAAATTGAACAGCAAGAGCCTGGCATACATATACATGTAGTACCTAAATACTATTATTATATGATTGAATAATTCCAATCTCTCTGATTGGCTGAGATCCAACAATGTTAGAAAAATACTATGTTATATTGACCTGCACGTGACCTTCCAGGTCAATATAAGGAATTATTTATTCTACATTGCACTAAAAATAGATAGGGAAATTCCAAATTGATGTTAATAGTTTTCGAAAGTTATTTCACTTGCACCTGACTTCCACTCATATGAACATAACATTAAGGCACATAGATTCTTGGGTGAGGGGTGGGGAGTAATGTTGCAGGAGGCCTGCCCCTCTCCCCACCTTTTGAGAATGTAAAGTTTTAATTTAAATTTTAAGGATAAAAAATTTCAATAAAAGCCCCTTGCCTTCGTTTATGGACATTTACATCCCATCAAATAAAATTTTGAGTTGGGAGAATTCTTTTCCTTTCTGGGGGGGGGGGGGGGGCTAGTCAAAGATTTGTTTTCAGGCAAGTTGTCCTTTTTTTCCCCCTTTTAATGCCCCCTTTTTCAAAATCAATCCTTTATATGTGCATGACATTTATTTTTTCTACGTTGCACCTAAACTAGAATTAAAATTTCCAAAATAATACAACTGTTTTTTCTTTAACCCCGTTTCTCTCATTATGTTCGGCTAGTACTTCAGTAGATGTGAACAAGTAAGATGGAATGGATTGCTTAATGAGTGTGTGTCATTTAATCATTGAATCATATAATAAAACAATTATTGCTGTTTTTTGGGTCTATACGATGATTTAGCCACCTTCAAAGTACAATATTCACCTCGCCCTTCGGGCTCGGTGAATATTGTACTCCTCAGATGCCTAAATCATCGTATTGACCTCAAAAACAAGCAATAATTGTATAATATACATAAGTATCATTTGTCTTATTTAGCAGCAGCAGCAAAAAAATATACCTAACCCATTTTCTCATTAAGGTGAGCAAATCAATTTCAATTCAAATGTAAGCACTACAAGTGAGATTTTCTAATTGTTTATTGATAAATATATATATATGTACACATATTCACCATCCAATTTGAAAAGCATGCAATTTACAGGTAACAAGGGTTATTGATTAAGAGGGCAGGAAAAGCTCCACGAGATCACTTACCTTACTCCTGTCATGTTGCCATGGAAATCCTAACCTCTGTTTTTCATAGAGAATTTCTGATTTAAATATTGACATTTTCTGCAAATTTGCGAACAGCAGAAAAACAACAAAAAGCTTTTGGTCACATTTTCCCTCCTAGTTCAACAATGTCATTATATCCATAACAGCCTTTTCCTTAGTTCAGTATTTTGTAATCACAAATTCACATCTGTTAGGATAAGATTAAAAATGGATGTTCTCTGTACCAGAATACTAACGCAATCATCCAATATATAAAATTTTACGTGATTTCTCACACAATTCCAAAATTAAAGATCCTTTTACATACAATATATATTCCTTTTTGTTTACATGCAAATTGCATCTGCATACAGCGGGGAAGAGAAAAACTAGTTATAATCAACGAAACTTTAATATCAACACTCAAACTTAGAGTCCAGTTTATGATTTTCCCAAATTTTAAATTCAAGATGACAAAAATCTTTTAAGATGTTCAAAATCTTAAATTACTTAGTATCCTAATACAAAAAGGAAGAAGTCGGAACATCTTCGGAGCAACTGCAAACAGGTAACCCTTTACTTTAATTGATGGGTTTTTAATTGGTCGACTTCAGGTTAACAATTTAGAGACAGGTAAATTAACCCCTGTTCAGGAGTCAGAGAGAGAACCACAATCCTTTGCTACCCAGTATCTTTGTAATGATGTTTAACTTTCGTGAGAATTTCTGTTCATTTGATTTCATCACTTTCTATATTTCTCAATGCTTACATGCAATCTTCAACTAAGCTTTCAAATAATCAATTTTAATCCCTCCACCTACACCTACACACACACACATGCACAAAAGTATGTGTCAATTAGGTTAAAATTGGCATTTTGAAAAAAAAAAAAAACGTGTGACAAGGATATTTTTATACTTTTTGGTTGCACGAAAATCAAACTACAGTAAAGCTCATTTAGTGTGAACATGTATAAAGTGAACTTGAAAAAGCAAAGTTTTTTAGGATCCCTGGCAAAATTCTTAACAATTCCTTATAAAGTTCAACAGTTATAACTCTGATACAACAAATTTACAGATAAGGTGAAATAAATTTGTGTCCAATAGAGGTAAAAAAAAATAACAATATTTAAATCCTTAATAGTGAATTTTTAAAGATTCCAAAATCTAAATTATTGAAGTGACATATTATTTTTCTTACACATTTATACATGTATTTGAAATTCATTTCATCAGAAAATTTTAGTACTTTAAGATAAGTTTAGTACCTACTTAATAAATTCCCTGAACACATTCGGAAGCCATACTTGAAGGAAAATGTATAATATTGTATATTTGCTATATACTTCAACAAATTCATTATCAGATAAGAAAAAAAAATTAGGGATATAGCAAAGTAAATTTACAGGTCCCCAGAATTTTGTTATAACCAAGTTTTACTGTATATAGCATGACTATAAATAAACAATATTTTAACAATTTACAGAAAATATTCCAATGTCATTATATATTTGCTATAATCACTTTGACAAGCTCCACAAAAATCCAGTGATTTTGCAAACATCATAAGAAATTACAAGCAATATAATATTTTAAAAAATTATTTCTTTGGGTGTATTTTGATTTTAAAGGAATATGTTGCAATGTGCATGGATATAACATGAAATGTTACCTCTGTACAAAAAAAATTATTGTCATGAAATAAAATCAATCCATACAAGACTTTAAATCTTTAGTGTTTTATTTAATTCAGAGTAATTTATATCTCAGAAGCTGTTAAAAGTGCAGTTGTTTTAATGTAACTAGTTAAAGAAAAATAAATGAGTTAGTATTTATAGCATACTGCTGAAAAAGGTTTTGTTGGGAATTAATTTAAGTTTCAAATTTTTTTTCCCTATAAGCAATCTCTGAAAATGACTTTTTCAGCAATAGTTTAAACAATGAGTCTTGGAATTTTACTTATCAATATTTGATAAAAAGACTTCTAAACATCAACAAATTTGGAATAATTAGGTTAAGCAATAAGTTAATTCTTAGTAGGAATTTGAGAGTTACAAAGACTTGCCATAGATAAATAGGCCCAAGGGTCTAGAGGGAGTGGGAAGAAGGGGGAAGAAGGGGAGGGGGTTTGATGTCCTGTCCTCTGTGAGGCACCTATAAATTGAACTGCATTTCCATGGAATAACTTTAAAGTAAATGTCATATTTCTATATACTAAACCCCTCAACTTTTATGGATAAAATCTTGTTCAATATTCTGCAATTTTTCTTCTTTTATAAACTACCCATATAATAAATCAATTAAAGTGTAAAAAAAAAAAATTAATATACTGACAATTATGACTTAAATCATACCTTAAATACCCTGCGCTGCCCAGAGCTAATTTTCCATATATGTTTTTGCTCCTGGTCTTGCATTGTTTTACATCATACCGTATTTAGCAATACCTGAGTTGTTCTGGAAGGAAGCAGATCAACAGAGGCAATATCGCATACACTGCTCCACCCAGAATGCTGTGCAGTGACTATCATACCACTATGATAATTAAGATTCCAATTACTGGAGAGTTCAAGGATTTGCAAGCCACATGGACTATACCAGCAAATATATTTAAAGTGGCAAATACTGTTTTGCATAAAAATTGTCAAGGGATGAAAATGAAATGAAAATCTTGGAAAGTCAAAAAAAAGTCAAAAAAAAAAAAAAAAGAAAAAAAAAAAAGAAGAAATTCCAGCTCATTTTGAAGACTAAAATAAAACACACAGGAATGTGTTACAGTCACTTAATAGCCTCACCAAACTGCATGATAATTTGCATTAAAAAAATTACAAAACAAAAACAAAACAAAAAAGATAAATAAAACAAAAAAAAAAAAAAGATGAACATAGTTATATACCCTATAGGGCAGCACTGATTACTCTCTATATTAAAAACAAAAAAATATCGAAAACCAAATCGCTAACAGAACAAGCATTCTGAGAGTATTGCATTAGCAATACTACTCCCCTACCGGCAAGTGTAATCTGGTTCCCCTTAAGAATTGAAAATGTCATATCTCCGTCAAAAATCAATGAAGCGTAACGAAATGCAAACTTGATCTGTAACTCATCAAGATACACTCACATGCCAAAAATCAGCTCAATATCTGCAAGCGTTTAGGAAAAAAGTATGGAAAACCAAGTGGGACAGACTGACAGACAGACAGAGGGACAGACAGACAGACAGACAGACGGACAGCTAGACAGACGGAAGGACAGACTCAGAGGAAACCTATAGTCCCCTCCGGTTTCACCGGTAGGAGACTAATAATGCAACACAGAAACTTATAGCCAAATGACTCTGCAAAGGATAACATTCTAAAGAAAAAAATTCCCAACCACCCAATTCAATCTTAATATATATTTAGCAAATTTTCTTTTTAAAAAAGTATTTTATTGTTTGATGTGTATCATTGTGTATGCTCAGTGGCAAATGCCCAATCAATTCTAATTTCCACATTAATCTCAGACACTTCTGCAAATTTTTTCAGATTTTTTTTTTTTTATGAGTATACACATTGTCTTGTTTCACTGCTTCATCTGAATGAAAGAAACTAATTGAAAGAAATAAGATAGCATATTTCCCACACTTTGTAACTGCATGGAGAGGAAATGAAATAGTAGAAGTTTCAACTTTTTTGCTAATACAGGTATAAATCTACCTGAAATGGCAAGGAAGCTGTCAATGTCTTGTACTTGTGTAAGTGAAAGTATTAGTATCATTTTGATACTAGTGATTAGTATTAGTTTGTGCTGTGGCATAAAAAAATTTTTTTTTGAAAAATGTTTGCACTGTGGCATAGATTTTTTTTTAGATATTTGCACTGTGCACAGGATTTTTTTTTTCTTTGATGTTTGCATTGTGGCATAAGATTACATTTTCTAAATGTTTGCGCTTTGGCATAAGGACTTTTTTTTGAAAAATGTTTGTTTAAATGTTTGTGCAATGAAAAAAAAAAAATATTTGAAAATGTTTGTGCTATAGCTAACATAGGATTTTTTTGGAAAAATTTTTGCACAGTGGTTGCTCTAGAACTGGTTGTGAGGCAGAAGAGACCAATCTCAAGAAAGAGAGAGAGAGAGAAAGGAGAAAAATAGAGTGTCAAGAAACATTGTGTTGCTATAGAAGACAAAAAATGCCTCCATCTCTGATGTTTGGTTCTTAATGTTCCAATAGACATACACACAGAGATAATGGCAACCAAAGATCTGCCATTAAAGCCTTGTTTGGAGAAGTTAGCTGATTATTGAGTCCCTGGGGTCTTCTATCAATACCAACATGACCAATTAATGGCCTGTGATATATGACATCAAGGTGTGTTAATTGGATTCAGACCTATCTCAAAATAAATTCACATTACAGGTCCTTACCTTTTTACCCTGAAACACTGATGAACAGTACTATTATGATCTATTCCATGTGTATTTAAAGTCTAAAAAATATCTGCTTCAGCATCTTATGAAGCAAAAAGATTCAATTTCCCACACAGCAAAAATCCCATTGATGACAAATAAGAACAATGGCTTTACAGTGCAACAGCTGAAAAGCCAAACCAACATCCATCAATGAGAAATGAACTCTGTGTTCTCCATTTTACCTCAGCCTCCAGCTCACCAAAATCTCTTGACAGTCAATAACTGTGCATTATTACATGTGCACTGTTGTAGTTTTTATGATTATCTGGGAGCAAAAGCAAATATCCATGGTTAGAAATATTGGACTCAGAAAATCCACAATTCACAAATATTTGGAGTTGGAAATTTTTTCAACACTACACCTATTCGTATTTATATACCAGGTACTTATTTCTGCACAAAGAATTCTAAAAGAGTGTTTACTGCCATCATCTACTTACCTTGAGCATTTTATCATTTTAACTCTCCCCTTACTTCCATCATTTACCTCCCCTTTGTATTCCATCATCTAATAAAACCAACTACTGTATGACACACCTAGGCCCCAGTTATCATTTATATTAATATACAGTCATTTATATATAACTGTACTGAAGGTGGGTAATTATTTTGGCTTGCATTAAATGATTCACAAGTCATACTTTTTGTCATCTCAATCACATTTCAATCGAAGTCAATCTCCAAAGGGATACACTGCCCCTAATAAACAAAAGTCTAAGGTCACAAAAACTCTTCCATCCTCAGCTGGAATCCTACCTGACATTAAGAAATCTAGGCTTGACTAGATTAGTATAAAATTGCAGCTTGTTTAAACAGGCTAAAAATTAGCCACAACTATTAGTAATTGAAATAATCAATGAAAAGAATTGATGTCTGATTTTTTTTTTTTTTATGTTTTACTCGTATCTGCTAATTGTTTCTGTATCATGTATCATGACTCAAATAAAGTTTTAATTACATGTATAATTCTTGATAAGCATGTACATATATATTCAACATGGAGTCCATTTAGATGATTATTAGTGTTGTCTTCTTGTCCAGTCTAAATTATCAGTTTGTCATTGTAATCTCCCTAGACAGGAAGAGACATGATTTTTGGCATAGTTGTCTGTTTGTATATCATAAAACTGTGTCAAGGTCATAACTCCTGAAAACCTTGATTGTAAAAGACTCAAATTATACTCTGTTGCTTAGGACCTCAATGACTCAATTTAAGATATATCTCAAAAATCAAGGTCACTGATCAATGAGATGGTGAAATGGACACTCAACTGAAATGAATTTAAATTTTCAGATGTTATTGTTGATGACCCAAAAAATGTGATAAGATTCTATCTCCAGGTTATATCTCAAAGGTCAATGGGCATTGAGATATTGAAATAGTGTCCAAACCATAACTTTGGAACCATTTGTTGGAATGAATTCAAACATGAGTATGGTGTTTACTGCTGATACATGCAGGTGCCATGACCCAGCTAACTCAAAGTTTAAAGGTCAAGTCACTAGGGTCACCTCACCTCTCCTCACCTATCCTCATCGTGCCCGCTGGCACATAAGGCCCCGAAGTCACTAGGGTGAAATGTTGAAATTTTTGTACAAATCTTATCAAGTCAGTATCTTTGAACTGTTGATGAAAATATATTTAATTCACATACAGTTTAACTTCAATATCTTGGACATCAATATCTCAAATACCATGAATATGTCGAAGTGAGTTGGGAATCACAGTCACTCTTTCTCTATGTATTTTAACCTTGATATCCCTATCCTTGGATATCTAGAAATATTTTCTCCATCCCAAGTTTGAGATAATGAGGTTTCACTGTAAGTTGTTAACAAATGAATTATGTCTCCCCAAAGAAACAAGACGTGTTGATTTTGATATGAATGACCATCAGTCTGACATGAAATCATTCATATCTCTTGAATTTATTCTTGAAATGTTTTCAAACTTTTGCATGTTGCTGCCCAAGACCCTAGGGAGTGTCTTGACTCAAGGTCATATCTCAAAGATCAAATTTACTGGTCAACAAGATACTTGTTTGATGTCCAGACTATAATTCTGAAGCTCTTGATTGGAATATAAGTAAAAATGCAAATTTGAGAACTGTGGAATTATTTTTATTTGTGAGGGTCAATTGAAATTTTACTGTTGGGTAACTTATTTATATAGAATATTCAATGAACCAATACTTTGACAAACTTCTTGTTTGTGGGGATGTCAATTCATGGGTAATGGTGCCCCTCAAAATCCACAAACATTGGTCCCCCACACACAATGATGATTCCACAGTATGTTGTTGCAATTATGACCCATGGATGTTATGATGATCTTGTTGCAGGTCCTATCCTAGAAGTCAAGCTCATGATGTCAAGGTCATATAGACATGGCCAGCAGTGTTATAATAAGATTCAAGAACATGTCATCATGCCATCCAGAGTTGCTGAGGATTTAATTGGGAAAGAAGGGGCAACTTGGTTTTTTTTGTGAAAACAATAAGATCTAGCCTTTAAACAGTCTTTATTAAACAAGAAAGCAGTAGTTTTCATTTATATCTACATAAATCGTGTAGAAAACCAACAACCTGTTTTAATGGAGGAATTCTCAAATTTCTGCTCAGTGAACAAGATGTTTAATCACAACTACTATGCATTTAGTGTAATAGCTGGTTTCTACTTACATTTTCCCCTTGATTTAATGGAAAAATTCCATAGACTGCAGTTTACATTCATCCCAGTTTACATTTGATGTCATTCACTGTATGAAGTCAATAGAGATTTTGCATGCAAATTTACATAAACTTCAAGCACAACATAAAGTTAATTAACTTAATGTAAAGCACTAAGGAGACTTACTTTCAAATTTTAACTTCCGTAAAACCAAATGTTGCCACTTAAGCTACTTTTCTAAAAATAACATCTCCATAACATCAGGATTTTCTTTTAGTTTGTTCTTGAGGAAGGAGACTATTTTATCCCATAAAAAGCATCTAATTTGAATGTTTCACGGTATTAAAAAAGCCACAAGAGCTTGAAATATGTGTCTGGACAAACAAGAAGATTAGTGCACTACATAGCAACCATGCCATGTTAGCCTTAATTTGGAACAAAATTGGAGACCTATATTCATTATCACTCAGACCAGCTAAGTGCCTGAAGCTTCTGTAGAGTACTTTAAATAAGCAATCAACAAGCTGAAGGAAAATGCAACTGGGTGGCATATTAGAACTTCTGGGTGAATTTTGGACAGAAGGATGCCCTAGCTAGCTCACACAACACATGGAAACTGCAGGTTCATAGAGCAAATGCTCATTCATTACAAATTTACCTGTATATACTCTTTCTGTAAGAACCCCCATGCATCTCTCAGTATTCGTAAAAAGAAATACATTATGTATGTTTAATTCCATATGGTAAGAAAATGTAGATGAAGTAATTTCACATGTATCATAATAAATTAAAGAAAATTTAAATATCATCTAATCATGAGGGAAAAATGTCTTGGTTCCTGTACATTTAAACAAATATCAATATAGTCTTGACATTATGCAGAAAAATGTAAAAAATGTCATGTTACTGCATAATGGAAGTCCTTTACTGGTACATGTACTATATGAAGAAACTAGATGTGTCAGGGTGACACCAATGCCCCCGCTGACATGCAAGTTTTACGGTAAATATATGAAAGTCCTACTGACCTAGAGTGTAAAAAATAAAAATAAGTGGAAATGACACAAAAAAAATATCATACTGTTGCTTTTATTTTCTGGAATAAGTTGTCTACACCACAACATACTTAAGCTGCATGAAATGGTGATCACTTACAAACAAAGTAATAAAAAAAAGTACAAAAACAGTGAATAATTTGAGATTTTGAAAGTCTAAGGGCCATAACTTTTGTAAAAATGGATCAATCAAAACAAAACCCATATTTGATCTGTAAGTCATTAATACATCAAAACAACCCATGGATCATTATCTACAAGCACAGCAAAAAAAGAAAAGAGTCTGGAAAACAGTGAATTAGAAATTTTCAAAGTCTAAGGGCAATAACTTTTGTAATTAAAAAGTAGATTAATCACCATGAAAGTCGAGCTTGATATGTAAGTCATCAATATAAAAAAAAAACATATCAAAAATTAACCCATTATCTTCAAGCACAGCAAAAAAAGTCAAGAAAACTGAGAATTATTAGAAATTTTTGAAGTGTAAGGTCTATAACTTTTCGTAAAAAATACGTTAAATCATCACAAAACTCGAACTTGATCTGTAAGTCATCAATATCAAGAAACATACAAAAAATCAAGTCATTATCTACAAGACAGAAAAAGAAGTTCAGAACAGTGAATTATTAGAAATCTTCAACCACAGCAAGATTAAAAAAATCTGGAAAATGGTGAATATTAAAAATTTTCATAGTCTAAGGGCCATTACTTTTGTGGTCAAATGGGTCAATCAACATGAAACTTTAATTTGATCTATAAGTCAATAATATCAAGAGTAAAACCAAAAATCAACCCATTATCTGGAAGCATAGCAAAAAAATGTCCGGAAAACTGACAGAATGAGAGAAGGACGGACGGAAAGGGGTAACATTATATGCTCGGGCCATTTTATGGCAGGGCTTCAGTAATACTTTGTGCTTTAAAAAGGTTCATCCAAAGACACACAGGTTTAATGAAAAAAAGAGATGTGAAGCAATATAGCAGCTTTCAAAACAATGAACTAATACGAAATTCAGGTGTGAATAAAAATTTCAGCAGCTTAAAGATTTACACATTTAGTTAATGTAACTTGATCAAGTTTGTACTGTACAGGAAATACAAAATAAATGAGTCCTTAGAAGACATCATTATCACAATAATAGAGAAGGTCCTTTGCAGATTGAATCAATTAAGATGCACCACAGTGACTGATGACATTAGAAAGAAGAAGATTTTGAGTTATCACTTTCATGTTCTGTTGTAAAAGATCCAAAAACCTGCCATGTTTATTTCAAATTGAAAGTTGAACTTAAAACAAACAAAAGCTGATTTTAACTTTAAGGTACTGCACCTAATGGTAAAACTAGAGGGGATTAGAGGTTTCCTCCTCATCTGTCCATCTAGCTGTCCCTCTGTACGAGACTAGGGGACTAGTATTCTTACACAAGTTACTCTCAGAATGCTTGTTGTTTTGGCATTAAAAATGGTAGATTTAATACACTGCTCTAAATTATATTATATAAGACAAGAGGTAAATCTGATGTAAATGTGTTTGAAATTACATAAACTTAATTAATGAAGAGGATTAACAGCCTCTTGAATCCAAAGTTTCTCTTTCTGTCTCATCTTTTATTAAAGCAATAGTAACAAATTGTATTTAACAAAAACAGCATGTCTTAAACAAGGAAAGAGATCCAGTTTAATGAGACTCATACTTTTATTCATCATGATGTAGTTTAATTCATACTTAAATGTAGACTGTACTTGCATATGAAATTCAAAATGAGGTTATTTCAACAATTAATGTATTTCAATAAAAGCAAAATCTAAAGCAATATCTCAATCTGTAGAGATCTAAAATTTTATATGCATTTTAAACAAAAGACCTATGGGCCACTCACCTAAGTCATTTTTCTCTTCCTGACAATTATAAGATTAAAAAAAATCTTACTGTACAGCCATCAAGTTATACTCACTTGTTCCATCAATTTTATTTTACAGTTTTGAGGTTTGGGGTCAAGTTTACAAATTGAAACCACTTTTTTGTGACAGTTGATGTATTTCTGTGTAAAACTTTTTTTCCCCTTTATAGGCTCCAACATAGCCATTAATGCCAAGATTTGAAAAAAACTTTATCTTAACTACATGGTTCATTCATTTAAAAATGTTTTATGTAGGAGTTTCTGCAAATTTTGGGGTTTATTTTTTGTTATACACCAACCTTCATGACTGAAAAAATGAGGAATATTTCCTCAAAGGTAGTGCAAAATTTTCCATGTGTAAAATTTGTACATGTACAGTATTTGTTTCTTAACAGATTTTGGACCTAAAATTATTACATATATACCAACAATGTCCAACAAATGCTATAATAATGTCTGATCTAGATCTTATCATATGTCCTACATATGTCAATATAATGTCTGACTTATCCAATACCAAATTTTGAGATGGAAAAGTGAAATATGATGATAACAAACAGTAATCAAGCTCACAAGTCCATTGAAACACTACAGATTTGGGGCAGAGTAAACATGGACCTCAAAAAACATCAGAAGTGGGTTCAGGTGCCATTCATGGAGGAGTAAGCATCCCCTGCCTACCTGTCTCACCTGTTGTGTGCTCCTTGTCATGATAAGGCAAACGGAAAAATCCGTAGAGACAATTTAGTGTGAAAATAATGGCATAACAATTTATATGAAAAATGTCAGCCAACATTCAACTTAATGACAGATTGCAAATTGCTGACAAGGTCATTGTATCGACCATAGAATTTGCGAAAGGTTGACTTCAAATGTACCTAGGCATGCCCTTCATATCAAATCAACTGAGAGACCTAAACTCCAGATGCAGGTTACAATGGTATATTGCTACATAAATAAGGGAAGTTGACAATAGAAAAGTTGAAGTCTTCACATTTATCATTAGTTTTGTTTAGGTTACCATTAACGTCATTTTTAGTAAAATATCTAAATATGAAACAGATTTGTCAGACTCTGTGGTATCTTTTATTTCGAGTTCAAAGGAATATATCGAATCAAGTAGGAAGGAAAACGAATATTGTCAACTGATAAAACATCATTAATATATCTAAATGCTGATTTGAAGGCCACAGCAAGAGACTTCTTTTCATATAGAAGTTTTTGAAAAATTCTGCCTCATACAAATACAAAAATAGGTCTGCTATTAATGGGGTGCAATTTGTACCAATGGGAATTCTGAAGACTGTTGGAAGACTTGATCTCCAAAGACTACATAGATATTGTCAATCAGAAACTTGAGCATCTTTTAAATGTCAACTTCAGAGTACTTGTGTGTACAATCAGAACACTTATTAACAAAATAATTTTGCAAATGACCAAGGACAAGGTAAGTAAATTTACAAGTTCCATTTTTATTGAAAAAGAAGCTGTCTATGATGTCAAAGAGCCTGGCCCCAGGATCATGAAACATCTTCAAGCTTTAGTCAAAATCTTTATGTTGTACTAAAATGTTGTAGAAGTCAAGCAGACCAAACCTGAAATAATTTTCAATACTGCTGTATAAAAGTCTCGTTGTCTGCAAAGTCGGAGATTAATTCAATAATAAATGAACATTTTACAGGCAATTGAAAATTTGACCTAAGTCTGTTTCATGATCCTGGGGCCTGGACTTTAATTTATCGTGGGGAATGGTTGTATAAAGAATTGAAAAGCTGTACATCTTGATGTTAGCCATTTTGGTAAAAATTTTGTGATTGGCAAAGCTAAGGCACACAAATCCACACATGTTTCTTGAGAAATCTGTATTCTACATACCCAAGACAAGGACATAACTAGATGTGCGTAACACCTTATCATAAAAAAATGTGTACATTCATGATTTAACATTTTTAATAGGCTGGTTACTGCAATACTCTTACATCTGTATGGATTGTGTAACTTAAAAGTTTAAAACAGGTTTTATTTTAGTTTTTTTAAATTTTCACCTTAATTAAAGGTCACAGTGACCTTTAAGTAGGATGCGACACACCTTCTACCTGAGATGCATTAATTGAAAAAGTTTGATGATTCTAGGTCTAATAGTTTCCAGATATGAGCTGGACAGGATTATGCCATTTTTAGCCATACCATCTTCAATAAAAGTTTGACAGTGACCTACTTTTAATATATGACACATCTTCTACCCAAGATGTATCAGCTGACAAAGTTTGACAATCCTCCAAGGCCTCAGAGTATTTAAGTTATGAGCTAGACATGAAAAAGCTAACAGATAGATGGTCTGACATGAATGCCAATACCATAATATACTGGTTTATTATACTTTCATGTTAAATACTAAAATTTGATTGGTTTAGAAGCATTTAACAATCCGTAATGTTACCCTCAGCGTTAGCAACATACTTGACAACAGGTAACATTTTGAAAATATCACATGCGTTCAAATCATGCGCGTACGGTTCACCGTAGAATTCTCAAAACGTCGGTTGTGCGTTTGAAAGAAGCCAAATAAACGACGTCAATTAAAGCTTGCGTTCGATGTAGCTTACTTGAAAACAACAAACGACAGACGAAACATCCTTGCGAGTGCAAACTTTAGATGATAAAGGACTTTTTGAGTAGCAAACAAACAATAAAGAGGTTGGCAAATCTTTTCCGAAGCTTTCTTATTGAGAATAATAGAAGCGGGGAGTTTGAAAGCTTTCTAAGTGTGAACTTAACGACGATCTCTGAATTTTTTTTTATGACATCCGAAATCAATAAGACATTCAGTATAATAAAATAAATAGTGCACGTTTTTGAGGGTAACAGTTGAAATTGACACCCCTCGGAAAACCATTTTCAACCTCTGCTGATGCGTCGGTTGACAATGGTTTTCCTTGGGGTGTCAATTTCAACTGTTACCCTCAAAAACGTGCACTATTTATATAATGTCCCATCTTGAGACTGGCATCTAAAAATGTGCCACCCAACATAGTTCATTATCTAAGAGGAAAGCCAAAAAAAAAAGTCTCAAAAACTATGATGGAATGACAGAATTATGAAATGATGGATGAAAATCAAGGGGTACCATAATATGCCTTGGCCATTTCATGGCAGGGGCATGAAAATCAGAGTCTTGATTATCTCCCTTGTTGCCCATTTCATAACACATCAAAATCAATACTTCAAACTGTCTTGTAAGAGAAAGTCTGAATATTCTAATTGAGTGAATACAACTAACTGTCCCCTTAAATCAGTGAGGAAAGCCAATGGAGAATAACAGGAATATCAAATACGTGACTCCTGCCAGCTTCAAGTTTGTAATATTGTTTTAAAAAAAAAGGAAAAGGAAAAAAAAGCACCTTTTACCAGTATCAAAAATCAGAAATTTACCTCAAGGTCAATATCAGAACCTCGCCTACAGTGGCTGATTTGCTCCACTGTCAGTGGGCAGGACATGGCTGTTGCTTTTGTTGTAAACTTCTATACCATGATGCCAGATAGAGGAGGGAGGGGAGGCTGTTCAAACACATAACAAACGTAGACATTATATAAAATTTTTAAAAAATGCAACTACTCATGTAATATTTTTAAACTTGTGGTCAACATTTCACATATAATAACTTTAAATTGATTTCTGACATGTATTACCAACAATTCTTACAAGGCATTGCAACTTAAAATCAAACCATTTTACTTACTGGTGGCAATAATGAAGACTGATATTGAAATTATATTTATCTAATCAACCAGTCCTATTATGAGTTAGAAATTTCTACTTTTTACTTTACGAAACTGAAGACAAAATTGCACCCTTGGAGAGAAACACAGTCACTAATAGCACACAGGATTTAAAAAAAAAACACCTTCCAATATGATAATCCTATCAATTGAAACCATAAAATTGAAAGGGAAATGTACAAATAATGTAGAGATTGAGAGTATTAGGAGAATAAATTATACATAAAGTGCAATTATCACTGAAAGTCAAATGGCTTGTCAATAAACAACAGCCCACATTCATTTACACAATGGCAGAACCATCCACCATAGTTGTGACATTCTGGTTCAGCATTCACCTTGGGCAGGTACAAAAAAAATCTATAAACCTATGGATGCTCAGTAATTAGCAGGCTAACAGTTCTCAAATAGGCAAATTAATGTCATGTTCTATCCTTCCTTGTGATTTGCAGTACAAATCAAATTGCTGAATCGTGACTGTGTATTGGTTATAACACAGTACATAGTTTCTAGACACTTTATAGTTAAAACATTCAGTATATCATTATGGGGTTAATAGCAGACACATCATATTCTATACTCTAGAGGGTTTTAAAATTCATGCAAAATTGTTGATTAGGACATGCATTGATAAATATTTCTTGATGTTTGTTTTTTTTATTTTGTTTACTAAAGAATATATATATTTCTCCAGCTATTATAAATGCAAAGAGTAAATTGCATGGTCTTGCCTAAAAATACTATACTTCTGCACATTCTTCAAACCCTTAAATCTCAATATTATTTTGGTATAAATTCTCCTCTTCGGTGCTCTATTTAAGTTCAGCTTCAAGACTCATGATTCTATGTGTCAATGGTCTTATAATCCTCAACATCAATGCTCTAAATGCCTTGTGTTAATTATCCTTTACACTTTTATGCTGAGATTCACTGCTCCTAATTCTCATTGTCAGTGGTCTTGATGTTATTCATCAATGTTGTACTTGATTTTTGTGAATGTTATAAATGCTCAGCATGAATGTTTTAATGCTCAGCACCAATGCTCAATTTCATGCTCCTCCAAACCCTTGTTCCTATGCTAAAGATGTACCGCAATTTAGAAGACAATGTTGAGAAAAAAAAGCTAGAGGTACTGGTAAGTGCTAGACGAAAAGGTCATTGTGCCCTTCATTTATGTTATGTCATGAAATGATAAAAAAAAAAACTTGTCTACCTGTACCATTAATATACACTGTACCAAATAGCCACGTAAGACTTAAGTCTACCCATAAGTGTAGTCTTTGAAGCACAGTGTGTGCCTTCCAGGTCATAATATCACCTCAAGTTATACTCCTATTGTACAAAACAGTAGGGCACATAAGAAACCTCCCTGCTTACATCCCCTGATTTAGGCAGGTTATAATGAAGGGAACTCTTGATCACCTCTTTCTAATGTCTGAAGTGTCAACATAATGATCTCACATGCTGAGAGTAAGAGTTGAGATTTTACCTCAAGTGTCTCGCACACCAGAAATTTGTGCTGAACCTCTTACATAGCCTTCTTTAAGCTATCACTTATTTTGCAGGCCATTCAAAGATTTCTACATTTCAGCATACACTAGCTCTTAAAAATATTGTCAGAGATCTTAGTGTATAGTCTGTGAATAGAAATTGTATAAAGTGTTTGAAGATTCTATAGTTTTCAGGAACAATTGTGTCCTCATCTCTTAAATATGCAACACTATTCTCATTATTCAGAAATGGATGACAAAGTGGCATTTCCTTAAATGACCTAAATTTCTTGCCATATATTATGGAATCTGGATTTTAAGTACCGTAGATAATCAAATTTTTCTGACACTTATTTCCAAGAGATATTCATCTTGTATATAAAAGTGAGACAAAATTTTCATGAATCATGGTTATTTTTATTGTAACCTTTGGTCATATAAAGTATACGCAAGAATGAAATTTTCGCCAGCAGACAATCTTGATAATTGTGCAAAAATAAAGTTCTTACAAATAAAAAGTGATTTATGGTATACTTATACATGTATTACTATAATATCATTGATTCACAAATGACAGTGGATTGGATGATAAATCTTAAATTAATACAATTCACTGAGCTCTGAAGTATGATACAAATTTTAACATATAAATAGGACATCCATACTTCCAGAATTTTTTATATCAAATGATGTTAATATGCATAATACAGATTAAAAAGAAAACAAATTTGCAGGATTAATTAATTAAAGCTCATCATACCACATTTATACACATAGTTCTATATGGGATGACACATGCAACCTACAAATTAATCATGCATCTGTACAAATGATAATGCAGATAATTATTTGAAATTGCAGCAAACGACTTTATTTGCAAAAGCAGAAATATCTGCAATACGGAAATATTCCTGATCGTGAATGTTAAAATCTTTCTGCAGGCCTCAAGCCACATATGAGTCAGTTGATGAAGCAATGAGGCCTAGTTTAATATGACTATTCTCTAATGTAAAGTCCCTTTATCTTGTAGTTAGCTCTTTAGAAAATGGTCTGACAGCAAAAGTATACTATTTTATTTCAAATCCAGCCCTTAAGATTACATGACAGTGAACAGTCATGGCCGATGCTTAAGTATTTTAGACAAACACACCAAAAATAGTTACTTAATAGGTACTTATAGAAGTACTTATATACCTAAGTCTTACAAAAGTACCTTACACCTTTAGTGGTATAAGTAGTCAATCTAATTTTACTCCTGGACAGAGACAAATTGAAGGGCACCACATACTGGTCAGTCTACCTTTAACACAAGTACATATCTGATGTAATGTAAGAGGACTTAGGTAGAAAGCAGAATGGATTTCAGTCCAACATGTTATATCTATCTAAATAACAATTATAATACCTCAAACTAAGATTTGGATCTGATGATCATCAAAGAATAACAAATTATAAAGCCGACACCATTGTGTTTCACCCAGGTATGAAATAAACTGATCAGAGAAAAATTGTTCACCACTAAACCAATAGGAATTAGAATTCTTGGTGACCTGTTTACAAAACTATTTATGACAAAGATGTTTTATTTACAGATTTAAGGAGATATTACCTGATTTGATAACTTGGTTCCTTCTACATGTCTACATTCAAATTCAAAATAATTGCAAAGTTCTCAAACGTGACACTTGGAGCAAATCAAAATGATCAGAACCTGTGTACTCAGAAGACAAAATATACATAACGAATCATACAGGTGACTTTTAAATCACAACTAATCTGAGTTGTCTGTAAAGATCAGAGGAAATAATCTCATATTTTAGAAGACTTTTTCCATTGTAAGACTTGGTAAGGATCTTTGGATTAACAGCAACAAGTCAACAACCCCCAAGAAAAACATGATTGTGACATTTTTTTATGTGATCAACTCATAGGACATTCACTCCAAAGATTCCAAATGCAGGATGTTTTCTATATTGAAAGAGTTGATTACTGGTATACTTGATTAACCAAAGTAAAAAGGACTTATTGATTATAAAACTGGTCTATGTTGGTGCCAAAGTACTGTCTGCAGGTTCTTTACATACATCCATAAAAAAGAAAAAATGAATGTACATAACTTATCACATTTTGTTCAAAATAAAATTATGGACTTTCAAACTTTTCACCTTCAATAGTTCTAAGCTCAAAACTTCACTTGTGCATTATGTTTTTGTCTGTATAGAGCTATATTTGAAATGCTGATTATGCAATTGAAAAAATAATAAACATTATACAAACCTTTTACTAAAAAATCCTTGCACCAATTGACAAATTATTAACTTTCCTATCAAGGAAAATTTTTGAAAATTTGTTCTTTTAATCCTCATTCCAAATATGAAAAGCAACCACAAAGTTAAAAGAAATGTTCTCCCCACAAAACAAACATAACTAAAGAATCAATATCTACTGGTCAGCAGTTCACAACAGACTCCCTGGACGTTTACGATTAATTACACAAAATATGATAAAATATGTAACTTTGTCCTAATTTAACACTTCACTGAAATATATACTGGTCAATTTCACTACCTTTCATTGTATACAATGGGGATGTACATAATGTATTTATAGAAAACATTTAAATCCAGATTAGAAAGCCATTTAAATTGTCCATGCTGGCCGGCTGCTTGGAAGTGGTAGCTATGTACACGTATAGTCAATGCAATTTTTCAATGCAATGAACATCCAGTCATTAGTTCATTTTTCTTAATTGAAATTGATTAAATGCAAAGAAATAAATGGTACATTAGAGTCCTGTTGAATAATATCAGTGATTAAATAGTTCAACTTCAAACCTCTATACAATTAATCAAACCTACAGCAACAGCTGCACAGCACTGGGGCAGTAATGCCACATTAACTCGTTTAAGTGATCGAAAAGTAATCACATTTTTTAAATTAAATCTGATCAGTGATTCATGCATTAAGTATGTCCAAACTTTCAGTTTGCACATACATGCTAACTTAATTATAAGATGTTATACTGTATATCCAACGTACCTTACCTACAGATAATTTTTCAAGATATTCTTCAGTATGATTATTACAAGTGCCATCAGATGTTCTTAGACAAAAAATCAGCATACGTACATTACCAGGGGTTTTGAAAAGATATCAATTGATGAAAATTCTTGTATAATTCAAAGAAAAATATACAAAAATTTCTAAACATATATTCTAGATGTCTTATTTATCCAAACTTGTTTTAGAAGAAGTGTTCAACAGCATATACAGACATTAAAATGTAGCAAACAGTTCCTTTAAGTATTGGAACTCAACTCTAAGGAAAAAGACAATAAAGTTCATACTACATTGCATATGTCCTTAAATCATATTACAATTCAATGGAATAGCAATGGTTGTAGTTTAAAGTACTCGAACTATTCTCTGTGTCAAACTCTAGTAACTGTACGCAACCTCCACAAATCACTTATTCTAAAAGCATGGCTGTAAAAGAATATTTTGTTCAATACAGGCCATATAATAATTTCTTATACAATTTATTTTGATAGTAACACTTTAATGTTGTTTATTTGATGTGATTTCTTTGGTACTGGTTGTTTGATGTTGTTTGTTTGTTGGATTTCAAATTTTGTTCCTTTAATGTGGCTGAAATTTAGTAAATGATGTTGTTTGGTGTTGCATATAGTTGTTCCTTTAATTTGGATGAAGTTTAACATTAGATAGCACAGCAAAAGCAGAGCAATATTCCCTTGTCCCTCACCCCCTCACAAGAGAGCAGATTGATCCTGATATAAATGAAAATTTACAGTTGTTTACTTTTATGTTGTTTGCGAAGTATAAATCTCTCTTACATTTGAGAAAGGAAGTTATGGAACCGTACAATTTATGAAGTCTAAATCTATCTTTTTTTTTTTTTAAAGTTCTTGCTAATTTTAAATGATTTGTTAAAATTTTCTAATTAGTAGCTAGACCATACATCAGTGATACATGTAATTTGTCATCATATGTTACGATCTATTTTGAAACATTCAGGAAAATAAGACACTTAATGCATCATCTCCTCTTTTAAGGTTTCTGGAAAAACCAAGCCTATATAAAGGGTCAATAAATAAACAAGGTATTTAGTTCTAGTAGGAATAATATTTGTAAAAAATATATAGAAAGTTCAAATAAAACTGGAAATAATATTTCAGTTTTACTGGAAATAATATTTCAGTTTTACTGGAAATAATATTTCAGTTATATATATAATCATTGGTTACTTGTATGAATTGCGATAAAATTTTTGCAAAAAAAAAGCAGTTGATCTACAAACACTCATACTTTGATCATTTTAGGAGTATCAGACAACATCACTATAACTTACTATCCTGAATAATTTGAAATCCAACAAATATCCTAATACCTTAGAAAAACAGGAAATCAAAGAACAATATTTTTAGCTACAAACATACACCAATCATTATCTACATGTGGGGAGATTTCTTTTTAAAAAATGAAAGGAAACATAGAAAACATGTCCTCACTTCCTCACCTTCAACACAGACAAGAGAAAAGATTGCAACCCAGACCCCTTAGTGTTTCAAGATCATGACTTTTCAATTAATTTATAAGAGCCATCACCAGGTTTCTGCAAAAAGAGGGGTGGGGGTGCAAACAAGGGTCCAAGAGGGGTACTCCCTCTTCTCGACCAGAAATTTTTAAATACATGTATGTTCCGTTCTGGTGCATTCTTCAAGTCATTTTTCACATATGAATTCAACAAAATTTAGCAGATTAATTGCTTTTACAGAAAACAGATGAATAATGAATTTATTTTATCTTCAAAACGATATGTTTAACTGTTCTTTTTTAAAGGGGATGTGACGACACCCTTTGTACCTCCATTCCAATGGCCTTGTTTATCTTGATTTTTTAAAAATGTATTTACAATAAAAATGGCCTTAAATCTTATTTCAAAACTTATCTTTTTGGTACAAGCATATACCATATACACTTCTCCATTCCATTAACATATTAAAATATACTTCTATTGAAAAACTGACCATATCACCAAACATTAGTAATCAGAATGAAATCTACAGGAAGTTAAGTGAAGTGTCCATTTAGATCCATGATGGAGATGTATTTGGTTTTAGAGTGTTGGACATCAGGGTCCCAATTTATATTCAAAATAATGTCTCAAAATATCTTGATAACAACAAAGCATCCACTTAAGAAATTTCTTTACTTCCATTAAAATCTTAATATCCCCTACTACTTGCTTCAAAAAATTCTCTTAAAGGCAATGATGGCTCATCAATATCTGTCCATGACAAGACAAATTGAATGTTTTGATCAATGTAAACACCAGACGAACAAGAAGTTGCAACCTTTTGTGTTACACCTTCCTACCTGTGCAATGCATTATACCATCCTATACTCAGGGGATGACTTAAGGCCACCATTTACATGCCATTAGCTTTACCTTCTTTCACCATTTTTTAAATAATTACTCTAGTCCAGGTTAAACAGAGTGTCTGCCATTGAACTTACCTGCCAATAAATGATCCATCTCGGCTGCTATTGATGGTTTGTGCACATTAAATTGTATTTGCCACCAATTCTTCAACAGAAGTTGTGCTTCAGTGGTCTGACAATTCTCTCTATAAGGCTCAGTAATGGTGGTCAGCTTTCCTCAGTGCCTGCTCAATTCACAAATACAAAAAAAATGTGTTGAAAATATGTGTGAACTAGCTACCATGTGACAATTGATATCTATCATGCTTTTATGTTAAAAAAAATTACGTTACTTTTTTTCTGTATATCACTATATCCATTGATGGGCACATTAATACTAGGGTAATAGGATTATACAGGTGATATACCCAAACAAGAATCACGCTGTTATGAAATCTGTCATGACGATGACGACTGTCATCTTATTGGCAAATCATTTACACAATTTTGCATCTGAGTGACTTTTCCTGCTACCTATTGATATAGGGAAGTTCTGATGAACTCATTATGTTTTATTCACATTGATGTTTTTTTTTTATATACCTATAAACACCATTTTGTACCTGTTTGTTTCCATTGAAATAAGATTCAGTCAGTCATTAAAAACTATAAAGCTAAAAGCAGTAAACATTTCGTTTATATACTTGATTTCTCAAAGCTAACTGGAAACCAGGTGAACGGTGAAAATGTAGGAGTGAAACTTTTTATACACATGAATTAATAAACTTGCAGCTCTTCATCACAGATATTTGAAAACTTAGTATACATGATATTTAAAAAAGTTCAAAATGATGAAATAATTGAAAATAAAACACACATATTGAAATTTTAAATATTCATTTTTTCCCATGGAAAGAGTCGTGAAATGGAGAGGGAGTTGAAAATACCTATTTCTGCAATACAAAGTCATCAAAAATTATATGTAAATTACTTACCCTCAATACGTAAGTCAAATCACAAATAATGAGTTAATATGCCCAAGAAACAGAGTAATTAACAATTGTCCTTGGTGCACCCAGTAATGTCAACATACAGAATTGAAGACACAACAGTACTGCACACATGAAGACATAAGAATATTTACATTTACAAAACAGGTAAACTGTATGCATAATTGAATTCTGATCATTTCTTAAAGTCAGCATTAATTAACTTGTTCTACCTTAGCCAATCAAGTCTTGCTTAAATGGAAAAAAAATCAAAGTGACCTGATGTCAGGTATTAAGAAAATTCCCTGTCATTGAATGCTTGACCTTTATGTATACATGTATATCTCATGGAATAAATGTAATTCTGAATGACAGGTTTGGATTACTGCTGCTGGGTTCTATAGAACCCCTATTTTTAATATGTATAAAATTTATTTGGCAAGGCATATTTTTTTTTCAATTTTTATTAATAGAGAATGGCACTGCATGGCTGATTCAATTTTGTTATCAAACCCCCTCCTCTCATCCCTCCCCCAAAAACTTGAATTTCTGAATGCAAAGAAATAAACAAGACTCTCTACAACCATTTGACATCTTGTTGGTTAGGAAAAAAAATTAAAGGAATACTTAATTTTTCCAACTGTAATTTCATCCATTGTAGATTCTGTGTATTAGCTAAATTTTATTAATACCCCCCCCCCCTTTTTTTTTACCCCTTTCCCTTAGACTGTGGTTTGTTATGAACTCTTAATGCTGAAATAATATAAAACATTTTTTTTTTCAATCCAAAAGTTCACAATTAAATTGCACCTTTATTTAAAAAAAAATGAAAGATCACTTTGATGTACCAGAAACCTATAAGGAAATGCTGGATTTGGTTTAAACAGTTATTGATAGCTATTGATAGCCATTTCAAAGTGTACTTTAAGGTCAAGAAAATGTATTTGATATTTCATAGAGAAATGCAGTGGAAAACTTAACTTCAAAGGCAGTTTTAAACAAAACAAACATTTTTATACTTTATATTGAGACAAGAGCTTTATCATCATTACATTTCATTCATATTATAGATCATAAAGTACATACTGACTTATTCAAATGAACTCCACATGCAGATTAAAAAAAGACTATATATTTGTGTTTATATAGAGCTCTAGAGCCTAAGAGGGTTATTTTAAACCCCCCTCCCCTGATGAAATGTGTGTAGTAATTATTAAATAACCTAGCTATTTGATGAAGGCAATTTTTAAACAGATTTTACAAGGAATACTTAATCTTTTCAAGTTGTAAAAGCATCATGTCATAGTTAGATGGAGAGAAAGGGGAGGGGGGAAAAGGGGGGTGTCAGGGGGATCCAAACCTTTGATTTTTCATAGTTCTTAAATTTATAAAGGAAAGAAATGAAAAAAATGACTGTATCCCCTCACCCTAAAAAGAAAACATAGACCCCTTGTGACTTGTTAGGAATTAAGAGTCAGATATCTGAGAGAATTTAGCTGCTTGTCCATGACAGGTGTGATGGGAGGAGAGGTTCCCTGCACTTATACCTGTTTGTATACATTTAAATCAATACAAATATACATTCTGGGGTGAATTCACTTTTGGAAATTCTTTTTTTTTAACTTGAAAATATATCTTTTACAAGGAGTAGATTAAGCAAGACAAACATGAATAATTATTAATTATCAGCATATGATTCTTCAAGGAGATAAAATACACATAAATACCTAATTCTACTTAGTACTTACATAATATGACACATCCTATCAAGCACAAATTCACTCCAACTCCTACTTCTGCAAAAAAATCAGATATCCATGAAAATGTAAAATCCTTGAAAAGAAGGCATAAAACTGATATTTCCCAGTAAACATTCCTAGGAGGGCATCAAACATGAAAAATCAACAATCAAACCTGCCCATGTCATTCCTAATGACTGTCATTAATCATCTTACCTCCTATTAGCACAGGTAAGGACCAACAAACTCAAGCCGTCATATCGGATATTAGACAAATTAAACAGCAATGAAAACTTCTTAGAAAGTGTAAATATTTCCATAAACAGTCACATGTAAATGGACTATTAGTATACGTCTCGTCTCCTGTGTTGACATCAGTTTTTCATGACCTAGTAAAGCTTTCATCGGTGTCGGATCAAAGGTAAATGACCCTGGCCGTTTCCTGCAATTTACTCAAATTTAATCAAAAACTTGTGGTAGACAATATCAGCTTCCATTTAAGATAAAATGATTCACTTCTAGGTATGAATTGTAATTTATCCTCAGCAAAAAAAGAAAGAAAAACACTTATAACGTCAGCATCCATTCAACATCCTGGGCCAATATCCTTGTGGATAAATATAAAACGTGTTATCAACAGTAATTATCCATAGATTGAGAGATAATAAAACATGATAGATTTGCTATTGCCATGCCTTTCCATAAATACTCAGAATATATAAATTATATCAATTAAACTGACACAATGCATACTTCAGTCCTTATTTGATTTCATTATTGTTAAACTAGCAATTAAGTATTTATAACTCTTTGCTCAATAGAGTTTTATAAAGCAACCCAGAATGCTAAACAGCTAAAAAGAGTACATTTGTATACAGTTAATATGAAGTTAAATCAGAACTTAATTTACATTGAATTTATATTAAAAACAAATATTTAAACAGTAAAGCAATGTGATCTGAAGAGCCTTTGTAAATGTGCTGGATAAAAACTATTTCATTCTACTGAAAGTCTGCAGCTGTTCTTCTTTGTTGACCAGTCTAACAAAATACTCTCTAAAGATTGAGTCCTTGGAGCTTAACCTAACATAAATTGGACAGCATCCACTTTACTTAAATTGAAATGTCAACATAAGTCTTTTTCTTTAAAGCCAGTAAACTGTAAATATAAAATATGCTTCACCCACATACAAAATAGGAAATGATTCAAGCATGTCTCAAACATCCTTAGGTAAATTTATTATACCATAAGTCTCCAAAGAGACTGTAACTCTTAGTACCAGTAATATATACATGTACTTATAATTAAGTCTGTACTTGAAACTTAGTAGCTATGGTATCACAAATAAATAAAATTTTGATCCTTGATCTTGTCTACTTTTATACCTAATTTTTTTGAATTCATGCAGACTAAAACCAGTAGCAAAGTTGTCCTTAAGACCTAGGGCTAGGGTATTTCCCCACCTATAATAACATACCCCCCCCCCCACCCTCATTATCTTGGTATTTCCCCTCAACTCCCAGAATCCCATCTACTTTTTTAATGTCCCCTGCTGTTTCATTTCTTAGGGACAACCCTGCAGAAGAGTTCTGAATGAATTCCAACATTTTTCTACTACATGTATTAGTAATCATTGCAACACTGTTCATCTAAATCAAAATCCAATACATTAAATTATATATCTTAGTATAGTCTAATGATACAATCAGTTTTTTTTGAAATGGGATTGAAATATAAGAAGTAGCATTTTTACAAACAATTCTGATTTCAGTAATCATGGCAACATCGGTTCTCAAAATCAAGAAATGATAAAAAGAATTATGTGCCTTTGTGTAGATTGTGTGCTTACTTTTATTGAAACCATATCATGCACAAGAATTTTGAAAGAATTTCACAGAAATTTATTTTTCTGGTGACCTGAAGACAACACAAGTCACTGAAATAAAAAAACTGTTTCATAAATTATTGAGTGTTTTGTGTATCAAATATTACTGAAATGAAACCACAACTGGAATACATGTAGTATTTAAAATGAATCTTATCAAAATTTTTAGTTTTAGTAACCTTGACTTCTTTCTTCTAAATAAAAAATGGATATAGATAGAATTTTGTATCTCATGTTGTGTACATATGCATTTCCTCCAATTTTTAAAATCTAACCAAAACTGTAGGCTCCGAGTAGTATTTTGATAGATTTTCACAGAGAATTCTATTTTCAGTAACCATGAAAACACAGTTCACCAAAATCAAAAACAAGTATAAAGAATTAAATGTATCTTACTCTTTTCTAGTTATTTACATGTAACCTTAGACTTTCACTGAAATCAGGTTTAACATGTAGGTGGAGAAGCGTTCTAAAAAACTGTTTACAGACAGATGGACACCTTATCAATGCATAAGCTCTTCTACCCTTTGACCAGTAGAGCTAAAAAAAATTTACATATATAAAACAATGCACTGAAAGATACTCTTGCTTTCTTTATTCTTAAGGCTGTAAAGAAAGTTTGTTCTGTCTCATACAGGTGCTACAATTCAAAAGTATAAAATATAATCTTCCTCTGCACATACTGACTACTGTGAAAGAAATGTATGCAATGAAGTCATTTTTCTTCATTTGTAAAAGAGTCGAAATACATATACATGTACCTTACATTCAGCTAAAATATGTTTCCATTTCAGCAACCATCATATCATCTATTTTCCAGCTATACATACAGTAATTGTATTGGACAAAGTTGATACCTGAGCACTCTTTCATTATTGAAATTCGTGTGGGTTTATATGTTTTGTATATGGCCTCAAAATCTTCTGTAATAGTGTCAGCAGCTAATCTTTCCCCAAGTCTTCAGAGCAATATGTGTGAGATTGTTTATGAAGAAAAGCAATAATATGAAGACAAAATTCTGTAGGATGATTGATAATAAAAAGAAAATAAGTATTATGACATTGAATGTTCTGAACTACAAGAAAATCTTAATAGTATTATTATTAACTGGCTATAAAGACAACAGCAAGTTTACTGTCCTCCAACATTTCCCAAAGAACAGCAAATGGAAATACTTGTTGTCTTAAGGACAATAAACTTTCTACTGTCTGAATACTGTAGATTCCTTATTTTACGCAAGTATTTAATATCGCGAAATGGCCCCTAGACGTCAAATCGCAAGAACGATAATTCATGTGTGGACGGTTGATCTACAGATTTTACATGGATTTCAGCACCATAAAAATAAAATCAAATAAATTTCATTTTGCATTTGGTGCTTCTCGCAAAATTACACGAAAATTAATTGCTCGCGTATATTTAGGAATCAACAGTAGTCAGTAAATAGGTGTTTTATTATAACGAATCAAACATTACTTTTGTCACGTCAGAAAACCAGAAAAGATCCGAGCTTAAACGCAAGGGAAATTGAATGCTGCCGGTGAATAGTTTGTTGACTATTTCACCATTAGGCAAATAGCACTAAAACTATTTCACTGTATAGGTTGTTTAAAAAAAAATAGCAGGATTATTCTCAGGGCTTAATAACCCTTGCATCCAGGTTTTGTAAAAGTACCCTGTCCCAATTGAAAATTCTCTTTTTTCCCAAAAAATTTAGGTAAAAATTCCCAAATGACATGCAGATTGAATTTTTCAGTGCTCTTTATATCTAAAAAAAAAAAAAATTGTATTTTGAGATTTTAATGATTCATAAATTAAAATTTGAATAGAGAATAAGACCTCAAAGTAACTCTTTATTCTACAGTAAAACTTAATAAAAGACATCCATATTTCCAAATTTTGCAACCTTTTTGGTTAAAATTCCCAACTGAAAGGGTACAGGACCCTGTACCAAAAAGGGTCAATTAAGTCCCGATTCTAATCATAAGTGCAGGTCTACTTGACCATTTAAACTATAAAATACTTTTTGTATTATACATTAAAAATTCTTGAATAATTCTTTATTCAATATAACTATCACTTACATTATAAATGATAAATTACAGGTAAATCAAAGGGAAATAACTTCTCTAAAAGTAGAGTAAAATCAGCACCCTGGTCTGCCATGGCACCAGAACCCCCGATCCAAGGAGCATGAATTTCACAATCTGATCAAAAATACCCTTGCTCATTACAACACTGACTTGGTTTGCCTGCTAGATGCCCAGGAGCACAGAAAATTTTCTAAGAATTAATTTATATATTTTTACTATATGATTAATAGAACCCCATCCTAACACCAGAATCTCTGACCCAGGGGCCATAAATTTCACAATTTAGGTAGAGATGCCCTTGCTCATCATAACCAAGCACTTTATTTGTCTGCAATACATATGGGGGGGGGGGGGATAAGAAGATTTTTAAAGAATTTATGTATTTGTGCTGAATGACAAAAAGAGCCCCATTGTAACACCAGAACCTCACCCCAGGACATGAATTTCACAATTTTGGATATATATATTGTGCATTTATTAACAGCAAATTTTAAACTCTAAAGCATCTTATTTGCATATAAAATAATATTTACATTTTCTTTGGAAAAAATACAAAAAAATAATCAAGAGAATATCAATCTTTCTATGCTGAAACTGTATTTCAAAAGAGATGTCTTGGAGATTCATTATATAAAATTTTGTGATGGAAGATGGATGCATGAAAACAGATAGAAACACTTAAGTGACTCAGGTGACCTAACACTATTCTTTTCAGTTCTCAGAACAAAGGCATACAGATAAATAGATGAACAGACAATTAATCAGTACATGCCTATGGTATCTATGATAATTATTATATACCACACCCTTCCTGTATGCAACCTTAATTAACTATCACTTTTGTCCACAAGCCCATCATGTATGAAACCTCTCTCATTGTAACTTCTCAGTATGTGTGATGTGTTGTACTTCAGCAGGATTCATATTTCAATGCCTGCTGTGCTGTCTTTAGTGCATTTAATCATGGTCACCACAAAATTAGATCTTCACACCAATATGACAAATGCAATAACCAATAGTGCTCACCAAGGTTTGCACTACATGTAGTCTCTGACCTACTGATGCAATTAATTTCAAATAGCTAAAAGTACATACACAATACAATACCTGTACTATACCACAGTTCAATATGTTTCTTGGAACTTTTTAACTCTTAAATTTCAATAATATAGCGAAAAATAAATTTTTCCATTCCTGTTCAACCAGATTCCACTGACTTTGTAAAAAGCAGAAAAGATTTGAAGACTAGTTTTCAGGTCATTTTATTTACAACTATATACCATATACAAATAAGACAATAATTTCAATTAATTTCCTATAAATCATTTGCAATTTCCAAATATCCTAAAACTTTTTCTTTCTTTTCTTTTTCACTGATCTTCCTCCTGGCTGTAAGTCCTGTTTAGTCACAAACTGAACACCATGTTTATACTTCCCAACCTGTCCGTCCACACGTCCAACATCATTCCGATCTTTCTTCCTGGCGACAACCTTTTTTTGGACCTTGTAACCCAGCTTCCTATCTAGTTCCCTTTTTTCTCTCTCCTCCACTTTTTGCTTTTTCACCATTTCCTGATATTCCTTGTAGTTATGAGCCTTGTTTTTCTTGGGTTTTGCTCCGAGTTTAACAAGCAAGGACTCCATGGCTGCTTCTTTTTTCTCCTCGCTGAATCCTTTGATTCCAAATTTCTGCACATCCAATCTTGCTGACTTTAAATCAATAACATGAGTTGATACCTCTTGGGATTTTTCAATGAAATTCTTTGTTTCGTCTTCTTTCCTTTTTGATTTTGGTCTTTCATACACTACAACCTTTGTATTGGTTGGCTTTTTGGTGTCCTCACTCATGTCTGAATTCATAACACTCATATCCAATGTCATCACACTTTTATCCATATCATTCAGTCCAAGCTCATCTTTCATCTGCTGTTTCTTTTTTTCTTTTCCACTCATTTTAGTTTGCTCCTCTTCTACAATTGTTTCAACGGGTGAGCTTCCATTACCTGCCTTATTTTTCTTTCGCTTTTTCCTCTTCTTTGAGTAAATTTTCTCGCTGATATCATCCTCCTCAGCTAAAATTTTCTTTCTTTTTTTGATCTTCTTTGCATGCTTGACTCTGTTTTCATAATCTTCATTGTCCATCAAACTCTCTCCATAGGCATCTAGTCTCTTTAATAATTCTTCATGCAAACAATCTGACATTTCACTTTCCATAATCTGCAATATTGAATAAAACTTAAACTTTTTTCCTTGTCCAAAACTCTGCAAAACAATAAACTGTTACTTTTGTTTAACAAAAGGCCTAAGGGCCTTAATGGTCACCTGAGTATAATAAAACCCTGTAAAGGATCCACAGAATGGTAAATATAATCATATAATAACACAAAATAAACTAAAACTCAAAAAAAGGAGATAAGGTAACAATTTTGCATCATAACCATGCACCTAGTTTCTCTGATAAATATTGAAGAGCAGAGAAGATTTTCAAAGAATTTCATGCATTTTCACTACATGATCGAAGGTACCCCGCCCTGACTCAAGAACCCCTGATCTAGGAGCCATGAATTTCAATTTTGGAAGAAGCATGCATAATCACGCACTTAGTTTGTCTGCAAAAATTAAATACTAAGGGGCACAGAAGAACAATCAAGATTTTCAAAGAATTAATGCATTTTTTCACTATATGACCAATAGAGCCCACAATAACACCAGAACCCTTTTTTTCCAAGTTTTGGATGAGGCACCTTTTCTCTTCATATCTATGCACTTAGTTTGTCTTTAAATATACAGGGGGAGAATATATAATTCTTATAAATGTATAAGAATTTATACAATTTCACTATATGATCTATAAAGCCCCATCCTAACACCAGAAGAACCCCTGACCCTGGGACCATGAATTTCCTAAGTTTGCGGACAATGTAAATCTTCATTATACTACTTTCAAGAAATTTAAAATAAGCATATTATTATATGTAAAATTATTTATTTTGTTGATGTGTGAAGTTTCATTCCATTCAATTTTATAGAAATCAATTTACTTCATTTTAAAATCAACATGTTTGATAACCCCAGAGCACACTTAACAATTATTAACAATTAATTCACAATTCATTATAACATCAAAAATATAGCGTCATGAGATTCTCAAAATATTCTTCCTATACATTTCATACAGTCTGGTCCAATATCTGCTCATTAAAAACGAGTCTCTATCAATTGAAATTAATTAGGTCTTTCCACCTTTCTGTGGAAAGACCTATTGAAATTGTTCTGTTTATTATTATTAGGTCTTTCCACCTTTCTGTGGAAAGACCTCTTGAAATGCTTATGTTTATTAGGTCTTTCCACCTTTCTGTGGAAAGACCTCTTGAAATGCTTATGTTTATTATTAGGTCTTTCCACCTTTCTGTGGAAAGACCTCTTGAAATGCTTATGTTTATTATTATTATTATTATTAGGTCTTTCCACCTTTCTGTGGAAAGACCTATTGAAATGCTTATGTTTATTATTATTATTATTATTTTTCCGTTACCGCCTTTTGAACCGAAAGACTTTTCGAAGAACTTTATAGTTCATGATACTCGACATCAAAAGTTATTTCGAAAAACTACCCAACGAGTATGACCTATGACCTCTTTCGGAGTTCTTGCCCTTTAAACAAAAAACCTTGTTATCGCTACTCCTTCGAAATCATAAACCGCAGAGGTACGAAACCTTAACCAATGTCTTCGACTAACTGAGTACTCGCTTCAAGGTTTCACTGCGAAAGAATTCGTCGACCCCTTTTATGAGTTATTGCCCCTGGACGTTTCTCATGTTTACAAATAATGAAAAACTTTTCTAAACGACAAGTCGTAAAGACATGGGACCAACTGCATAAGATTCTTTGACCTTAGACCTTGAACTTAAGGTCAAGGTCAAAGGTCAAAGTCATTAAAAATATAAGAAAATTAGCTCTTTTTATAGCTCTTTTGTCTTTCAACATATACTACATATCTTTGCAACTTTAATATGTCCTTCTAAAAGTATTATAAAAATTTCATTCTTGTCCCCCAAGCTTGACCCATTCAAAAGTTTTCATCCCTTTCGCAATAAAACCTTGTTATCGCTACTCCTCCGAAACCGTAAACCATAGACATTCCAAACCTTCATCAGTGTCTTCGACTCATTTAGTACGTTCTTCAATCTATACAATGCAAAAGGGTTCTTCGGCCCCTTCTATGAGTTACTGTCCCTGAAAGTTTTTGCTGCTTACATTTAATGAACTTTTTTTTAAAACGGTGTATCCTAGAGACATGGGACCAACTACATCGGCATATTTGACCTTTGACCTTGAAATATAGGTCAAGGTCAAGGTCATTTAAAACATAAGAAATTCCTTATATATGTGTACAATATAGCAATTCACCAAATGACCTTGAACTTTGACCTTGACCTTTGACCTTGACCTTGGGTCAAATGGAAAAGTAAGGACATGCATCCAGCTCCAGTATCAGGAAAAACATAGAAAGTAAAGATTTCTTGTTTTTTTTTTTTTTTTTTGGTAATGACCGTGACCTTTGACCCTTGACCCAAAGGTCACAATCAGGCTAAAGGATGTGGAAGTAGTTACAATTCTTAGTTTAAAAGAGGCATAAAATAAATAATTCATCCCCCACCTTCTTAAAAAAAAAAAAAAATCACATCAACAACAATGTAGAATGTTACTCTAATATTCAAACCAGACCTCGGATCGACACCAGATTTGGTACAAATGTAGTATAGACCTCAGAGAAACTTTCTGGAGAGTTTTACGGTGAGTCCTATAATTTTATAAAAGTCTTGAAGTTTCACGGCAAAAACTACAAGTTCTGTTGTGTTTGAAATTTAAGTGCAGGTGAACGAAGAAATGATTTAAACCTTTTATCGGCTATTTCTTCAGATGTCTTTAGTAGCATTCAATTCTCCTGATATGATACGACATTTTAATTCCAAGCATTCTCTCTTTCTTTTACATTTGGAATTTATTTGATTTTTATTTAGAATTAATCATTTTCCAGAAATAGTGATTTTCGGTATATAAAAAAACAATTCTCGCTTTCAATGTCGTCTTTCCCTTCTAAAAATGCATGTTGGGAGTTTAATTTGTGCTACACATATTTAATTTAACCCAAAGAAATGCTTATTTAAATGTTTCATATTTATTTCAGGATATTCAGACAGAAATGTTAAAATCCGAACCCGATCTTTTAAGCTTACAACGAAGCTATTAACAAAAAATTCAACATGCGCACAATATCGATGACTCGGGCTACAGTCCATTAATACATTTTCCTTAGGGAACAGTATTAACGTTTTCTCACGCAGCCCGTCCCTTATTATTTTATATACTGCTTGCAAATTCAGGAACTATTTCCTTTTACGGAACTTCTTTCTTCCCCTACCGATTCTAAAAATATGCTTGCATTTCTTCTATAGTCTTAAACAATTAACTTACGAATGATATCAGAATGCGTGGCCGAATGGTTAGCGCACCTGCCTTTCAATCCAAGGGTTTTGGGTTCGATCCCTGCTGGAGGAGCAATTTTTTTTTTTTTTTTTTCCCCATTTTTTGCATTTTTCTACTTTTTCTCAACCCAAATGACACGGAAACACTTAAAAAGGTGGAAAGGCCTCTAATTGTTCTCTGAACAATTAGTCTCCTAGTTATTATTATTATTATTATTTTTCCGCTACCGCCTTTTGAACCGAAAGACTTATCAAAAAGTTTTATAGTTCATGATACTCGACATCAAAAGTTATTTCGAAAAACTACCCAACGAGTATGACCTATGACCCCTTTCAGAGTTCTTGCCCCTTGTACGAAAAACCTTGTTATCGCTACTCCTTCGAAACCGTAAACCGTAGAGGTACGAAACCTTCATCAATGTCTTCAACTTATTGAGGGGACTCTTCAATCCTTTCATTGCGAAAGTATTCGTCCACCCCTTTTATGAGTTATTGCCCCTGAAAGTTTTTGATGTTTACGAATAATTAAAAATTTTCAAAACGATAAGTTGTAGAGACATGGGACCAACTGCATAAGATTCATTGACCTTTGACCTTAAAATATATGCAAAGGTCAAAGGTCAAGGTCATTGAAAATATAAGAAATTAGGCTCTTTTTATATCTCTTTTGTCTTTCAATATATATTAAATATCTTTGCATCATTAATATGTCCTCTTAAAACTATTTCAAAGATTTCATACTAGTCCCCGGAAATTTACCCCTTTAAAAGTTATTGCCCCTTTTACTGAAAAACTTGTTATCGCTACTCCTCCGAAACCGTAAACTGTAGAGACACAAAACCTTCACTAATGTCTTCAGGGTCTTTAGACACAACTTCAATCTATTTAGTGCGAAAGTATCCGATGACCCCTTATATGAGTTATTGCCCTTTAACGTCTTTGCACTTACTATTAAATCTTATAACTTTGAAACTAAAAGTCGTAGAAGTATGGGGTCAAGTGCAATGTGACCCTTGACCTTTGACCTTGAATATTTTTAAGGTCAAAGGTCAAGGTCATTTCAAATTTTTAAATTTTTTCATTTTTTCTATCTTTCAAGCCATTTATGGATTCTTTTTGTATAAAAATTTACTTTAGAGAGTAAAATATAAAAATTAAAGAAATTTAAAGAAGGTGGAAAGACCTCTAATTGTTCGAGAACAATTAGTCTCCTAGTTATTATTCTTTTTCTTCCCGGACTTTTGAAACCGCAAGACTTATCAAAAAACTTTATAGTTCATGATACTGGATATTAAAAGTTATTCCGAAAAACGACCCAACGTGTTTGACCTATGACCTCTTACAAAGTTATTGCCCCTTTCACAAGAATAGCTTGTTATCGCTACTCCTTCGAAACCGTAAATCGTAGAGATACAGAACCTTCACCAATGTCTTTGACTAATTGAGAGGACTTTTCAATCTATTCATTGCGAAATGATTTGTCGACCCCTTCAATGAGTTATTGCCCCTGAAAGTTTATGAAGTTTACAAATAATGAAAAATTTTCAAAACAATAAGTTGTACAGACATGGAACCAACTGCATTAGATTCTTTGACCTCAGATCTTGAAATTTTTTTCAAGGTCAAAGGTCAAGGTCATTCAAAATTTGAGAAATTAAGCTCTTTTTATATCTCTTTTGTCTTTCATTATATACTAAATCTCTTTGCATCTTTAATATGTCCCCTTAAAACTATTTCAAAGATTTCATACTTGTCCCCTAAGATTTACCCCTTTAAAAGTTATTGCCCCTTTTACTGAAAACCTTGTTATCGCTACTCCTCCGAAACCGTAAACCGTAGAGACACAAAACCTTCACTAATGTCTTCAGGGTCTTTAGACACAACTTCAATCTATTCAGTGCGAAAGTATCCATTGACCCCTTATATGAGTTATTGCCTTTTAATGTATTTGCGCTTACTATTAAACCTTATAACTTCAAAACTAAAAGGCATAGAAGCATGGGGTCAAGTGCAATGTGACCCTTGACCTTTGACCTTGAAAATTTGTTCAAGGTCAAAGGTCAAGGTCATTTCAAATTTGTTAAATTTTTCATTTTTTCTATCTTTCAAGCCATTTATGGATTCTTTTGGTATAAAAATTAACTTTATAGAGTAAAATGTGAAAAATATATGAAATTTAAAGAAGGTGGAAAGACCTCTAATTGTTCGAGAACAATTAGTTTACTAGTTATTATTTTTTTTCTTCCCGGACTTTTGAAACCGCAAGACTTATCGAAAAATTTTATAGTTCATGATACTGGATATCAAAAGTTATTCCGAAAAACGACCCCCCGTGTTTGACCTATGACCTCTTACGAAGTTATTGCCCCTTTCACAAGAATAGCTTGTTATCGCTACTCCTTTGAAACTGTAAACCGTAGAGGTACAGAACCTTCACCAATGTCTTCGACTAATTGAGGGGACTCTTCAATCTTTCATTGCGAAAGTATTCGTCAACCCCTTTTATGAGTTATTGCCCCTGAAAGTTTATGAAACTTAGGAATAATTAAAAATTTTCAAAACGATAAGTCGTAGAAACATGGGACCAACTGCATAAGATTCATTGACCTTTGACCTTAAAATATATGCAAAGGTCAAAGGTCAAGGTCATTAAAAATATGAGAAATTAAGCTCTTTTTATATCTCTTTTGTCTTTCAACATATCCTAAATATCTTTGCATCATTGATATGTCCTCTTAAAACTATTTCAAAGAATTAATACTTATCCCCTAAGCTTGACCCCTTTAAAAGTTATTGCCCCTTTTACTGAAAACCTTGTTATCGCTACTCCTCCCAAACCGTAAACCGTAGAGACACAAAACCTTCACTAATGGCTTCAGGGTCTTTAGACATAACTTCAATCTATTCAGTGCGAAAGTATCCGATGACCCCTTATATGAGTTATCGCCCTTTAATGTCTTTGTGCTTACTATTAAACCTTATAACTTTAAAACCAAAAGTCGTAGAAGCATGGGGTTAAGTGCAATGTGACCCCTGACCTTTGACCTTGAATATTCTCCAAGGTCAAAGGTCAAGGTCATTTCAAAATTTTTAAAATTTTCATTTTTTCTATCTTTGGAACCATTTGTGGATTCTTTTTGTATAAAAATTAACTTTAGAGAGTAAAATATGAAAAATATATGAAATTCAAAGAAGGTGGAAAGACCTCTAATTGTTCGAGAACAATTAGTCTACTAGTTATTATTATTATTAGGTCTTTCCACCTTTCTGTGGAAAGACCTCTTGAAATGCTTATGTTTATTATTATTTTATTTCTCACCAGGACTTTTGAAACCGCAAAACTTATCAAAAGAATTTATAGTTCATGATACTGGATATAAAAAGTTATTCCGAAAAACGACCCCCCATGTTTGAACTTTGACCTCTTATGCAGTTATTGCCCCTTTCACCGTAAAGCTTGTTATCGCTACTCCTTTGAAACCTTAAACCGTAGAAGTACGGAACCTTCACCAATGTATTCGACTAATTGAGGGGACTCTTCAATCTTTTCATTGCGAAACTATTCGTTGAACCCTTCAATGAGTTATTGCCCCTGAAAGTTTTTGAAGTTTACAAATAATCAAAAAATTTCAAAACAATAAGTCGTAGAGACATGGAACCAACTGCATTAGATTCTTTGACCTTTGACCTTGAAATTTATATGAAGGTCAAAGGTCAAGGTCATTCCATATATGAAAAATATATTTCCTTCTATAGCTCTTTTGTTCTTAAAGATTTATTATCTATTGTTACATAATTAATATGTACTCTTTAAGCTATTTACAATATTTCATTCTTGTCCCCTAAGTTTAACCCTTTTGAAAGTTATTGCCCCTTGTGCAAAAAACCTTGTTATCGCTACTCCTCTGAAACCGTAGACCGTAGAGACATCAAACCTTCAATAATGTCTTCAGGGTCTTTAGACACAACTTCAATCTATTCAGTGCGAAAGTATCCGATGACCCCTTGTATGAGTTATAGCCCTTTAACGTCTTTGCGCTTACTATTAAACCTTATAACTTTAAAACTAAAAGTCGTAGAAGCATGGGGTCAAGTGCAATGTGACCCTTGACCTTTGACCTTGAATATTTATTCAAGGTCAAAAGTCAAGGTCATTTCAATTTTTTCAAATTTTCATTTTTCTATCTTTCAAGCCATTTATGGATTCTTTTTGTATAAAAATTAAGTTTAGAAAGTGAAATATGAAAAATATATGAAATTTAAGGTGGAAAGACCTCTAATTGTTCGAGAACAATTAGTCTACTAGTTATTATTATTATTCTTTTTCTTCCCGGACTTTTGAAACCGCAAGACTTATCAAAAAACTTTATAGTTCATGATATTGGATATTAAAAGTTATTCCGAAAAACGACCCAACGTGTTTGACCTATGACCTCTTACGAAGTTATTGCCCCTTTCACAAGAATAGCTTGTTATCGCTACTCCTTCGAAACCGTAAATCGTAGAGATACAGAACCTTCACCAATGTCTTTGACTACTTGAGAGGACTTTTCAATCTATTCATTGCGAAATGATTTATCGACCCCTTCAATGAGTTATTGCCCCTGAAAGTTTTTGAAGTTTACAAATAATGAAAAATTTTCAAAACGATAAGTCGTAGAGACATGGAACCAACTGCATTAGATTCTTTGACCTCAGACCTTGAAATTTTTGTAAAGGTCAAAGGTCAAGGTCATTCAAAATTTGAGAAATTAAGCTCTTTTTATATCTCTTTTGTCTTTCATTATATACTAAATCTCTTTGCATCTTTAATATGTCCCCTTAAAATCATTTCAAAGATTTCATACTTGTCCCCTAAGATTTACCCTTTCAAAAGTTATTGCCCCTTTCACTGAAAACCTTGTTATCGCTACTCCTCCGAAACCGTAGACTGTAAAGACATCAAACCTTCGCTAATGTCTTCAGGGTCTTTAGACACAACTTCAATCTATTCAGTGCGAAAGGATCCGATGACCCCTTATATGAGTTATTGCCCTTTCATGTCTTTGGGCTTACTATTAAATCTTCTATCTTTAAAACTAAGAGTCGTAGAATCATGAGGTCAAGTGCAATGTGACCCCTGACCTTTGACCTTCAATATTTGTTTAAGGTCAAAGGTCAAGGTCATTTCAAAATTTTTAAAATTTTCATTTTTTCCATTTTTCAAGCTATTTCTGGTTTCTCTTGTATAAAAATAAACAGTAGAGAGTTAAATATGAAGAATATATGAAATTTAAAGAAGGTGGAAAGACCTCTAATTGTTCGAGAACAATTAGTCTACTAGTTTTTATTATTTTTCCGCCGGACGCTTTTTTGTTTCATGATCTTTCGAAAAGATTTATTGTCCATGAGAATGTACTCCGTAAAAGATTTTTGCATTTGACCCTGCATAAATGAACTTTGACCCCTCAAAGAGTTATTACCCCTTTCGTAATAAAAGCTTGTTATCGCTACTCCTTTGAAACCGTTAACCGTAGAGATACGAAACCTTCACCAATCTCTTCGACTAATTTAGAAGACTCTTCAATCTATTCATTGCGAAAGTATTCATTGACCCCTTCAATGAGTTATTACCCCTGAAAGTTTATGAAGTTTATGTATAATGAAAAAATTTCAAAACGATAAGTCGTAGAAACATGGAACCAACTGCATCAGATTCTTTGACCTCAGACCTTGAAATTTTTTTCAAGGTCAAAGGTCAAGGTCATTCAAAATGTGAGAAATTAAGCTATTCTTATATCTCTTTTGTCTTTCAACCTATACTATATATCTTTGCATCTTTAATATGTCCTCTTAAAACTATTTCAAAGATTTTATACTTGTTCCCTAAGATTGACCCCATTAAAAGTTATTGCCCCTTTCACTAAAAACCTTGTTATCGCTACTCCTACAAAACCGTAAGCCGCAGAGAAACCAAACCTTCACTAATGTCTTAAGGGTCTTTAGACACAACTTCAATCTATTCAGTGCGAAAGGATCTGATGACCCCTTATATGAGTTATCACCCTTTAACGTCTTTGCGATAACTATTAAAGCTGATGACTTTAAAACTGAAAGTCATAGAAGCATGGGGTCAAGTGCAATGTGACCCTTGACCTTTTACCTTGATTATTTGTTCAAGGTCAAAGATCAAGGTCAATGAAATTTTTCGAAAATTGTCATTTTTCCAATATTTCAAGCCATTTCTTGGTTCTTTTTATTCGAAATTTAAATATAAAGGGGTAAATATAAAAACAAATAAAAATTAAAAAAAGGTGGAAAGACCTCTAATTGTTCCGTGAACAATTAGTCTACTAGTTTTGTTAACAATTGTTCAGGTAGGGTAAGCATAATTTTGTCTGTGAATGTTTTCTTTTTTTACCACTTTATTATGCTTTCACAAGATCAGCAACTGTGAAGTGCCTTTCTCTTTCCAAGTCCTTACTAACGAACATTTTTTGGTTGGATTTTTACAGATAATCCATTTCCTCACAGATCGTCCTCATCTGATACAAAGTCCATATCATTCAAATACTGCCTGGGCCATTTGCACACACACACACACATGCATGACTCGCTTTTGAGATATTTCATGCTTCCTACAACATTTTTAGATTTTATTCCGACGTTTTCCAGAGTACAACAGAAAATTGTATCGTAAACTGTTGCTCTGTGACGTTCTATGACTTCACCTATTTTGCCTTTTTCATTGAAGACTACCTTTCTTCAGAAATTGATTTCTTTTCCATGAAGCAAACTATTAATTCATAATTTGGAATATGAAACGATGTAACAATTCCTAATTTGATCGTCCAGATCTTTTTTGGTTTTGAGCCATTTTACACAGGCAATGACTACAGGCATTAATTAGTGTATTGTTTGTAAATTACTAAATTTTGATTTGCTTCGCGAACCAATTTTTCAAAGTTTTTAACTCCTAATAAGTTTGAATTAAATCAAGATATTTTAAAGATTTTTAATACAAATCATTTGAATTTATTGTTTAAATATTTCTAGCAAATTTGGATATAATATGACATTAAATAAAAAAGATATGACAGAAGTCAACTAACTTTCTGAACAACCCTCATATTTAAATCTATTTAGAACAAATATATGCAAAGGATAATAGTGTAACAACAGCAGGTTTCCTACATATATTAACAATACCCCTTCCCTAAGTTCCCTTATTCTACAGTCTGTGTGATAAAAAATTCAAATTAACATATGTTAATGTTTTTGAGCTATAAATTAAGGGGGGGGGGGGGGGGGGGTAATTGGGTAGTGTAAAGAACAAACTAATAATTTTGAACATGAGCACTTTTTTTCTTGTAGGTCAGACATTAAAATTTGAAATGCTTGCTATTCATTTGCTTTCTTGCACAATCTTATTCCATAATATATGAATACAAACAGTACATATATATGAGTGCTGGAATTTTTAAGCAGTGTAATTACAATCGATAAAATATAATTCAGAGGTGTGAAAGACAATCCTGAACACATCGAACCTCTTTTGCTATTTTTAACCACCTTCTAACACTCTTTAAAACCCAAAATATGCACTGGTTTTTGGTTATAAGTTCTCTTGAAGAACCTGTAATTACTTGAAGAATACCATGCATAGATTACAAGTCTTGGAGATCTTGCACTTGATCAATATGTTGTTGATATATAGCTAGGGATTCTCCAAGAAAACTCAAACATATCAAAACAAAATATTTAGTTACCATGGTAACATGAATTTTCAGAGTTCAACTTTTACCAATTATGAATTTGCCTGATACAGTTTTTATACATCAGGGATGCATTTTACAATCAAACTAAAGATTAACATCAAAATCTACTTTTGCAATTTATTAATTCTTTACATTGATTAAATTCCGAGTTAAATTTGAATAAGAAGAATTCAGTTATGTCAACATATACAAATATAACCTCACAAACTTGTTTAGTTAGTTAGATTTTAGAACTATATTTAAGATTTTTAAACTTAGCTGCAAGTTCTTTTGTACAACCAGTGATTGGGAAGGCTGTGAAGGTCAATGGGCTATGAACAACTGTCAAAATTTGTAATGGACCATTTTGAAAATAAATGGGCCATCTATGTAACAGCTGGCTATATTGGTCCCAACCTGTTGAATCAGACTCAGAAAACATAAATAATGTCTTTGACTGAATTAACTTAAAAAACAAAACTTAAAGGGTACATAGTGTCAACTGCATCAAAGTTGCCAGACTTTCATGTATTTGCATGACAGATTGCTCCAATTATTTATATTTATACAGCTGTATTTAGATTGCATGTCTCATTGTCTTTGTAGGAGTGACATTTACCTTCACTTTAAAGTCTTCAAACTTCGATCATTTCTTTTTTTTCCCGTACTTTATAACCCTAATAAGTAAACAAAATAATAAAAAATTGAAATCGTAGCCAACACACTTATAACAATTTAGCTTCTTCTACCAGAGACTCTGACACATGATGGATCTCCATGTGGATTTTGTATCGCTTAGAGCATTGACATATTATGATAAATAATTTTCCCTTTTCAAATTTCTTTCTTTAATGATGAAAAAAGTCTGTTGTTTTTTACTTAAAGTCATAAATATATCAAATGAACTATTTTTACTACTTTTCTTTTTCTATGATTTTTTTTAAATGTTATTTTTATTTCGAAGGTCATTCTTAGAAACATAAGCGACCCTGTGTTTGTTTTGAAGCCATGTTTTTGTAAACCAGGTTTTGGAGAAAGATTGACCTAAAAAGATTATTCACGATTTTAAAAAAGAAGTCTTTATTTCTGGGCATAAAATTGAAGCTTACTGTAAGTATCTACATGTATGTAAGTGATTGAGATTTTATAACTATTTACGATTCTTATTGACAATAAGGTGACCTACATTTGACGATATTTTTTTTTTTGTTTTGAAGTAGACCATCCAACAGGCCTAACTATTGTCAGGGATTTAGAGTTCATCAGAACAAAACGACATGTATCAAGTCTAAATGTTCTTAATACATTTTTTTTCATGGCGACTCTTAAAATTCCTCATTAGGCCTATATTGCTGAAATATTACGTACAGGTTGGGGTACCTTGCGGGGTGTTCTGTTGAAGTAAAAATTCCTTCGACAGCCTCTCATACCATAACTTTTAAAGTGGGATCCAGGTCAGTTAAATTTGGTAAGTGACTAAGTGATAGCAACATTTGCACTATTCGAACATGATGAACAATATTGTAGGTGAATGTTACAAATTATTGACATAATATTGGATGACTGCGAATGATAGTAGGCCTATTGTTTTGCCACCTATGTCCAGGCAGGGACGTATATATTCTTGTGTGCCCATATTTTGACAGTCTTTCAAGATGTGTAAATTTTGTAATACCAATTTAATATCCACAAATTAAAATAAATTGTGCCTAAAATACTTCATTCAAAGGGTAATATTTTCTATATGGCGATTTAACTTATAATTTTTATCTGTTACCAAATGCGATGCATTTAAAAAAAGTGACATATAAACAATGAGTGCCACCACCGAGTCCTAATTTCAACTGTTGTCAACTGTAATCGTTCGATATGCCAGGCCAAACAAAACAAATTTTTAGTATATAGATGTAAAAAAAATTGTTAAATTTATTGTAATTCAATCTAAAATTGATTATACCAGGGTTCGAAATTCACTATATACAACTCGCAAAATGCGAGTTAGAATTTCAAAATTGCGAGTTAAAAATTAGGTAACTCGCAAAAACTTGCGAGTTGATTTTTTTGCATTGAAACTGTAGCAAAATTATATAATATGACAGAACACAATGCTTTTGATTTAAATCAGTAATTTAAATAAAAGTCACCCTGTAGCTGTATTTTGTGTATTGTACAGTAGTTACTTTTTCCTTAAGTTACATGTATTTAATTTATATAAATTTAACTTTATATGAAAATTGCAAGTAGTCTTATAAATTGCGAGTTCACTTTCTTGGTACTCGCAATTATTCGCGAGTTGTAATTTTAGGGAGTTAGCATTTGATTGGCTAAATGTCATTCTTCAATACAATGGTGGGACATAGTACTGCCTCGCTGCTCCCAAAACTGAATAGGCCTATTTGTCATTTTGCATTAAGAAGTATGCATAGGGAGGGCAGTTGGTGAATATGGCCTGTATTTGGATAACTTCTTTATATTAAGAAAACAAAAGCCTTCAAATTATGTCATTATTTTCTCTTTCAGATTTTGACAAATTCTTGGTTTAATTAAAAAATCGATTGCATTAAACTCAAAATAAAATTGTCTTGGTCTCTTTCTCCAAAACATGATTGTCACAGTGTAAGTTTCATCAATGAATCTTCAGTCTATGCCGACGACGTTGTCAAATTATATGTTGCAAGCTGTTGATGGTAATATGATTCCAAAGATGTTTTAAAAAGTTAGTTAACGTAAATCAAACATTTTTTGTCTGAAAACTTTATGAATAAGTAAGTCACTTGCCAGTATAAAGGAAATTTTGATTGCATGTGGGTGATGTGATTGCAAGTCTACCGTAGTAATTTTATTTACAAAGATGAGTTTATTCTTGCGAGATCGAAGTAGATATAAACAAAATTCGAACCCTGTCGATTTTAGGACCTTCGACCATACTAATGGGATAGGCAACTCCTTCAGGATTTATGATAAATTTTAAAGCATACATTGCAAAATAATTTAAATATGATGCAAAAAACCACCAAATTTATAGTACATGTATTTTCAGAAATACAGCCAATCCGGGGATGTGTTGGTTTTGAATATTTAACGTAATTATACTGGGAGGAATATAAAGATTGCTAAAAACAAATGGAGAATAATTTTTTGATCGATGAACATGATAAATAAAGGTTTTGTTCTGAGATCTTACGTCAGACATCTGACATCAATGATAGCATTAAAAATATGTTTTAAATTGAAATGAAGTCCCGCAGCTTATGAGATATCATGAGAGTTGCCTATCTCATTTGTATATATGTTCCCACTCCAGGTCAATTTTCAAGTTATCATTTTCCAGTTATTTTTTGAATTTATATAGATATTTTTATCATTTTTCATAAAATTTGAAGTATTTGTCGAAAGAAAAAACTATATATTTTTAGTAAAAATCTAGAATTTCACCGTAGAAATCAATAGAAAATATTATTAATCCATCTCTCCCATTCCCCAACCCTCACAACATCCCCATGAAACCAAAAAACAAAATCCCTCTTACAGGTATTTTAAATTGGTGTTAAGTAAATTCATACCAAAGCTTCTGTTGTTTCACCTGGGAAAGGGGGGATATGTTTACAGACCTCACCAAAATACTCCAAAATTGTTATTTTGTTACCAATTTTAATTGATCTACAACTATTAACATTTACAAAGTGAATCATCAGATATGATATTAACCACATGTATATTATAATTAATTTAACATGTTTATCAAATTGAAAGATTAAAAGGTTGTTTGTCCACATCCATGAGTATTTCAATATTCAGTTCTGTTTTAAAGTCTCTTTTCAGTGCCAGAAAAAAATGTTACACCCCCTTATCAGAAAAAGCTGTATTTAGCAATTTATTAACACTGATATTAGAGTTATTAATCAATTACTACCTACGTGTACCTACCTACCTATTCCTTGTTGCACCCGGAGGCACATAGGGCAAGGACTAGGGATTTCCGTTCTTCTCTGTTCTTAGCTGCATCAATTACTAATGAAGTCTATTTTGCATTCATGAAAAATTGGGAGTAAGTGTTTACAGTTCTTCTTTCCTTTGAAATTTGACACAGAATGGACAAAATATTGTTAAATTAGGACTTCATTTTTAAGAGATATGTTGGTCAAGATGTCTTCTATGGCAATCGTACTGTAAGAAAATAATTTACTTGTAGAAAGATTTTAAAAGAAATCATTTTATTTTATAACAGAAAAGTTAGGGCTCAGAGGACCCCATTCCCTGGGGATAAAAATGACCCCCCCCCCCAAAAAAAAACACTCACAACATGAGTCTTGTTCTTTCATTTTGCCTTAATTATTCATTCATTCAGTGAAGAAGAATTTGTCATTTAACATGCCATCATATGCCCATACTGTATGCTCATGGAGACTTTTATTTTGGGTAAGACTATTTGAACATGGGCATTGAAAAATAAATTTTATATGGCTGTTCTCAGAATGAAATTTATACAATAAAGCCTCCCTCCAAAAAATATATATATTACCAAATACAATTAAATATTAATATGTTTACAAAACTCTGCTGTTAAAACTTTTAGATATATTCAAAAGGGAAGATGATATACATGTATATATATCAGAATTGAAATTTAAAGGTCATGGTTGATATTTATATTTAGAACAGAACAGAATTAAAGTTGTATTATGTTAGTGTTGTGAAATAGGCGCAGAGTAATATATATATAGTGCATGAAAGTGTATGGAATAATATAAGCCAAAATATAACTAACTGAGTAACTGGTGTTATTAGTACAAACTACAAAGTCAATCTTTAAGTATTGAAAGGTAGGGTTTTATAGGACTTCAGTTGTATTGTCATATATGGTCAAAAGTTTGTCATGTTAATTTTGCTAAGGAATTACCCCTTCAGTAAAGGTAGAGAGTGTGTGCCTGAGTGGAAGAGGAGAAAGAGATCCCAAAGAGATCCCCTTGTTCATAATATGCTACCCTTAGTAGCTTAGTAGAATGTAAACGTAGATAAGTAATCAAGTTAACCTTCACAGAATTTTTTAGACAAGGTATTATATTATTATTTAATCTTTATTTATTCTGGAAGGTGTATACAATTATTTATCTCAATTTTCATCGTACAAAGGGATTAACGTTGCAGTAATGGGCATGTTGCCAACTTCACTGTTACATTGTAATATCATCAAAACATCCTCTCTTTATGCAATAAATCAATGTTTCACTATTCTTTGCAATATCCCAGGAATTTATACATTGATTGTAAAAGTAATCTTCGATTTGATATATAGTGTAACAGTATGTTTTTTCCATTTTGAAATTATTTATTGATCACTAATAGTTTTTTTTTCTTGGTTGATTGGTGTTTTCCCCAAGTATCCTTTAGCATTTTAAAGATCAATCACCACTTGTAAATAGTAGGTGAACTTAGTTTTGTGTTGCAGCTTTTTCAGTTAAGAAAATAAAGTAAAATTTATATTTCTGCTTTATACTTAAGGTTTAAAATATAGATTCACATTGAAACATTCCGAGTAAAGCAGAGAATCTGAATCATCCTAGGTGTAAGCAGCCAATCGGAATCATCCTAGGTGTAAGCAGCCAATCAGAATCATTGTAGGTGTTTCATAACGTTATGAACATGGAAAAAAAAACCAACTGCATGGGAATGATGAAATACAGTTGATAATGGGAGAACCAGAGTTCTCATCATTTTGAATGTGCACATAAACACGTTTGTGTTACCCATACTGTGTATCAATGATTTAAGAATTTATAGTCACAATATAAATTGTATGGTTTATAATTTACAGATACGTAAAAAATGACGTCAGCTTTTGTTGGCTGTATTGTCTCCCTTGATTGTGGAGAGGTTCTTGGGACATATCAAGGGCAGGTAACTTGTATCAACAACAGTTCCCAGGAACTCACTCTCATTGAGGCTTTCAGGAATGGCCTCAAATGCCCAGTTTCGGAAATAACTCTTAAGTAAGTCTGTTTGCCAATTATTACCAAATAAGTGAATTTTTAGCAATTAAGACACAAATTTGGTGATTTATCCCCAAAAATTGTTAATTATTAATTTTAGCGATTTCATAATGTCAAGCAAGATATCTAGAACTCATACAGAATAAATTGTTAGCGATATTCATTTTTAGTGATCTTAAAGCCCTCACTTATAATGCCAAAATTGAATCCTAAAAATTTGCTTATACTGTATTTGTTTATGCACAAACTTAACTTCAAAAATATTTACTGAGTAATGTAAAGAGCATATTTAAAATAACTTGTGAAGTTTTTTGCAAAATATTTGTACTTAGGACCTTGTAATGTTGGGATAAGATATGTATTTAGACTATTTAAATTCATGTCAAGTTGCATAAATATCATTTACTCTCAGTGCCTCAGATATCAAAGAACTAAAGATTATGAAGAATCCTACTGAAGCCATCTCAATCACCAATAAGCAGGCTACACCATCCAAACTTTCTCCAGAAAATAACAATGATGTGATTGCTCCTTCTCCAGTTAAAATTATTGACAAGCCTGTAAGTGTTGTTCTGTCTGAGAGACAGTTTAGTGAATCGTGCAGTGTACGGAATGGCAACAATAGAGGGAGCCAGGAGAGCAATGGAAACGGTAACATGAGAAGAAGTGGCAGTGCTCCCAGAATGACCAATAGAAATGGGAATAACTCCCCTATCAATGGGATCAATCGATACACACCAACCAATGGGAATGGTTGCAATAGGTACACACCTCCATGTGAAAATGGCAGCAGATATATAAAGTACACACCCACCAAGGAGGAACAAAGAACAAGGAGAAACTCCAGTAAGTTCCTAGTCATGGTTGATCTTACTGTATAGTATTTCTGTAAGTGTTGATTGTCATTGTGTTGTATCTCAGTATGGTGGATGAATGACACACTCTGAAACTTTCATGAGTGACAAACATAACTCATATGGTAGAAGTATGCCACATACCGTATAAGTGGAAATTTTATCGAGACGCAAATTTGGCGATTTATCCCCCAAAATTGTTATATATTTTAAGCGAGAAGTAATTTTAGCGATTTCATAATGGGAAGAGAGATAGCAATAACAATGGATAGGGAATGTTAGCGATATTCAATTTTAGCGATCTCAGAACCCTCGCTAATAATGCCAAAATTAAATCCCCGCTAAAAATTCTGCTTATACGGTATATAGAAGTGGACTTATTAAATGCTAGTACATGCAATTGCTTTGAAATTTTAATCAACCTAAAAGTAGTGCTTTTATATGAAGAACATGAAGCTAAGAATAAGTGTGTTAAAAGTGTATTGGTCAGTGCTGAAGTTTCTAATATTTTGCATTTTCAGCTTCCGAAACAAGGGTCAGAAATTCATCAGCAGCTAAGAAAATAGAATTCCGTCACCGAGGTCCCTCACAGGGCAGGGAGGATTGCTTTAGTGCCCCCTCTGAGTCCTATTTACAGGACTTTGACTTTGAGAAAAATCTTGCTTTGTTTGACAAAAAAGCTGTATTTGAAGAGATCGAGAGTGCCAATCCTGAACTTACCAAAGTGGTTGAGACAAAGAAACCACAGAAGTATAGGTGTGACGAGAATGTCCTTCAGTCCGCACCTGTTGTGTATCAACAAATTAAAGTACCAAAGGCTATTCCATCAAATAATTCTTTTGTAACTGGTAAGAGAATTCATCAGGAGGAAATATGAACAATGTACATATACAGCTTTCATTTCACCAATTGTTACTGTCATGTCTTTTAATGTAAGTCTGTTGTCAAGCAGGTGAATTCACAGTACCCTGACCACTGCGTTGTGCATTCATTGTTGAGACATATTTCCCCAACATTTTTTTCCCACAGTTTCATTCTTCTTAAAAAACCATGAATTTAAAAAAAGAAGCATGATTACATGTATTTGATTTTATTTTTGAGCAGATTCTGGTTTAGTAGTTCCCAGTATATCATATGAGTGGAGGAAAAAACTGTTTGAGACAGCAGAGAAACTGGGATTTAAGAGAGAGCGGCAGATCGAAATGGTTGGACGATCGGCATGTGAGATGGTGCTACAACTTCTAGGAGGCTCCACTAGGTAAGAATTTAAAAACTAGAAATCTTACAAAGAAAATTTGTAGAATCTTTAGTGGCAACAAGTCTTACATTACATGTTTATTACAGAAGTATAAACTCCATTCTGTCAACTGACTTGCCATATCTGTGAATATTATCAGTAAACTACATATAATAAACATGTTAAAATCATCTATTTCCAAAAAAAGGAAAAAAGGATTTTTTATTTAAATTTTGGAAATGATTTATTTTGGGTATCTTTAGATTGAATCCACAAAATGGTCATCAGTTGCCCACAGTGATGGTTCTTTGTGGCCCTCACCTACAGGGGGCATATGGGGTCAACTGTGCCAGGCAGCTGTCCAATCACAATGTCAAAGTTCAAGTTTTCATGCCAGGTCATGTGAAGGTCCCTGCCTATATGGAGGATGAATTGACTCTGTTTGACTCCTCTGAGGGAAAAAGGACTGCTAGTCTTAAAGGTTATTTTTTTGTCAAGTCTCTCCTCAAAAGGATTTCTTTGCACCTCATTTATTCCTCTTAATAAACCTCTTAGTGATTAAGACCTGCGTATTGGTTGTCCTTTTCCTGAAATATGTTGCAGCAAATTTTGTTTTCATATAATATATAACTGTAATGATAAATGGTACTAGTCTCAATGCCAAAAATGTTGATTTTTTCCAAATTAAAGACCAAAAACTCCCAATTCAACTGCTGAGGAACAGATCGCTATGACCTTGTAATTCTCTTGGTATGAAACATTGCATGAGTTGTCTAAATTTTTCACATCCTCTTAAATTGAAAGTATTGTGGACATAATGTGACGAGATGTATGTTGTAGACAGCCTAGTGTCGACTTGAAAATGTGACAAGAGATATAAGTACATGTGTGTAAAACAATGACTACTTGTTATTCATTCTTTTAAAATATGGATCAATAACTGATGATTAGAATAAAGGTGATTAGTTGATTGATAGAAAATTCCCAATTTCTCCTATTTTGATGCTAATTTTTCCACTGAATTGGTATCTTCACCATTCCCAATTGGTAGAACAAAAACCCTGTGTTATAAATAATATGCTTTGTTAAACATTGTTAAATATGCCGACACTTCTCTCTGTATACTTCGCAGTAAGTGACAAAACAATGTTTAAAATTTGGTGATTTGTGTTCTTTACATGGGTTTAAAGTTGATCCAGACAAAAGAAGGCTTAAAATTTGCTTTTGTTACTGTAAACTTGGATGTTTTTAGGGGGTTAAATTATGTGAATTCTTTGCAATAAAGCCTTTGCTTGGGGGTTAATTTTGTAAAATTTAAAATATTTACAAAATATGTTGGTTTGTTTTTTAGTATGGTGCCTCTTATTGAAACTAATTGCATGGTGATAAATTAAGCAAAACTTTACTTATTGAAAAATACACAAACATTTCCCCTACGTAAACATTTCCACATTTACAGTAGAGCTAATAATCATTTATTTGTTGCTATTTACAGACTTACCATCAAGTGCTGTGGATATCATTATCAATGCCATGGACACACATGAAAATACTCAATACAAGCAGCAAGGCTGGTTCATTGCCTCCACAGAGTGGGCCAATCACAACAGAGCACCAGTTCTCTCCATTGATCCACCAGCCAATGGTGCAAGTGTGCAGTCCAAGTGGAGTATCTGTATCTGCCTTCCACTCACCGGAAAAGAAGGCAACTCATCTCAAGTGTACTTATGTGACTTAGGCTTTCCTAAGAAGGTGTTCACTGATCATGGCATTAAGTATATTTCCCCTTTCAGTCACAAATTCATAATTCCTCTCCATTCCCAATCCTAGTCATTTAAATGTTTTTACCTTCTGTGTTTTATGGCAAATGTTGTATTCATTTTTCTGGATGCAAAAGTTTACATGACATTGAACAGTATTGCGAGATTGTTTTGAAAATGCATTCCATAATCAGATACTTTTACTTTAATTCGCATTGTATGTTTTTGTGTGAAAATATTCCATTTGGAAGTGCTACTATGAAACCAAGACTGCCAAAATGTACAATGATTCTATGTGTTCATAGCTAGTTATCTGTGATGTTAAAAGTATGTTGTTTGCTGTATGTTTATTTTGCCCTTTTTTTCACAAAATCATAATTTCTTTACAACATTGTGGAAAAGAATTTTACTTTTTAAGTAAAAAATATGCTCTTAAAGCCATAGTTATGTCCAGATTTTTTTCGATGGGAATTATGAAAAGTTTTATCATTTTTAAGAAGCATTTCAAAGTACATGTATATCTTTGTGTGAACTAATATGTGTGTTTTTGAATACAAGGTTCCATTTTGTTGTAAATTTTACTGATGAATGCATTGATGAGTTGTCATATGAGGGCATTTGAATGTTGTTATTGTTCATGTAATGTGAAATTTTCACATGGTAATGATATGAAATGTTCCCACATAGACTTGCTCAAGTCTCTTTGTATTATTTTTATTCCCTATAACATAATTTTTAAGTTTTATGTTTGAAAATAATTTTTTAATTTAGATTTTAATGTGGAAAAGAGAGCAAAACCCAGTGCAGAAAAAAATTTACACGCATTTCATCAGTGAAGTTTTGCTGGTGAACAAAAAAAACATGATATTGTCTCTGAATTATTTCATATCCCTGTAAAAATTGTGCTCAAATTTTAAAAGTATGTTTATCATAGATATAACTTGGATATATTCTTGCAATGTAAATACCGAAGTCCTGATTTATAGACTAAAAAATGAGGACCACACTTGTAGCATAAGATTCATATCAGTGTGTCTCTTAGTGAGATGGGCAGCTTTTTTGTTTGCTTTTTGAGATACAATATAACGACTCATAAAGCAGTACATTTCATTTTAAATCTGTACAGTTACAATATGTCATCATGTTTTAAATTTTCATTCATCAAAGACAAAAACTTGAATGTATTCAATTTTTTTTTGTATGTGTCAAGAAAAACATTTTTTTAAGGCTTTATCAGAGCAATTAATGCTCTGATATTCTATTTATGGTTTTCCCATATTTGAAAAATTAAAAAAAATAATAGTGGCCAGTGTTTTAGAATTCCATGTACAGCATAAAAATTGAACCAACATGTATAATTTTGGTTTGTTTCAAATTGATTTACAATGTACTTAACATGCTTAAGCAAGAATTACAGTGTTAAGAGAATGAGAGCATGATAAAGGTAATTTTATTTTATGGTATACTAAATGGGTTGTCATGTGACATGTAGAAAGTATAGAGTAAGGATCCTGTCCATGTAGCAACATGGAATCTTTCCAAAGCTTTACAGGCAAGTTATTGTTTGTTTTTTTTTCATATATATGATATGCTTTTCAGTGATCTCTAAATATATGTCAATGTTTTATTTTTGTGCAATAAGTATTGGAATTTTTGTACACATGTGTAAATATATTAACATGAAATGTGACGTTATATATATATTTCCAAGTGTAATGTACGTAATTTTTCCCATGAAATCATGGATTCCTAAATGGAATTAGCATCAAATTGGCAAAGCTCTCCTAACTCCTTGAGGGTAAACTTCACGAACAGGAAAAGACAATGTTTCGTTGTACATATAATGAAATGGATGGCAGCTTTCTGAATAGATGATGCAGTAATGAATAAATTACTAAACCAATATGACAATGGTGCACAGTAAGTTTAACCTTCATTTAGGGCTTAAATAGCAGATAAATGAAGAGGAGGAAATCGGCATTTTCCTAGTATTGTTAGTCTTAAATCAATGGATGGAGGTGAGAGAAGATAGTGCAATGTGATTTTGTGTTGCAACTGACTCTGTATGGAGTAATTCTTTTGGAGCATAGAGTTGTCTACTCTTAAATTGCAAATGATACAATTAAATCTATTATGACAAGGTTCTTGTTAATATTTGATGTGTTTATACTGTATGTGTATGTACATTGTTATGAAACAAGTAGTGTGTGCAATTTAGCACACTACCAAAAGGAGTTTTCTCCCTAGAGAAAAAAATCAGCATATCATTTAATATTTTGTAAATATGGTTTTAAGCAAACATAATGTTAATCTGTAACTTTTAAAGGAATCATAATTCAGTATTTTTATGGTTACATTTTTTTTTCTTACGTTTGTTGTTGCTGTACAGGAAATTTGAGAATGTTGTCAAAAAATATTCAAAATAGCAGTCTATATCACTTCAATATTTGTGTCAATTTTGAGTTTAGGGTAATCACATTTGTGAAAGCCAGAAGATTCAGAGTGCATATCCTTGTTAAAGTAATGGATTCTAAATTTTTAAATATAAATTTGCCACTCATATCAATTTACATTTGAAAAGTAATAATAATGTGAAATGTGAACAATTGTTTGGCTAAAAAATTTCATTGCATTATTGTTTATGAATTTGCTTAAGCAACTTGTGAAAATATTTATGTGTGCCAATGTTTATTTTTTTATGATGTCAATATCTGTAAGCGTTCTCCACACACAGGGTGGTGGATTGTTCCCAAGAAATGCCACTAAATTTGTTTTGATCAGACTGATTGTATTTTATTCTTGTACGTAAATATTTCAGTATTGTCTCTGTTGGACATGTTAAGAAGTGGATTTGAGAAAGAAGTAGGCACAGTGAAAAATTCACCTAACATTTTATTGTTGATTTTATTTCATTTTGTGTTTTTATTCATTCATTTAATGTGTGAACTGGTTTCTTACACACAATAATCTTTTGGGTTCTAGTATACATTTAAATTGTTATCAGAAACTTTTTTTTCAAAACACGAAAGTTGTGTGTGCTTAATTTTTCTCATGGTATATGTAAATCCTGCATGCTTACTAAAAAGCTCAGTTTAATTTACAATTATAGCAGCTTTCAGTTTGATATGAATGATGGCGAAATCCAAGGTGAAATTTTTGCTCCCTGTTTGTTATTAACTAAACTGTGCTAATTATTTTGTTAGTAGCTAAGCATAAAAATATATATCAGCTGCATTTTGCAGATTGATGTTAATTTGGACAATTTCCAATAATTTTTCATAAAAGTATTAAAATGTATAGTTCTTTAACAAAAAAACAGTTCTCTGTATCAATTAAGCAACTTTGTCATGTAGAATTTTCATAACCATAACTGCTTTTTGTCTTGACTGTTATAGGGTCATTTTCAAAAATTGTGCCAAACATGGTCTACTGTAATTGTTAAGTATGATTGAAAAACTGATACAAGTGTTCAGAACATGAAAGATTGTAGTGAAAGATGTCCCTGTTGAATGTGAAGGTGCTTTATGAATGTCCAAGATGAAACTGGTGCAGACTGGTTGTAAATGAACTAGTTTGATGCAAAAGTTTGTTGATTTGAATTGAAATTTGTATTATAAAGAATAAGTTTATTCTAATAGGTAATTTTCATATTAATGACTTTCTGTTTGGTGCATTCATACACATCTTGTCAGCATACATATAAGTGCATGGAGAATTTAATGTTATAAGTGTGATGTAAATAGAATTTGTTTTTTTTTATTATTATTATCAACATAAATGACTAAACTTAGCCAATTGAGCCAGTTAACGCTTTATTGTTCTTAGCATATTTTATATGTATCCTCTCCTTTTAATAGTTTTCTAGCAATTCCACTCAATTTTTATGTATACTAATGTTATTTCAAAGGATATTTATAACTTTTAAAATTAATATTTATTCCAAGAAGCCAGGGAGAGTAACTTTACACTACAGCAAAATTTTATCTTAATTTTTTTTTTAGATATTTTAAAATGTATGAAGAAAAACTGCTTATACATAAACAGTAGTGAGACTAGGATTATTTCATGCTAAGTTAAAAGTCATTATATGCTTGGTTAAGTTCATAGCATAAAATACTTTATGTATCTTATGTAACATTCACATGCTAAACCCTTGAACTTTAGGGAAGTTTTTCATCACTCATAATCTTTTGGGGGGGGGGGGTACATGTTTAATATTCTTGCATATATATGCTGAATGGATTTTCACGTTTTTATTTTAAGGGAGACTTTAATATTGAGAAGCAGTGGAGGTCAAAATTTATTTTTATTTCAAATATATAATGAAAAAAATCTCAATTTATAAATTTTTTCTTTCTTTAAAAATGTTTTTTCATTGAAACCAATAAATACCTGTGTAATAAATTTGATTGAAATTTTATACAAAAGGAAAAAATACATGTAAATTGTTAGGTCTCCCTATTTGGATATTCTCCACATAAGTCTGCTTCTTAATGGTAATATAAGAATTTGAATTATATTGCTATTTGTCATAATAACTTGTCTTTAATTGCTAAATGTATATGTGTAATTTAATTAAATTATAAAATGGAGAGTGACATTATATTGGTATGATTTTATCCAGATTTTGTGAAGCCACTGTAAAGGTCTCAGAAATGCAGGCTTGCACAAATTTTGGCAAAATCTGAAATTTATGGATATTTACTACTTACATGTGATACCGTATAGAGGGTTTTCTTGGTGGGTGTAAAATTTGGCGTTTTGGTTGCTTAAAGGCATGCCAATAATTTTGGGGTAATTTATTTTAGAGGACAAAGGATTCCAAAGCTTTGCAAAAGAACACTAAGAAGAATACTGAATATTTTAACGATTATAATTTTAGCGAGCTACTACCAAAACGCTAAAATAAGCCAAAATTAGCACCCCACTAAAATAACCGCTATACGATACTATTTGAAAAATATATATTTAATTTTAAAATATGGTCAGAATAGTGATATATTAATTTATACTTCTATCAACTGCATTTTGAACCACCAGAAATGTGATAGAATAATATTTGGGACAACCTTTGTTTTGTCATAGTTTTTGTGAGCAGAGAATTTTGGAAAAGGTGTTGTCAAAAAGTTGTGAACAAATATCTCCAAAAGTGAGACTTTAACTCTGCAGAATTTTACATGTGTCACTGAGTTGAATATCATTCCTTTTTATGACCAAGTGAAGTCATTTGAAGATTAGTATAGTCTTTTTTCTTAAATGATGTAGTTACACATATATAGATGAGAAGTAGAATTTATTGTAGACATTTTATGATGTAGTTTTGAGATAATCAAATGATGCATTCAGCAAAGGGCATAATGGTGAATGTTGCTCCTCTTTTATCCAAAAAATTGTTGGAAAATATTTTGTTAATCAAAGAAATAATAGAAATTAAAAAAAAAAAAGAACTAAAAGATAAAAAAAATTGTATATATTTGATGAACAATGATTCATTTAATGTATTTTTCTTTTGTTTATAAACAATCTTGGGTTGATGTTACAACACAAATTCTGTGATATGTATCCCTAGTTGTGTATTTATAAGGAAAGATACTTTATTAATAATTTTTTAATATTACAAGAATGGTTAGGTTCATAATAATTGGCAAAAACTGTCCATCATATGTTCTTATAAAAGTATATACCAATACCTCCTAAGCACAATGAATCCTCATATTAAAAGTTTTATAACTTTTTTTGTATAAATATTTGAACTTATGGTCAAACTCTTCTGTATGGATACAAATGAAAGGTCTAAATATTAAATTTTCTTACTGTGTGTTGTATTATTTTTATTCTTCCATGCTCAGCAAAAACAGTGGAGGATTCAAAGGTCCAAGTGTTAGCTTTAAAGAAAAAAAATTAAACATAGTTCTGCATCCTTGAGATATTACAAATCCTTGACCAAGATCATTTCTGAATATCAGTGTAGAGAATTTTTTCAGTGTAGAGAATTTCAGTGTAGAGAATTTTTTGCCAAAATATGAAGCAACATGCAACAATTTTTAATATTAAGTACAGACTGAGAGGAGGATACTTATTGATAGAGTGATGAAAGCTTCACTGACTGAACATGCATTAAATATTACCTAGCATGATTATAATAAGCAGTTAGATCTAACCCTCTCCCAGAATTAAAGGATTTATTCTAGATGGATCAGACCATATGTCACTTTTATAAGTAGAGTCAATCGTGTCTTTGTTCTGCCCATATGAACAGATGCTGGCACAAAAACTATTCCTCACTGTTCAGTGTCCCTAAGTGCCCAATACAGGTCTATATTTGCAGCTTTATATCTGCATTATTAGTGGCGTCTCAACAGGGGTAAAGGTTTATCTCAGATGACCATATCCTGAGAAAACTTATGTGAATGTCAATAAAAATTAATATATATACTATACGACACAAAGACATGGTTCAGAGTTACGGGTGCTCTTCAAAAGGTGTCTTAGGTGACCATTGAATGTGTTGCAAGATGTCATCTGACTGGTTGAACATTTCATAAATCTTACTGTATATAGTTTGTCATCTGATTTTGTGAAACTTAATGTTACTTCACGCATTCAAAACCTCTATTGAAATCATTGTTTCAATAATGAACGTTATTTCAATAGTGGTTGCAACCTGTGTTTGCTTTTGAAATGCTCTTTCAACCACTATTGAAATATTTCAATAGTGAACGTTAATTATTTCAATAGTGGTTACAACATGTGCTTGGTTTTGAAATGCACTCTCAACCACTATTGAAATAATTATTTCAATAGTGGTTGCAACAATGGTTTCTGAAAATTAGATACATTCTGTATTCTGTTCAATTCTTTCAAAATGATACTCATACTTCAGTTTTGATCTTATCTTTTTTTTTTCCTAAAAATGTTAAATACAAATTAAAATAAACAGCATCAAGGCACATAATTATATAAAATTTCTGTTTAAAATTGTCTTGATTTAAATCACGATTTGGTAGTAACTAAATGCTCATCTTAAGCATTGATCCGATTTGATTTCTGGTTCCTGTTTAGATTACCGTTTCATAGGAAATTATGAAGATATATTAGGCTAAAACGTATTAATTACAATTGCAATCTGTATTACATTTATTTGGAGGAATAATGTTGTCAAGGGCACGAAATAGTACTAAATGGCCAGTAGGATTTCAAAATTGCTACTCTTAACTTTTTGACTGACTTGAAACTAACAGGTGCAATTTAGACTACATCAACCCACGCAACAGTGTTTAAATTGCTTTTAGCTTTGATGAGCAGTGACATGAATTTTAAAAATATTATTAGTCCCCTACCGGTGAAACCGGAGGGGACTATAGGTTTCCTCTGAGTCTGTCCGTCCGTCTGTCCGTCCGTCTGTCTGTCCGTCTGTCTGTCTGTCAGTCTGTCCCACTTGGTTTTCCGCACTTTTTTCCTAAACGCTTGCAGATATTGAGCTGATTTTTGGTATGTGAGTGTATCTTGATGAGTTACAGATCAAGTTTGCATTTCGTTCCGCTTCATTAATTTTTGACGGAATTACGGCCTTTTCAATTTTTACGGGTTTTCCGCAATTTTCTTCTGAACGATTGAAAATATTTAACTGATTTTTAGTATGTGGCTTTACCTTGATTAGTTATAGATCAAGTTTGCATTTCGTCCCGCTTCATTAATTTTTGACGGAATTATGGCATTTTCAATTCTTAACGGGAACCAGATTACACTTGCCGGTAGGGGACTAGTATTGCTAATGCAATACTCTCAGAATGCTTGTTAAATTTTATATTTTAAAATTCTTATCCTCCTACATGATTGAAACATCGTACAATTGTTTAACACATTTTCCTTTCGATTTTTTTTATTTTGATGAAGTACCTAGCAATTGCAATTAATTAGATTCTTTCTAAGAGAGTGAACCCCTAGATTTTGACTGATTTAATTCTTTAAAAAAAAAAAAAAAAAAAAAAAAAAAAGAAGAAGAAGAAGAAGATACAAATGTAACTTTCACCATTCTATTCACTGATCGTGGATTTTGTTGATGGCAATGCCACAAGGTTTAAGATTTAAAATGGTACAAACATAAAGGACATTAAATTTGTGATTCTATAATACAACATATTTTTTTCTTGAGAGATGCTGTCATGATTATTCAAAATAAATGTATATAATATTTAAAACGTTTAAATTCATTGATATAAGTGTACTTTTTCGTTTGTTCCTTTCCTTGTTCTCTATAACATTATACAACAAGATGTGTTTGTGAAACACTGATGCCCCCGTATGGCAGCTTATGGCGAAGGTTAAAGTTTCTCAAATGCAAGTCAAAATCCAGGCCAAAAGATAAAAGATGTTAAATTTGAAAGCCCTAGCTGCAACTGTTCAAAAGTTATGGCGAAGGTTAAAGTTTTTTAAAAGTAAGTAAAACATCAAGGTCAAAGTTGTTGGTATCCAAAGGAATGCCTTGTCACAAGGATTACATATGTAAAGTATGAAAGCCCTAGCACCAACCATTTAAGAGTTATGGCCAAGGTTAAAGTTTTTCGAAAGTAGGTCAAACTCCTATGTCAAGGTCAAAGGGTCAAAGTGGTTGGTATCCAAAGGAAGGTCGTGTCACAAGGATTACATATGTGAAGTATGAAAGCCCTAGCTCTAACCGTTCAAAAGTTATGGCCAAGGTTAAAGTTTTTCAAAAGTAGGTCAAACTCCTAGGTCAAGGTTAAAGGGTCAAAGAGGTTGATATCCAGAGGAAGGTCTTGTCACAAGTAAAACACATGTGAAAATTGAAACCCCAAGCACCAACTGTTCAGAAGTTATGGCCAAGGTTAAAGTCTCATAAAATTTTGCAAAAGTGGGTCAAACTCCAAGGTCAAAAGGTCAAATATGATGGTACCCGAAGAAAGGTATTGTCACAAGGAATACACATGTGAAATATGAAAGTCATAGCTCCAATCAATCAAAAGTTATGGGCAAGGTTAAAGTTGACAACAGACAGACAGGCAAACATATAAACAGACAAACAGATAAACAGACAAACAGACAGACAGGACAAAAACAATATACCCCCCGGGATCTTTCGATCCGGGGGCATAATAATTATTGCTGTTTTTGAGGTCAACACGATGAATTAGACACCTGAGGAGTACAATATTCATCGAGCTCGAAAGGCTGTTTTATTACAAGATTCAAGGATCAAAGATACAAACTCATTAAGCAATACATGACATCTTATTTGTTAACATTGGCTGATGTCCTAGCCAAACGCAATGAGAGAAACGTTTTTAAGGCCAATTAACGTGACGAATCTCCCTTTCAATGAACATTTGTATACAAAATTAAAGTAGAAATTTACGTTCAGAAAAAAAGTATTGGGGGACAGGCCCCCTGCACCCATCCCACTCCATGTGCCTGAATGTAATGTTCCTATGAGTGGAAGTCTGGTGCAAGTGAAATAACTTTCCAAAACTTTTTGTATCAATTTGAAATTTCCCAATCTATTTTTAGTCCAATGTTCAAACAAGAGGCCCATGGGCCACATCGCTTACCTGAACACGATGGCTATGAAAAAGCACAAATCAATTCAGTATTGAAAAGTTTACAGGGAGGGGGGGGGGGGGGCTTGAATTTTAAACTACCTGAGGATGCTTCCATATCAATATAACAAATGGCTTTGCTGTTCTTGAGTAGAAGATTTTTAAAGATTTTTTTCCTATATATTCCTTTGTAAAAATTTGATACCCCATTGTGGCCCCACCCTACCCCCAGGGGTAATCATTGGAGCAAAATTTAATCTACACTACCCGATGATGCTTCCATATCAATATGACTAAACATGGCTTTGCTGTTCTTGAGACAAAGATTTTTTTCCTTTATTTTCCTATGTAAAATTTAGATCCCCCATTATGACCCCACCCTATCCCCGGGGGTCATGATTTGTACAAACTTGAATCTACAATACCTGAGAATGCTTCCATTTCAATATGACTAAACATGGCTTTGCTGTTCTTGAGAAGAAGATTTTTAAAGTTTTTTCCTATATGTTCCTGTGTAAAACTTTGAACCCCCATTGTGGCCCCAACCTAACCCCAGGGGTCATGATTTGAACAAACCTTTAATCTACACTATCTGAGGATGCTTACATATCAATATGACTAAACAATGTTTTGCTGTTCTTGAGAAGAAGATTTTTAAAGATTTTTCCCTATATATTCCGATGTAAAACTTTGATCCCCAATTGTGGCCCCACCCTACCCCCAGGGGTCATGATTTGAACAAACTTGAATCTACATTATATAACAAAGGTTTCCTATAAGTTTCAACTTTTTGGGACATTGGTTCTGAAGAAGAAGATTTTTAAAATATGCCACCAAATTTTCACTATTTCTCAATTGTCCCCCCTTGAATGAGGGCGTCGCCCTTCATTTGAACAAACTTGAATACCCTTCACCCAAGGATGCTTTGTGGCAAGTTTGGCCCAGTGGTTCTGGAGAAGAAATTGGAAATGTGAAAAGTTTTCAGATTGAAGGACAGCTAGAAAAACAAACAGACGGACTACAGACAAAATGTGATCAGAAAAGCTCACTTGAGCTTTCAGCTCAGGTGAGCTAAAAATAAATCCTTATGTTCACCTCCAAGGCCACCTGCAGGTGAACATAACATATTTTTTTCTAGAATGTTAGATCTCAGCCAGTGAGAGAGATAGGAATTATTCAATCAAATAAAATTTTACGTCCCATGTCTTGAATCTTACGACTACATCCCAGCTGTGCATTCGTTTTCAAAGAAAAGCATATATCCCCCCCCTACATTTGAAAACCTTTTATTTCGAAGAGTTAAATAAAAACAAATGATACGTAATTCCATATGCAGGATAAAAGATATAATGAAAAATCGAAATGTCGCAAGTCTAGATTTTCTTATAGGAAATGTTATGACTCTAGGTCGGGTGCTGTTGCTTTTTAGTCCCCTACCGGTGAAACTGGAGGGGACTATAGGTTTCCTCTGAGTCTGTCCGTCCGTCTGTCGGTCTGTCCCTCTGTCAGTCTGTCCCACTTGGTTATCCGCACTTTTTTCCTAAACGCTTGCAGATATTGAGCTGATTTTCAGTATGTGAGTGTATCTTGATGAGTTACAGACCAAGTTTGCATATCGTTCCGCGTCATTAATTTTTGACGGAATTATGACCTTTTCAATTTTTAAGGGTTTTCCGCGATTTTTTTCTAAACGCTTGGAGATATTGAGCTGATTTTTGGTATGTGACCTTACCTTGATTACTTATAGATCAAGTTTGCATTTCGTTCCGCTTCAATGATTTTTGACGGAATTATGGCATTTTCAATTTTTAGCGGGAACCAAATTACACTTGCCGGTAAGGGACTAGTATTGCTGATGCAATACTCTCAGAATGCTTGTTCAGTATTGGTAATTAAGTCATCTAAAATTTACAGCTGTGAAATACATCAATACATATATTGTTCAAATGATAAAACTTTATTTCTCAATTTGATTTTTTTTTTATTGGATGATGATTTAAGTCAGAATTAAATGAGCATGTAATGGATCTTGTATGTTAGAGTATTCTCCAAAAATGACACATCCGCAGAATTATAGAAAAAAAGCAAGTAGGATTTATTTAACCATAAAATAAATACAAAACTGGATAATTGTATGCATCAAAATACAAAATATTCAAACAACCAGTAAACTTCATCAGATCTACCGTCCGATGTGAATATTTGGATAATAATAGTCTCTATTTTCAAATAAAGGAAGGGTGTTTCTCATTACTCCTCGTCTAATGCCAAATCGTCCATACGGCTGTCTTATTGGAAGTATACCTCTCCTATTTAATCTGCCATATCGTCTCCTGCCCATTCGTCCTCTTCTATTGAATGTTCTTCGATTGCTGTTTTCAATCTCACGCAGTATGTAGGCTCTTACTTGACTATTTAAATGCCGATTTCTTCCTACAAAGACGGGGAAATGATGGGTAGCCCAAGTTTTAGCAAACCTGGTTGGTCTGTAGCCTCTTGTAGCTCTGTATATTAGGTTTAATTCAGCTAGTTCTCTATCTGTTAGTTTCAGCTTATCACCAGCATATTTTGACTGTTTGTATTTAGGTCTGTAAGTTGAATAACCTGAATACTTTCTTTGATTTCTATAGATTTTACGGTCATCAGAATATTTGGAATATCCCTTGTACTGTTTTGGTTTATAATAATCTCTTTCATCTGAATATTCTGAAGAGTCTGTTTTCATTTCTTGAATGCCGTAATTTTTCTTTTCTATTTCGATTATTGCATTTAGCAGGTCTTGGTCATCGTTAATTGGTTGATCGAGGTTTAAGTTACCAAAATTATGGTCATCTAAAAACTCCCAGTTTTCATAGGTCTCTCGTGGTGGTTCGGGTTCAGGTTCTTTGCCAAATATTTTTTGGTCCTTGGGCTTAGCGGGGATGTATAATTTTTCCACTCTAGGGTTGTTTAGTGGAAGATCATTATTTATGACCGGGGGCTGACGTTGTGGATTGATTTGCTGTGGTAGTTCTTTACTTTCACTACTCTCCTCGGATGACTTGTTTTCGCTGCTATTCGAGTCTTCGCTACTTTCCTCGGATGACTTGCTTTTGCTGTTTTCGTTGCTTTTCGAGTCTTCGCTACTTTCCTTGGATGACTTGCTTTCGCTGTTTTCGTTGCTATTCGAGTCTTCGCTACTTTCCTTGGATGACTTGTTTCCTTGTTCGCTGTTTTCATTGCTATTCGAGTCTTCGCTGCTTTCACTACTTTTGGAATCTTGTTCATAACTGTTTGATTTACTTCCACTTGATCCACTGTCTTTACTTGAATCATGTTCACTGCTTCTTGAATTGCTTTTACTGTAACTTTTATCAGCACTACCAGAGTTTTCACCACTGGAGTCCTGTTTACTGCTCTTCGAATCGCTGTCACTTGATCCACTATTGGATTCACCAGACTTTTCATCACTGGATCCTTGTTCACTAGAGCTGCTCTTCGATTTACTTTTTCTGGAGTTTTCGAAAGAACCGTCCGATTTTTTGCCAGAATTTTCTTCACGAGAATTTTCTTCATTGCTTGCCGAATTGCTATAACTAGATGCACTTTCGGCGTTACCAGAGTTTCTGCCTTTAGATGCGTCTTTGGATTCGCCTCTGATTTGATCTCTACCTCCCATGATATGCTGTTCGTTTGAATCGTCATATTCATAGCTTTGTGAATCTCTATTTTGAAAAATATGTATTTCATTTCCATTTCCAATGATTTTACTCTCCGTTTCCTCATCACTGTCTTCTTTCTGCATTTGTCTATCGTCGTTCAATCTTAGGAAATTGACGTCTGGATTCTTATTGTCACGTATTATCGCTGCAATCAAGTTCGGTGTATGTCTATCTCTTTCTGATATTCGAAATACATTTCTTATACCAGGCAGAGATTCACCCTCTTCTTTGCTATCCTGTTCATGTTTGTGATTAGAAATAATGTTTTCTCTTAAATCGTCGTTTTCATCAGATTGAAAATCTCCACTCTGAAAACGCCGTATGTCGTTCTGTAGGAACTTAACGATCTCATTACGTGTGTCTTCATTACTGTCTTCTGTCTGCAATTTTCTATTGTCATTAATTCCTATGATGGCTGGCCTCTTGCCATCATTTGGTGTATTTCTTAGTGAAACATCTCTTGCAGGACTACTACGCTGGAATGCATTATCTTCTTTGCTCTCCTGGTCATGTTCATTAAAATTTTCAAAGTTGTCTTGAAGACGATTCAAAAAAGAATTCTCGTCATTGAAGGCTTCAAAAAGATCATTTTCGTCCTGGATGGAAGGTATACGTTCATTTCCAACCTGTGCGAAGCCTTCAGCAAAGTTCAGAAACTTTTCAAGAGTCTTGATTTCCTGTTCCGGGTCAGTGATAGCTTTGAAATTTCTAATTGTATTTACATTTGGAGTTCTCTCCACGGAGCTTGCAATGACAGTATTTGGAAATATCTGTTGTCTTTGCTGCCATGTATTAGAGGTCTGGATTTGTCGATTGGGTCTTCTTTGTTGAACAACTCTGCTTTGCTGAATAGGTTCTCTTTGTTGAATACCAAACAAACTGTCGCCCGCAAAGAGTGTTTCACTAGGAAATGAATTCAATTGTCGCTCAAGAATGCGTATGTCATTTCTAGTATTATCGGTGTCTTGATCTTCATCGTCATCATCATCATCATCATCATCATCCTCGTTTTCATTTTGGTCTATTCTCTCCCGCTGAACTTCTTCATCAAACTCAAATAAGAGTGGTTGATTCGGAGATGCCACTCTGGAATCCGCTCTACGGTGTTTTCCTTTTATATCCTTGTTCATCACGTGACTCGATTGATGAATTGGAGTTTCATTTGTCTTCATGTCTGACAATATAGAAGTTTGAGACTGAGTTGAATTTTCGGCGTTATCTGTGTTTAATACAACAACAGTATAACCTGCCGTTGTCCCATTGTTATCCTGTTTTGCTTCCCTTGTCTTACTTTTTACTATGTTTTTCAAAGCGGCGGATTTTGCAGCTGATAATGTATGGTCTGGGTCTTTTAGTTTCAAGAAAAGATTTATAAAAGATTTGGTGAAGTTTTTCTTCTTTTCCATTGGTAGCCTTTCTGTAAGTTTGTTTATGACACCAATGGTATGCCTCAGTTTCTGGTCCAGAGGTATCTTCACTTCATCCTTTTCTTCTAAGGTAGAAAGATGAGATTCCCTAGGCGTTTCGGTGTTCCCGGTGTTTTCTATTAGTGTACTGTTGTTTGTTGAAAGAGCCTTGGTAAGAGGTGTCTCTCCTATGTGTCTAGGGACAGCGTTGACGGCGGTGAGTGCTGTCGCAAAAACCACAAAGGCAAACATCATCTGTTAAATTATAGGAAAAAATATAAAGTGAGAGGATCGTTGAATTTTTTTTTTCATACTTAAACGGCCATTTTTTAAAAATAAATTGATATGTCTGTGAACAATATATGTGTATGCGTTACTGCAAATCTTTCGAAAGACTTTAAACACAGCCCCAAACGCAGATCTCGTGGAGGAAAACTTTATGAAAGGAACCCTCTGATAAAATTCATAGATGAACAATTTTAATCTTTGTGAGATTGTTGCGATTTTGTGGAGATTTTAGAGAAATTTTTGTCATAATTAAGATAAATTTATTTTTTCACTTTATTTGTCACACAATAGGCATTTTGCTCACCTTGTTTGCCCATCTTCTTTGATAATCTCTATGTTTTCTTACACAATTTTACTTCAATAGGGAAATCTCTAAAACTGTTCCCCATACTTTATACTAAATTGTTTGAATTCATTCAAATTTGTCTTCTGTTGCAAAAATTCCATCCTTATGGAATAAGTCCATTTTTGTTAGCAAAGGGTCGTTTTCCGTAAACGAAAGAATGAGGCTAATTTGCTAACCCTTCGTAGGGTGCTTTTGAAAGCATCAATTGTTACTGAGGGTCACATTTCTATTTTAAGCACCATAAACCAACAGACGGTTCAAATACTGGGTAAAATACTTCTTGTAAATATTGTTTTTCTTTTGATTATTAATTTTTTTTTATTTTAGCAATTTTTTACATCCAAAAAGACAAAAAAAGATTAAAATTATGAAATGAGAAACAAATTAGAATACAAAGTATATCATTGTTGGAATTGACAAATTCAAGGCGAAGGTGAGGAAAGTCAGGAGAAAAACCCTTGGAATATTGCTTCTTTAAAATTCTTTGTTAATGATAGTGTAAGATACTTACACTTTTTATAATTATACAGCTACATAATCAATTCTGGAAATCCTTAAGGTCTAACCTTTGTTATCACTTCGTCTTATTTTTAAAGATTTTAAAAGATCCAATAAATTACAATCCAATATGGTATTTTGTTTTATTTACTAGATTTACTTTGATCTCATCGGGAGAAAATCTAAGTAATACAATTCTGTTTGTATACTTTGTCTATATGTGTATTTTCAATGACCAATTGAATACATGAGAAATCTATATCTGTGTACCTTTATTTTCTGTTTTAATCCGAAGACTTAAATTTGTTCAATATATTCTTTCTAGACAGCTTGTTAAACAATGAGTTATTTCAATTTATTCAAATTAATGGGCGTTTATTCTTCTAAATTTTAATCGAACACAAATCTTCATCTGAGAATGGAATCTATATCTGCTCTAAAACATGACTTAAAAGGAATGTGTATATTTTTGTTTATAGGCAGTGCATAATTTGCGGTGTTGCGGAAACGTCAATTTTTATCTCTTGCTAATTAAGGTAAATGATGATTTTTAATCAATAAATCAGTTTAATTGTTTAAACAGTAATGAGACAATGATGAATGTGATCTTCTCTTAGTTTTTATGAGTGATGGTTACGTCTTAAGTAATATAAACAGTGATACATGATGTACGATTCCATTTCTGATTTCTCTTACGATTGTAGATAAATCTTAGCATGTGTTTTTAAATTTATTCCCTTCACGATTGTTATTTATGACAATGGATGAGGATGATTTTCACTTTTCTTTGATATGGTAAAAATCAGATGACAAAATTGTTAAATATAACGGCTTCTCGTTTGAAACAACTTAGGAGGCCTGCTTTTTTCTGTCTTTGATCTTTGGATTTGTCGATGCTCTAATATTTTGAACTTCCAGAGAGGAAATATAAACTAGATATCGTTTAAACTAAGTATGGTCCGTAAATATAAGGATAACATATTTTCATTTCATTTGCTTGTGTTACTTTAAGAACAGAAATTAAGACAAATTTCACACAGCATATAAATACAACCGTGAAATATTTTATAAAACATTTTATGGTTTTACAAAGATAGTGAATATAACAAGTTTTTACATCTCGTTTATTTTGTTCTATTTGAACAGAATGTATTTAGGTGAAATCATAATCCAACTTGTCCATTCTATCGATTATTCACGCATGCCTCAATGATTTTACCTGACATGGATTTAAGAAGCCCTGAATCCGAGACATAAAAAAGTATAAACATACAAAACTAAGTAAAAATCAAATGGAACCACTTCTCAAACAATATTTTCTCAGGGTTAGAAGGTTACAAGAGGGGTCCAGAGTTTATTAAAGGACTGCTTGGGGATGAATTAAAATTCTTTCTATAATATATTTTTATTCTTCAAAACTTCTCTGTATTGAGTATCAAATTGAGTCTTCAAACTTGTTCATCTTATTCGCCTCTCCCTGGCCATAAAGGGGCCAAATAGTGATTTTAAAAAATCATTATCTCATAGATTTCCCCCTAGAACTGCAAGACTTAATTCGTATAAGAAGAAGTCTGTGAGCGAATGCTTACTAGTAATACCCAATTCTGATGTGAATATACACTCTGATGTTGACATCGGATTCGAACAAAAATGAACCCCACCATTTGGCATGCCTAAACAAGGATTGTGCTAAAATTTCAAGCATCTGCGCTGAGCGGTTGCTGAGAAAACTGGGAAATTTGGTAAGGACAGATGCACGGATAAACAGGACGTCGACATCAGATTCGAACAAAAATGAATCCCACCAAAAAGCATTCCTAAACAAAGAGTGTGCTAAAATTTCAATCAACTGTGATGAGTAGTTGCTGAGAAAACTGCGACGAAATCTTGTTACGGACAGACGAACGGATAAAAAGGAAGTTGACATCTGATTTGAACAAAAATGAATCCCATCATATGACATGCCTAAACAAAGAGTGTGCTAAAATTTCAAGCATCTGCGATGAGTAGTTGCTGAGAAACCTGGGACAAAAATTTGGTACGGACAGACGCACGGATAAAGAGGAAGTTGACACAGGATTTGAACAAATATGAATCCCACCATATGGCATGCCTAAACAAAGAGTGTGCTAAAATTTCAATTCATCTGTGATGAGTAGTTGCTGAGAAAACTGCGACGAAAATTTGTTACAGACAGCTACACGGACACACAGACAGACAGCTAGACATACACACACACAAGGGCAAAACAGTATACATGTACCCCCCTCTTCTTCGCAACGGGGGTATAAATGTTAAGATTTTGTCAAATCATTACCTTTATCTTAATGTGGGTGAACATGAGAGATGTTACTTTTAGATTTATTGATCGATATCAACGATTTAAGGACATACGCAACGTAGTTTGAACTTTATTGTCTTTTTCCCTGGAGTTGAAGAGTTCCAATACTTAAAGGAACTGTGTGCTACATTTTAATGTCTATATATGCTGTTGTACACTTCTTCTAAAACACGTTTAGATAAACAAAACATCTAGAATATATGCTTAGTAATTTTTGAATATTTTTCTTTGAAGTATACGATAATTTTCATCAATTGATATCTTTTCAAAAGGTAATGCATGCTGATTTTTTGTCTATGAACATCTGATGGCACTATAATCTTAGATTAAGAATATCTTGAAAAATTATCAGTAGGTAAGGTACGTTGCGTATGTCCTTAAATGTATCATTTACAAATGTTAACCCGACTTAGTAAAAAAGCTCGATCAACGTTGAAATTACACAGATACACAGTGAACAATCAACGGAAGATAGAAAATTTTGTTAAAACAAGATCGTATGGTTGTATTTTCAAAAGCAGACATTTTTTCATATTGAAAAGATATAGTCCTGTAAACGTCATGTTTTACAACTTGAAGGATTCACTAGTGTTAATCATTCCGTTTTCGAGTTTTCGTTACAATGGTGGACTGCTAATGGTGTCAATTCACTTCAATTCGAACTGGAATAGGTGTTATTTACTCATCCTATTTTATTTTACTCAAGTTAAACAAATATATATATATTGAATGTTCAAATATTCTAAGCCACAGGTATAGAATAAAATTCGAATCGAAACGTTACATCCAACCTTATGTTTTATAAAACAAAAAAAATGCCAATTAATAGTAAAGACCAGGTAGAACCACAGGAAGCAATTGGGGGGGGGGGGGGGCAAGCACACACCAAAAAATAAAAACATCAAAACGTATTATTAAGGAGGCACAGTAATAAAGCATCTGTGTATTCTATGTTTCCTATATTATAATATATAATGGCAAAATTATTTGAAAAGGGGGGGGGGGTTTCCTGCAGGCCTGCTTTAGACAAGAAGCAAAGCATGAGTGCAGTTCATTTCATTTATACTCTTAACCTTTGATATATGCACCATGAGGATAAATATTTGAAACAATTATATGTTCAGCTAAAAATATGGGATATATATATATATATATATATATATATATATATATATATATATATATATATATATATATATATATATATATATATATATATATATATATATATATATATATATATATTCAATAAAATTATTAATTTTGAGACATATATCAAGATAATTATAAATATATATATTACCTTCCGATTTATAATCACTGTCTTTTTCAACTTCCAACTGTATCACTAACTTCGATCTCATTATCTCGCTCGTTTTATACAACTGTATAAATAGGGCAGGTATCGGAGTCAATCACAATGGATTATAATTAATAATCAATCAACTGTATACAATCTTGAAACACGTTCTGAAATCACAATGTTACAAAACATTTTTAAACTGAAACAAATATACTTATATCTGAAAAATAAAACGTGAAGCGAGGACGTAAAGTAAGGTTTGTTAGTTTATATTTTTTAAAATGTACCTTTTTTTTGTCATTAGAAGAAGTTTAAAATTTTTCTTCAAAAAAGAAAATGTTTTGAAGTTACTCAAAAATTCTAACTAAATTTTAGGTGTGTCTTTGATTTGAAGCATATTTACAATCAAGTATTATTCATCAGTATTATATAAAAAAAGAGATGATCACCTTATAATATTGACTACTCTTTATTACTCTAAATAATGAAACATAAAAAAGCAAAGCACAATATATATATATATATATATATATATATATATATATATATATATATATATATATATATATATATATATCGAGATACCGAATTTTACCTGTATATATATAAAGTATATATATTTTAAAAAACTTAAGATCTTTAAAAATATATAGATATTCAAATTTGAAAAGAAAAAGACATTTCTTTAGAAAATAAATGTTAGTTAATTAAATTTATACGAAGTCAATTGAAGTACGTTCATTTTATTGGGAATGAATCTTTAGAAATTAAAAAAGTAGATATTTTAGCGTTGAAAACCTTTTCAAAGCTGTAACAATTAAAGCATTCATTTTCAAAGCTGTAACAATTAAAGCATTCAATGATAAATCAAATTTTTAGTATGAACACGTAAAAAAAAGTTAAATGGAAAGTATAACATTCTTTGAATATCGTGAAAAGATTTCAGCTACAGCAAAATTTTGAACTTTGAAGATTTAGCAATTTTTGCAATGATTAAACAATGGGCCATTAATGCAATTTGTGATGCACAACACGTGATGTGCATGGAATAAATCATTATGATAACCTTTACTCCTTTATAAACTTGCAAGATTAGGAGTTTGAATAATAACTTTGAATTATTAAGATACAAATGTATCATTTACAAATGTGTCTTAGAAGAGAAACTTTGAATTTCCTGCTCTGTACAATTTATATTGTCCGCTATTAAATTTGCCATCTCCTTTTTTGACAATACAAAAGTGTAAAATAATTTTAAAAATAGATAAGTCAATAATAAAAGTTAAAAGTAAATATGATTTCAAGTAATTAAGAATAATTAAATTATATAAATCAGATTTTCATATTGACAGTCGATCTAATTTTAATTGCAAACAAAAATCAAAAAATCAGACTCTTTTGTGAGTTTTGTTTGGAAATAAATTATTGACCCGTTAAAATCAATAATTGATATCAATTATTTTTCTTTTACTGAAGACGAAATTTATATTTTAAGTCCTGTTGTTAAAGTCCTTGATATTATTTTGACCGATTTTTTTTTTCATGTATTGTATGAGAGAGAGAGAGAGAGAGAGAGAGAGAGAGAGAGAGAGAGAGAGAGATATCCTGTTGTTCAAATAAACAAGACACCATTAAAGATGTTAAGATATATAATTTCTATCCTTTGATTTTGAATTAAAAAAGGATACAACCGAACAAAAATATGATTAAATTCCTTAAATGAAAGATGTGGTAGACCAAAAATAACACTAAATAATTTATAGGTGTTTTCCAAATATTTATTATGTCTGCATAATTATATGTAAAGTTAATATTCGATGCCACAGACAGAACTAAATGTCAAATAAATTTACACTTCGATTCTTTACTTTCATAAAAGAATGTAATATTCCAATATTTTGAGGGGAAAAAATCCAAAAATAGCTATGTTGCCCAAGTTTCTCTATAGACTGACGAGTAAAAATATCGCCAACTTATTTAGAAGCTGACATTTTTATTCTTAGGATCATTAAATGTTTTGTTTAATTTTGTACCAAGGTTTGTTGAAAGCTTATGTAAGCACATTGTTCCCTGTCAAAAACGAATAATATTTTAAGTTGAATTCCTTTATATTATTAGATGTTATTTATAAAGCAAGGCTCTGCTTTTGTTGTTTTATCACATACTGCACTGTTACAATTTATTTTTGTTGGAAGTATAAACAAAAATTGATTAATTTACAAAGCCGTTGTTTACGGTATTTTGGATCGATATACTGATGGAAGGAATTGAAGGAAGGAAAATGTTGACACAAAAGTCACACGGTAATAGTGCATGAAAATGTTTGACCAAATCTAACTCGTAAACAACGGAATTCTTGTCCGGTAAAAATCAGAAATGTAGGAATTTTTATTTTCGAAAAGGCCACCTTTTTTTTTTTTAATGAACTTACTATATTTCCGAGAGAAAAAAAAAATTGTCAAGCAGATTTGAATTTTTTACTTGACTTAATAGCTCAAACACTCCGGTCGCTGACTTAGTTGCACAACTCCCCGGACTAAACCCAGACATACCGTATATACTCGCCCATAAGTCGGTTTTTTTGGGGAGTTAAACTTTGGTCCAAAATTCTTTATCCGACTTATACGCGAGTTATAAAAAGATTGGTATTTTAGTTGGTCAGTCCCTCTAATTTAAGCTTAAAAAATACGACTGACTTATAGACGGACCAACTTACAGGCGAGTATATACGGTATTTCTTAGGTGGGTCCACTTAAATTACGCGTTGCCATCCCGGTGGGGTTTTTTATGTAGAGGGGGATATTTTTCCGGTATTTTTTTTTAATGATAAATACTTCAGATCCCTGTGTCTGCTTGAACATAAATCTACTAGATATATTGCTGATTTCTTGGAGGGGGGGGGGGATCCTTAATATTAGTATAAATTTTCTCTCTAATATTTTTGTTCAAATTAGACAACTTTTAAATTGATACAAATGGTTATGTAAAGTTATTTCATCTGCTCCCGACTTCTGAGTGAATATAAGATTTATTTTATTTTATTTATAATTTTTTTTTTTACATCTGACCAAAAAAAGAAAAAAAAACTCCAATTAATAAAGCTAGTTATGTTTATAAAAGGGCTATATTGACCTCAGACACAGCAATAATTGTATAATATTGATATTTTACTATATATATTACTTTATTGAATAATATTATATTAAATAATATTATATTAAATAATATTAAGTAATATTATATTAAATCATATAATATTAAATAATATTATATCATATTATATTGTATTAAATAATATTATATTATCCTTTTTATAGTATCTTTTGCCACTGGCTTCCATACCAACAAATACAAATAAGATTTAGCTAATCCCGCCCACATTGTAACGTAAGCGGTCCAATATCTCGTCCACAGGTCCAATATCTCACTCTGCGGTCAAACATCGATTTTCAATGGACCGCTCAGAAAAACATTATGAATGTTAGACTTTTTTTTAGTATAGATTTATATGATAACTAATTTTTAAAGATATAACAATATATTATATTATATTATACTATACATTTATTGACTGGGTTCGAGGGCAACATGCTTTTTGTGGGACCCAAGAACCAAACTGTTTGCCTGCGGCCGTTCGAGGGGTCGACAAAACGCATTTGCCCGAGAACACAGTCAATAAATGTTTTGTTATACCTTCTACTTTTTATTTTGACATAACATGATGTAAATTTTGTTAACCCGCACTGCGGTTTCCGTAAAGTTTTGTCAAACTCCAATGAATGCAAATAAGATACAACTGACCACGCCCACACTGTGACTGTCCAACATCTCATCAACAGGTCCAATATCTCTCTTTGCTGTCAAAAATCGATTTTTTTTATGACCGCTCATTAAAACATTGGAAATGTTAGACTTTATTTAGTACAGAATTATATAGGAAACAATTTTTAAAGGTATTATATTATATTATATTATATTATATTATATTATATTATATTATATTATATTATATTATATTATATTATATTATATTATATCCCATGTTTACCCCTTTATCCCGTGGATATGACTCATTGGATAATTTTTTCATATCCCACAGTTAAGTGCAGTTTTGACGTCACAATGGTTTTTGCGTTAAAGTGATGAAGTAAAATAAAGTGGAGTCCTGAACAGTGTAAAACATTGGTTGTGAAGTATTAAACATAGGATAAAAAGAATCTCCCATGATTTGTAGTTGGATATGACTTTTATCCAACTCGTTGTGTGTTTTTATCCCCTCGCCAAGGCTCGGGGATAAAAAACACACAACTCGTTGGATAAAAATCATATCCAACTACAAATCATGGGAGATCCTATATATATTATATTATATTATATTATATTATATTATATTATATTATATTATATTATATTATATTATATTATATTATATTACATAATATTACATTATATTATATTATATTATAACAGAATGCAGATCAATAGAATTGTATTATACCAGAATGTATCTGTAGCAACCGCATGATTGTTTATTATACATTATCACATTTGTCCGTAACTCTCATTTATATATTTGAGAATTATATTTTCTACCTACTACGCCCTTACAGTGGCACGATTAGATTAAATATAGTTGTTTTGTTCTCAGACAATTCCTACATCGCCTACTTCTCCGGAAATTCGCGGTCTGCCGAACTTCTAAGAAAAAAAAAGGTGACAGAAATCTATGATGTCGCTATATATGCTTTCTTCCGCGTCTTCTGTTAAACCAATCAAGTGTTCCCTTCCTGATATTACCTAGAAATAACACCAAAAGGGATTACATTTATAGCAAGCGTAACAAAACTTTTACTGAAGCTGACATATAGAAGATTCTAGATATATCAGTTGAGTTGTAAAGTATCAATTTAATTGACAAAGTTCTTTTTCCATTCTTTTGGCGGTTTTTGTGGTAATAAAATTAGATTAATGATTTCCACGAAATGTATAAATTATTTTATTTTTTAATTTGTAAATGTATAAATAAAAATAATGAATACGTACATATAATTATTTTCTCATAAACGAACATGGTGTAAATATCTGAGCGTGGTCAAATTTAACTTAGTCGTCATAAAACATTAATTATAGTATATCCTCAATAGAATTTTATTTATTTATTCAAATGATTTATTTATCTTAATTTTAACACCTTTAATGAAATTATTTGTCTTTACCTTACTCTGAAAAAATCACATTTCTTTCTTTAAAAGTTGTAGTAATGAATGTCAATATTTAATTGTGGGACAGTAAAAATAGAAATTTCAACAGACATCTATTCATTGTATTATATATTATTCTTTATAATTGCGATACTTGTAGAGAACAGTAATAAAAATAGATAAAGATTAATGCTAAAAATATACAGTAAAAAGAACTGAAAAGGAAAACGATATATATGTAGATGATCCGATTGTATTTAGGTAGGATTTTAAACTTTGAGACTGATTAAAGGTTTTTAAACTCCATGATCAAAGAAATCAATCAAAACATACTAATACACACAAACACGCACAAATAGAAAAAAAGAGATTTGACAACGAATAAAAATTATTAAATAAATGAAGAAAGAAAACTACATGTGACACGAAAAACGAATAACACATCCTAATTGTTTGCAATAAAAATGGTAAAGAGGCGTAAAGAAATTTATTAGTCCTTATTCAACTATTTTACTGTGATATCATACATAATCCTATTCACCTAGATCTGTGAATAAAATATTGTTTCAATAAAATTACTTTGTCAAAAATTGCAAATAATAGAGCAAAGGGTGAAATAAGTGAACGTTTAATGATCGTGACTAAACTCTTCTGACTCAGCTGCAGAACAGATTATGCATTAGTGAAATGTTTGTTATTTGTATTTTTGTCCCCAAATCCCACCCTCTTTAACAGTCCAATAAAATTTGGTACTAGTACTACATCAAAATTCATAATTATGTAAAAGCTGTATATTTCAATGAGCAAAATTTCAGAACCGCCTTTCCCTTCCTAAGAACAAACGTGAAAAATTAAATTATAAAGAGGAAAAGAATATTACACTAGGGAAAACATGACCTAAACTTGTATTTAATTGAAAAATCTGATTTAATATTTTGAAGTTCAGGAAACTAATTTAATTTTGATCAATTCCTCACTACTGTGAAGTCTCGGCTTGGCCTCATCGGCATGTTGGTGGGCATAGTGTCCTTTACAATTTTTTTTATATTTCTAATGCAAAATTTGTACATGACAATTAATTGTCATGTACAAATTTTGCGTAAGAAATATCATCATTTCTGTAAAGGACAGTAGATCAGAACATGCAAAATCGCACAAACCACTTTGCAACAACGTAAAACTCCATGTTGAATGTGTTGTATATGACGTCCTTAGACCACAGAACGTTGATCTGATACCTTGACCAGCTGTATCCTCTGACATCCATTGAACATGTTTGGGACGAATTAAATGGAGGGTATTCAATCCTATCACCCACTAACATTGGCTGAACTGTATCAGGAATTGGTCCAGATTTTTGAAAAAATTCATCACATTAAATGTCAATCATTCAACGATGCTAATGACGGTCACACATTATGCTCTACATAAAGGCCATAACTAAAAACACCTTAGTAAAAATCATCTCCTATCTTCAACTTTGCTCTCTCCTTTTTGGGTTTGAACATATATATTGTATTATGTATTCAAAAAGACTGGATACAAGTTCTTTCAAATTAAATCCTTCTTTGTAATACGTACAGTAATAACTTAAAGTGATTGTCAAACAAATAAATTGAAATTTAATTATAATTTAAAAAATCTTGATAGTAATAAATACAGTTGTAGGCCGCTTATTTAAAATTTAGAAAGTATGTCAATTCACACAAATGAATAACTCTCCAATTATTAGAGAAATAGGTAAGGAAAATGATATTAAAATTGTACAAAATGGATGTATCAACAACAACAACAACAACAAAAAAAAAAAAAAAAAAAAAAAAAAAAAAGAAAAAGAAAAAGAAAAAAAAAGAAAGAAAACAGCGGTATATGGTTGAATTATCAGAGGAATAATTAAAGAATAAATACAAAAGTGACTCAGAAGAACATAAATACGAAGGAAAAATGACGCTTGGTACAAACACTTAATAGAATATACAAGTACATACTCATGGAGGAAGGGTATCAAATAAATGCTAAAGGAAAACTGACTTTATAAACCTCTTCGCAGCTACAACATATATCAGAATTAAAGCTACGAAGGTTAATGAACGTCTTTTGGTGAAAACAGTGATGTCTAGTATTTAACCCCCTTGTTCTACGTCACTGGTGAAAATTGGCATACACGTTTACCAAACACTAGGAATAACTAAAAGAAATATTTCAGAAATATTTCATTTTTTCTTTTCAATGGTTGTTTTTTATTTGTGCAGAATTTATGTACATGTATATGTATAAAAACTATCTGGTTTATTCCTTCTTTTTTATGTCTTTCTCCTATCAATCATGCAACTCTTTCTCTCTTGTGTGTATGTATATTGTATTACATATATATGACTATATATAAATGTTAATTTACAATGTACTTTCTTTTTGCCCCATGAGGGCCCATAATCGGTAAATAATCGGTAATCGGTTGCTAGGGTCACCCCACACAGTCACGAAATCAGATAATGAAAACAGTAACTAAATTATGTGTATAATTCTTTGTCTTTATTTTGACTTTACTTATGCAAGTTTGAAAAAATTTAGACCAGAAATACGGAAATCATAAATCAATTTCACCATGGTATAGAAATCGATCTGATAATGATGGCAAAAAATGAGTGGAACAGCGAGCTTACCTAAATTATGTGTAGCACAGAGAACTCCTGTCCAGATTAAACGGCCTGCTAAAACAATGAGAAAAATGCTTGGGGGTTTGTTTTTCCTTCGGTGTGATTTTTCCCCACAAATTATTCAAACAGAGTGAAAACAAAGGCGCCGGACGACCATCTATTAATACAAACTAAATAACGTTGACATGCTGTGCAAGTCGATACTGCATGATGGTAGTTCTTCATGTAATTTTACATTGGGAAGGGGGGGGGGGGGCACAAATTTTATTTCTTGAAGAATTGTTTAAGAAATATGGTGTTCCGTTAGGGCCACTCGCACTCTAGCCTTAAGGGCGAAGATGCGAGAGTGCAAAGGCGAGAGTGCGAGAGCAAAGAAGCGATATTAATATCGCACTTTCGCCTTCGCAACTTCGCACTTTCGCCTTCGCAACTTTGCCGTCGCATTTTACTTTTGTAGACCTCTTTATCGATTTGAGCTTATTTTAATGGGCTAAATCAGTGAATTTTTAGAATTACTTTGTGTAGGTTCATTAATTTACTGCATTCTCGCCTTTGCACTTTCGCCTTCGCCTTTTTTGGGCCAGTACTTTTTTTTTCTCTCGGACGTTATTGGCTCTCATGCGCTAGATTAGTGTGACGGCGCACTAAAATAAACCCATAACGATATAGATCTCCACAAAAGTAAAGCGCTAATGCGATATTTTAGTATCGCACCTTCGCCTTCTCATCTTTGCGCTTCGCCGTCACATCTCCGCACTTTCGTTCCTTCACCTTCGCAACTCCACACTTTCGCATCTTTGCCTTAAAGGCGGGAGTGCTAAGGTGCGAGTGGCTCCAGTGGAGCATCATAAAGAAAAGAGATTTCTAGAATGTTGTATAAGTGATTTAATACCCGATTGTTTCAACATGAGGGGAAAAATACGGCTGACGTGATGCTAAAATGACGTAGCGGTGCTACTCCAAGTCAATGGACATATGCAAGTTTATAATCTCATCAGGTCTTTTCTAGAATTTCTATTAACTAGAAATTTTGTACATTTGTTTTACTTGTTCTTGATAAAATGTTGACGAATTTTCATGAATTTATCTCTTTCCTTTATGGAGTAAAAGTAATATCCCAATAATTTCCGAACAGCCATCGTAGCAATATTAACTGCTAGTGGAAGAATTTGGTCACCAGTAATAATAATGTGTGGGTATTGCTGTAGTTTGGAAAGGTTGAAATAAATATATCTCTAAGATTTTTAAAATAAGAACATCGCAAATGGAAATGTTCAGAGGTTTCAATCTCGCCACAATTACAGTTGGAGCTATTTACAATATTTCGGGAAAATAAATGACTTCTAGGGAGTTACAGTTGGGTCGTAGTCGTGTGTGTACTATTGTTCCTTACGTTTACCGTCACGGTTATAAAAATTCAACGGAAAATTTAAAAAAACGTACATGTTATGTATACGATATTTCAAAGTCACATACTAGTACATTGTAATGATTTCATAATCTTCCAGATTACCAGATCGATACAATTTTCCGTACAATCATTAAAAAAAATGCCCTTTTTGCAATCAATGATGAAACTAGCAATTTGTCATGTAATCAATCTTCATTTTCATGTATCAATGACTGTCGTGAAACTGACAAGGCGCCAATTTTAATGCTAATAATGCTATTATAGTTTAATCTTTTGACAATGAGAATCAATGCATAATTTCAATTTGGCGACATACATTCATGTTTAATTTTAACTTCTCAGGTGAAAATATATTGTTTATTGAAATGCAAGCTTTCAACATGTCATGATGTATAGATACCTGTTTTTCCCTGGTATGTGAGGTAATAGGAGTCATTGACCTATCTAGATTGTTTTGAATATAAGCCCATGTCATAATGCAGATAGATAAATGTTCAAATACCATTATATTAAAATGCATATAATTAAAATAATATATTACATAATGAAATGTATAAAACAAAGAGATTTTTGTTACAGTGAAATCTTGTCTCGTTATAAAGAGATGTTTTTGTCACAAATCTTTTCTAGTTATTACGAATCATTTTCTTGTTACAATGACATCTTTTATAGTTATAGAGAGATCTTTTTGTTACAAGTGACACCCTTCAGACCAATAGATGAAACTTTCTGAACTACAAAGCTGCATGTTGTATAAAACCTCCAGTTGAACTTGGGTACATGTATCTCGAAAATCGATATCTCATCTACCAAGGGTATGTCGAAACGAATCCAACCAAGAATTTTAACCTCTATTTCTCGAACTCTCAGACATCTTGTAATATAGTTCTATATAGTGAAGTTTGGGTTTGGTTGTATTTTGAAATAAAGTTTTAATAAATTCATTTTACACTTTGTAAATATTTTTACTTCAGTTTTTAAATTATATATATATATATATATATATATATATATATATATATATATATATATATATATATATATATATATATATATATATATATATATATATATATATATATATATAAAATACTTATAATGATAATAATAAATAAATACTGTAAAATCACTTATTTTCGCTGGGCCAAATTTTCGAGGATTGAGCAAAAAGAAATTTGTATGTGCGGATTTGATTTCGTTGTTGGAGAGGTTTGAGCAGTTATAAATATGAAATTTGACATTTCGTAGTGGACATAAATTCGTGGGTCTTTTCGTACGGGAAAACTGGGTAGAAAACTGAAGAGAGGAAGGCCCAAAGTCACTTGGCGACGGACAGTGGAAGCTGAACTTAAAGAACAAAAGAGAAGCTGGGGCACACTCCAAAAGCTAGCCAGTGATAGACAAGGATGGAGAACCCTCGTTACTGCCCTATACACCAAAGCCTCACGGGCAGTAAGTAAATGTCTTAGAGAACTTCAAGTATAGCATACTTACGTATGAATTTTCAATTCCTTAGCTATGTATGTTTTATTTTTTAATCACATTTTACTCAAATATACCAGTATCAATATAATTTACTGAAATTTAGTTACAGAAAGGTTGTATTTATAAAAAAAAAAAAAAAAAAAACTCACGTTTGCAATAGATGGATCGGTAATTTTAAAAAAATGCTTTTTCTAAAGTGCAATGTCTGATTTTACAATCTTCTTACAGGGGGTTGATAGGCCATATTTCAAGCTATGTGGGCAAAGATTGTGCGGTTGAATTTCTTTCAAAATACATATTAAGAGAGATTTTGTATCCTAGAACAAAACAAAGTTTCAAAACAAATTGAATTTGAGGAAAAATTTGGCCTATCATTTATTTTTGTTAAAAGTGACATATAGGTCCGATGGGCCGGGTGTTTGAATATTTTTAGAATTGTATTAAATGTTTCTCATTGTACTGTATAACACATGTCACTATAATAAATGACTTACTTACTTACTTACTTACTTACTTATTGTGTACTACCTTAATAAAGAAATTGGGCACTTTTTCTTTTTTTTAAATTCCGAATAACGTTCTACAATATAAAGACTTAACATTGATGATTCATCTTACCTCCGTTCTCTTGTATAAAATTTTGCTTTAACGCTAATGATTTTCCAAAGGGTATATAATTAATAATTGAAATGTTTGTTTCAATATAGCTCGCTGAGCAAAATTTGACAAAAATGGCCTTTAACTTGACATTTTTTTTAAAAATTTATCCCAATTGGAGTTATCTTTCTTATCTGAGTACCAATGAACCTTAAATCTCTTTTTCTTGAGAACCAGCCAGAACGTTGAATCTGTGCCCTTTTAAAATACATGTATGTCATTTTTGTGTAAAATATCCACTTTTTTTGTTATCTTTCCTCCCCAATCTAATTATATCTTTAAATATCAATCTTTCGAATATACCTATTAAGAGAATTTCTTTAAAAAAAATTATTATGTTATATAAAGTGATGGATCATAGTGAATCAATCTTTCTCTTTTTACAAGTATTTTGACAAGTTTCAATAATTTTAGCGAATTTCACGATAAAATGATTTACATGTATTTATGTTTTAAAAAATTACGTGATTATTACAGATATGCTCCAAGGCCAGATTTTTTTTTTTTACACAAAATGAATTACCTAAAAAGAATTATATTTTCGCAGAAAAAGAATAATTCGTGTTCACCGTTACCAATTTTAGACTTTGCAACGTCAGTACTATCTGGTCACACAATAATATTTCTTCGTTAAACCTGCAGAAAATTCGTATCGTTAGGTTGCCAGAGTCGATCGAATGTGATACATGTACGAGGGCTGTTCGGAAATTATTGAGACATTTACTCTTACTCCATAAAAGATACATTCATGAAAATTCGTCAACATTTAATCAAGAACAAATAAAACAAATGTGCAAGATTACTAATTAATAAGTTAATTAGATAAGTGACTGTGAAATAATAAACTTGCATATGTGTATTGACCTGGAGCAGTATCGCTACGTCATTTTAACGTCACGCTAGATTTTTTTTCATGCTAAAATGATCGGGAAGCGTCTGTGTCTCTGTCATCAAATGTAACATTTTAGAAATCAAAGACACCCCCCCCCACCTTCAATAACTTTCTAGATAGTTTAGTCATTGGTCAATGTTATTGTGCAAATAGTTTGTTCGCAAATGAACAGGAGGAAATTAATTTTAATGGCTTTGAAAATTTTCAGAACTTTTAAAGTATGATTTAGCATTCTTTGCACTGTAACGTCAACTCTTTTCCAGGATGTAGGGATTTAGAAATTTTGACTTTCAAATTTAGTACAGAGAAAAGTCCTTATCTACAGACAGTATAAACAAGTTGTCCATCAACATTAAAATATTTGTGAACACTGGGGCAAGGTTTTACACCCTACAACAGAGGTAAGCTGATTGTATATTGAAAGTACATTAAGGGGCACCCGTCAAGTAAGAAAAGAAAAAGAAACGGAAAGAAAAGAAAAAGAAAAGAAAACAAAGGAAAAGATACAAAAACAAAAAAAGAGGTGAAAATTAAGAAGAAAAATGCATGTATATTATTTTGTTAGTATTGAATTCATAATAATCTCAAAAAATATTGAAAAAGATTGTAGTTAGATATCCAGGAAGAAAGATGTTTAAATGTGTACTATATTTTCAATGTTAAACCCACTCAGTGCTTCTCTGTTGCCAGATACCTAGACCAAAAGTCATGGATTTCACAATTTTGGTTGTAGGCTAATTGCTCATCATACCCATGCAAATAGTTTGACAGCTTTTTTTCCAAGAGGAAAGAAAAGTTTTTCAAATATGTGTGTGTGTTGGGGGGGGGGGGGGGCTTTCTATTACTTATTGGTATTTTCAAATCCTGGAATTTATCAGTGCTCGACCTTACAGCAACAAAAAGTGGGGGCTAAACCAGCATCTAAATGAAAATTTACTATAACAAAAGACTATACTCAGAAAAAAAAATTATACGGGCCTGTATCTATATTTACCTGTATTGCACAGGGACTTGAGACGATCTTAGAAAAATCGGGTATATAGTATTATACTATATACCCGATTTTGCTAAGATTGTCTCAAGTCCCTATGCTTTATTGTAGATTTTTCGAAATTATTTGGGTGCATTTATTTCTATGATTACTTCGAAGCGAGGATTATTTTACATAAATAGATAGTGTTGAATAGTTTAGAATAAACTTCCCCTCCTCTGGCTTTCGAACCTCGGAGGGAATGTTTTCTATAAACCATGATTCAAAGCTTTCTGGTTATTTATCTGTGACTAATTTTCGGAATAGGGGCGTCGAAATTTTTGAACATCTTCCGAAATAGTTCACGTTGTTCAAGTTCCAATTTCACTTCATTTGCTTTCTGAAAATCCTCAATGGAAATGGAAAATTATTATCTCCTTGGATTTTCCAGCTAAGACAAAATAGAAAATTCAGTCAGAGAAAGTAGCTGCATTATATTATAGTACCTTTTAAGATCCACGTATTTTTTTCCGTTTAAACACGATAGAGTTTAATTTATGGATAGACGAAATAAATTTTAATTACCACGATTTGTATTAGATTAGATATTCCCTATTATGCTATAACCAAAGATTTTGGGGTTAAATAGATATACATTATTCTCTTTTTCTTGAACTTCGTCTTGATAGGAAATTTGATTTTTATTCCATATGAATAACTATAGGACAAGCAAACAATCAGCAGGCATCAAGATATATACGCCAACCAAAAAATTATAGATAACATAGCCTTTATGATGTCTAAATTTCAATGGAATAAGAAGAATTATCCATCAAACGCACTTAATCAACAAAGACTGGGTGTTAATATATATACATTTAGGCCTATATATTTTTGCATTGCATTACATTGCAGTTTTAAATGCAGATGAAGACACATCAATTATCGATTTGAATTAATTGTTTAATGGATAGTGGGCATTATTGTCTTTGGTAACAATTTTCCATACAATAGGTTGTATAAGAAAACAATTGATCAATCTACATTGTGTACTTTTTCCATACAATTGATTGTATAAGAAAACAATTGATCATAAATCTACATTGTGCTGGAATATCAAATGTCCGTATTTGAAAATGTCACGAAATTTGTAAAATGGATATTTCTTTTAAAAAAGTAAAACAAGGTAACAACATTTTTGGGATCGTTCTTTCTTTTTTTTAATCTAGAATTTTATTGTTGTGTTTTCACTTTAAAGCCTCCTTTAAGTTGTTCAAAAAAATTCAAAACATAAAAGTTCATTTAAGCACCGAAGACTGACGATTTTTATTATAATCTATACACAATACGTAAACAATAAATTTAAACATTAAATAAATACTCGATGTATATTATTTAAATGTAGTCTATTGTATATTTACATTCATTGTTCTCTGTATTATAATGATGGTGATGATGGATTGTATTACTTGACCTATATGGGTGTATTATGCAATAAAGGTTATAGATAATTAATAGGTATGTTTTATACTTTGTATTCCTAATGTACCATCATGTATGGACTTTAAACATATTTTATTTCAAATAATTCAATAAGGATGTACACGAACTCCTCACCCTCAAGACAAAAACAATAAATAATAATACTTGTACGTGATAATAAACGTGCTAATAATAAAACAATAAAGATTCACAATCAAGTATTATTCATAAGTATTTAAAAAAAGATGATGACCTCCTCATTGTATACTAATTATTTACATACTGTTCCAGCTTTAATATAGCAAATAAGTAAGTAAGTAATTTATCTATTTAAAGTGACATAAATTATTTTGTTTACAAACTGTATTAAAAAAAGTCAATCAACACCCAGCCCATCGGGCCTATATGCCACTTTAAACACAAAATTGAAATACAATATATAAAGAAAATAAAGAGCCCATCGTTAAGAGATAAACAAAAAAAATATCATAGAAAATATACATAATGTTGAAATATAGTCATTTTGTAAGTACCTGTATGCTAAGATTGGTAGAGTCTGTTATAAAAATTATTGGTAGATATATATGACACTGAGATACATTTTATAAATAACATTCTAATTTTTTGAAAATAACTGTCTCCGCATAAACGAAAAATACAAATACTTTGCAACCTGTCGAGGATAATTTGAAATAGATATACATAGTACGTCCATATCTGACCATGCTTGCAACATAAATATTGTTTTAAAAAACTATACGTTTAACAGAGTATTTAATATTACAGTGTACTTAGTTTAGTCTCTTATTAGATTTAATAAATTCGTGTACATAAGAAAATATTTTACAGTTTGTTTGATAGGAATATTGACATTTTCCACTTAACATAGTGTCGAGTTCAAAAACAAAATCAATATCATTTTTTTTTACCAGTAGACTTCTTTCAACAGTATATGATGGACATTTAATAAGTTAATGTTCAGTATCCTCAGTATAAAATCCACATTTAAACATAATTGAACATCTGATAAAAAATGATTTTTTAAATGTGCATTGAGATTGCTAGCATTGTTTCGCAACTGACAATGTAAGGTAACCAAAGTTAAAGTACCTACATGGTTTATTAGTTGCTCCCCAACTTTTAAGCTTTGCTTTAAAGATAGATAACGATGGAAAGTTTTTGACAGTTCCAAAGTTTTATAGTTGAGGGAATAAAACTATTATAGTAAGACATTATTTTACAAACTGGTACATGGATACACAATTTATTATATCCAGACCATAGGTTGTATGCATATTGGACTGGAAAAAAGGGTTGAATCAATTCATACAAATAATCAGGTGCAGGACCATTAATTATTTTATACATCAATTGAAGTTTGTGCTTTTCTCTTCTAAGATATAATGACTCCCATCCAAATTCACCATACAAACAAGCTCTGGAAGAATTAACTCTAAACCCAGTAATAATTCTGGCAGCTTCCATCTGAACTTTTTCAAGCAATTCTGCATTATTATGGGTACAATTATCCCACACAATGTCTCATATTCTAAAATGGGTCTTATGAAAGCAAAACAATTTTTTTAAATTTATTTCCATCTTTGCTATGTTTCAATATCCTAAGTATATTCAATCTTTTACGTGCCTTTTCATATATATTTTGATATATGACTATTCCAAGAACCATCTGCCTGAAATTGTATTTGTAAATGAAAATGAATCTATGATTGTTTTATATAATCACATCCATATTCAAACTGAATGCAATGATAACTTGTGTGTTTTCATCTAAAATCAACATTAACAGTTTGTTTTTCACTATTAAAATCTACAGCCCAAGCTTTGGACAAATTTCTTATTTTTTCAAGATCTTGAATAAGGGATATTGTTGGATTAGTAATATCCTTTTCTATAATAGCAAACAAAGAAGTATCATCAGCAAACAATCGAATATCACTTGATATATCTTTATCATGTAAAGCTGCATCATATAATAATGCTGCATCATTTGATATTGATCTGTAATTATTAGGTTGTTGGGGTCAGCCTTTATTGTTAAAAATAGGTGTAATATGTGCTTGTTTCCATATGTATGGAAGAAATTTATTTGTGAGTGATAGGTAAACTAATCTACATCTGGCTTATATATAAAATAACGTGCTTCCTGTAATATTCCGAGAGAAATCCCATCTGGTCCACATGGTTTAGAGGGATCAAGTATGCTTAACTGATCAAGAACATCTTGATCACTTATTTCAAATGTATGGACTGAACTTGAACATGACAGTTTAGTTACTACACAAAATTTGAATACACCTACTTAACTAAAGAAAGAGGGCGTACAAGACAAGGACAATCCCCTGCTCTGAGACAATATATTTCTCAATTTTCAAAGTTCACGAAAAAGTTATATTTCTCTAAAATAATGTTTTCTTTAATGTCATCTTCAACACATTTGATTCAATTATTTTATTAATTTGTTTTTAAAGTTAACAGTAAAGCATATTTAGTTGAAAATGGGTTTATTAGAGCCATAAAAATGATTTTTGAATATGAATGGGTCAAGTCTCTATTCTTCAATAACGTTTAAATGACGGAAAAGTAAATATAAAACAAATTTCATGTTTCCAAAAAATGGAGTCTGAACCCATTCTACATGAAATTCGAACATTTCTATATATATATATATATATATATATATATATATATATATATATATATATATATATATATATATATATATATATATATATATATATATATATATATATATATATACGATTCAACGGACTCGTTTTTTAAATCACACTTACACACAACAAGACAATCAGAGCTGAATTTTTAACGTATTCAGTCTGACGCCAAACCGTGAGCTTTGGAGAGAGTTCGAATCATGCGTGAAGTTTTTTTTTTTCTTCTTTTTCACATACCTTAAAAACATAAGCGAAAAATAAATTATTAGTCAATAATTTATTCAACAAAATATAGGAAACAAATGTGTAAAAGATTATATTGACACTATAATTTTTGAAAAATATACCTTTTCGTGAACTTTTAGAATTGAAAAATGTCTCCTCTCAGAGCGGGGATCGTCCTCATTCTTTGTTAAATTGAATAGAAAATAACTATTTGGATAAAATACACCATACTAATCATCCTGTAGTAAAAAGCAGAACTCATTCGTATAGAGATAAAAAAAAAAATTACAGTTATTCTTGATAAGGCGTACATGATGTTTTATCCAATGGTGAGGGCTACAAATAAATTATCCAATCTAATTACGACTTCAGTCATGACTTGTATTGCTACTTTACAGTTAGAAAATTTTCATTTTTATTTTTTTTTTAAAAGAGATATTCATAAATTTACGGGGACATTGCAAGTAGGACGACTAGGATTCTTTCACTAAAAATAATGAAATTATTTTAAAAAGAAGTAAATTTGATAAAAAATTATTTAATTTCCCCTCTGAAATACCCCCCCCCCCCCCCGAAAAGCAGAATTAAAATTTAAATGCAACTCGTTAGTTGTATGAAAATGATAATCGGTAATATTAATACGTCTTGACTCTCAAAGAGAGATAAATCCCAAAATTTTCACCGAATTCTATTAAAAAATTGGGAGTGATCTTCTCTTTGCAAACTAGTCACCCATGGATGTAGGCGAAAGCATGTCCACTTCTCTAAAGAGAATATCCCACAGTCATTCTACAAAAACATCACCAATCAAGAATTTTTTATGTCGCTTGCAAATTTACCGTTTTTTGTTTTGTGTGTACAAGAAATATAAAGAAAGGGTTAAAATACACAGGGATGAACCAGTTCTCACAAAGTCCAATGATTTTTTTGAAAGGAAACTAAAATAAATTACATAAACAGAAAAAAATAAACAAATAAATAAATGACGAAAAATCATAACGCAGTAAGTTACATGTATTAAATTTTGCTCAGATCCTTATAAACTTTAATATATTTATGAAAAAATACTTTTTAAATATGTTTTTTAATCTCTCCCCCCCCCTCTCTCTCTCTGTTAAATTTTGTTCGATAATTAATTATTTCTGTCGTGCGTTATACATTTCTGTAATCAGGCGTGTAGCTGCCTATACGCAAATACACAAGTGCGTACACATCATTTTCAGAAAAAAAGAACCAAAAAAAAAAAAGAGAGAGAGAGAGATATTCGGAGAAAAAAATCTCAGTAACATCCAATAATATTCGTGTTTCAAATTATTCTGTGTCATACTATGTCGATTTAAATTTTGAATTATCATGGTGTATGATAAAATTTGAAATCTTTTATTTAATAACTGCCAAATCCAAATAAATCATTCATTATTTTGTTATTGTTCTATCATACACTTCGGAGCTTCTGGGCCCTCACCAGCACGCACGTAGTATCAGGAGAGCCTCCCCCTACTTATTCCCAAAACCTTACCTTTTTCTATTGAAAATGTACATAGAAAGGGTGGACCCCCATTGTTTGTTGCACCATTGTTAAATCATGGTAATTTGGTAATGTATTAATAAAAATTGGGTTTGTGAAAGATGGACACCCCCCCCCCCCCTCAACAAACACACACACAAGAAATAGGACTCGAATTTTGACAATCTTCCTTTTTCGTCCTTGCTTGTCAAAATTTTTAAAGTTGTAATTTTTTCCTGGCTGGCATAAACTATATTACGTGCCTGACCAGAGCCCTTAAACACTTGGGGGGGGGGGGGGGCTCAAGACCCCCATCCCCCACCCAACCCCCTGCCGTTCTCTGCGTACACATCATTTCTATTCTGGCTACGCGCCTGGTAATATAACTAATTTAATGCTCTCTGGAATATTTTACACGACTGATGGATATAAATTTACACATAAGGATAACTACTGTATTGTGTACCTAACAGTTAATTCCTGACAATGCTGACATCCCATTGTATATTTTTTGTATATAATGAGCGTCAGTAAAAAATTAATTTTACTTAATTAATGTAAATGTTAACTTTTCCCTATGCAAGATGAATGTTAAAAAAACAATAAAATTTAATAAGATTAAAATTTAATTGAAATATCAATGCTCTCTTAAAAACATGGATGATCTGAGTAAATCTCTATTATAAATTGCATTTACAGTGTGTGTATGTTTGTGTGAGGGTGTGAGCGTGTGTGTGTTTGTTTGAGGATGGGTGTGTGTTTGTGAGGGCGTGTGTATGTGTGAGATTTTTTTCCTGTCAATTCATACAACACAATTATAAATGAAAGACGGGCAGTCTGTGCGTGCTTATTCGTGATAACCATGCTAGGGTCTTGAAAATAATTTAGGGAAGAAAACGTCATCTCATCCTCTTAAAAAAGGCGAAGCCTCTAAATCACCACCCACCCCCAATGCTAAAACAAAGAAATGATATACCCTTTTTCTTTTCTGTGTTTGTTTAAAAAAAAACTCCTTTAAATCTTTTTTAATTTATTACCAGCCACTTATTGAAATCACAATAATTTTCTTCTGACATGCCTTCTCCCCTACCAAACTGCTAAAATATGTCAACAGTCAAAAAAGAACAAAAACATCTTGATCTTTCATTGACCAACTGAATGCTGGTACACTGAAAGAAAGTGAAGAAGTGTATATAATTAAGATTGTTAAAATACGATTTTTTAAATTTAAAATTATCCTTTTTTTAATCATAAAAACTAAAACTTTCTAAATTACATTATTGTTGACATAATGTTCACGAAAATCAAAAAAAGATTTCTTCACTTTAACGAGCGATCCGAGCTATTCCCATCCTTTCCATAAAATTTGCGATTTGATTGGGGTTTTTTTGTTTTGTTTTGTTTTTTGTTTGTTTGTTTGTTTTTGTTTTGTTTTGTTTTGTTTTTGTTTTTTGTTTTTTACAGTTTAATCATTATACAGAGAGTTACAAGTAAAGACATTTCGAAAAGTGAAATTTTGATATTTACACCCCCCTCCCTGACTGAAATTCCTGGATTCCAGGTCCTGTAGATGAACTCTAGTTAACGGTAGATTTGTGTAACTGGCACACATAAATTGTTATGATGATGATGGTTATTATTATGCAAGAAAAGCAATGCCTTTATCTGTTTTTAATACGAATAATTCCACATGCAGACCATAAAACATTTCGGCGAATACGTGGTGTAGTGTGTTTCTCTACATCTCTTCTGTGCTGTCTAACGTAACGATGAAAAGGGTTAGTGGAGTGTTATCAAATTTACCGTTGATTAATTAAAATTAAGTCATAAAAACCGCGATCTTACATTTTATATAAAAAAAAAATTGGTGTAGAGCAGTTCATTAATTGGGGTTTTAATGAGTTTCAAGACATTGATAAAACTTCGCCATGTCAATTACTGAGTATATTAAGAAATTATGATTCTAGCCACTAGTTGCATTAATATATATATGATTTGAATATATGTATAAATTACACGCGGTAATACACTTATTCCTAGAAGCTGCTGCACAAAATAATTAATTAATAAAGATGTTGGATACAAATAAATTCCTTTCGATGGGAGATATATAACCATTTTATTTTTGGTATTTACCCTTTAATGGTATATAGTATTCAATTAAACATAATGCAATTACAATAACATCAGAAGCCATATCTAGAACTTTATCTGATGTAGATTCAGAAAGCATTGACGTTATACATGTATATACATGTAGTTTCAGGATTGAGGTTGAACTACCCTAGAAGCCAGTGTATTCATTATTTGCAGTGTACTAAAGTTTCAAACATATTTTATTGAATAAATCAAATCAAAAGGAATTGGAAAAAATTCTAACAACATACTATTTCCTCTCCTTAAATACATCAGTGTGTCATGGATGCAGAATGACTGACAAAACAAGGAATTTTACAAGAAATACCAATGGAATTTTGTTTTATCACACAGCAATGTCAATGTAATTATGTCACGTACTTCACATATCATATAATTATGCACATATCTTCTTCTTCTTCTTTTTTTTAATGTTTGTGCTATTTGTGTTTATATATCCATAGTTTTATTTAATACTGTTTAAAACTTATTTTGATGAATTTCGATGTTGTTTTTTCTCGTAGTTGGTGCATACCAATCAAAGTGCCCATATGTATAAAAGGCAACAATTTTCGAGATTAATATACAACATTTTGCTAGAATTAAGTAAAATCTATATCAATTAACAAATATAATTTACAAATCGGTGAGTTTACAAATTACAAAGAATTAAATTTTAAAGACGAACGATATAGATTTTAACTGAAATTTACACTCTCCAAAAATTCAGTTTTAATCCAACATAACAAAGTCATATGCACGAAGAGAATTCCCATATTTGGTGACTTTGGCGTAAATTTGTAATTTTTTTAAATTTCAGTCGTGAAATTGCAAGAGTAACCAAAAAATTAAAAAAAAAATGTCTTGGTTTGGGCAGAATATGCTTTGAATTTAGCTAAATTCTAAAGAATGTACCACTGACTTTCGTGATATGTTTACTACACCACAGGGCAAACAATGTCAAATACCAGACACGAAAAATCCAAATAAAATACTTATTTCGCCTGATTAGGTGAAATAAATTGCTATTTTGTGTGCCTAACACTCAAAACTTCCCTTCTTTTTTATTTTTTATAGTAAAACGTATTAAATAAATCAAGAATTTCATAAAATATTTTAAACAACAAAGTCGAGAGTTATGAGAAAAAATGGCGGAGCTTCAGTTTTTGTGTTTTCTTGGGTGTTTTCAATGTGTGTTTATATATCGTATTTTAGTGTTTTAGGCCTAGATATTGCACAGTACGATAGAATGATGATAGACAATTTACTCTCTAAATGAAAATCAACTCGATCCAGTCATAATTTTTAAACATTGATCTTCAAATTAGCACAAAGTGGTATCGCAGGTCAAAATTTTCTCGTTTCGATTCGATTTTCTGTTTATTTTTGGTGTGTCACAATAAAAATATATATTTATTTTGTAGGCAAAACATCTAACTTTCGATTAACGTTCATAAAAGACATATTGCTTTGTGAACAATAGGTTAAATAGGCCATATACTGAGGCAAGAAACACAAATATAGAAACACAGTAGACATTTTGTTAAATTCAAGCTCGCACTGTTGGGTGCTTTCTCAGACGTCCGCGCTCGCTTTATATAAAGCGCGCAGAACGATACGGCGTCATTATACGAATTTTCTCTGTGTGGAAAGGACGTACGAAATCTCGTAACTCAAAAAACGACAATGTCTGCTGCTGACGTTGCTGCACCAAAGGCAAAGAAGGCTGCCAAACCCAAAAAGCCTGCAACTCATCCAAAATACTCCGACATGATCAAGGCAGCTCTTACAGCTCTGAAAGAGAAGGGAGGATCTTCAAGACAGGCCATTCTGAAATACATTGTCGCCAACAACAAAGTTGATGCCGAGGCTGCTAGTCGCCATTTGAGAATGGCCCTCAGAGCTGGCGTAAAGAACGGAACCCTGAAGCAATCCAAGGGAACTGGAGCCTCTGGATCCTTCAAACTTGGAGAAAAAGCCGCCAAGGCACCCAAAGCAAAGAAAGCAGCGAAGCCCAAGAAAGCTGCCGTTAAGAAACCTAAGAAGGCTGTTGCAAAGAAGCCCGCAGGAGAAAAGAAAGCTGCGAAACCCAAAGTGAAGAAGGCAAAGTCACCTAAGAAACCTAAAGCTGCTGCTGAGAAGAAACCAAAGAAGGCCGCCAAATCTCCAGCAAAGAAGAAGGCACCTGCTAAACCTAAGGCCAAGAAAGCAGCAAAGCCCAAGAAGGCCGCAGCTAAGAAGTGAACAGTGCAAAGTGACTTGTAAACTATTTATTTTGTACATATGTACAGGGACTAACCATCTATAGACGGTAGTTGGTGTGTCACAATTTCATATTCATTGGACTTCAGATGGCAGCATATCATGTTCATAATGTTTGAAGATGTGTGAAAGTGTTATGTAAGCGGTGAATGGAAGTGGTCATTTCATCATTATTCATGTTCATTGATTTCATTTTACATCTGTTAACAGAGAGTGTTCTTTTTCCACTCTATGAGTGTGTATTTTCATCATTTTGTATGTGAAAAAAAAGAAAAAATCTTGAATAAAAATAAGAAAAGAATTAATTGTCACTGTATTTTATTGCTTAGTTTACCCAAGAACTGTTTGATGTTCTGTTTTAAATTTTATGGGTTTTACTGATACAGAACATATAAATAAGTTCTTGCTGAAACTGAGCACGTAGATTAAGAATATGGTATTCTGATTATAAAGAAAAATTGTATATTAACTTGCATTTCTGAATTTTAATTAATAATTCTTGAATCCACTGCAATTTTTTGGTAAAAATAGTATTTTATTCGAAACTTTTGAGGTAAAATTAAACAAGAAAAAGAAGGAAGCCTACTAAGTACGAAAAGTCTTAACCGACAGGCAAGTAAACTGCTTATTGAACTGAAAAATGCTATTCTGGACAGAACATCCTGTAATTGTGGATTTTCATTCAGGACTTGCACCATTCCATATGTTGAAAATGATGATCCGTTTCTTCAGCTATATGGGTCTTTTTATATTAACTAAAGGTGTGTGAACTTTTATAATAAATATAAAATTGAGTAGTTGTTGACAACGGAAATTACTGTAAAATAAAGTCAGTTGGAACGGGGGGGGGGATCACACATTAAATATGATTTTTGAAATAAAGTGTCCTACGGAATGCATCAGAAGCCACCAAAAATGGTACCCATTTATAAAGCACTCGGGGGAGGGGATAGCCCAGACACACCCACTCTCCGCTTGCCCCTTTTCAAAAATCTTGCGATGGTCAGTCCTGAAAAATACTGCATTTCATTTTTTGTAAAGCAGGCAATATACGTATGTATGGTTATACATAAATTTGATAAAATAACTCCTTTCTACAATTTTGTAACTTCTTGTAGCGTACCTGTAGGTTTATAAATTAAATTGTTTCTATCTACGAGTACAGTATTGCATGGTCTAAGAGTACTATTTTACTAACTCAGTAACTTCAATTAACATCTCTCTCCGCCACCCAATAAAGTTTATATAGGCCTCTGGTATGCATAATTGTATACTGCTAATGTGCTAGTGCCTACAATGTATTATTTTAATATTTAAAGCAATATGAGCTGTAACTTTGGTGTCAGAAATTTTGGTTGCAAAATTGCAATTAATTATTTCAAGGACAGAGAAAAAGAACATTTATAACTTCCTTTGTTCATATTTGCAATGGAAGAACTATTTATAAGCTTTGACTGGAGCAAAATTACATTATTGTCTCCCTGTACAATATTGATTCCTTTATAATACTATATATTTGATTGTACAGACGTCTTTCTTCTGGAACAATTAAATACTTTATTTTGGTCTAATTGATAATAAAGGTTTAAATCACATACAAATTTATCAAAATAACACATTTTAACAGCAAAATAAAATTCTCAAAAATGCAGCTCATATTGCTTTGAAATCTCCCATCATAAATTTCAACAATTTCAAGTTAGAGAGAGAAAAATGCTTATTGATTCATAAAGGAAGAAGTTTTTTTTCCACCATCCTATCAACAGATCAATTAAGGAAGAATGTTATATTTAATTAAACATGTAAAAGGAAATTGCGTGATATTTTAGATTCAATGGTGGATATATTCTTAAAATTGTTGTGGACAGGCGGCAAAATTTCAGGGATCGTAGGTACTCGGCCGTTTCCGTCGAAGCGAACGAGATCCGATTGTGCAAACAGAAGCGGGTTCGTCATTCAAGTTATTACAACATCCGGGTATTGGGCAAGAATGGAATATAGGTCATGCCCCTAATTTTTGTCAACAACAAACGCAAACTTACTGCTTTTAAATACAGACATGGCATCTCAGAGAACGTATGGTTTGAGATTTATGCCAGTAAGTACTTCTTTGATTCTAAGCTTCTCCGATTTCAAGAGATATATGTGGATTTTTTTTTGTAGTCGGGAACATTTTGTAACCCAACTTTACATTTATTAACAGGGTGAACCCCCAGGAACTACACGATTACTAAGGGTAAAAGTCTTAAATGGGGTCAATTTGGCTAAGAAAGACATATTTGGTGCAAGGTAATAAATTATGTATAAATTATATACCATTGTTTTAATAATAATAATAAAAAAAACTGTAAATAATGTACAAACACTTGTTCGAATTTCCTCGAACATTTCAAACGTTTCAATTCTAGGCCTGTTTAACAGAGCGAACGTTTGCGAGTGCTCACCAAAATTCCTTATACCTCCAACCAACAGATCTCACAAACATTTGCTCTGTTGAACAGTCCTCTATCTCAGTCTCCTTTGCAGAGTTTGTTCCTTTAGAAACCTCTGCAATGGGCTCACGTCAAGATTTTTGACATAAAGTAAAAAGCATGATATTCCAAGGATTATTTCAAATTTAACTTTTAATTCTAGCTCTTCTTAGTACACATCTACAATTAAGGGCAAACGTTAGCGCAGGCATTGAGTTCTTATTTTTGGATATCATCGTATAACAGCACCTGGCTGTGCCAACAAATTGAATACCAAGTGTTAAGGCGGTATGATAATTTGTCAGTACAGACAGATGCTGTTATAGGACCAAGGACATTCAAAAATAAGAATTCAATGTTTATATTTATATATATATTATATGTTTATTATATATTAATAATACACTACTCATAAATGGTCACAAGCATTAGAATTATTTTAATGGCATTCTTAATTGTGTTTTCAAATATTTTGTACATGATACATTGCAACAGGGACCTATATACTAACGGGAAAGGCAACTCTCGAAAATCTCGCGATACCTCATAAGTTGCGGGATTTCGTAAGTCAATTTTAATTAAACATATCTCTTTTGCTATCAAATATTTCAGAATAAAATCTTAAATTATCTATCAAAAAATTATTCAAGATTTGTTATAAGCACCGTTTTTACTCCTTATCTTAGAAGTAATTACGTTTATTTAAAAATCAGTGCGTGCCCCTGATCGGCCGTATTTCCGAGAAATCGCCGATTTGGTGGTTGTTTACTTAATATCTAAATTATTTTATAATATGTGCTTTAAAATTTATTAAATATCCATGCCGATACACAAAAAGAACAGATTACATTAATCAGAAAACAAGCTTTTTACTGGGAAAAAAAGTAGTTTGAAAAACTTGCAGTGTTGTGTGTGCCATTTTGGGTAAATAAACATGGCGCTGAAGGAGTTGCCTATCCCGTTAGTATATAGGTCCCTGATTGCAATACTTCGATGTTTTTTTTTATTTTAATTTTAATAAATATTGTGTGTGTTACCCATTTTAAAAATAGTGTTTCTAATAAGAGCCAGCAACCTGCAAAAGGAGAGGAAGTAGTAAGTTGATAGAACTTGTTTCTGATCCTTTTGATTGTCAATAACAACTGGCAAAATTAACCACTTGTACGAGAAATTTTGCTTTGAGATTACCATATTTGAGATTTTCTCTGGGGTTGGTACGTGAAATCCATAGGTTTATTGCCTCTACATTATCTAGAGTAAGTTCCCTTGAGTGCGCTCTTTTTCATGGAAGATTGGTATGATCAGTATTTTGCATACAACTTGAAAGAGTAAAAAATAGATAATTATTTTAATAATTTATTCCAACCTCCTACAAAATTCACAATTTGTGATGATAATTTTGGCTTTAGAGGATTTGACCTAGATTGACATGTGATTATTTAGAACTGGTGGCTTCATTGGCACCAGCTTCAGGTATCTACAACAGCCTACAATGTTGAAGAGGAAAATAAACTTTTTTTTTTCAATTCATGCCAGTCTTAAAGCTAAGTAAAGATTACAGCAGATATTTATAATATCTTGGCCAATGGAATTTGAGGCCTGATTTTTTTAGTCCCCTACCAGTGAAACTGGAGGGGGAAAAATAGGTTTCCTCCTCCTCTGTCCGTCTGTATGTCCGTCCGTCTGTCAGTCTGTCCCACTTGGTTATCCGCACTTTTTTCTAAACGCTTGTAGATATTAAGCTCATTTTTGGTATGTGAGTGTATCCTGGTTAGTTACAGTTCAAGTTTGGATTTTGTCCTGCTTCAATGATTTTTGAGGGAATAACGGCCTTTTTAATTTTTAACGGTTTTCCGCACTTTTTTCTAAACGCTTGCAGATATTGAGCTGATTTTTAATATGTGATTGTACCTTGGTTAGTTACAGATCAAGTTTGGATTTCGTACCTCTTTTATGATTTTTGAGGGAATTATGGCCTTTTTAATTTTCTAATTTTTAATTGAAAAAAAAATTGTACATTTTGTTAGCCTGAGAGGTAAGAAAAATAATTCAAAAATTCTTATTTTTGTTTTCCCCCTGGAGGCTTTGCCCCCCCCCCCTCCCTAGCCCAAGGTCCCCCTGCCAGTGCATTACCCTGGACCCACTGGGGCATCCCCCCAGACCCCTTGCTGAGAATTGGTTTCCGACTGTTTCAATTTTAATTCCTATTCCTTCTATTAAAAATCCTATTGAAAACACTGAATAGGGAAATAGAAATCGGTGATACATCTATCATAAAGTACATTTCTTCCCTCATTTGATGGAAAACTTATCATAATTGGAAATACATTCTAAAAATGTAAAGTTGTTCAGTAAAGAGTTGCGGAAGCTTGAGTTTCTGATCTTATAAATTTCGAAAAGATTGATAATTCCCAAATGACACTGCTTCATAAAGGGCCCACTCTATATAAACTGTGTGTAGTTTATAAATCAAAGTCATTGGAAAATCATGCCTCAGTTGGGTTCTGCAACTGAATTTATATTTCCATTTGTAAATGAGTGTTCTATATAGGATAGTAGCCTCTTGGAATACATAACATTATACATGTATTCACTCTGTATCATTATTATTTGCTTTAGGATGTAAATTTTTCTATCACTTTTATTTCAGTGATCCATATGTGAGGATTTCTTTGTTTAGAGGAGATAGAGAATCTGGACTCATAGACTCTGCCACTACAGCAACTATTAAAAAGGTAAAAGTTATACAATCATCATCAACTTCATTTCTTAAGAACTTGTATGCGTTCTATTTTAAATGATACAGTAGTCTTTTATCACCAATGCTTAATTGTATTTAACTCAAGGGTTAAAGTGGATTTCCTACAAACTTATCATTACTTGTCCAGGAAAAAAATGAAATCCCTGCTTATTTGTGTATTTTTCAGACATTAAATCCCTGCTTATTTGTTTATTTTTCAGACATTAAATCCTGTGTGGAATGAAGAGTTCTTTTTTAGGGTGAGTTTTGAAGGTTAACTGCAATTCATTATATTTCTTTTTAAAACTCCAAAATCATAAGTTGTAAAAGATTACCATAATAAGAATTGCACATAAATTAAATTTTGTGACATTATATATATGTTTATATTAGGGATGTCAAATCGGTCAATTTTTGATAATCGGTTACTCGGACGTTTTTCCGATCGAGTACCCGGGTACTCGGTAAAACTGAAAATACATGTGTGTTAATTTTCTTGAGCCCGGTTAAGCTGTGTTAAACCCCAAAGCTGTTTTTATCACGTTTATTAATGTGTATAAAAAATTGAGTAAAAGGGAAATTATTTTTGGTACTAAATTTATTTATCAAATAAACAAAAAAAGACACAATTAATACATCAAAAATGACAAATGATTTACAGTTTTTGTTTAGGATCTATTTCATCAACGCAAAAGGAAAACAATCTGTTGTGCAGGTTTTTGGTGATTAGACTAGCGAAAGGGAAGGAACGGACGTTGTTGGGATCGCTAGTCAATATTATTTCATATGTCAGTTGTTTCCCCCGTACACACTAAACTTACTACGCAAACTGACTTTCAACATTTTTTTAATCTTTATTTATTTCTAAATATTTCTTCACCCTTGAAGTGGGTAGCGGCATTTCTATGCATGTCCGATTTCGCTACCGTATATTAATTAAAAAATTTAAAAACGATTTGAAGATTATAGACCATACTTAAACTATGTTCACTGAAAACAATCATTGAAGCCATTCAAAAATTAAGAACCACGATAGGTGAGAACAGCTGTGTACCAGGTGATTGGTCACTAATTACTGTATATATACAGCCACAGGTGATAACGGGTGTTTTACAGGTATAGATGACGACACGCCAATTATCGTATGCATATTTAAATTATTGTTAAGTACAGGTCCACGTAACAATCAGGCAGCCTATATATTAAAGGTGATACATGGGGGTTCTCAGAAATTAATGATTTTTCACTCACAGTTTTTTCTTGGGCTATAAGCCATGTATGTGGAAGGAAAAATATTTGGGGTCATTGTTACTATGGAAACCTGGACAAAGAAATTTACCTAGCAACCAGCCAATTTTTCTTTGTAGATTGACGAAATTTCACTCATTTTGAAGGCTTTATACAAAATGATTTTTCACTCACAGTTTTTTCTTGGGCTATAAGTTATAGCCCAAGAAAAAACTGTGAGTGAAAAATCATTAATTTCTGAGAACCCTATGTATCACCTCCTGCCTGATTGTTAGGTGGACCTGTACTTAAGTTTTTTGATAAAAATATGTACTTTGAAATAAGAAAAAAATACACTTCCGAGTAACCGAGTACCATTTTTAGTATTCGATATCGGACGTTCAATCAAGTACCCGGTTAACCGGGTACTCGTTGACATCCCTAGTATATATATATATATATATATATATATATATATATATATATATATATATATATATATATATATATATATATATATATATATATATATATATGTATATATTTATATACATATATATATATATATATATCACTGAATATGGTGCAGTGTTCTGTGTTTCAATTTTAGGTTAACCCCAGGGACAATAAACTGTTATTTGAAGTGTTTGATTCCAACAGAGTGGTAAGGATGCATTGGTTGTATGTTCATGTATTCAGTATCCACAAGCAACATCAGACTTTATTCTAAGAAATGCAATTTCTTTCATGATAAGTTCTGTATCAGTTTTACATTATTATCAGTTCATAATCATTCGTACTAAGAACTCAAAGTATGCACAAATGTATAAGTACTTTAAACCGTTCTGTGTAAGAACTTATTGCTGTTATTAATTTTTCACGTACATGTAAGTTGGGACAGAGTTGTGCCAGTAACAAAGAATACACAGAAGAGTATCCACATACCAGGATTTCTCGGTATTTTAAATCAGTGTTATTTTTAGACCAGAGATGATTTTCTGGGCCTGGTTGAAATCCCGTTAGATCACACAGCAATACAAACCGAAGGTGACAATCCTATTGAACCTAAATCATACCTGTTAAGGCCTCGCAGGTAAGTCATATGTTTAAGTTTTTACTTGTGTGAAAGTGGTGACTGTATTTCTTTAAAGAATGCTAACAGTCTTTTGACAGATAACAAATGTATCAAAGCCCTACTTTCCTACAGGATATGAAATTCACCTCTCTGTGTGACCCACTGATGCCAGTACATATAAAACTCTGTTGCCCTTCCGAAAAACTTTCTAGATGAAGATATATTGCTTTCAGAAAACAGTTTTTAAGCAGTGTATATTGCTTTTAAAGATAAACATGAATTTATCTTTGTAATTCTATCATATTGACTATTTCGAAGCATATAAAGTTGAGGGAGGTAAAAGCAATTTTGCATTGAAAAAAAAAACTCAATGGGCCCAGCTTTTCATCCCTCCAGGAGTGACAGGATATGTAATTAATACATATAACAAATTATTTTCACAATGATCCGATTTTCTTTTCTCTTCAAGCATTTTTAGCTCGCAAAAAAATTAAACTCCCATTAAAATTGTCCCTGTTTGTGTACCGTATATACATATTTATTACCAAAAAGTGAAAAAACTCTATTAAATCACTGAAACAATCTAAAAAATAATATTTAAAAAAAAAACCCAGTGTTTTGGTATACATGTAATTATTTTCAAACATTTTGATATGCAGAGAAAAACTGTTATGTGGTAATGTTTATACCATTGTTTATCAGTGTTTTTATTTTCTTCAGAATAAAATATGGAATTAGACTAAACAAGACAATAAAGTTAAAGAATGGAAATATGATTTGATCAGGCATAGTGTTGATAGTTTTTGTCTTTTTATTTACTTTGTAGTTCTCGATCCCGAGTAAAAGGTAATTTAAAGATTTACCTTGGATATATACATAGTGAAGAAGATGGTGAGACGGAGCAGGATGATTCAGGGGCACAGAACTCGACCGACCCATCAGTGAGTATCTCTTCAGCTGACAATCAGAAACCAAACCTTCCTTGTAAATTTTAGGGATGCAATCGGTTAAATTTTTGTGACTGGTTAGTTGCAGTTTTTTCCCAGTAACTGGTTAATCAAACCAATAAGACTTGTTTGTAATTTTCTTTTGAATTATTCAAATTATTTTCTTATAAAGTTATTTGTAAAAATACAATTAAGGGGATGAAGGACACATGGTCACATGACTCTGTTTAACTACGTCATAGTCTCCGTTTATATAAGTGCAAAACGTGTAAAGCATCAGTTCTTGTATAATTTTTAAACATTTTTTTAAACTTTGATAACCATCTTATATCAAAAAAAATAAAAAGTTTTAAAATTCTTGTAAACATTAACAAATTATGAAAAAGATTGATCCACTCCTCTGTTTCCCTAAACTGCGCGTCCAACAAGTCGGTGACGTCATACACGATCTGTTAGTACAGCAAGATCATACTCAGTGAATACAGGGGCGGTATTACTTTGTGAAAACAGGTCTTAATCATTATATGATAAAATATTCTGAGACACGGGGAATACAAAAATTATTTTTGCATGGCTGATGACGGAAATCTTATGTAGGTATATCTTCTTTCGCTTATTTAGCTACATGTGACGTCATAGTTGGTTTTTCCCGTACTCGAGAAATGCAAAACATGACACGTTTTTGTCATGCTTATGTCCTCTTTAATGATGTCCTGTGCAATATTGAGGTCAGCTTCACCATTCGAAATTTTTACAGTTAATCAATAATTTGAAGACTTACATTTCAACGTAAATTTAAAAATATTGAATGATAGAATTTTTGGTAAATTACGTTTTTTGTTGTTAAAGTTGTCTTAAAAAGTACATAATTTTCGCTATCCAGATGCAATGTGATAGAAGAAACTTGCTTTTTCGAATTTTAAACCCTATTCATACTATGAAATATTTTAAAAGATACATGTCCACTTACATATTTTTTATCTTTGCTTAAAAAATCCCATTATGGACAGAGTAATGGGCCCGGAAACATGGAGAACTAAAACTCTACTTAGATACTGTAGGGCATAGTATTTGTCAATCAATATCTCTAAAATAAGGTTAGAAACCTAATGATATAACTGCTTTAAGATATGTGGGACATACTTAATAAGAAATATACAAAATATGAAAAAAATTGAATGACAGGTATTTTTTCACCTCAACGTCCTTCTTCCCCTTAAACCTCATTATCTCGAACTCGATGGGAACGAGAAAAAACAGAGAGATATCCGAGGATTCGAGATATCAGGGGTAAAATACTTAAAGAAAAATTGGTTGGGACTTCCAAATCACTTCAACATATCCATGGTATTTGAGATATCAGTGTTCCAAATATCGAAGTTCAACTGTACTAATCTATGATAATCAGATTTTTTTTTTTTACTTTTTAAACAAAGTAAGACAACCATTTTTCTTTTCTGCAAATTATTGCTATCAAAGTTAAATCATATTTTCATTGACATTCCGGCTGCTTACGCTTCTCCACTTCTAGTGTAATACCTTTGTTTAAAAATGATTTCATCAACCACTGATGATGACAGGCAACTTGCACTTCATTCACAAAAAATCAGTCTTTCGAAGAAAAGGTACACGTATATCACCAAGTCAATAGTGGCATTTCACTGAATGGATAGAAAAGATTCAAAGTGTTTTGAAAAATAACAAATACCATGTAAAGCATTGTTGATAAAAAATTATTGTTTGCTTTTAACACAGAACAAAATGCTTTTAAACAGAACAAAAATAATTTGCATCCCTGGGATTTTGCCCTGTGCAAATGACCTTGGTACAGATAACATGCGCAGTGAATTCAGGCCCGTAGGAAGCAATTTCAGTTTGGGGGGGGGGGGGGGGGGCACAGCCATACATTTTCAGTTGGAGGGGCACTATCAACTACCAAAAATTCTTTGACAAGCAAAAAAAAAAAAGAAAAAGGTCATCAGGCATTTTTATTGAGGGGACACAAGCATATAGTAGCTATGTTTTCTACAGTAATCTATATATCAGCAAAATTATTGGGGGGGGGGGGGGGCACGGCCATGGAATTTAAGCACAGTCGCATCCTGTATAAGCTTCTATGATTCCTGCTTTTAAAGTAATTGCAGTATGAAGGCGTACATCCACATCCTGTGGTTTTCTCCAAATGGTTATCTTTTCTTTCAATATTGTCAGTTGGCATGTCCATTCTTTAGGTCTATTATTTGAGGTATTGGGACTGTTTGGACATTTGTTGTAAAATCTTATAAAGGAGTAAAACATTCCTTTTAATCACTTTGATAAGAGATTTTTTTATTTTTATATATCTATTACAGTGGGAGATGGTGAATCTAGACAATGCCTTGGATCAACTTAGAACAATCTCCTGCACAAATGATGCCTCAGGGGCATCAGGGCCCACTAATGAGGAGGAAAATGAACCCCTTCCACCTGGATGGGAGGTCAGAACTCACCAGCCTACTGGGAGAAAATACTATATCAATCACAACACCCGCAAAACACAGTGGGATCCACCTCCCAGGTATCAGTTACATTAGCATTGAAAAAGATATTTAATTTTTCTGATTAATACTTTGAGAATGGTTTATGGCTTGATTGGGTATAGCTCTACTTGGTGAAATACAGAAGAGCTTATGCAATGGAAGGTGTCCTATGTTTGTGTATCAGTGTATTATGTCTGAAAACAAATATTAAAATTTTACTTTTCTAAAGTTACGGCCCAGTTTCAGTAAAACTTGACAACTAGACAACACCAAGATTCAAAATTCTGAACACCAAGATTTTTGTTATAGTTATGCAGGACAGTTAAGGTGCACAATGGAAATATCAGCAATTTTGCACTTATATAGGACAATATAATTAGGTGAAAAACTACATTTTGAGGACGATTAGGTTTTCTTAGTATTTAAATTTGTCATGTGATGCAGCAGTCACATGATTTTGGCAAATATACTTTAAGTATTAAAGGTACTTGGACACAGATTTGAAGTTAATATTTTCCCTAATTTTCTGTATAATTTCTTGACTTATATTTTGCTATAACATTTCATACTAAAATATAATAAAAGTCTTATTTCATCTCGAAGTTATCAAAACTTCGAATTTCTGGACGCATTGGATTGACACATCCTTGCACTTTCACATATTTTAATTTTATTCTTAATACTTAAGAAAAGTGGCAATTTTGTTGTATATTGATGAAAAATATTAAAACTATAACCCATAAAATTCAAAGTAGAAATGTTCGAAAGCAAAACCCACTCACAGTATTGTAAGTCCGTTCTCAGTGGTGTGTGCAGAGTTTAACAATTGAACACACCCGATGAATCGTAAACATTAACAATAACAGAGCTCGTGCCCTGTTTACAAAAACAGTTTACGTTTCAAGGATGTGTTCAATTTGTTAAACTCTGTACACATCACAGAGCACGGACTGACAATACTGGTGAGTTAGTTTTGCTTTCGAACAGTTTTATTCGGAATTTTCTGGATTATAGATGTAATATTATTCATTAATACGTAACAAAATCGCTTCTTTTCTTAAATATTAAGGGTAAATTAAAATCCGTGTAAGTGCAAAGATGTGTTAATCAAACGCCTCCCGGAATTCGTAGTTTCAATAATTTCCAGATAAAATAAGTTTTTAATTATATTTTCCTGTGAAATGCTATTGCAATATATAAGTCGTGATATTATGCAGAAAATTTGAGAAAATATTAAGTTCAAATCTGTGTCTAAGCACCTTTAAGGTCATCTACATTGACTATAAATTCCAATATTCCACAGGCATAATTTTCACATGATTTTGGCATATATACTTGAAGTATTAAGGTCATCTACAATGACTATAAATTCCAATATTCCACAGGCATAATTTTCACATGATTTTGGCAAATATACTTTAAGTATTAAGGTCATCTACATTGACTATAAATTCCAATATTCCACAGGCATAACAAAGTTAAAGTTTGAAGTTGAGTGTATAAATATTTTCAACACATTTTGTGGTTTGTGAAAAGTTCTGCAATTCTATATAATTTCTACTATTTAAGTACATGTGTATTAGAATTATTAGGTTACCTAAATCACTCAGGTGACCTTTTTCTATCTGTTTTTGTCCATCATCATGCAGATGTGTGTAAACTTTTCACATTTTCAACTTCTTCTCAAGAACCATTGTACCAATATCAATCAAACTTGCCACAAAGTATCAAATGAAGGGCAGTGCCCCCTTCCAAGGAGAGATAATCAAGAAAAGGCAAAAATAAGGTAGCTCAAATTGATATATCTTTAGAAAGAAACACATTCTGCATTAAGGCTTGATAATTATCTAGTAAGAATTAATTTTCTTAAAACTGAAATGTCAAAATTAGCAGATATTTTTTAGTACCTTGATTATCGAAGTGATTATACAAATAATTGCTGTAAATCTTCATTTTATTTTCTAAATATTAAAGTCAATTGATCACTTTTTATTTTATACATTGTACATTGTGTAGGGGACAAAGAACAGGGAGTACATCACTGCCACCTGACTGGGAGGAGAGACAGGACTCCAATGGACGAATTTATTACGTTAACGGAGTCACACGGGCCACACAGTTTGAGAGACCTACAGGGTAAACTAATTCCTACCATCAAACAAAGCATATTTCTGCATAACCATTTTTTCAAAAATTGAATGGTTGGATATTTTATACCTTAAAACACACACACACACAAAAAGAGTAAACATAAGTGAAGGCTTCTATTCTTTTTAAGACATATAAATTAGAGTTGTTTTTGAGTAACCCAAGAAGAAAGCACTTTAATTCAAAATATCTTGTCAGAGGAATTAAGTATGAATTTAAGCAAGGTTTGTTGAACAGTTGAGTAAAACAAAAAGTGATAAAATGACTTATTTAGAAAATAAAATGAAGATTTATATATTTTGTAGGGAAAATCAAGAGAGCCCTTCAGAGGAGGCTCAGCACAGAAGGAACGAGGCGGCACAGTTATTCCGTTCACGTCGTCATGTCAGCGTCGAGGACACTATTAGTATGCACAGTGAAATGGCCTTGCCAACAACCGCCACAGAGGTTAGGGCACAGGAGGAACCCCAGGAACGGAGAGAGGTATAGAACTAGACTGTTTTATAGAACCTTTTATTCCTAAAGTCTGTTTAAAATATATTATTTTAGTATTTTTTTTTTTTTTGCAAATTGTGTTAACAATTTAGGCATTTTCTCAGAAAGAGAATCTCTGTTACTACATTTCTGTTCTGTCTAAGGTGTCATTAAAACAGGATGAATCGGGAGCTATGTATTTTAATTTTTCTACAATGAAGCAAATAAATTGACAATTTTTACTGGCTATATAAACAAGAAGATAAAAAACACACACACACACAAAAAATATATGTATATAACAAACATGTACATTTAGTTGACTTAATTTAGTGAAACTTGAAATATCACGATACATTATCAATGACAAAATTACACTACTGCATAAAATTTTACAGCGACGATCAGCAAATGTACGTGCTGCCTCAATAGACATTCCAACAGTAAGTCAGCAGTTGTATGTAAACCACTTCATTTGGTATAAATCATGTTTATAAGGTAAAATAAAGCAAAGGAATGTCTGAACAATTCATAACATCAAGGGAGGGGATATGGGACTTCAAAATTTTCATTTTCTCAATATAAACATGATTTATCAATCATCCAAAAAAATGTTGTATTATTGCATCTCAATTTCCAAGCTCAGGCTAGAATGCATTATAACTGACAATGCTGTGTAGTTGTTACCTTCTGTATACTTACACCTGTAAACTAAGCTAAGGAAACTGGGTATCAAAAAATGAGCATACATTAATATTGTTTTAAATGATGTAAATTTTCTGATATGAAACAATGCATGACTGACATTAACTATGTATATGCAGTGAAATTATGAGTAATTGAATAAATTGGAGGAAATATTACTTGAAAATCTTGTGTGCTGCAAAATTTGATATAATGTACTCTTGCATCTATATATATATAAAATGAGTATATAAAAATGTGTCATAATGTGCAGTAGTGTTAACTTGATATAATAATAAAGAAGTAAAAATTACACTAAATGGTTCTTTAAGGAAATGCATATTACTTTAACCAAACAAGTATAATTTCCTTTCATAGATTGTACAAGGTACATGTATATATAATATTAAGGTATACATTTAAAAAAAAAATGTTTTTGCACAAAAATGCACCATGCATTGCCACTTCTGTTTGAATAAAATGTCATTTTTAGCTCTACTGGTCAGAGACCAGAAGAGCTTGTGCGATAGTAAGGTGTCCGTCGTCCGTCCGTCTGTCTGTCTGTCTGTCCGTCTGTCTGTAAACAATTTTTCAAAATGCTACTCCTCCTACAATTTTGGTCTGATTTCAATATAACTTTGCACACAAGTAGACTACACTAAGATACATAATTTAGTGCATCGGTTTTTGATTTCGATGAACGGTGTTGTCATGGTTACTAAAAATAGAAATTTCTGTGAAATTCCTTTAAAACATTACTCCTCCTACAGTTTTGGTCTGATTTCAATATAACTTGGCACACAAGTAGACTACACTAAGATACATAATTTAGTGCATCGGTTTTTGATTTCGATGAACGGTGTTGTCATGGTTACTAAAAATAGAAATTTCTGTGAAATTCCTTTAAACGCTACTCCTCTTACAGTTTTGGTCTGATTTCAATATAACTTGGCACACAAGTAGACTACACTAAGATACATAATTAAGTGCATCGGTTTTTGATTTCGGTGAATGGTGTTGCCATGGTTACTAAAAATAGAAATTTCTGTAGAATTCCTTTAAAAGGCTACTCCTCCTACAGTTTTGGTCTGATTTCAATATAACTTTGCACACAAGTAGACTACACTAAGATACATAATTTAGTGCATCGGTTTTTGATTTCGATGAACGGTGTTGTCATGGTTACTAAAAATAGAAATTTCTGTGAAATTCCTTTAAAACATTACTCCTCCTACAGTTTTGGTCTGATTTCAATATAACTTGGCATAAAAGTAGACTACACCAAGATACATAATTTAATGCATCGGTTTTTGATTTCGATGAACGGTGTTGCCATGGTTACTAAAAATAGAAATTTCTGTGAAATTCCTTTAAAACGCTACTCCTCCTACAGATTTGGTCTGATTTCAATATAACTTGGCACACAAGTAGACTACACTAAGATACATAATTTAGTGCATCGTTTTTTGATTTCGATGGACAGTGTTGCCATGGTTACTAAAAATAGAAATTTCTGTAGAATTCCTTTAAAACATTACTCCTCCTACAATTTTGGTTCGATTTCAATATAACTTGGCACACAAGTAGACTACACTAAGATACATAATTTAGTGCATCGGTTTTTAATTTCGATGGACGGTGTTGCCATGGTTACTAAAAATAGAAATTTCTGTGAAATTCCTTTAAAACGCTACTCCTCCTACAGTTTTGGTCTGATTTCAATATAACTTGGCACACAAGTAGACTACACTAAGGTACATAATTTAGTGCATCGGTTTTTGATTTCGATGGACGGTGTTGCCATAGTTACTAAAAATAGAAATTTTTGTGAAATTCCCATAAAACATTACTCCTCCTACAATTTTGGTCTGATTTCAATCTAATTGGGCACACAGATAGAATACATGATATGTATGATACATAATATGTATTTCTGTTCTTTTATTTCGGTGAATGGTGTTTTCATGGTTACTAAAAATAGAAATTTCCGTGAAATACTTTCAAAACGCTAACCCCCCTTACAGTTTTCATTTGATTTCAATATAAATTGGCACAGAAGTAGACTACATTAAGATACATAATTCTATTTATTGTTGCATGTTGCAAAGTTTCAAATCCAAGTGCTACTTTTCTTTTGTTATACATACAGACCAGTAGAGCTACAGTCTCATCAGAGACTTCTGGTTTAAGAAACTTACAGAACTTCAACCATCTGCATTGTACTTTTTATGCATCATTAGAATTTATGTGTACAAATTTATTTAAAAAAAAAAAACAACACCAAGGACACATTATTTTATTTTTGAATACTCCTTTCACTTAGTTGAAATGACTTCAATTTCTCAAACACATAATACGTGTAACAATTTCTTATTTCTTATATATTCCGGTGTGTGTGTATAGATAGATAGATAGATAGATAGATAGATGGATGGATGGATGGATGGATGGATGGATGGATCGATCGATCTTCAACTTTAAATGTGTGATAGATTTGTTTTTTGGAATTGATGCAGAATAAGGAAAGTGTATAGTTACATATATAAAAAGGCCATTGCTGTTTGCATGTTAGATGTCTTTAAAACACTGCGAATGACCATCTTCATGGATTTGACAAAAACTAGCTTTGTGTCTAACTCATTCAAATGATTGGCATGCCTCTTGTTGAGATTTCTGAATGAAGGAAAGGTTTTCTTTTATCTTTTGCAATGATAAACATTTTATGCCAGTAATTATACATTTAGTTGTGAATGTGGTCTCATTACATACAAACAAGTATGCTACTGGCCAGAGGTTCAAGTTATTAAGTTAATCAGAAATCAAGGAATTGTAAGAGTTACAAAAAGCCTATAGAGCATGTACCATATTTTGTTTCTTTTCAAGGGGTTGGAAATTGTCAGGAATTTATCTCAGTTTTAGTCATTTTATGCTTAAGTGATATGATATTTGATAATTACCCAGATAAAATTGTGTATTGCTGGATACACTGCTTAATTTTTTTTTCAAAAATAAAACAGTGCACCGCTTGGATTGATTTATTGTAATACATTTATGTAATTGCAGAGGTAGTGTTTAGTAAACCAAATTGCTTTTCATGATTACTGTATATACTTGCCTATAAGTCAGGTTTTTTGGGTGTTAAACTTTGGTCCAAAACTCTTTATCCGACTTATAAGCGAGTTATAAAAAGATTGGTATTTCACCAGGTCAATCCCTCTAATTTAAGCTTAAAAAATACAACTGACTTATAGGTGGACTGACTTATAGGTGAGTATATACGTTAAGTAGTTAAGGAAAATTTTTGTATAGGAAGCATATAGAGGTGCTTGATCAAACTGAAAATAATTTTGATAATACATGTGTAAAAGAGTTTTTAGGTCACATGAGTCACTCAGGTAACCTATTGCTTCTTCTTCTTTAGCTTTTATATTGCAATACCTGAGCCAGTTTCAACCAAATTCAGTAGCCAGCATCTAAAAATAAATAGAAACAAATTTTTTGCATTTCATTGTCCCAGCCCCTTTTGGTCTGAGGAGCAGAGGTTGAAACCATCAAACTTTATGCAATCTTTTTTAAAATCTTATTCTCTTGCAAACTAACAAATAGTTAGTCCTCTACCAGATTCTTTGGATTCAGGCTCAGTAGCTAGCTAAGTTTGTCAGATATAGAAAAAGAAAAATGTACTACAAGTATCTTCTTTATGTATGGACATTTACATGACTAGACAGAGAGTCCTGTAACAAAATTATACAATTCATGTTCCCTAGATTCTGAGTTTGAACCCAGGGTGAAGTGTAGTTAGTCATATGTTAAAAATACATTAGAATTTTGAAATTTGTTTTTCTTTATTCATGGACATCAAATATAAAAACTATATGATTATAATGACATATATAAATATCATGTTATTTATCAGCAAAATGGAGTTCATGACTTTGAAGTTTTATTTGAAACACAATGTGTCTTGACTGGTTTTCAAGGTATATGAATTTTTAAAACTGAATGATTTTGTTGATTTGTTTTAGATAAGTTGTACTGTACATACATTACATATTTTCCATATACTCTGTCCATTTATATACATGATAGTTTGATGTTCATGACAACTAAACCATATGTAGTACCAGTAGTATGAAATGTGTAAAAGTTGCATTGTCCATGCAGCTATTTATCCAAGTAATTGTTTATACATATGGTTACATGTACTTTGTGAATGTAATTTATATCAGTGATTTTTTTAATCAACATAATTTTCACTTATAAATTTTTTTCAGGCTCATGCAGCTAGTGCAGAAAGCAATGAGGAGCCCCTCCCCGCTGGCTGGGGTATGAGTGTAGCACCCAGTGGACGGGTGTTCTTTATCAATCACAACAACAGAGTGACCACATGGGTAAAACTAATCTAAGTACTCTTTATTTGAAACTAAATAACATTTCAGTATAGTCTTTCTTTGTATTGGGTTTGAACATGTTGAAAGCTTATTTCTGCTTGCTGATTGACAATTGCCATTATCTGTTTTACTGTTATATCTACATTGTGGTTTTGAGAATTTGTTAGAAGCTGATACCTATGAACAATATCAAGGATGACAATATTTAAACACAGTGTCATTGTTTTATGCAGGAAGACCCCAGAAAATCCCAGAATCAGAGAGCCAGTGTACGAGGTACTGCTGATACACCAGCCCTCGTCAGGAGGAGTTCCTCCAATGAGGATCTTCTACAGAATCTAGGTCCCCTACCTGTAAGTATTTCTCAGAATCCAAACTTCATTCCTGACATTTAAAGGTGCCCAGAATGTAAGAGGTCTTTTACGTACAGAATTAAGGGCTTCTGTCTGTCAGGAAAAAGCAGAAGCAAAGACAAATATGCTGTAGAAATTCAGTGATACAGAATTATAAAGAATAGGCGATTTTACGGATTTACTGAGAGTATGTACAATTATATTGTAAAATTGCACTTGAATGAAATCGTCTATTTTTATTTGACAGCCTGGTTGGGAAGAAAGGACTCATATGGATGGACGAGTTTTCTATATCAACCACAGTATGTTATATGATAATGAAGCATGTTATATTACATTTTTCTTATGTAGAATCTGTTAGAGCTGTAATGTTCCTTATAAATTTAAGTGTAGAAGTGCATGCATACTTAAGGGTTAATTTATTGATGTGCATGCATGTAATCTCTGTGTTAGTAACTTAGTATACAGAAGTTTTGATTTGGTTGAAGTAAATAGTAGTATTTACAAAAATAGACTTTTACGTGATAATATACTCCATAGGCATGGAAATTACAATGCACCAGGGTACTTCTGTTTGATTTCCATGTCTGTGTAGCATGTTGTCATATCTCTGTTTTGGGGCAATCTACCCCAAATCGGTCTTTATTTATAAGGATGATTTTTTTTTAAAAATGTGTAATTGTGGAAATTTAGCAGATAATAATGATATATTGATATTTATCTTAGATAACAAAACAACACAGTGGGATGATCCAAGGTTACGACAGCTTGGTGGTCCTGTAAGTCTCAATTGCAACAATAAGTATCTATCACTTCCAACAATCAGTCAATATTTATCCATAGCAAAATAACAAAACGAAGATATTCATTGCTTAAGAATACTCATGATACTCATGTGATCAAGTCTGTGAGCCTATGCTCTTTGTGTCATCTACTTTCTGTTTATTGTAGGCTGTGCCATATTCGCGAGACTACAAGAGAAAATATGACTACTTCAGGTCCAAGTTACGAAAACCTGTAAGTTGTTAATTAATTTTACAGAGCTTGGTGTTAAAATTTTGGATGTAGTATCAGTCAGTAAAATATAAGCCAATAGTCATCTAAAAACAGACATTTGGATTTCTTAGTTTTAGGGGGGAAAAAAGACAATGATAAACAGTTAAGCCATTTTAGTTACATTAGCATTTCTAATTAACTGATGTTAACACTGCATAATGAGTTTACTGGCTCATAATATCATATCCATTGTACAAAGCTGTATCAATGAAAGCACTAATGAATACTTTTATGTTGTTATTTGATGAGAGTTGAGAAAATTATCAATTTAGAACATAGAAATCCAGAGGTGCAAGCACGTACCTTTGTGTTTTTCTTCAATGGCCAGAGTCTGAAGCTGTGCTTCAGATTACATGTCAGACACGTAAAACAGATCCGTAGATCTATAACTCTATAAATTTAAATATAGATGAAGTAACTGATTCAAATGGGATTTGGATTTATCTTCCTTGTTTTTGGATGTGACTCTATAGTTTTGTTATTATAATTGGTAGAATTCTCAATTCCCTCAGGTGAGTTGAGCCTTACACTAATGTCTTGTTGCTGCAGTCTTGTTGCTTCTTTTGAAAAGCACATTCTTTCACATCTGTTCACGGACTAAAGGACAAAGTGACAAAATTGTTCCATTTTGAATGTAGAATTTACTGACCACAAGCTTGCTCCAAAACAATATTCACATATTGATTGATATTATAATCATACACATTATATCAAAAGATAGAGCTGGGGCAGACCTGTGCTCCATTACTTTTAATCAAATTATCGATGTAAAATACACTTTTTTCTCTGGAAATCATTAGAATTTTGAATTTACATCATATTGTTGACATCTTGATGTCATGGCCGATAATAATAGATAATGCTGTCAAATATTCAGATACCCCCTGGTTTAGAACATAACTATAGATTTCTCTATCGAAGTTTGATATTTGGGGCAGATATTGGTCATTACAGAATGTAGTCATTTGTTCAAATGAGGGGCCACGCCCTCTTTGAAGGGAAGTTAATTAAGAGATAATCAAGAAATAGTAAAAAATGGGTGTGGTCATTTAAAAAGCTGATGAAGAACCACTGGGCCAGAAAATATGAAACTTACATATGAGTTTCTCTTATACGTGACATATCTTAGATTCATATTTGTTCATATGTCCTTCTCCTCGGGTTAGGTTAGGGCTAAAACTGAGGATAAAATTTTACATAAGCGTATAGGCAAAAAAAAAAAATCTTCTCCACAACAGCAAGACCATGTTAAACAAATTGATATTGAAGCATTCCGGGGTTGTATGGATTCCAGTTCGTTTAAGTCATAACCATTTGGTACTAGGATGGGGTCATAATGTGGGGTTTAGCATTAAAATTTTTGACATTAAATTAATTTTCACTCGTGCATAACCCGAGAAGACCTTTTTAAATGCACTATGATTTTTGACCTCATGATCTTGATGTTAAAGTTTGACCTACTTGTTTAATTTTCATCATAGCTTTTGTACATGAAGAGACAGGGCTTTCATATTTTTACATGTACATTACCTGTGATGAAACCTTTCCAAATGTGTTTTTGACTTCATGACTTGACTTTGAGGTTTGACATGGTTTTCAGAAACTTAAAACTTTTGCACCAGAACATACTGTATTACAAAAGTTTAACACCTTTTTTGTATGAAGGACAGATGAGATAGTTACGATATGCCGTAAATCAGCCAATAAGACCCAAAAGTGGGGGACCAAAATTTTCTGAATTTGCTTGTTCATGAGAAGAAAGAGAAAGAAATATTATAAAATTGAAATATTATAATATAAATGTTGTAAAACAAGTATTTGTAAAAATAATGGTAATAATAATAACATTACTTCTGTGTTAATTAATCTATAATTTGTTGGCATTCATTGCTTAACATTGCATAGTAAGACTTGATTTTTGCATACATTTTGAATACTAACAAAAGTCATAATTTTCACAACATTAATTTTAATAACTTTCCAGGTCCCCTCCCACTAAATATCATTTTTAAAATGTGTTGGTCAGTGTGAAAATTTTAGTGGCATGGTATTTACTCTGAAAATAAAAGGACAATTTGTGCATAAGAATTTTGCAATTGAATGAGTTTAGGATAAGGTACAATGAGTAATAATTACACCTTGACTTTTTTTCTTCAACTTTATCCTTCATGGTTGCATACTAACTAGCAATTTCAATATTAGAAGTTCTAATAAACATTAAGCTGTATCAATGACAAAGGTGGGTTTTTTTATCTATTTTATTAAAAAAAAATTGTTGTTGCAATTTTACTTTGGGTATTTTTTGAAATCGAACTGCAAATATTTTTAAACATTTAGATGAAAAATTTCCAGAGTAAGATGTCAGTAATTACTGCTGTATAAAATGTCCATCATGTTTCCATTACAAGTTTGTTATACCTCCCCCCCCCCCCCCCCCCTACAAACGAAGTTTGGGGGGTATATAGGAATCACCTTGTCCATCTGTACATGCATTCTTGTTGGGGCTATAACTTTGTAATGGAGAATGAATCATTGGAAGCTCATACTTGGTACAAAGATTGCTTATGACCCGAGGGTGCAAATTCAAGGTCACTGGCAGAAAAAGTATAAAATTCTTGTCTGGGTTGTATCTCTGTTATAGAGAATTAGTGGAAGCTCACACTTTGTACAGAGATTGTTTATGACATGAGGGTGTGTCATAACCTTGACCCAAGATCATTGTGGCAATTTCAAGGTCACTGGTACATGTATAAAAGTGTAAAATTCATGACAGGTTAACCTACTTTTCAATATTTCATATACAGTGCAACCTCTGATCAAATGTGAAAATATATAATGATAGAACTGTTTTTGAAGATTGTAAAACAAGTTTTAATTTTTTGGATTGAGGGGTGTGCTCATATTTTAATTCTTTGATGAAGATGCTCAAATACACCTAATACTGCCAAATTCAAGAACATTTCAATTTCACAAACCCTGTACTCCCAATACCTGAACTCTCAAGGAAACTTTGTCATTGGAAATTAAAGCACAAGCTTCTACTTTCTATTGGTCTTAGAAATGGGACAGAGGGTGATAGTAAATTAATTTCATAAGGACAGGGCCATTTTATATGTAAAGTGAACCTAGCTATTTCATAGCTTTATATATAGGTCTGCTCCCACATACTATTGCAATGGCAGTTTTAGAAAATTTGATCTTAAATCTTAGATGTTTTGTTGTAAAGGAATGAAATGTAACATACAGGCAAGTAGAATGATTGCACTTAAAATATGTTAATATTTTTCTTGCAGAATAATATTCCTAATAAAGTGGATATCAAAGTGTCGAGGGACCGCATACTGGAGGATTCTTATAGAGCCATCATGTCACTAAAGAAAACAGATGTACTCAAAGCAAGGTAGATAAGAATAACTAATTGTACTTAAAGTAAGGTAGACAAGAATAACTAAATGTACTCAAAGCAAGGTAGACAAGAATAACTAACTGTAAGTAAGGTAGACAAGAATAACTAAATGTACTCAAAGCAAGGTAGACAAGAGTAAATGATTGTACCTTTTATTAGCAATAAAAATTAAAAATTGAAGGGGGGATTAGATTTAATTGAAGTAAATATTATTATCCTTTCATGAATATTTAAATGACAGAACATAATTTCATTCAAAAATTAATTTCAAAAAATTTAGACTTTGAACATTTCAGGAAACATATTGAAGATGTATAAGTACTAGTGATTAAACTTTTATTGAACTGTACATATGATAATTAGAGGCTGCTTTTATATGATATGACACTTACTGAATTATATAACCTTTTGTATACCTTTTTATGAAAGTGGTATTGAATTGTATAACTTAAAAATGTTAATGTTCAATACAGCAATGCTGTACTATCTTACTGACACTGTTTCATTGCAGGTTGTGGATAGAATTTGATGGGGAGGTGGGGCTGGATTATGGGGGTGTGGCCAGAGAGTGGTTTTTCCTGCTGTCTAAAGAAATGTTTAACCCTTACTATGGCCTCTTTGAATATTCTGCCACGTAAGTGTTAGTTTACTAAAATGATAATCTACTGAGTACACATGTACCAGTGCTTCATAGTATATTTATTGGTGAATATACATTTCTTAAAATTTTTATTTCACTCAAAATGTTTCCATTAACCTTTTTCCTCTGCAGATAAAGAACTAGGTTCACTTTATCCATAAAATGGCCCTGTCCTTATACCAATTAACTGACCAAGTCCTAATATCCCATTTCAAACATCAATATAAATCAGAGACTTAGTGCTTTCATTTTCTATAAAAAAGTTTCTTCTGAGAGTCCAGGTATAGAAATACAGGCTTTGTGAAATTGAAGTGTTTTTGAAATTTGATGAAAATGCATGTTTTTGAGTACCTTCAATAAAGAATTTAAATATGTGCCCACCCCTCGATCCAAAAAATAAAACATGGATTATAATGTTCTAAAACGGTTTTTTCATTAGATAATTGAACATATTGGATTGGAGGTTAAGGGGTATGCAAAAATATTGAAAAGAGCCTGATTTTTGGCTATTTTTTAAGATAATTTTAAGATAATTTAAGGATTTGAGGAAAATGACACAATTAATGACATCACAATACAAGGACTTACGAGAAAATTACGTTATTTTTTAAAGATATGCACTCACCAAGGGTCCAAGTGTAATTCATTGTATGTTCTACTAAAACTGAACAGTTTTGATTTGTCGGAAATTCACAGGGCCAAAAAAGGCCCTAAGTGAACCTTGTTCTTTATGCTTTGTTCTTGAAAAATGAAAAGAACTCGACCCACAATATGCCTTATTTGGCCTATTAAATATGAAAAAATTGAAGTGGGCTTTATAATATATGTTTTTGATAATTCTCACCCTAGAACATTAACACATTTCACATGTGCAACATTTCCGTCAAAACCGGATGTTTATTATGACAAACTAAATTCTAAACCTCACCGTGGTTCGAGGTTTTCCGGGAAAATGCCAAAATTTTACACATTTAATCGTGATTTACACATAGAGCACACTCGTTAACGCAAAATATTAAAACAGAATAATAACTATTCCAATGAAAATATTTTGCGGTAACGAGTGTGCTCATGTTGAAAAAAAATAAAATAAAATTTCAGTGCGTGTGAAAAATGCTATGGCCACGATCCATCATATGTGTCTTCGTGTTTTTCACAAACTTATAGGATCGTTTCAAGAGATGTATAATATTGATAATGTAAGTGGAAACACACTCGTATCCCACATGTAAAAAAAATGTTAAATGAGGCGTCATTAGGCATGTCTGATGATTGGAATATATACTGGTTTCTAAAAAGCGTTAAAAGTGCCCATTTATCAACAGGTTTTCCCTCAAAGTTAGATGGGGTCACAGGCAAGAACACCTTTCTTACTTACTATATGTATAAATGGCACGAACACAAATTTTTATGTCAATTATAAGTGTTGTTCGTGCTTGTGACACATACGAAATTTGACAATACTTTTGAATTTTGGTGTTTTCAAGAATCCGGTAAATTCCTAATGGGTGGGTCATATTTAATAAAGATCTATAGATAACACATAAGGCGAAAGAAAAACAGTTGTTTGTTCGTTTCTAAGATACTAAATGTGATAAAGAATCTAAAAAATTACATTTTCTGAAATCAAATTTGGAAAAAAGCATGGGTTTATCTTATGATCATGTATGCTGTACATACATGTATGTACATGACATTACTCGTTATATACATCATTTTTGACGTCATAGAAGAGGAAAAAAAATCAAATGCTTTTAATGGACCTAGTTTTCTGTCGTTTAGATAATTTATGCATTTAATTAGAAACGGGAAAATTATCTAAAAAAAAAGATATCATTAGAAATTTAGATATTTCATTGAGATAATTATCAGACATATCTCTGTAAACTGGATCCAAATAAAGAACTCATGTGCTGATCCGTCAAATGCACATGTCAGGGCTTTAACGAATCCCCATGTCGGTACATACAATATTTATATCTACATGTAGTGCTCAGCAAATAATCTTTATTTTTGTACTACATGTCAATCATTTCATTAAAAAGAAGCCCGCGTAGATAATTCTTATGCTCCTGCATAAAAGCGTGAAAAGTACAGGAAGCAAATTCAGTTGGGGGGGGGGGGGGGCACAGCCATACATTTTCAGTCGGCAGTTGAGGGGGCACTACCAAAAATTTCCTGACAAGCAAAAAAAAGGTCATCAGACGTTTTTATTTAGAGGGCACAAGCATATAGTATCTATGTTTACTATATTTATCTATATACATGTCGGCAAAATTATTGGTTTCCAGAAACAAGATGCACATTTTAAATATATGACCCTTGACATTGTTTATTAAAAGGAGTGAGTTGAAGTGCAGGTAGGATGTCAAGTTAAAAAATAAATGAAAAGCAAAAAAAAAAAAAAAGAAAGAAAGAAAAGAAAAAAAAAGAAAAAAAAAAAGAAAAAAGAAAAAGATTTGACAGAAAGAAGAAAAGGGGAATTGAAATATGTTTCAAAAAATTCAGAATTATTTAATCGCTACTACGTTATAATATAAATAACAAGTAAAATGTGTACATGTAAACTACTTGTGTATGAATTGTTTTTGTCAAGTTTTCTCGACCAGCACCTCCCTTTTACAAATAATTGTACACTGATAAAAAACTTAAGCACAATATACATGTAATACGAAAGGGAGGGGGCATTTCTCTTAGAAGAGACTTTCATTCCAGTGCCAGTTTCCGGCTTTCATGATTGAACCACTTAAGAATTTTTTTAAAAAAATATACATGTAAGAGTCAATGATAGATCCGTGAATACCAACGCCAAAAAATCTACCCCCATGTTTTGTTGACAAGGAAAATAAACCAGTTAGAACACGAAAAACCTAATCGGGGGATTTTGTTGGGACACTTCTCATTGACAAGTTTTCTTTCGTATATATACACGACTCTTCTTACCAACTCCAGTGAACTTCTGTATCCTTTGGATGGTGGTGGGAAAAGGGGGGGGGGGTCTATTTCTTCCTTTACATTTGATATCAGAATTTAGCTGGATCCGCTACTGTTGTTTCCTGCTACTTCAGGATGAGAAGGGGGTGGGGTTTGCTTTGACATAAATTATAAGAGCATTACATGTAATTATATCAACATTAATTTGAAGCATAGGAATTACCTAAAACTAAAAATCTACTGGAAACAGGGAGAAAGGGTGTTTGTCAATAATTCTATGTGCTAAAAGGTCAATGTCCTATAGAATATATATAAAACAACCTTGGAAATATTTTCTTGAACGCATGTCAAACTATTTTGCCACACTGAAATAAAATTTTGTATGTGCCCCCACCCCCTTATTTCTGCTACTGCTTACTACAGCAATATTCTCTATTTCAAGAATAATAGAGAACATTTTACCCTTTCCTCTTATGCTGTCTTTCGTAAGGCCTTATTAGCAAGAACTTGTTCGTATAAAATCAATCTTACGCTGAGTATTTGAAAAATATTAATGCCTGTATATATGTATCTCATTTACTTTCTTGACGTGTATTTACGAGCATTACATACGCAATATATACACATGAAAATCATAATGTGAAAATGAAATTGAAAGTAGTGAATGTTAAGCAACATACTAAATTTATTACATTTATAGGTCAATAGATAATGATAAGTTTTGAGAAGAAAAACAGAAACATCATTTATTTATCTCCACGTTACAACACGCCACGAATCCCTGTCCTGCATACACGTATTATTTTCGGGAATAAAATATGGCCCTTATAGCGATTGGCTGGTTCGCAAAGACAAATATCCACGATCTTGGGTTGCATGCGAATCTCGCGGATATTTCTTGCATGCGTATTCATGAAAGTTGTTTTACAGTATAGATGTAAGAATTTATCTTGATGTTACTTGTACTTTCCTTGTTTATATACATTCAAAATTATCATCAAGTATAACACAAATTTCTATTTTTATTTATTTCTTCCAGTAAATATATACATGTATTTCGAATATCAAATAAGGTAATACCTATATTTATATTTCAGTTGATATATACTCTGTTTATTCTCTGAATATGGGGAATTCTCGTGAATTCAACTAAGTCCAGTGGCGGATCCAGGAATTTCACAACAGGGGGAGAGTAGAAAGCGGGGGGGGGGGGGGGGGGGGGGGGTCGGGGGGGTCAGGGGGGCTGTATTGAAGCCCCAGTGGGTCCAGGGCAAAGCCCTGATGGGGGTCCGGGGGGCGAAGTCCCCTTAATCTGACGAATTCTTACAAATAAGAGGTGTTTTTCCTCTATTTTAGGATGATGAACATATAAGTTCTACATACAAAAATTTCCAACGGGGGAGGGGAGGGGGGTACGCCCGGCGCGCCGGCGCTGGATATGCTTTTGAAGTCAATAGCATAGATCTTCAATTTTTAAGTATACTTATATTTGTTTTTAGGTCATCTTCTTTTTAATATGATTCATTTTTTCCATAAAATTTTGCATTAAAAATAACAAGTTTTGAATGAATTCTGTATTTTACGAAACTTGTTTCAGTTTCTCTATTACATGAACGAAAACGATGAGACGTTCAATTTATTGTTACAAATGTTTAGAAAGTACGTCCTTTTAACTTCCGTTGACTATTTCTTCTCTGATCATTTATTTAGATATAGATTTTTAAAAATTTCAAATATTTACTTTTTCATCGATCTAAAACTACCACAGTTGAAGTCATTTTCCATAGAAAACTTTTTTTTTCAATTCTATCCAGTCAGAATTGACTGGTATATCAAACGAACACCTTCATCTGCTTTTTTAAATTATGATTGTAAATTAAATGATGTTGATTATATCAGTATCTATCGCTAATTATTTAATTTCAAGACCTATATTTATATGGGTACATTGTAATCGCAAACTTTAAATAAGTCATTTCTATCGCTCTTTGATGCGACGTTATATTACAAAAAATGACGTTCCTATTGCATTTTTCTATCAAAACACTGTCATATTGCAATTTCTATTTTTCAAAAAGTATAATAGATATCAAAAAAAGGAAAACGGTTATGAAAAGCTAAAAATCTACATTATCTATAACAAACATCACATTAATTTTTGAGAAGAGGCCATTTTTGATGGTTCGTGGACTTTGCTCTTTATGCCAATTCCTGCTTAAATATATTCAGGGACATACCGTATAAGTCGAATTTTTAGTGAGACACAAATTTAGCGATTTTTCCATAAAAATTGGAATGCATTTTTAGCAAGAAGTAATTTTAGCAATTTTATAATGTTCAGAGAAAAAGCTTTTATAACAATCGATATAGAATGAATTGTTAGCAATATTTAATTTTAGCAATATCAAAACCCTCGCTAATGATGCCAAAATTAAACCCTTGCTAAAAATTCTGCTTATATGGTAATAATAATATAGGCAACTCCTTTAGCATCATGTTTATTTTCCTAAAACATCACTCACTACCTTTCATGTTTATAAAATTATGTTCATTTTCAGTAAAATGTTTGGTGTATGATACATGTAATCTGTTCTTCTTGTTTAAGGGGATAGAATTTTTAATGAATTTTAAATCATACATTGTAATATAATTTAAGTAAACAATCACCAAAATTTGGGAAAATCTTAGAAATACAGCTGATCAGGGGCATGTGCTGATTTTGAAAATAAAACCTAATAATATTTGTTTGTTTTACATTGAATTCTACTGGTCAACAACTATGATACAGAAAACTTTTCGATGGGCATTTCTCATGCAAATGAAGAAAACTGTACAGTAACTTCAATACAGTCACTAAAAAAAATCTCAAAAAAAACCCCCAAAAAAAACAAATCAATATTCTAAACAAAAGTGAGGAAATAGTATTTAAGTAAAACATATCATCTTAACAGAGAATAATCCTGCAATTGTGTGTTTTATACAATAATACTGTCATTCACTTACCAGCATGTTTACTACATTCAGAATTTCAGTCATGACTAGTTATATTTTGTCAACATTTCAACTTGCAGTAGATTATCTATTGGTTCAAAATAATACCCCCGGTACCTAAATATTTTTATTTAGTGAGATCATAGGAAAGGTCATGTCACAAGTCATTTAGAATACTTGTTTCCTATTGTATGAGAGATACAGGGCGGGGTGCAGCTCAAGCTAGGGCTCTTGCCTTAAGCTCCGCCCTGTATCTCTCATACAGAAGAGAACTTGTAATCTAGATACATGTATTACTAAGATAAGGAGTGCATTGACATATTTTAACTAATTTTTTTATCCATATATAAAGGTTTTGTTCTGCTGTTTGATAATATTAGAGAAGTATTAAAATAAAATTGACATAAAAAAACCCATCTCTTATGAGATATCTCGAGACTTGTGAGAGTTGGCTATCCCATTAGTATATAGGTCTCTAATATATTAATTTACTAATTCTCTTTAGTGCTAAATGCTGAATACTATGCACAAAGTATTGGAATAAAACCAGAACAAGTTATCTAATTTTATCTTTTATTGATTTCAGGGATAACTACACTCTTCAGATTAATCCTTTGTCTGGATTGGCCAATGATGATCATTTGTCATACTTTGAATTCATTGGTCGAGTGGCAGGGATGGCGGTTTTCCACGGGAAACTGTTAGATGGTAAGGATGGCCTGCTGTTGTCCATGTATGAAAACATATATGTAATTCCTCTTGCACAATTTTCTGAGGTTATATACAGTGACGTATGCAATACATGTACATTTCTTGTTTTTGTGTTTGTCAATTAAGCTTATCACTGGAAGTGATTTTTAAAATCGTTATTTTCAAAAATTTTGAACTGTTTTGAGTAGAGACTTAAATAATGATGTGCATTGTACATGTACATTTACTGTGTGTTTAGATTTCACAATACAAAATTTGTAATACAGTTAATGGGTGTTTTTATGGTTGTAGAGGGAAAGGGAGGGGCTGAGGTTGTAAAATCATGTTTATCTGTCGCAAAATATACCAATTTAAAATAATTTTTTTTTATATGCAATATTTCAGGATTTTTTATTCGTCCATTCTATAAGATGATGTTGGAGAAGCAGATAGCTTTAGCCGACATGGAACCTGTGGTAAGACGTAGATACAGACAGCAGGGAACACTTCGTATGAGAATACTCTCAACAGGCTGAAGTCTGTGATTTTTGTTAAATTCCTCTATTTGGAAATATTTTATAAAAACTGTAAGGAAATCAGTTCTTGAAAAATTACAACCCTTGTTTCTTTACAAGCACTTGAAAGGTTTTTTAACACGATTGCACAAAAATAAATAGCTTCTATGATCTTTGATATGAACTTTTGCACAATGTTAGCTGTTTCTTTGATGTTTACTGTAATAAATTTGGCTTTGTGTTAATATAACCACAGGACTCTGAGTACTACAATTCACTGGTATGGATAATGGAGAATGATCCAGTAGATTTGGATCTGACATTTTCTGTGGAAGAGGACTACTTTGGAGAGGTATGTATCTTACATTATTTTTCTACAACAGGCTTCTGTAATTGAAGATTATCTGATTTAGAAATACACTGTAGAATTGATTATAGATTAAAATGCATCATGTACAGATTTACATATACATGTACATTGTACAAATCCCAATTAATTTAATTTAATAGCCCCTACCAATACTAGTATGTTTTTTTCAGTACGAATGTGTAAAATGTTGATTTTCACATTATATAATCTTGATGTCACTGGATGCTTAATAACAATACTATCTGTCCTTGTTATTCTTTTCAGATCACATCTAGGGAACTGAAGCCTGGAGGATCAAACATTATTGTCACAGAAGATAACAAAAATGAGTACATCAAGTAAGGTCAAAATCTATCATTCAAAAAAAAATCCCCAAAACAACCAATCCATTCTGTTCATCTGCAGAAAGAGTGCTGTGTGATATTGTATTTAATTTTAAATTGTATGTTATGTCTTAACAGTCTAGTAATCCAATGGCGCTTTATGTCCAGAATTGAAGCTCAGATGAAGGCATTCATGAGAGGTTTTGCCTGTTTAGTGCCATTAGAAATGATCAAAATATTCGATGAAAATGAGTTGGAGGTAAGTGCAATAATTTTTTTCATGAACATTTGTTTTTCAAATTTAATACATATACATGTACGGTATGTGGTTACTCTGTACTATTTACTGTGCATTTTATTAATTTTTTTATAAGATGTGAAACAAACTGAGATTAAATGAAGGCAGTCATTTTCAATATTATACTTTCATGTAAATTAGTTGAATCTGATTCGTCGAGAAACATTTGTTAAAAAACACTATTACCCACTGAATGATGAAGCCATGCCCTCCAGCATAGCAACAGTCAACATTGCTTGACGATGGGTGATATTCCAATAAATAGTGACTGTGCAGAATTAATGTGCGCAAGGTTCACTGTTATATGTATTTATATAAAGCATTCAGTATAATATAATAAATATTGCATGCAGTTGAGTGTAACATTGAAAATTTTCACCCCAAGAAAACCATTGTCAACCGAGGCGCATGTTACGCTCAGCTACATGCAATATTTTAAACAATAAATTGCTTTCTTTGGTTGTTAGTACGGGAATTAATGTCGCAGCTGTTGCAGAAAAAATACATAACCCGCATAAGCGGGTTATGTGAATTTTTTTCTGCAATAGCTGCGACGTTAATTCCCATACTAACAAACAAAGAAAGACATTTTATTGTTTATATTTATATCTTAATAAAAAACATGCAAAGTAGATTAAATATGTTAAATATTGTATTATAGATGTTAATGTCATTGTATGCATAATTGATGGAACAGCCGTTGCTTAAGAAATATGTGCAGGTGGCTTGTTTAGTGTTGTTTACTGACTGATTAATGGCAATGGTTTTTATAAGAAATAAAGGAAATAATATTCAGTGGATGTAAATATTATATAATACTTACCAATTTTAGAAGATGAATGCATATTTTTATAATCTTGTCAGAATGGTCATTTAAAGATCTATGCTTGTGTTTTCATTACAAGTCGGTTGAGTAACCATATCTAAAATGAAATATTCTACTAATAAACACATTGCAGTAAATTTTACAGGGAATACTTGGCTATTTTTCAGCTGTTAATGTGTGGCCTTCAGGATATTGACGTCAACGACTGGAAGGAGCATTCTGCCTACAAAGGAGAATATAATCCAAACCACCCAGTTATAATTAACTTCTGGAAGGTATGGAAGCCATGCTCAAACTGAAAAAAAAAATTATTTATTTTTGTACTTGTGCAGAATTAACATACATAGTGCTCCACATCTCAGGTGAAATTGCTGTGTAGTAATATTCTTGTCCTTCAATTTGGCAACACTTTTACTTGACACAATAACTGCAGTCCCTTTAATATAATGACTTCACATTGCTTATGGTGGTAGATACTGTAGATCACTAAATTTTCGCGACACCTTATTTTCGCGAGATAGTCATTGACTCTTTATTAGCGAGACATAATTTTCAAGAATTATTGTTATTCCTCTATATAATCTTAAGGAATACTATTATATGCGAGAATGAAATTTTCGCGAGCTCACTGTCTCGCGAAAATAAAGTTCTCGCGAATAAAAAGTGATTTACAGTAATAGTAAATTGATGACACCTGTAGATTTTATGCTGTCTTAATAAAAATTCAAGGTCAAGACTATTGATGGGGGCTCATGTTAATGTGACACAGTAATAAAATTTTATTTTTCAACTTGGTGACTTCAAATGCACTATAAAATTGGAGAATGGATAAAGGAAGACACCTAGAGATATTCAGTCAATTATGGTCAAAATTTAGTTGATCTGTATTTGAACTGTATTATGTGTTGATATGACTTGACTTTTGAGTAAATCATATAACTTCATATTCACTACACTGAAGAAATACACCGTCTTTTGTACTATACAGTCACTTAATCAAAATTCAAAGTTATTGATATGTACATGTATGTGATACAGTATCTGAAGTTGTGTAATCTTATGACTTCAAAGAAAAGGTAGAGAATTGTTACAGGAGGACACTACATATTTTTAACCTAGTTTGATTGTACATCAAGGTCAAATAGTGAAGATAATTAATATGAGTGAGTCACAGAGGCATGTGACTTAATATGTTTTCTATCTATACAGCAGCGAAGGAAAAACATAACTTTTTTCTGGTATTTAGTGTTGGCATGCTTCTTTTCTGCAGGCTGTATATTCATTGAATAATGAAATGAGAGCTCGACTTCTACAATTTGTGACGGGCACATCTCGAGTTCCGATGAATGGATTTAGGGCGCTTTATGGAAGCAATGGACCACAGCTCTTTACCATAGAGAAATGGGGCAATATCAACCAGTTCCCCAGAGCCCATACCTGGTAATTTCTTGTTTAATGTTGATTAATAATATTCTACATGTAGTTGTAAAATCTTCAGGTTTTATTTGTAAAAAACAATACGTGTATATTTGTACAAAGCTGCAACAGAATTAAATCCATCATTTAGTTCTTGTACCTCTCTGAGATGTTAAGATATATTTTTCTGCAAAATCTTATTTTAATTTGTGTTGAAACAATTTTTATAATTTTCCTAGTTTCAATCGCTTGGACCTGCCTCCATATACAGACTACCATGACTTGAGAAAGAAGCTTTTGATTGCTGTGGAGAATACCCAAGGATTTGAGGGTGTGGATTAGATTTACACTGTAATCCATAGTGTCTCAGTGACTATGTTTTGATCAGTATGCAAGGTGAATAGTCAAATAACTTCATGAGGAGGGCATTAATTTTCCTCTGATACATATACATATAGGTCAGAGACACAGGACTAGATCTTATAAACTTTTTATTCTGTGATCAGACTTGTGCAATCTATTTTCTATTTTCCTATGGAAAAGTGCTCCAATAACAGATCAGTTAACTCTAAGAGGCTTTTAACTCGGCTACAGATGTAAATTTATGTACATGTATATATTCATGTCAGCGGACAGATAATGGTACTTAATTGAAGTATGTTGTGTTATAGACAGAAATGCTTGAAATGTCTATTATTACTATTTTAGCAACTATTTCCATGTAGAGTTCTGTCCATGCTTTCACTGTGATGCTTAACAGTGGTACATGTACATTATTTGGAATTTGTTCTCTCAATGATTTTTTTTGTGAAATTGAACCAGTTTTATTAATGGACTGATTTATGTTTTCTTTGCTTTTTTAATCTAAGTGTTAAGAAAATGTTTCTTTGGCATGTCAAAGAAAATCCATGGAAAGAATTGTTAAGGTCAGACAATACGTTCCTCAAATGTCTGTTTTGTATTCCTTCGAATTATGTGGAAAATATTCAAAATCTTAATTACCTTCTGATTTCTAAACTGGTTTCTAATTGTCTTTTAAAAAATGAAACAACAAAAAATGTGTTATTGGCTAATTAAGTTTTTTTCCAAAAGGATTTTATAGGAAAAACATCCTCTGGTATCTTGCACAAATGCCTGGTAAGGTACCTCAATTTTTTGCGAGTAAACGTGTTAAAGTTGCAATACTTCAATGACAAAATCTTAGAAAAAATTTTATATTATTGAGGAACGTATCGTCTGTCCTTAAATACAGGTACATGTATTACTGGCAATGTGAAGTGGTGAAGGTGGCATTTGAATATCCAGTGAATTTACTTTTTTGTGAGTTTTATAAAACCATGGATTACTTGTATCGAGGAAAATAGACAACCACAGAAATTACCACTTTTATATTGGGGGGGGGGGGGGGGGGGGGGGAGTTTTTTCTTAGCCAAAAATTTTTAACTTCATTTTGTTTCTGGTATTTGTTAATCAATGGACCATGCTTAATAAGTAAACTTTAGCAAATACAAAGATTCTGGATTAACTGTGTAGAGTCAGTAAATTTTGGAATCAAGAAAAAATTCCAGCAAGATAATATAGGCCTGACAGTGTATGGTGCAAATCTCTCATTATGATCATGAATTATATAGTATTCATTGCAATATATTTTTTTCCTTTCCTTTTTGTTTTAATAAACCCCTGCTATTGTATTCTTTATGTATAAGCTATTAAAACTTACATTTAGTCACTACATGTGTACAAAAACAATCATTGATTTCATTGATGAAATAGTTATGTTCACTTTTTCACGGATTAAACTACAGTATGTGTGTGTATTGAAAATATTAGTGCTAGCTATTAGATAGCTTAATATATGAAGATATTATGTACAGTCTTTGCTGCTTTCGTGTTGTATAGATCAGGTATATCATTATGGGAGAGTGGTCATTAAGAATTCTGTATTATTGAATCAACGTGTGTTAATCCAAAAATAAAAAAAAAAAATTCTCTCAAGCCAACTTTAAAATAATCTTTGTTTGCCCTCTCCCGACTCAGGATGAAAAAATTGGGTCGGTGGGTAGGTGGAAAAATTCCTCCCCCCGAAAATTTCAATGTCAATGCTGAATTTTCGAAATCCTAAAATAAAGAATAATTGTTCCTGGAGGTTGAAAAAGTTAAGTTGAGCCATTTTTAGGCAGTTGGTCGGAAGAGGGCAAACAAACAATTTTTAAAGATGGCCTCAGTTATGCACATCGATTGGTATAAAACCTGCTGTTTTTATTTGTACGAGTTTTAATGTATTAATTTATGAGCATCAGAAAAAAAGATTCATTAAAGAAAATTTCTACTTGTACTATGTTTTTCATGTCATAAATTAATGATATTATGATATTGCTTGACAATTCTTGAAAATTATAGGCATTTGCTCAATGTATTTTGAATTTGTTCATTTGTATCACTGTCTATGTAATTATTATTCAGTTTATATATATATATATATATATATATATCTATATATATATATATATATATATATATATATATATATATATACTTTACATAGTTATTTATTTTTTTTTTAAATATACAGGAGTTGTGATTTCCCTTCAATTTTCTTTCAATCTACATGTATATGATATACATGTAGAAAATTTTCCTTGATAATTTATAAAACTGATTTTGTTATTTTTGTATTATTTGTACTTTTGTACATTATGTGTACATGTAAGCACACTTTTACTTAGGTCCGTAACTTTTTTGTTACTTGGTAGATTTGTACTGCTATTTACATAAAAAAAAATACTTATATTATTACAAGTATAGACAAATTTCACAGTGTACTTATTATCATCAAATTCTCTCCAGTGAAGTGGTGGATTTACTGGCATCTGTTTCTCAGTCATGTATACAGATTTGATTGAAAACTTGATAACTATTAAGTACTTTTATATACAGTATAGACATGCACTTGATATTGCAACATTTCAACACTAATGAACCTTCACCTTTGAAAAAGGTCATGATTATTTTAAGATTTCTGTTAATATATACCCATGTGTATGGTTCTACTTGGACATAGTTAATTTCTCCACTTGTTAATGAAGTCATTCCTTCTGGTCTGTTAAAATTCAATCCTATTAATTATTATAGTCATGAACTTGTGTTCTGTTCTTGCCCATGAACAAAATGTTTTATATACATATATGTATATATTGAAATAAATTATTAATAAACAGATTTTTTCTTACATTTTTCATATTTTGCAAGTTTTGAATAATATCCTTAAGACTTCTCCATGCTTTGGAGTTTACAATAATTAATTTTAAAATCGAGTCTGCATTGTCGTGAATATTGGCAAGTATGCTTTTACAAATCTTACAAGTGAAGTATAATATATTTGTTATTGAATACATAACAATACAAAAAAAAATTTCTTTGGTCATGACGTTTCTTTCTGGTTTTGTCGATATTGCTTTTCATCGGTTGTGAACTTTAAAATATTTTCAGCTTCTCTGAAAGTAAGACTGAAGTACTTTCAACCAGTTTGGAATATAGCCCATTTATGGACAAAGGGGAATAAAAATACTAGGGGCATGAGGGACAAGTCAAAATCTACCATTCATGAAACTTCAAACCTCTTCATTTCTGGACAGGAAAGCTGTATTAATGATTGTAGTAATTTGGCCCTCTCCCAGATTCATGATCCTTGGATCCAGAGTTCATGCCTTAAATTAGATTTAAATGCATTACATCATTGAAAATCTTGACCTAAAGAAATCCAAAACATTGCCTTTGAATTATACCTGGTATTATAATGAATGATTTGCTACCCCAGCTACAGATCCAGTGGCACAATTCATCAGAACTTATCATGACCCCAAACCATAAAGTTTTTGCAACTAAGATTACCGAAGATAATTTCATCTGAATTTTTTAGAACTCAAAGCAGAAAGTTTGGGCATTGTTTTGAGGGTTTGTAAGCTCAAAAATAACACCTTTTCTATGGATAATGTACACTATTGTTTATTGGAACACAATTTTTCTATAGATGTCACTTGATAGATTTACATACGACAAATTTCTGTTCATATGCATGAAAAGATACCGAGACACAAAATAAATGTAAATGAAATGAAAGTGATCTGTTCCATATAAAATAAATAACTTGCAAAACTTGGAACATACAGAATGAAAAAGAAATACACTACAAAATGTCTAGACAGTGTCTTTGCTGATGCCCTTTATTAAAACATCATTCTCAGACAATAGGTAGACTGAATAAAAAATATTTAAACACTCTTAAATAATTTGAAAACTACAAAATACAAAAGAAGTTTTCATGACGAGGTACAAATTTACCACTCTGATTTCTGTGAACCATCCATTTGGTCGTATTCAGAACTTGGAACAATTTTTTTCCCATAATCTCAATGCTTCTGACCACAAAATAAAGTGACATTGTTATTGCTACCAGAATCATCCTACATATCATACAACAAATAAATAATAAATACATCTTACATAAGATTTGGCATTTTCTTCATTCTTGGCCTAACCTGTACACCAATCTCTGAAGTCTACACCCGACTCATGTGCTACATACCAACATTTCACATCTGCTGTTATTGTAACAGCTGTATTACACACAACAGAGATGTCAAAGTTACAAACATATACAATCACACACATCTCAATCACCATATGTACCAATTAATACTAAGAGACTTGTCTTTAAGCTAGCTTAAATCATACAGCATAAACTAAGACATACAAAATTCTGGACATAATTTCCTTACCAGAGGAAATATTTAACCATTTCAAACTTTGTAGCACTATTTGGCACTAGACTTAAATACTAGTTGCTAACTTGCTACTCTGTAGTATTACCTGTGCTATATAAGTAATTCAGGAAGTGACTTGCTCAATGCTGTGGCAGTGTAGGTTAACACACTTACAATCATACCCCATTCACTGTGAACTACTGCTTCATTAAACAAGTCAGACAATGTAACCATGCATCATTTTATATCTCTTCGACAGGGCTCATAATACTTCATATTTTAATAGACTTCGTATTTGTGCGACCAAATAAAGAATTTTAAGTTGCCAAAATGGAGTTCAGGCTGCCCACAAAAATTTGAACAGCAAAGAATTTGTGTCTTCAAGAATTTCAATAAATACTTACTATGCACAGAGCCTGTATAAATCTTGAAATACAATAAATATGCAAGTAAGGAAAGTCCCCATGATTTGACTTTCAACTAGATATTATCTGGGTCAGTAGGGTAACCAAGTGAAATTTTTTTGTCTAATTTTCCATGAATGTTAAAAATTCCTTCATCATGTTCTGTCACTTCATACAATTTTTTTCCCATTTTGCAAAATTCTAAAAAGGAGAAAACACACACACACACACACACACAAACAAATGACACAATACACCTATATATGTGAAATCTTGTAAACCCTGCCATGTAGCACTACTAATAACAATTTTTTCATTTTCACAGAGTTTAAATTTTTTAATCCTGTCAGTGAAACATGAATCCAGGCAAACATATAGATTAACACATGAGATCATCAATTCACTTACTCTTTATATTACACTGCAGATCACTAAAAAATCCAATCCCCATTTCACAATCCTTAAAAAATTCACTCTATGTTCATTTGCTCCATCTATTTGGAGGAATCATATCTAACAAGTATTTCCTTTGTAGAGAGCTAAGATCACTGGCTTTTGCACCTCCAAAGGGTATCTGGTAGGGAAAAGGTCCAGGGGCCCCGAAGGGGGCTAGTCCTAGAGGCTGTCCCATTCGTAGTGCTGCTTGGTGCGCAGTAACAGCCTGGTGGGCTTGTAGGAAGTTCTGATGATGTCTTATAGCCTCTGTTGTAGCTTTATATGAGGCTGAACTCGTTGGAAGATTCATCGAGCCACCATTGGAGGAGGAGTTATTAACTGGAGAAGGGGAACTATGGGAAGATCCCGAGCTTTTTTCCTGAGCCTGCATTCTCTCGATCTCCTGTTCTTGTTGGAGAGCTTTAACAAAAGCACTCTTAAGACGATTTGTGTGTTCCTGTTTCAGAGCTTTCTTCTGATTAGTTGTCACACAGTGTTCACAGATCACATTCTTAGAACCAGCCTTTTCACGCTTCCACACAGGTGTGAAATCCGTGCCACACTGGACACATGTGAAAGGATTACACACCATCTTCTCGTCTGGATTTTTCTGTCCTTTAGATATTAGATTAGCATCAATTATGTAATTCACTGCTTCTTCTAAACCAAGCAGGTATATAAAGTCATTATTTGACAGACTTGGTACAAAGTTCATCTCTGGGGGTGGTGGTTTAGGAGGTGGGATCTGCAACAAAGTCTTCTCTAATTGTTTTCGAAGAGCCATTTTGGCAGCAGCTTGTCGTTGTGCAGGTGTTTGAGTATCCACCTGAGCATTACTATTCTGGTTCCCCTGTGAACTTGATCCATACATATTGCGTGAACTGGACTGGCCAGTCAAGCTTTGATAACGCATCTGTTGTGAGAGACTGTTTCCATTGGGTATATTTTGTCCCCTCATGTTAACCAATGGTGGTGGACCCTGTTGGTGGCTTCTATTAGAAGGACCCTGATTGTTGCTGCGCATAAGCTGTGGAGGCTGACTATGAGCAGGTCTTGCCTGACCAGCCTGTTGGCCTGGCCTGACTAAAGGAGGTGGTTGAGCATGCTGTTGTTTGGGCTTCTCCTGAACAGACGACGAAGATACTTGGCTTTGGCGCATCTTCCTCAGTAATATCAACTTGGCTTCTTCGTTTCTTAGTTCTGCCTGCAAGCGTTTTACCATTTTTCGTCTTTTACGTATTTCACATTCATCAAGATCACTAACATCTCCATTTATGACACCATTCATTAATTCCTCATCAGAGTCTGACAGCATTATGACATCCATCCCACCATTCCCGTTAGGAATTCCTGCCTTTGTTGAAAGATCTATAGGTGTTTCAGCATCTGTCCGTCTATTCTCCTTCTCACTATCCTCTGATTTCACTGAGAAAGCCTCCTCTAACCCCTCAGATCCTTTTTCATCAATGCTATCTTTTGATGATTTTAAACTTTCACTTTCTAAAGATTTCACACTGTCACTTTCACCATTTCTCTCATCAATATCTTGTGGGTCCTCTTCCTTTTCTGAAGTTTTTACATCATCACCATCTTCTTCTTCCATCTTTTCTGACTTGTCTTCATTTTCTTTATTTGACTGAATCTCTAAAGAATCACTGATATCATTTTCCCCTGGATCAGTACTTTCAGTCTTCTCACCTTCAGAATTTTCTTTCATCTCCACACTATCAGTATTTTCTGCTAAACCTTCAGTATTTTGGGTGGACACCTTTTCCTCTGTATTCTGTTCCTTGTCCTCAGAATCTGTTTTCTGTTCAGAATCATCGCCCACATTTTCTTCTGTTTCCTTTACAGTATTGTCCTTGTCTGGTTCACTTTTAGCATTGTTCACATCGTCATCTTCATCTGATTTACTTCTGCAATAAAGATTAAATCAACACTGTTTGATTCAACATAACTGGTAAATCTTGATTTTTTAAACCTTTTTTATAATTCTATAAATTAATTTTATTACAAAAACTTTCCAAAAAAAGTAATAAGATCGTACATATGTATTGATACTATCTTCGCTAGCCAAGGGTTTCTGACACGCTACTCTCCTCATAAGCCCTTGGCATACGGTGTTAAAAAAAGTTGGGATTTTTTTCTCAAGTTGTGATTGGAGTTGATCGACATCGTTCGACCAATCAGCAATTGTTTTTTGTAAATGACGATATTTGCGTTTGGGATATATCTTGACTCTTTAATATCGGGGATGAAAAACGCAAGTAAACAATGATCCGTAGGATAACATGCCATTCTATGAATAGCAATAAGGTGTCATCCTATTTCTAAAGCAACGTGCAAAATATGGGATTAAGAATCTATACTGAAGGTGTAGATTTGCATTTTAAGATGTTTAAATAACAAATTAACACAACTCAATACCTTCTTGTTAATAATTCTTTAAAAACATTATTTTTTTAAATACGCTTTTTATTTCTGTCGATGGTGCAATCTGTGCATACCTGGCAGAGTTGTGGAAAACTTTTTCAGATAGCCAGTCATTCGGACTGGCAAGAAGACAAAATAAGCCGGTCCGAAGTGATTTTTGCCTGTCCAAAATAGTAAGTCACAAAATAAAAAAACCCATAACATTTATTCACTTCATTACACATTTATTTACTTAATAATAATATAACATTCAGTCTCCATTTGCAAGTCGTCTTCCATTTTCGTTTTTTTTTTTTTTTTTTGCATTTATAACAATTCTTGATTTCACCGCTTTTGGGCAGGTGACAATGCTTATTCAGCACAGTAAATGTAATTTTTTTTTAACATTTATGCATTTGGGAATTACATTAAACCTAGAAAATGAGTCTAAAAAAATTGTGGAAATTCTGTGCATCGACAATAAAGAGATCAACACGATCAATGAAAAAAGGAAATCCGGGACAGTCGGAAGTATTAGATTTACCGCTTTCCCCAACTGTGTTTGAATTCTCTATGTCGAAATTTTTACATATTTAGCTTGTCTTTATCTGTTTCTTTACATTTTCTACCTAATTCTGCCCCAGTTGTAAATTAGGTCACGAGACCATGCTGGTTTCACTTTCATTTACAGCCTCGATCTTGTGTAAAGAACAAGTATTATGCAATCGCATATAAGGTACGATAATTAAGCTGGGAGTGCGCCTATGATAAATGGTAAAACAAAAAACTTTAACCAAAAAAGGGGCCGGTCATTTGGACCGACATCGATAGCATTTTTACCGGTCACACGCATTTTTTGTCGGTTTTGCCGGCATGACCGGCAGTTTTCCACAAATCCGACCTGGTAAGAATCGTGATCATGTGACGAAAACAACCACGTCTTTTGTCAGCACCGTATGCCAAGGGTTTATGAGGAGAGTAGCGTATCAGAAACCCTTGGCTAGCGACGATGGTATTGATACTAGACTGAAAATTCCCCACAAAGGAGTTCACTTTTGCCATCTTAAAGGCTTGTCTGGTCTTAAAAGACAAATTTGATCCCAGATTGAAATTATAGAATTTTATCTATCCTAATACTGTAAACAAATGTTTTTAAATTGTAGAAATTTGGAGAGAGGAAAGTTTGAAGAATATTAGTCATTTGATTACTGTACATATACATTACAAATGATAATTTTTTCCAATTAATTTCTACATTCAGAGAGAACATACCATGACTTAAATTTAGACTGGAAGTGTTTATCTCACTAACAACCGAGATAATTCTCACAAACCTTTTCTCTGCTGGACTGTCATCTTCTTCCATTCTTTTTCTCTTCCCTATTTCATTCTGACTAGATCTGTAAAATTTCAATTATTTTCATTTACTCCTCTTTTAAATAATAAACAACTAGTCCAAGTAAATTACAATTCATTTTAAAATTCCTTTCCAATAACATACTATTCCAATTCAATATTTACTTTACATAAATATTAATTTAGTTATCAACCATGTGAAGCATTATCTTCACACTTTTTTTTCAGTGTTAAAGGGTTTATGACCGTCACAGTTATTTCTATGGTACTAGAACCTACTCTGATCCTTTTTCCATGTCCAAAGTATCCTCTGCTACTTGATCCTCTGAAGTTTTTTCACTATGAGAGACATCTGATGACATTGTGTCTTCCATGTCATCTTTCTCAGTAGTGGTGTCCTGCGAATCCATTTTTCTTTAAAGAAATGAGGAGTATTTTGAATAAAGCATTATTTAAGAAGCAGTTATATACATTAACAAATGTCAAAACAACTTTTTAGTGGTGGTTGTTAAGGGGTTGAAATTTTCCTGAGAAACCCATTAGCACCGAGGCTACTGATCAGCAAAAAATTACTAGCCCAAACCTTAAACTAACTAGCCCAACAATTTTTTTATGCAAAATGAAAACATATCAAGTTAAAGTTTCAAACACTTTGGTGACAGGAACAAAAACCAGTCTACATAGAAAAACTGAAAACTGATGAGAATTTTATTTCCGTTCTGCTAGTCCGACGGACTATCGTAAATTTAAAGTAGCGTGCCCGAATCTTAAAACAACTAACCCCAGGCGTTGGACTACTGTATATTTCAATCCCTGTTGTTGCAATATTGATTTTTCCACTGTACGTAATACTATAACACGTCTGTTTGCAATATTATAATAACAATTTAAATTTCAAATGAGCTGTCATGAGCAGAAAATCAATGTTTTGGCTAACCTCCTAATAACAAAAAATATCAAAACTTGAAGTATTTTATATTTAACTATTAAGATAGAGTAAACAGGTTTTTTTAAATTTTGAATTTAATATGATCATAAAAAAAAAGGGTATTTTTTTAAAAATTATTTCAATAGATCTATATATACACTTTGTCTAATTCCTTCTTTTAAATTAAAGGTTAAAAAAATATTAAATCAGCACTATATTTATCACGATCATAAATCAAAGCACACTTCATCGAGAAAAAATTCTTTGTTGATTGAGATATGCAAATTAAATAAAGAATCCAAAACGAGGCTCGTGACCGACAGTTGTCAGTCTTTTGCCAGACGCTTGTTGACCTACATGCATCAACCGAAAAAAGTTTCCATAGTCACTTCAGGAAGTCATATCTTGATAGTGTAAAACACAATCAATTTCTCGCCATAATGAAACAATAAACATTATTAAACTTTACGTACACCGATCGATCAGCTGATAACAGATCGATATTCTGAAGTTATCAAGACTTTGTCAATGTCATAATCCGTGTAAATAAATTGCAATTGATAGTGGAAGCCATTTTGTTGTAATTATCCTTCGACTGTGGTCTTAGAATGCATGTCCATAAAATTTTACAAAAGCGTTTATTTTCACTGAAAGCGATGGGGAAAGGTCTTTATTATGTAAAATTGATGGGTAATAGAACTATGAAATACACGATAAAACGCTAAAATGCTGATTAACCTCACGTGCAAAAAAATGCACATCCGACCATTGTTTCTCATTCTTAACCTCTCTACACTCTGTGTTTAAGATTTTATGCTAAAACTAGCCAGGAATACACATGAAAACATACATACCACGTGTATAAATGCGTTCCAATTCTGCCGGTAAAACATGAATGATCTTACGCACACAAATGTTGTAAACGGACCGACTTCCGTTATGGATAAACTAATCCGATACACAAACTTTCTTCGACAGCTTTGTTAAAATACCAAATTCTTGGTAAAGGGATGTTTAAAATCCTTACTTAAGATGCATAAATGTGGTGTAGATCTATTACCTTGCAACTCAAACAGTTCTCACTTTCTTTGTCCCTGCTGCGATCATTCCATCTTCTAAGATGGCATCTATTAAATATGGGGTTCACCTTTATTGTAGCAAGGAGCAAACAAACAATTTGTTTACAGATAAACAACACGTCATAAGCGATTGGGTTGCACATATCACGTGATTCTTTGAGTAGGAAACAAATGAACATTCAACCACGAAGTCCTTTTCACAAGAAATTAATTTTTTTTTTAAATCTTTTAATTGAATCGTTAAAACCACTAAACATGCTAAAGGAAATTTATGGACAATAATTAAATTATTTAAATAACATTTACTCACCCAACCGATTTGTTCTTTTTCGCGATCGACTCTGTGATTTTTTATTCAACTTGAAAAATGTTAATTATCTTTGAAATTCCCACTGTGAAATAATATCAATTTTAGAGTTCGTGTTCGTGCTCAAATGAATCAAGTCCATTCAAATGGACTATATTGATTTTTAAGGAACTTACCAAGGAAAGAAATTCACAGTTCTGCATGTTTGATGCGCAGCGCATAATCTGAGGATCTTGTAGCTGCGAATCATTGAGAAAAAAAATGTTTATAAATAATTAAAAATATACTTAATGGAGTGTAACATGCTAAAACAAGAGGTCAAACAATCACTACATCATGACGAACCATAATCATCTTCTTGCAATTTAAGATTTTTCATGTACGAACCCGGCTTCTTAATTATTGAGTTGAGGATGGATGCAAATACAGTTATAAGGCCTTATGCTAGTTTGCATTTGAGAAGAGAAATTTTGAAGTAATTTTTTAGTAATGGAGAAAAAAATGTACTTCTATTGTTATTTAGAATCCATTAATTATAAAACATTTATTTATTTCTATTAAAGAGTCAGAACCCTACAAACTAATACTCTATATGAATCAAGCTTGCTTCTAAAATGGTAAATTTGTGAGCATTAATTTGATGATTAGTAAAGCGAAAATATATACTAATGAATTTGCAACTAGGTATTTTAAAATATTTGTTAAATAATTATTCTAGTATGTAAAATAAAAGTATTTACCCCCCCCCCCCAAAAAAAAACTATAATTCATGGCTCAGTGGTTAAAGGTAAAGAAAGGTACCTTTTGAGCGCATTATAATCTCATAATAATTATGAGAATAATTTCATTTTTGGCGTTTTTTAAAAAAAAAATGTTAATGGGTGGAGAATATATGAATAAGTAAAGTAAGTTATTTTGGCGGGTTTTTTTTCACTCGAAGAAAATTTGTGTTTTTCTCATAATTTTTTATGGACAGGCATTTATGTCAAAGATAGAAGGTATTTCTTTTAACTCGGACGCGTAGATGTTTGGCACAGTTTTCGTACCTCAAAACTGTTTTTTTTTTTTTTTCATACAGAACTTACAAAAATTTGGCATATAAACATAACTGAATGGAGGGTCGAGCGTCTTGATGAGTGACTTTCCTTTTCCTTAGAAATGAATTACAATGAAGTGTTCTGAACATATTTATCTGTTTAATGTTGTTATAGGTCTCGTATTATTATAGATGTCCAAACAAAAAAATCATTTTTTTTTACCATTTTATTCTAAATTACCCCTGTTTTTTGTAATAGGTAAAATTACAACTTGTTATTTTGATTTTCTTTATTCATGCAGACAAGTCTTCATAAACACAGTCATTTTGACACTCAAAGTCAGTAAATTATTAGACACCTTCCAAACCCTTGTGGACCACTGCGCAGCAGTTGTGTATATTGAGAGGTATGAAAAAAGTACATAAACTTCTTTTTGGTATTATAAAAAAAACAAAAAACAAAAACAAACAAACAAAAAAAGTGTAACAAACTCTGCATAGTTTAATCGGGATTATAGAACTTCATTTATTAGCAAAGCGAATTTACAAACGAAATTTAAAAAAAATGAGAACAGAGATAGCTCAAAGTTTTCTTGTAAACAATACAAGAAAATAATGGATAAGATGAAATATGAAGACAACGAACAGTAATCAAGCTCAGAAGTCCATTCAACATTAAAAATCGGGAGCAGATCAAACACGGGCCTCTGAAATCACAGGTAGGACCAGGTGCCATGGAGGAGTAGACATCCTTTGTCGATCGGTCTCACCTGTGATTGGGTAAACGGAAAAATCACTAGACAATTCCGCGTGAAAATAATGGCCTAACAATTTGTATGAAAAACATCAGTCAACATTCGACTTAATGATTGATTGTATTTTCTGACAAGGTCATTGTACCGACCATATAGAATTTGCAAAATGTTGACTTTAAACTCGACTGTTGACATCCTTGCTTCACCAACCCACTTGTCAGGAGCTCGCCTTGTTCGTTGTTCGTTTTTGAGTATCGAATACAAATGACATACGCAGGTGATAATAGTATATTGCTACATAAATAAGGAAAGTTGACGATAGGGAAGTTGAAATGATCACGTTTGTCATTTTATCATAAAGTTATAGGGGAAAAACTAATAAACTTGTTCACTTGCGTTTTTTTTTAATCCAAAAGTTTTAAATGCATCGAGTGAAGCGAGTAAAGATAAAGCGTGCAGTTGATATTAATAAGATTTTCAGCTTATCAAGGAAATGAATGAAGGTATGATTAATGATATATGGAGAATGAAAAAGGTGAAGATAACGAACAGTGATCAATCTCATAAATCTACAAACAATACAATATGTGAACAGGGCCTAAACACGGACCCTCGAAATTCCGGAAGTAATATCAAATGCCTATGAAGAGTAAGCATACCCTGTGGACCGGTCACACCCGCCGTGAGCCCTTTGTATTGATCAAGTAGACGGAATATTTCGTAGTCAACTTTATTATAAAAATAAAGATATGAAACTAGTCAGCCAAAATACGACCCAATGATAGGTTATATTTACTGACGAGGTCATTGAAACGACCACACAGTTTATGAAATGCTGCCTTTAAACAAGGTTGTTGAAATCCCTGTGACATCAACTTATGTGTGAATAGCTTGCTTCGGATTAAAAATTGATTGTACTCGGAGCACGCTCTTAAGAAGCGAATAAGTTGGGAGACATAAACACCATATACAGATGAGAGCGGAATATTACTAAATAAATAAGAAAAATTGACAATGGAAAAGCTGAAGTCATCTCGTTTGTCAATTTAGTTGTTAGTCGGTTCTTATCGTCTATAGTCAGTAAAACATCCAAATATGAAACATGTAGCAGACTCTGTGGTGTTTTTTATTTCAAGCTCACTGGGATATATCGAGTTGACATATGAATGGAAATAATTATTGTTGATTGATGAAATATAGAGATATCGAACAGTATCCAAATCTAAAAGTCCATTGAAACAATAAAAATTGGGAGCGCTAGCAAACACGGACCTATAAGAACATCAGAGGTGGGATCAGGTGCCACGGAGGAGTAAGCATCCCCCTGTCGACCAGTCTCACCCACGTGTGCTCCTTGTCATGATCGAGCAAACGGAATTATCCGTATTAAGACAATTCAGTGTGTAAATAATGGCTTAACAACTTAATCGTATGAAAAACATCGGTCAGCATTTGAATTAATGATAGATTAATAGGTATAAGTTGACAAGGTCATTATAACCCTAATTCTAACTGACGAAATGCTGGCTTTAAACGAGACTGTTGATATCCTTGTTTCATCGACTTGTTTGTCAAAAGCTCGCCTCGTTTTAGAAATTGTTCTTACGTAGAGTGTGCTTTTGCAAAGCGATTCAACTGGGAGAAACTCCAACTGAAACTCCATATCCAGGTATGAATAAGGGTACATTGCTACATAATTAAGGAAAGTTGACGATAGAAAAGTTGAAGTAATCACGTTTATCAAAAAGTTTTGTTGTAAGGTTACCATTAACGTCTTTTTATAGTAAAATATCCAAATATGAAACGTAAGTGCCAAACTCTGTAATATCTTTTGTTTCAAGTTCACTGGGATATATCGAGTCGACATATGAATGGAAGTAACTACAATTGTTAATTGATAATACGCCTTCGACATATCGAAATGTCGAGTTGAAGGCCACAACAAGTGGTTATTCTTCTCATGTATAAGTTTTTGAATAAATTATGCTTCATATGAATACAAAAATAGATCTGCTAATAACGGAGCGCAATTGGTACCCATGGGAATTTCGACAGTTTGTTGAAAGACTTGATCTCCAAAAACTACCTAAATATTGTCAATCAGAAAATCAAGCATCTTTTCAATGTCAACTTCGGGTTACATGTGTGTACAATCAAATTTTTTTTCTTCAAAAAATAATTTTGCAAATGATCGGGACAAAGTTACTGAATACATTGACGAGATGTTTTTTTTTAAATTTTGTAAAAGTCTCATGGACATTTTTATTTTTTAAGCATCCAGATCTTATTTACACCACTTTTTGAATATATTGTTGTACAGTTCTCCTGAAGTGTCTCCTCTGCTGTGAATATTTTAGTAAGGAGTAAGGAAAGAGACTTGGTAGAACATTTACAGAAATCCGCTATGTATCTTTATTCGTAAGAATTTTTATGTAGTTAAAGAATCCAGTACGAGTATGATGCAAATTCAATTTGATTGTTGGAAATATTAAAAATACTAACGTTTGGTTTTGATGAATTTCCTCCTTAGAAAAAAAAGCCATGGGTATAAGTTGGAAAACCATGTGCAGAATTAAATTCCATCTCCTCTAAAAGCCATGGCCGTAGGAACCGGGGGGGGGGGCACGGGGGGGTGCCCCCCCCCAATAATTTTGCCGATATATAGAATACTATAGAAAACTTAGGTACTATATGCTTGTGCCCCCTCAATAAAAATGTCTGATGACCTTTTTTTTTTTAATTTGCTTGTCAAAGAATGTTTTAGTAGTTGATAGTGCCACCCCCCCAAACTGAAAATTTTTGGCTGCCCCCCCCCCCTCCCCACAGAAATTGCTTCGTAATTAATAATTATCATTATACACTAGTATATAAACTCTTTGTTTTCAAGAAAAAAAAAGTATTTTTCTATCATTTCTCATTGTCAGGAGAATTGGAGGACATAATTATGATTAAATATATCTTGAAATCAACTTTTGACACCCTGTCCCCTTTCCTTGTCTTTACATTATTCTAAAACAGAGCAAATAATTTCTCTGAAATCATTTACTGATTTCTCAACGGAAAATAATTAAGTGTCAGCCAAAATGGCTCAAAAAATATTCATTTAGCTTTTAGACAGCCTCGACTTGGTATACTAGTACATGTGTATTCTTGTTTATTGAATTAGTAACTAAATTCATTTACACACACTAAACAGACTTTTCTTACTTACACACATTAAAATTTCTACTTTTAATCCATTCTGACAAAGTGTCAAGGTCTTCTTTTTCATGTTTGGTCCATCGTCTGGTGTAATCTTCCAGAGAATTTATAACATTTATGAAATTATGACGCTAATTAAAATGAGAAATGAGAAAGAATGAGTTTCCCTAAATTTTGGCGCATTTAAAATAAGTGATTTAACGCGGCCATCAATCGCTCTAACTTATATCCGAATGATATGAAATAAATTTCGTTATCGGGACTTAAAATTCCGGATATGCATTGGAGGGACTTTCCGATTCACAAAGAATGTGATTCGACCCCTTTTATTAAGTTATTGCCTCACTGTGAACTTTTTGGCCCTCATTATTAATTATCAACCATACTGACGTTACCAGTAATGACGTGTCGAGAAGGACAATAGTTGTAGTTGGACGCGTTGGAGAATTATGTTTCAGATGTTCGAGGCACTGTAGAGGTTTTTTTGTAATTAAAAAGTTTAAAAACTACGAAAGCCCATTGAGCTTATTTTCGTAGGTAAAAAATGTTTTTCGCGTTATAACGCGAAACTTTCGCGAATAAACGCGTAACTTTCGCGAATAGACGCGAAACTTTCGCGTTATAACGCGAAACTTTCGCAAATAAACGCGAAACTTTCGCCAATAAACGCGTAACTTTCGCGTTATAACGCGAAACTTTCCCTGTAAAACAGAGACATTTGCATAAGTCTACAGTTTGTTTTACTTTTTAATGATCTAGTTTATTCATTACAATGAAAAACGAAAGACTATTTTGAACTTGGATTATCACAAGCTGAAATTTTATGTTTTCTCGCCATTGAATGTGTCTCTCTTCTTTCTAAATCTTTTTTGTCGTCACATTTTGTCTTTCTCAATGCTGTTCAATACAAGTGTTGAAGCGTGTAGTAGAGGAGCGAAAATACAAGTCTAATTTTAATTAGATTGAACACTCTCTATAGAATTTGAAATAAAAGATCTCAGAAAATTTACAACAATGAGGTAAATTTGTACATTTCACGGAACAATTGTGTCACATCACATGAGTAACCTAATGCGAAAATTGGATGACAAATATTCGTATCAAATGATTCATCTCCAATATACTCAATGTAGAAATACAACATTGTATTTTAAAGTTGTACCACTTGGTCATACCATTACTTACGAAAACATTGACAATTTATTCAAAGAAAGCAACGAGTGGAGATCTTCCTGAGAAAAAAATTAGTCTAAAGAATTTTTTGGATTCAACAAGTGAAAAACAAGAAAATCTTTAAAGGAATATTCATTTAATTAATTAGTAAGGTTTTGAGATGAAATGCAAAATCAACACTAATCTATCCATTTCTCGCATCAATTCTCATTTACATCTTCTGAAGAAATGTCATTTATAAATCCATAGAAGTCCTCCTCTGCGTTCATGTTTTTATCTGTCAGTCAAGATCACAGGTTTCTGAGTAACATGACTATAAATATATTATTTCGCGTTATAACGCGAAAGTTACGCGTTTATTTGCGAAAGTTACGCGTTTATTCGCGAACGTTTCGCGTTATAACGCGAAAAATATATATTTTTTTACCTACGAAAATGAGCTCTTTGTAAGAAATACAAGGTGTGGATTTCAACTTGAAAACGTCGGATAAAATTAGAGGAAAATCATTAATTGTGACATAAGATGAAATTCCTGGTAAAAGGTATCTTTTTTTTCTTTTTCAGTTTATTTGTTGAGAAAAACTGCAAACGTTGCAGAAAGTTGTACGAGGCCTTGATGACAGTATTCTGTATCGATCCGAGATCTAGTTTGTAATTTAATTCTACGTGGCTATTGTACATTGGAGGGGGGGGGGGGGTGTGTTACGTTGATAGATACATGGGTACTGTACATAACAATTAACCATTATGAAAAATAGATAGATTGCAGGAAAGTTACTTTAGATATGTAACCTGAAAATCAAATGTCAAGGTCACATGCATCATTTCTTTATTTACTTTGATCTTTGACTTTCACAGACAAAAGTCGAGAGCTTTTATGTTTCTACGACTCTTCGATAAGAAGTTTTTTAGATATTAACGGAGGAAGCTGAAGAACATTTATAGTAAATATTTATGCAGAAACATCTTTATATTTTTGAAATACTTGCTCACTTTCTCTCCACACACCCGCATCCATTTCTTCTTACTTTGTCAAAAATAATAAAGACTAGTAATACACTTTGTCCCTTATTTCTCCTAAACCTTACACGTATTATTCAAATCAATATAAGTTTAAAAAAAAAGAATTTGAAAACTGAGAATGAATTCAAACTCAGGCCCATAGGAAGCAAGTTCAGTTGGGTGGGGGGGGGGGGGAGGCACAACTTCCAAAATTTCTTGACAAGCAATAAAAAAAGGTCATCAGACGTTTTTTATTGAGGGGGCACAATCATATAGTAGCTATGTTTTCTATTGTATTCTATATATCGGCAAAATTATTGGGGGGGGGGGCACGCCACCCCCCTCCCCGTGCCCTCCGGTTCCTACGGCCATGAAGCTGTCTACCTACTATAAATAATATTAATGGCCCTCATCAAAAACAGGTTTCTTTGAAAGCTGTAAAACTTAAGATCCACCAATCAAAACTACCATCTCTCTATATTCAACATCAGATCATTGGATAAGTTAATAGTGTACGTTTGTTGAGTTCTTCTTCATGCTAGGTTAGATTGGTTGATTGTATGTTGTTTTACGTCCCGTTCGAGAATTTTTCACTTATATAGAGACGTCACCATATATATACCGGTGAAGGGCTTTTAATTATACCTTTACTCGACTGGCACTCAGGGCCATTGAGCGGTGGCTTCTTTATCGTGCCAACGCCTACCGAGACACAGGGCCTCGGTTTTTAAGGTCTCATCCGAAAGATCCGCAACTTTCACTTCAAAAGTGCCGAGCGCTTGGCGAAGGAACAGTTGCAACCTATTTTTTTTATCGACTTAGGTCATTCGGGGCCGACAGAATTTCTTTACATCTATTTTTTTGTAATTTTGAGAAGATTTAATCCTCGACTTGCATGGCACATAACTGTTGAAAGTTCAAAACTTTTTTCTCGATGAGAATGAAAGCTAGATCTGAAAAGAGATTCTGGTAAAATTAAGATGCAGCCCCCCTCCGGCCCCTATCGAAATAGGTTTTGCAGGTTTTTGAAAGGAGTTGACTTTTTTGCTCGTCTAATTCAATAATTATCTGGATTAATTTTTTGTTGTTGAGAAGTTTGACCCCTCTGGGAAAAAAATCCTGGATCCTTGCATGAGAAGGTCGCTGCTACCAAATGTTTTCTTTTTCCACTTTGATGCTATAAATAGAATATATAGGTTGACGAACCTTGCTTTTCATTGGATGCACTTTGATCTTTGGTCACGTGTTTATTTTGGTGGGAATTTTCTGCTTGTTCTTTTGTTCACATTGGCGCCAGGATAGTGACCTTGCTGAATGTTAATGTGAGATATTTCCGTTGAATCATTTGCTTTGTTCTAAATAATACATGGATTTTTGTAAATTCTTAACCCAGGTCAGTCGTCTTTAATTTGATGTATTTTGTTCAATGTTATAGCGCAAGTTTGAAAGTTTTTTTTGTTTTGTTAAATTGATTAACTGAGTTATAAATTACAATTAGTAATATTAATACCAAAAACAGAAGGGAATGTTTCAATGATTTTTCCCTGTTATCAGATTTACGTCCTGGATGATGTGGTGAACGAAAAATCCCCAGTCAGGCCAGTGGACGGTCCTTACTATGACCATCTCATATTTTGAATAGTGATCTCTGGAGGAATGTCTCCCTGCAGTCCTAGTGTTCTTAGCAGGTAAGATCATAGAAGTGCAAGGCACAAAGCAGTTTCTTAGCCTTAACAAATTTGAACTACGGTAGTAATTCTGGAGAGTTAATTAATGAAAATAAAGTAAAGGAACAGTAATTGAGCTAAAAATACACCTGAACACTGTTAAAGAAGTCCATTACAATCACTAGATTAGCTACGTCAGGCTTGAATTAGCTATTTAGCTTTATTTAGCTATTCAAAAAGCCTGATTTAGATGTAAATTTCCATGCATTGAGTAACTGTTCACCATGTGTGCAGTGAGGCATGAATAAGAATATGCTTCACACTCTTAGCTTTTATTAACAATGATCTTGTGAACCAAAATACTGGCCACCTAATAATTTCATTAACCATTTGCTCACAAATCAATTGCTTAATATAGTCCCAAAACTTTTAGAACTTTGACTGCAAATGCTCTGAATCTGTAGACAGAAATACATAAAGAATATATTTGGTTTTACAATTACATCCAAGAGTAGTTTTTTTTAGCTCACCTGAGCTGAAATTTCAAGTAAGCTTTATCTGGGGTGTGTTCAACAGCGTAGCTGCTACTTAGCCACTACATAAAGCTATGCTCTTGAATGGAGAGCTACCAAATCCAAGATGGCCTCCTTAGTTACAACCTCACAGCACACTAGATTTTGATAAAACTGACAAAAAGGGAAATTATTTTCTACATCTAAATGAATTAATGTATATTTAAATATATATTTTTGCTTGAAATAACTTTTTTTGTTTTTAAAAAATAAATTTATACTGATATATTTTTATCCCAAATCTTAGACTTAGCAGCTAGGCTAGCTATCCGTTCAATAGAGATAGATATCTATCACCTAGCTACTAGGGTAGCCGCTATAATCTTGAACTCAGCCCTGTTCTGTCTGCTGTCTAAACTTTTTTTCCTCACATTTTTTACTTCTTCTCAAGTACCACTGGGCCAATTTTAACCAAAGCTCACTGACACAAAACATTCTTGGGTAAAAGGAAATTCTAAATTGTTCAAAGGAAGGTAAAATAGGGTAATTAAGGCAATAGGTCCAGCACAATCTCTTGATTTAGCTATATATTATAGCTTGGTAAAGCTATTTATATACAGTTTTTCACAAAATTGTTTATTGTAAGAAATAGACAAAAAGTCGCAAGTATTTGACTATTCAGATATTTACTATTAGGCTATCAAAAAACCAACCCAAATTAAAGAAAGTTCTAACATAGCAGCTTTTGAATACTTTTAAGCAAAATATGAATTTCCATTGTTTGAGTAACTGTACACTACATTGTGTGCATTGAAGTGTGGACAACGAAGTGTTGATAGCTTCTTATTGTGCTGAATTATTACCAATCAGTTATCATATTTGAGCTCCTTTATAATATCATTCAAAAGTAGCGGTATGGTCACAAATAAATTGCTTTATACAGCCACAAAATTTGTAGAACTTTGAGGTGAGTTCTGAAATCTCTGATTACCTATGTTGGTATCTTGTTGATTAAAGATGAGTTTATAAATGTTTGATAACAATACTGGAAAATATGTTCGAAAAATAGATCTAATTCACTTCAAAAGTTAATACCAGCGTTTCTTTTTCCTTTCAGTATATGTAAAACATTTTTGTGCATGATGGATAGACAAGCCAGGACAGACAAGACAGTTATATCATGCCCCAAATAATTACACCCTTACAATAAGACGAAAAAATGGGGGACCAGAATTATTTTTTCAAGATTATAAATTGTTGAAACTTAGTGAATATTTACTGAAAGTCTTTAAGGAGGGATTCTTCTCATATTTATTGTGTTTAAAAATTTATAAAATTTTTAAAGATTCAAGAAGACAATATCACTAAGCAATGGTATCAATTAGATTCAATTTGACCATTTTATTTTGGAAGCAAGGTCAGGTTAAGGTCATAACCTTTTCATTGACATTAAGAGTAACAAATCATGTAATGCCAACTTCAATTTTAAAAGATGAATTTTTTTTTTCACGTAAAATGATGTTGCCATATATGGTCTATAAGTTGATACATGTACTAGCAAATTGACAGACAAATTGTTAGATTTCAAACTAAGTTTACCTTTTTCTGTTTGAAGTACAATATGTACAATATTTTGAGGAGGAAAGAAAAATATGATCTTTTAAATCCCTTTCATCTAAGAATATACAACATATAAGCAAATATACTTTGAATATTTTACCTAGTCAGAAATCGGACAAGAGTCCCTCCTTAAGCATAACATTTTTAATGTGTAAAGTATAGACACAGTCCTCTTATTTTCAGTCAAATAAAATTTTAAATTACTTGCTAAAAAAAAACAACACTCCAAAATAAGGATGTACAAAAAATGAGAAAATAGCCTAACATCTGAACATCTACCATCATTTAGAATATTTACCATCTTTATAATATATATACATATATTTTTATACCCCTGCTCCGAAGGAGAGGGGGTATACTGTTTTATCCTTGTGTGTCTGTCTGTCTGTCTGTCCGTCTGTCTGTGTGTCTGTCCGTAACAAATTTTGGTTGCAGTTTTCTCAGCAATCACTCATTGCAAATGCTTGAAATTTTAGCACACTCTTTGTTTAGGCATGCCATATGGTGGGATTCATTTTTGTGCGAATCCAATGTCAACTTCCTGTTTATTGGTGCGTCTGTGCGTACCATGTGTAACAAATTTTGGTTAACAGTTTTCTCAGCAACTATTCATCGTAGATGCTTGAAAGTTTAACACACTCTTTGTTTAGGCATGCCATATTGTGGAATTCATTTTTGTATGAATCTGATGTCAACTTCCAGTTTATCCCTGCGTCTGTCCGTACCACAAATAAAAAAAAAAATGGTCGCAGTTTTCTCAGCAATTACTCATGGCAGATGCTTGAAAGTTTAGAACACTCTTTGTTTAGGCATGCCATATTGTGGGATTCATTTTTGTGTGAATCTGATGTCAACTTCCTTGTTTATCCCTGTGTCTGTCCATTCCATATATAACATTTTTTGTTGCAGTTTTTCTCTGCAACTACTAATCGCAGATGCTTGAAAGTTTAGCACACTCTTTGTTTAGGCATGTTATATGATGGTTTTCATTTTTGTACGAATGCGATGTCAACTTCTTGTTTATCCCTTTGTCTGTCAATAAATGAACTTGTGTACTAGTATTCACATCAGAGTGGGGATATTAGTAGTTAGCATTGGCTCAAAGACTTCTTGTTAATTTTAATGTCAATTTTTTAATTTAATTTTTTGCATTGAATTTTTTTTTCAAATCGGCAAAGTAACTTCAACTGCCAGTTCAATGTTCCTTATTTTGACACATTTTAATCTGGGTTCCATTTCATTCAATCTGTTGATTTTTTGTAAAAATTGAGTCATACATTTTCTTTTAAGAAAACTTAAAAGTGTATCATACTTACATGTGAATTTTCAATTCCTGGGCTATGTATGTTCTATTTTTTCATCACAATTTACTTAATTATACCGGTATCAATATAATTTACTGAAATTTAGTTTCAGAAAGGTTGTATTTATAAAAATAAGCATCACACAAGTTTAATTTGCAATAAATCAATCAGCAATGTAAAAAAAAGTATATTCTAAAGTACAATGTCTGATGTCACAATCTTCTAACAGGGGTCTAATAGGTCAAATTTCAAACTATGTGGGAAAAAAATGTGCAGTTGAATTTCTTTTAAATTACATATAACTCACCTCACCAAACTTGAGATGAGCATAATGCTTTTACCCAAGCATTGGCATTTGGCATTCAGTGGTTTAAAAGTTATTGTAGCAAGTCCAATTCCAATATGTTTGTTGTTCTGTTGTTTTTGGTTTGTCTAATCTTCTCTCTTCTGTCTTTGCAGGGGATACATCGTTGGAGTTGGTGGAATAAGGACTTGGAGGCGGCTGGGGATATTGGATCGGAACAGCATGCCAACAACGCTGGAATGGAGGTATTTCTTAGTCATTAAGAAATAGCAGAGGTAAGATCGTTTCATTATTATTTTGGCACTCCTACTAAGTACTAACATTTCCCTCCCCTCCCCCACTCTCAGCACATCTTTTGCACAGTAATAGTTTGTTTGTTGTTCTGTTGTTTTTTGTTTGTCTAATCTTCTCTCTTCTCTCTTTGCCGGGACTTCATCGTTGGAGTTGGTGGAATAAGGACTTGGAGGCGGCTGGGGATATAGGATCGGAACAGCATGCCAACAACGCTGGAATGGAGGTATTTCTTAGTCATTAAGAAATAGCAGAGGTAAGATCGTTTCATTATTATTTTGGCACTCCTACTAAGTACTAACATTTCCCTCCCCTCCCCCACTCTCAGCACATCTTTTGTACAGTAATAGTTTGTTTGTTGTTCTGTTGTTTTTTGTTTGTCTAATCTTCTCTCTTCTCTCTTTGCCGGGACTTCATCGTTGGAGTTGGTGGAATAAGGACTTGGAGGCGGCTGGGCATATTGGATCGGAACAGCATGCCAACAACGCTGGAATGGAGGTATTTCTTAGTCATTAAGAAATAGCAGAGGTAAGATCGTTTCATTATTATTTTGGCACTCCTACTAAGTACTAACATTTCCCTCCCCTCCCCCACTCTCAGCACATCTTTTGCACAGTAATAGTTTGTTTGTTGTTCTGTTGTTTTTTGTTTGTCTAATCTTCTCTCTTCTCTCTTTGCCGGGACTTCATCGTTGGAGTTGGTGGAATAAGGACTTGGAGGCGGCTGGGCATATTGGATCGGAACAGCATGCCAACAACGCTGGAATGGAGGTATTTCTTAGTCATTAAGAAATAGAGAGGTAAGATCGTTTCATTATTATTTTGGCACTCCTACTAAGTACTAACATTTCCCTCCCCTCCCCACACTCTCAGCACATCTTTTGCACAGTAATAATTTGTTTGTTGTTCTGTTGTTTTTTGATTGTCTAATCTTCTCTCTTCTCTCTTTGCCGGGACTTCATCGTTGGAGTTGGTGGAATAAGGACTTGGAGGCGGCTGGGGATATAGGATCGGAACAGCATGCCAACAACGCTGGAATGGAGGTATTTCTTAGTCATTAAGAAATAGCAGAGGTAAGATCGTTTCATTATTATTTTGGCACTCCTACTAAGTACTAACATTTCCCTCTCCTCCCCCACTCTCAGCACATCTTTTGTACAGTAATAGTTTGTTTGTTGTTCTGTTGTTTTTTGTTTGTCTAATCTTCTCTCTTCTCTCTTTGCCGGGACTTCATCGTTGGAGTTGGTGGAATAAGGACTTGGAGGCGGCTGGGCATATTGGATCGGAACAGCATGCCAACAACGCTGGAATGGAGGTATTTCTTAGTCATTAAGAAATAGCAGAGGTAAGATCGTTTCATTATTATTTTGGCACTCCTACTAAGTACTAACATTTCCCTCCCCTCCCCCACTCTCAGCACATCTTTTGTACAGTAATAGTTTGTTTGTTGTTCTGTTGTTTTTTGTTTGTCTAATCTTCTCTCTTCTCTCTTTGCCGGGACTTCATCGTTGGAGTTGGTGGAATAAGGACTTGGAGGCGGCTGGGCATATTGGATCGGAACAGCATGCCAACAACGCTGGAATGGAGGTATTTCTTAGTCATTAAGAAATAGCAGAGGTAAGATCGTTTCATTATTATTTTGGCACTCCTACTAAGTACTAACATTTCCCTCTCCTCCCCCACTCTCAGCACATCTTTTGTACAGTAATAGTTTGTTTGTTGTTCTGTTGTTTTTTGTTTGTCTAATCTTCTCTCTTCTCTCTTTGCCGGGACTTCATCGTTGGAGTTGGTGGAATAAGGACTTGGAGGCGGCTGGGCATATTGGATCGGAACAGCATGCCAACAACGCTGGAATGGAGGTATTTCTTAGTCATTAAGAAATAGCAGAGGTAAGATCGTTTCATTATTATTTTGGCACTCCTACTAAGTACTAACATTTCCCTCCCCTCCCCCACTCTCAGCACATCTTTTGTACAGTAATAGTTTGTTTGTTGTTCTGTTGTTTTTTGTTTGTCTAATCTTCTCTCTTCTCTCTTTGCCGGGACTTCATCGTTGGAGTTGGTGGAATAAGGACTTGGAGGCGGCTGGGCATATTGGATCGGAACAGCATGCCAACAACGCTGGAATGGAGGTATTTCTTAGTCATTAAGAAATAGCAGAGGTAAGATCGTTTCATTATTATTTTGGCACTCCTACTAAGTACTAACATTTCCCTCCCCTCCCCCACTCTCAGCACATCTTTTGCACAGTAATAGTTTGTTTGTTGTTCTGTTGTTTTTTGTTTGTCTAATCTTCTCTCTTCTCTCTTTGCCGGGACTTCATCGTTGGAGTTGGTGGAATAAGGACTTGGAGGCAGCTGGGCATATTGGATCGGAACAGCATGCCAACAACGCTGGAATGGAGGTATTTCTTAGTCATTAAGAAATAGCAGAGGTAAGATCGTTTCATTATTATTTTGGCACTCCTACTAAGTACTAACATTTCCCTCCCCTCCCCCACTCTCAGCACATCTTTTGCACAGTAATAGTTTGTTTGTTGTTCTGTTGTTTTTTGTTTGTCTAATCTTCTCTCTTCTCTCTTTGCCGGGACTTCATCGTTGGAGTTGGTGGAATAAGGACTTGGAGGCAGCTGGGCATATTGGATCGGAACAGCATGCCAACAACGCTGGAATGGAGGTATTTCTTAGTCATTAAGAAATAGCAGAGGTAAGATCGTTTCATTATTATTTTGGCACTCCTACTAAGTACTAACATTTCCCTCCCCTCCCCCACTCTCAGCACATCTTTTGCACAGTAATAGTTTGTTTGTTGTTCTGTTGTTTTTTGTTTGTCTAATCTTCTCTCTTCTCTCTTTGCCGGGACTTCATCGTTGGAGTTGGTGGAATAAGGACTTGGAGGCGGCTGGGCATATTGGATTGGAACAGCATGCCAACAACGCTGGAATAGAGGTTTTCTTTTCATAAAGTTTATATTAAGTTTCTTTGTTATATTATTTGTTATTGTTCTTGCTTTGTTTGTGTTGTTAGCTGTAAGGTTACTTGTTCATTTGTTGGTAATGTTATTTCATGTTTGTTTTGTTTGTTTTTTTTTTGTTACATAAATGTTCATGATAGTTTTTAAGTATCTTCATTAGATTTATTTAATAAGTTAATTAATAACTTATGTTAGTTTTGTTATAGTATTTTATGACATTAGTTTATTTTGTTATATTATTGTTATTTGTTACATTGGGTTTGTTATTTTATATGACATTTGTTAATTAACACAAGTTTTGTTTGTTATTTGTTTTGTTAATTTGGTAAATTTAGGAATTTGTTATTCTTATGAGTAAAGTTTGTTGTTGTTGTTGTTGTTATGATTATGTTATTTTTTATGGTTATAAATAATAATTGTTTGTTATCATTATGAATACATTAGTTATTTGTTATTGGTATGAGTAATTAGTTATTTGTTATTGGTATGATTTTTAGTTATTTGTTATTGTTATGAGTTTTAGTTATTTGTTATGGTTATGAAGTTAAGTTATTTGTTATTGTTATGATTTTTAGTTATTTGTTATTGTTATGAGTTTTAGTTATTTGTTATTAGTATAAGTATTAGTTATTGGTATGAGTATTAGTTATTGTTATAAGTTTAATTTATTTGTTATTGGTATAAGTATTAGTTATTTGTTATTGGAATGAGTATTAGTTATTTGTTTTTGGAATGAGTTTAAGTTATTTGTTGTGATTTTTAGTTATTTGTTGTTATTATGAGTTTTAATTATTTGTTATTGGTATGAGTATTAAGCATGTGTCTAATGTTCTTTGTTGCAATTTGCAGTTTTGCAGTAGCATTAACATTGGACATGGTGGATCTAGTGGATTTGAAGAGGTTGAAACTGTGTGTTTCAGCCAAAGCTTCTGGCCTCTTTGAGGGCCTATTATCTAATTTTATTTGTTCTTTTTTCAGCTTTATTTTGTAGTTGGGCAAAGCAAGAAAGTTAAAGAGGAATAAGCAATATTCTTAAACATGATAAGGTAAAATATAATAGAAAATATTCAATTGATAAGAAATTCAAGGCCAGAAAATAACTGCTTAAATTATATATTATAATAGTTGAATGATTTAAAATGTTCCAGAAAAAAAGTAAAATTGTCCTAATTGACTTAATTCATCTTTAAAAGAAATAGAGAAAATGATCCTTTATATTGTCTAGCTTTTCCAAGAAAAGGCCAATGTATTTTTTAGCTCTACTGTTCCGAAACTAGAAGAGCTTATGCATGAACAAGGTGTTCCTTGTTCGTCCGTCTGTCTAGCTGTCTGTCTGTATGTAAACACTTTTCAAAAAGCTACCCCTCTTTCAGTTTTGGTCCAATTTCCATAAACTATACTAAGATATATAATTTTTTTGGTTTTTGATTACAACAAATGATGGTTACTTAAATTCCCTGTTTCACTTTCAAAACATTACTTTTCCAAAATGTAGAGAGTTTTGGACTGATAATACTTGGTACGCAAGCAGACTCTACAAAGATACATATTTTTTTTTATTAAAAGTTGACACAAGTAGAGCTACAGTCTCTTCAGAGACCTTCTTCATTGATAATCACTTACAGTTATTAATTGCAAATTTCTACTGCATTTTGATTTTTAAATCAAACAAGGGTCATACCTTGTCTATGTTTCTCCCACTGTCTTTTCATAGGATTTTTTTTGGTTAAGATGTTGACTTTCCAAGGTGTGGAAATAGCAGCTGCAGCCAACAGCTAGGACTTAGTGGAAACAACTGGAGGAGTCAAGCCTGATGGACAATGATGTGGAAACAGCAGAAGCACCCAACAGGACTTAGTGGAAACAACTGGAGGAGGCTAGGCTGATGGATGTTGATCTTCCAAGGTGTGGAAACAGCAGCAGCCAACAGCTAGGACTTGGTGGAAACAACTGGAGGAGGCAAGGCTGATGGATGTTGATCTTCCAAGATGTGGAAATAGCAGTGCATCCAAACAGAACTTGGTGGAAACAACTGGAGGAGGCAAGGCTGATGGATGTTGATCTTCCAAGATGTGGAAACAGTAGTTGCAGGCAACAGGACTTGGTGGAAAACTAAAGGAGACAAACCTGATGGATGTTGACCTCCCCTAGACATATAAGAGTAGGCAACTGACACTGATCAGGTATAATCTATTTTAAGCTCAATTCGTGGATCTTCACTTAATCAGACATCTTTTTTTAGACAGTAGATCTGTATTATGGAATTATAAACTTTTTGTGCCTATAAATGTTGATTTTTTTGTTAATTTGCCCCTACCAGGAAAAGAGATAAAAAAAAGGCACTTCAAGAGCTATCAGGAAGGAGCCCTGGAAGCAAGAATGTCATTTCCTATCGGTTAGTGGACATTTACTCTAAAAATTTGCAGCTGCAGACATTAGGACTTGGTGAAAGCAACTGGAATAGACAAGCCTGATGGACAGTGATGTTGAAACAGCAGCTGCTCTCAACAGCACTTGGAGGAAACAACTGAAGGAGGCAATGCTGAGGATGTAATTCTTCCAAAAAGTGAAACAGCAGCTGCACCCAACAGGACTTGGTGGAAACAACTGGAGGAGGCAATTCTAAGGATGTAAACCTTCCAAAAAGTGAAAACAGCAGCTGCAGCCAACAGGACTTGGTGGAAACAACTGGAGGAGGCAATGCTGATGATGTTGATCTTCCAAGATATGGAAACAACAGCTGCAGCCAACAGAACTTGGTGGAAATAACTGGAAGAGAGGAGCCTAATTAATGTTGACCTCCCCTAGACATATCACAGGAGATAACTGACACTGATCAGGTATATGACATAATCATTATCTATTTTAAGCTCAGTTCATGGCCCTGCACTTTAACAGAGATTTTCTTTTTTGAGACAGTAGATTTGTACAATGGAATTATAAATTTTTCTCACCTATAACCATTGATTTTTTGTTAAGATGTGTCAGTATTCACAACCCCTTTTTTCCCTTCCTAGGGAAGGAGATAAAAAATGCACTTGAAGAACCTGACAGATTGAAGGGGACCTGGAAGCATGAAAGTTATTTCCTATGGGTAGTGGATATTGACTCTTAAAAAGTGCAGCTGCCATCAACAGAACTTGGTGGAAACAACTGCAGGAGGCAAGGCTGATGGATGTTGATCAAAGTGGAAACAGCAACTGCATTCAACAAGACTTGGTGGAAACAACAGGAGGTGACAAACCTGATGGATGTTGTCACCTTCCCAACAAGACATATCACAGTAGATAACTGACACTGATCAGGTATGTGACATAATCATGATCCACGTTCATCTTCTTAACAAGGTCAAGTTTACTAGCAGAATAAATTTTCAGCCTGGCCCACTGTAGTCAGTGATAGCCAGCTTTTGACTCTTCACACCCAAATTAAATTTTTGGGAAGAAATATAGTGCATGACTTTAAACCACCATTGAGAAAACTCAAAACACTTAACTTAATCCAACAAACAGTGAGGATTTTTCTAAATAAATAACCATTAATGGTTATATATTTTCTTCCATGTTCTACATACTGTAAATAGAGGTTGTATTATCATGCTAACATTGATGCAGGGAGTATGTGACCCACTATGTGACCCAATGTACACCTTGCTGCAAAACTCTCTGCCAAGGCCTCAACTGTGCACAAATGTTTGATCTTGCTACATGTACCTCAATGTTTGTTTACTTCTGGAAGTTGTATAAGATCTCATAATAATTAATACATCTGGTATATTGTTTATGCTGTGAAATTCTAATCAAATTTCATTTCATGTTTAGAATTTTTTTAATGTTATATATGCCAGAGAAACATCCTTTTTTATGTTATATATAATCTTCCAGTTTTTCGGGAACTTTTGTTATTCATCCATTATTACAATTGTACCTGCATATCTATAATAAGCAGTTTAACAATATTCCCCTTGCCCCTGTGTCATAAAAATATTGTGGGTCCTGTGCTTTAAAATAAAGAATTACTGTAGATTCTTATAAATCTAATACATTGATGCAACACCAGAGTTTGTTTCAATGAGTGTTTGAACAAATCAAATCAAGTACAAGCTATATATTTGTTCATTATCTCTCCTTATATACCCTGTCTGACACCTAACGTCATTAGGGCACCTGTTAGGGCATTAGGCTCCATGGTTAGGGCACCTGTTAGGGCATTAGGCTCCATGGTTAGGGCACCTGTTAGGGCATTAGGCTCCATGTTTAGGGCACTTGTTAGGGCATTTAGAGCTGCTGCACCATTGATCATTAGGTGTCAAGACACCTAATACATTTAGTGCCATAATTAGGGTGATAATTAGGCTGTAAGATTAGGGCACTAATCAGCCTTCATGGTTAGGGCCTTTCATATTAAAAAAAATTCTATTCAATGACATCTTTTATTTATAACAATAAAATATTTACATGTTAAAACAAAAACTTTACACAATGTATGTTTCATGTAAAACAGCTAGTTTGTTCACTGTAAATGAGCTGCTGTCTGTACTTCTGAGTACTTTGATTTGTAAAGAGTTGTAAATGACCTCAGGGTGTATCATAAATACTGTATCAATTTTGTACAAGAATTAACTTCTGATACTGTAATGCACAATGAGTATCATAGTGAGCTATTTTACTCAAATGCATGTAATTTTCTCATTTTTCTGTTTTGTTCAAGTAGATGCTGTAGCATATGTTTTCTCTTTTTTTAAGTGTGAAGATTTGGAGAGCATACTTAATAGGGAATTATTAAGCAGATTTCCTGTGGATTTGCTTGACATTAATTATCAAGGACTGGGACCCTTAAGGTATGGCAAAGTGACCTTGATTTATTATTTTGTACCTTTCTTTAACTTTTTTATTCAAACCTGAGGATAACTTATTGCCTCTTACATTTACAGTAAATAAGAGTGAAGAAATTCTAGAGGGAACAGAACACTTGTGCAGATATCCAAATCTTCAAAACATTGAAATAAACACATTGTAGTAACAATGTTAATTTTTTCTGTGTTTTTAAAATCAAAAAACATTTTAAAAACATTTTTGTAACGGGTGTCCGAATAATGAGAGGGTATGGGGTCGCCCAATTCGGACACGTGGGTTCTCTCCGGGTACTCCGGCTTCCTCCCACACTGACCCCACTTTTCTCTTTTTTTCTATGCTAATGAGATAATCACAAGCTATTGAAATTGTTTAGATGAAGTTAAATATGTTGCAGATGTAATGATTGTTAAATATTAAATTATTCCTGGAATGTACAAATTCTGTCAGCTATTTTACCAGCAATATAAATTTGTATAGTTGATTCTGATTATTAGCTTATTGTGTAATATTGAATGCATTAGATATTGGTGTGCCAAACATGCATTGAAAGAAATTGATAAATTTTGATGTAAAATTGTGATATTGAGTTGAAAATGTAAAAATTGTGATTTTAATAATGTTACATTGTGATTTGTAAATAATGCTGCAATTGTTATATGTTAAAATGTGATTTGTTAATGTGAAATGTTGATTTGTGTATGTTAATTCGTCTGATCTCATTGGCAAGTTTTGTGCAAAGAAAAAAAAATCAAAATGAAAAAAAAAAATTAAAAAACAACAACAACAACAAAAAAAACAACAACAACAAAAAACAACAAAACAACAACAACAACAAAAAAAAAATAGATGAGAAAAAAAAAGAAAAAAAAAAAAAAAACAAAAAACAAAAAAAACAAACAAACAAACAAACAAACAAAAAAAACAAAACAAAACAAAACAAAAAACAAAAAAAAACAAAAAAAAAAAAAACAAAAAAAAAACAAAAAAAAAAAAAAACTGAAACAAGTAGCAGAAAAAAGCACAAAACTTTTAATGCTGCCTGCTTGAAATAACATATATGCATGTTATTTCAAGCAGAAGGTTCCAAGCCCTTAAAAGCAGAGGAGAAGTTTTGGTTTATATGTACTTGACATTACTAGATGTACTGAGTGTCAATTTAATGTAGACTCATTCATATCAGTTCATTTGATATGTACAATGCATCAATTCAAATCTGTTTAAATAATTACTGGAATGTTATCTTCAATTCTAAATTTTTTTAAGTGCAGAATTTTGCTGAAATGAGGTGCAAAATTTCCAAATGCAACTTTGTTGCTCTTTTCAAATGAATTATTGTCAACAGTTGAATGAATGCATGCAAAAATTAAATGAAAAACTTTATTCTCATAACTAAGTATAAAGATCAACAAACTTTAAACAAGAGGCCTATGGGCCACAATGCTCATCTTAGATACATTGATCCTGCTGTTGTTGAGAAAGAGATTTTTATGCCCACCATTAATGCAGCTGGGGCATATAGTGTTTGTAATGTCTGTCTTCTGTCCTTCCATCTCACTTTGAGATTAGCTCAGTTTCAAAGAAACTATTCAAGATATTTTTATCAAAGCTTATGGTCTTATATATTTTCATCGAACTAATGCAAATTGATGAGAGCTATTCAACTGTAACATAATTTTCTGACATTACCTTCCCTGTGATCTTGAACTCACTACTTCTAATGTTAAGCAAAGAAAAGGGTGCTACATTTTTTTTCCCTGTTGCATTATTAAGGAACCCTAGCCAAGGCATTCATGTCCTATGAACATATTTCCAGTTTAAGATTTTCCCATGACCAAACTAATACAGTTGAACTTAATTTGGTTCTTGAACACTGATATCATGAATACCATGAATATGTCAAAGTGATTTGGAAGTCCCAACCCCTTATTCTCTAAGTATTTTACCCTGGATATCTTGAATACACGTATATCTCGAAGTTTTTTCTTGGTCCCACTGAATTCGAGATAACAAGGTTTGACTCTATCTGTACCATAGAGATAATATCATTGATCATTGCTCTGCTGTTCTTGAGAACGCTAATTTTTATTCCAACTTTTATCCCTTATATGGCCCCATGCATGTATGATAAGGATACACACTACTGAGTTTGCTTTGGATGCTGGATCTGACCTACATTTTCCAGATAAGTGACCAAGTTAAATTTTTTGGAGCAGGTTCATTCTAAAGTATGTAGCGGTGTTTTGATAGAATCTAGGGATTCACACTTTTATATCACCTGTCGGTATCTGAAGATGCATAATTATTTTTATTGCATACTAACAGTAGAAATTTTAAATATCAGGGGTTTTGCATATATGCAAAACAGCTAACTTTACAGTTACTGTAGTGGAATCATGCAGTGCTGGATCTACAGGGTTGATATGGATAAATATGTCTTTGTACGAAAAAAAAAAAAAAATTGTATCTTCATTATTAGAGCATTTGCTCATCAAATGTGTGACAGAACTGCATTTCTGGCTTTTTGTGGCATATACTCAGTACAATAAATGTAAAGATTTTTTTTTTTTAATAGAAACAAGGATCGGGTAAAAAAAAAAAAGTAAATACACTGTATAAGGAAAAAATTGTTGTTTTTTTTTTAAATAGAAAAGGCTCAGGTAAAAATGAAAATATAAGGGAAAAAACTCTGGATTTTGGTTTTATGATGGTAATCAAACAGTTTATTTACGTGCTAATTAGCATAAATGTTGAAGGCATAAAATTATCATGTGAGCAACTGTTTGATCATATCATAAAATCAAAAATTTATACAGTTATTATTTAAAGCATACCCCTTGCCGATACCACCTTGGGAAAAAAAAATTGATATCATACCAATATTTTTATAAACGTACTCTCTGTAATAAATGATACTGTTATTGAAATCTTCAATTCAACATATCCATAATTTAAATAATGATCTCTTCAATTGAATTCTTGTTCTATCAAAAAGATTTATCTACACTGCTCTAAATTTTTGCAGGCAAAAATTCCATCGCATTGTCGATTTCTGCAATTCATTTGATGTGCACATCAATTGCATTGCTGAGAGCAATACTTGTCAATTCTATTGATTGTTTGCTTGATTGTTAACATGCATTTAAGATTTTTTCACTCCTTCTGAGATGCCACTACTTGCTGGTGGAGAGCTGCAAATTTAGACCTGTGCTCGGCACTTATGGCCTTTGAGCAGTGAGATCTGGCTGGAGTGACATGTCCCTCGGCGATAAACCAGAAAAAATCCAGTTCTTTCAATAGGCCCTTTTAAGTATCATTGAAGTAAGTCATATCTCCAAGTGTATTAAGATTTTAATAAAATAACACATACACAACATTATGATATTGGCTAAAACACATGTATATCAAACTGCAGATCTAATAAAATCACAACATGATTTACATAATTTCACACTTAAAAAATATCCAAAATGAAATAAATTTCACCTGCTTTACATTGAAATTGCATTACTCATTAAAGTTGTTTTTTTATGGACTTGAAAATAATCCTATACTGTAAATCCTTTCTGCATGGTTTTATACCCCTAATCCATCCCAGGATGAAATTAGGATGTTCAACAACTGGAAAGTTAACTGCATGTGACTTGTTATAAGAAAGGGGGGGGGGGGGGTCAAGATGATCATATCACACTGTTTGTAGCTTGTGATGTGTTCAGATGAAATGGACATGGTCCTTCAGTCCACTGAAAGAACAAAAGATGTACCATAAATAATTTAAAAAATATTGAAAAAAAACTTATTTTGGAAACATCAGATATTAGGAAAATGAAGTTGAAACTGTTGCAATTTGAACTAAATATAAAGCCTACAATTGAATGTCATTTTAAAAACGAACCTCTTTAATAGCAATTTTTTGCAATAAGAAACAAATACAAGTGTATGTTAAATGTTTAGTTTAAAACAGAAAAAAATTTAAAACATTGTTTTTGGTCAACCTAACATTCTATAAATCCATTTTTTCCATTTATAATCACTTTGCACCTATACAGCTAGAAAGCCTTGACACTTACGTGTATGAGTCCGTGTTCCGGAAGTTGGGAGGACTGTAGAAGATCTTTCAGCAAGGACTGAGTAAAAGTATTATGCATTCTGTATCCCTCTTGTTCATTAGCAGTGTCCCCACAAAGTCTGTACAGATCTAGATACAGAATCAAAGAGTTACAAATACCCAGTACATCAACAAAAAAATGTAGGCGTAAATAAAATACAAGAGGCCCAAGGGCCTTGAATCGCTGATAAATTGTACAAACTATCACTTCTATTTGAAGCCTCTTAGTATCAAATATTTTTAAATAAAGCCTTGAAATTCCAAAAGTAGATCAATGTGACCTACATTTTGGTTATTACACTTTAAGAACCCAAGATGCATCAACTGACAAAGTTTGATGATTTGAAGCCCATTATTATTGTAAATATTCAGATATAGCAGTTCCAAAAGTAGGTCACTATGACCTCCTTTTTGTTAAAATACTCCATTGACCCAAAATGCATCAACTGGCAAAGTTTGATGATTCTATGCCAATTAGTAACTGAATCATTTAAAGATGGCCATAAAATTCCTAAAGTAGGTCACTGTGACCTACTTTTTGGTTGAAATACTTTGAGGCCTTAGGATGCGTCAACTGACAAGGTTTGATGATCTTAGGCTTCAAAGTGTCCAAAATATACCTTTAAGGTATTCCATCCCTAATAGCTTCAGATTCAATGAATCTGAATACATAACAGATGTGTACGGGTGGAATACTCAGTATATTTAGACATAATTCCCATTTATTACTATTAGCATGTAAGAATGGAACGTGTCCTAATTTATGACCTTGACCTTTGTTGAAGAGTTATCTCCCTCTTTTTTTTTAAGTAATAAAAATCAATTTTAAAAAATCTATACGGTAAAAAAATTGTTCTCAATTGTCATTCTATTTCTAATGATTTAATGCATCTTTCCACCTCAGTACTAATTGATATTTTTATTATTTGAATTTTTAGTTTTAAAAAAACTGCTTGTCTCCATACACTTCAATGCAATTTCTGTTATTTAATTACTGCTTAGTTAATTCCATTTCTCTTGGTAAATCCCTTTCTACTGTAAAATGCTTTGAATTCATATAAGTGTATTATATACATGATGGATATTTAAGAATAGAGAATTAGGTCCTATTAGGGATGGAAAACCTTAAAACAATTTGAAAATGAATGCCTGCAAAATTCAAAAAGTTGGTTAATGTGACCTACTTTTTGATAAATGTGTTTCAAGACCCCAAAATGCATCATCTTACAAAGTTTGAAGATTCTAAACCTCTCAGTATCCGAAATAATGACCTTAAATGTTTTGAAAATGAGTAGCGATAAAATTCACAAAGTAGGTCAAGGTGACCTTCTTTTTGGTTGACACACTTCAAAGCTCCATATGCATAAATTGACAAGTTTTAATGATCGTAGGCTTCAAAATGTCCAAGATATACATCAAAATCAAATTGAAAACATGCAAAATTCAAAAGTAGGTCACCATGAACTACTTTTGAGTCAACATGATATGAGGTTCTCTGATGCATAAACCGACAAGATGTCATGATCCTAGTCCTTATAGTAAGCAAAATATCAAAGTTTTAACAAAACATAATTTTTGATCAACTTTGAAGTGATTTTGAGAACACACCCTTTGCCCCAGGGTGATGCCTTGAATAATTTTTAATCTACAACATATCCTCATACTTGTATATAAGTTTGGTGATAATCTCCCCAGTGGTTCTTGAGAAGAAGATGTTTTAGCAACCAGTACTTTTGTTTTTATTTTCCTAATTATCTCCCCTTGTTTAAGGGTCACATCCCTAGTTTTTGTATAAAAGAGAGCCCTTGTGCCAAGGATACTCTGTGACAAATTTGACAAAAATTGGTCAAGGGGTTCCTGAGATATGGCCCATATTCTAACAAGAGGCCCAGGGGCCACATCGCTCATCTGAGCACTGTGGCTAGGAAAAAAGCAAAAATCAGTTTAGTATTGAAAAGCTTAAATGCATAAATGGTCCCGACCCCCTAAAATGGAGGGGGTATGATTTGAAAAAAAAAAAGAAACTACACTAACTAAGGATGCCTACATATTTTTTTGACTGTGACTTTTTTTATACAAGTTTAAACTTTCATTGTGGCCCCACCCTACCCCCAGGGGGTCAAGATTTGAACAAACTTGAATCTACACTACCTGAGGATGTGACCAATCATGGCTTTGCTGTTCTTGAGAAGAAGATTTTTGAAGATTTTTCCTATATATTCCTATGTAAAACTTTGATCGTCCATTGTGGCCCCACCCTACCCCCGGGGGTCATGATTTGTACAAACTTGAATCTACACCACCTGAGGATGCTTCCAAATAAATATGACCAATCATAGCTTTGCTGTTCTTGAGAAGAAGATTTTTAAAGATTTTTCCTATGTACACCTATGTTAAACATTGATCGTCCATTTTGGCCCCACCCTACCCCCGGGGGTCATGGTTTGAACAAATTTGAATCTACACCACCTGAGGATGCTTCCATATAAATATGACCAATCATAACTTTGCTGTTCTTGAGAAGAAGATTTTTGAAGATTTTTCCTATATATTCCTATGTAAAACTTTGATCGTCCACTGTGGCCCCACCCTATCGTCAGGGGTCATGATTTGAACAAACCTGAATCTACACTACCTGACAATGATTCCACATGAGTTTCATCTTTCCTGGCTCATTGGTTCTTGAGAAGAAGATTTTTCAATGATGCCATTAATTTTTCGCTATTTTGTAATTATCTCCCCTTGGAGGAGGGCGTGGCCCTTCATTTGAACAAACTTGAAATCTTGAATCCCTTCACCCAAGGATACTCTGTGCCGAGTTTGGTAGAAATTGGCCCGGTAGTTCTGGAGAAGATGAAAATGTGAAAAGTTTACAATGACAATGCCAACGACAACAGACAACGGACAAATTTTGATCAGAAAAGCTCATGAGCTTTTGGCTCAGGTAAGGTAAAAAGTTTACGCACACAGCACAATGGCCATAGCATTAACTCTTTAAGCCTTTGGCTCAGAAGAGCTAAAAATATCCTGACACAATTTTGTTTTTAAAGAGAGAGATCTGAGCATATGTAGCTATCAAATGTATTTACATCACCAGATTTAAAAATTTATACAAAATAGAGTCGCTTCCTATTTATTAAAGCATTGGATAGGCACAGTTGAAAGTCCCTTCTGCAGTATATTTTAGGTAATATATTTACATTCATGATTCAATGAAGTTAGGCTCCATACTCTACAGATAAGAGGTCTCTCTACATTTATTTCAAAGTTTATGAAAAGGGGGGGGGGGGGGGTGTCATTGACGCCTATTTAACACATTTGAGTTTTTTTTTTTCTCTTGTTGCAAAGGCCCAAGAAGTTGCAATTGAACAAAATCCATGGCAAACTTTAGGTTGAAATCAAAATCTGATAAATGTACATGTATTTTAGTGTAGTCTACTTGTAAACAAAACTACATGCATATTGAATTTGGACGTAAAAGTATTGGAGTAGCATTCTGAAAGGGGAGGGCGGGGTTGATGCTTACAGATGAACAACCAAAAAGACGCTATACCATTGTATATACATTCCTGGACTCTGACCAGTAGGAAAAAAATCACAAGATGTCCTCTCTCTGTGAAGTATTTACAAAATGCCTGTATATCTGTATGCAAGTACATGTAATTTTATGTTCATCACTTTCTATTTAAAAAAGTGTTTGTCACTTTCCTAACTCTTGTCCTCCCTAGTATTTGTATGACTGTATTAACCTTAAGTCTCAACAATACTTGTGTGTGAGTGTATAAATCATAACTTTCCTCTGCAGTTGTTTACAATACCTTTGAGAAGTGAAGAGGCCCACAGCTGAACATGGACATCAGATATTTTTCCTGCTAATTGCATTGCAGGAGTGACCATATTTAATGCCTCCTGAAAAATCAAGTATTTGCACATAAGACTCTTCTTGGTAGATTTTACATCTCCCATACATGTATAAGCATAGATTCCTTATTTTAAGGACCCTCTCTACACTGCACACTAATTTCAGGTACTCTTGTGTAATTAGACTGATCCACCATTTGATAAAAATAGAATAAATTCATTAATTGCAATATGCACTGTACATGTATTAGATAATCTGTGATTAATTTCAACTATCCTAAACATCACAGTGTATATTGGACCAAGAGATAGTAATTGAAAACTTTATTCACATCTGAATAAGCAAACATGATTTTTTTAATCAGTTCTTCATTTTCTTTAAAGATTTATTCCTGGGTAAAAAAGGCAAGCACCCTATGTTAAAAATGAATTAGAAAATTTCAATATGTACTCCTTTACACTATATAATTTTCTCAAAGTTTAATAAAAAAAAACAACAACCCATTTTTCGTCAGTGTATAGAGGGTCAGTGTATAGAGGGTCAGTGTATAGAGGGTCGTTAAGTGAGAAGTAATTTTATTCTGCTTGATGCTTCTAGCAAAATTTTGTGTTAATAAACTCCTCACATATAATTGGAGAATGTAAGTATTCAGTAATTAATATATCAAAAGACGTCTTATACCGGTCAGACCTGTGCTTTATAATACCATGGAATATAAAATCAATCTTAGTAATAATTTTGTTGAAATTTTTTTTAATAAATGGCATTAATTCAGAAATAAATTTCAACCTGAATATTTGGCTAAAAAAAAATTGCAAATTGCAAGTACAGTAAAAACATGCTTATAGCAATCACACTTATAATGAATTGATGCTTACAGTGAAGTGATTTTCATGCCCCTCACCTCAAAATATATTGTAAACTTAACGAGTTTAGAGAAATAAGCTCATAACGAAGCAAATATGTCTGTACTTCTAAGTTTGTTTTATGCTTGTTTTATTGTATATTAAGTAAAAGTTTTTGAATTATTTTATTATGCCTATACTTTATGTTGATTAACCTACCAATCCTCTAAAAAAAATATACATACAGGTTTGTACAAAAATTCTTTCATAAAAGTTTTAAATATTGAACTCACAGCATTGTTTCCCAGGGATAAGAAAATGTGACCCAGAAGGACTAGAGAACATGAGGTGAGGCGATTCAGATCTTCGGAGTTTGCCATCTTTAGAGTTTCTCTTAGGTATCGTCTGAAAGAAACATAATGTACAGTATAAGAAAACTGAATACTAACATCCTAAATTTCCCAAAAGGCATACCTAAATGCACCATCATTAACAAGAAGCCCAAGGGCCTTGAATCGCTATTCCGATAAACTGTATAACCTATCACTTCCATTTGAAGCCTCTAAGTATCCTGTATATTTAGATAAACCCTTGAAATTCCAATTCACACTCTGAGAACCCAAGATGATTCTAAGCCTGTTAGTACCTGAGAGTTGGTCATGGTGACCTACTTATCACTTGTCATTCTCTGAGGACCAATCAACTAAGTTTGATGATTCTAAGCCAATTAATACCTAAAATATCTTTTAAAATTATAACCATAAAATTTTATAAGTAGGTCAAAGTGACCTACTTTTAAGTTGTTGTACTCCAAGGACCTAAGATACATCGACTGACAAAGTTTGATGATTCTAAGCCAATTAGTACCTGAAATATTTAAATAAAGCCATAAATTTTCAAAAGTAGGTCATGGTGACTTACTTTTCAGTTGTTGTACTTCGAGGACCCAAGATGCATCAACTGACAAAGTTTGATGATTCTAAGCCAATTAGTACCCGAAATATTTAATTAAAGCCATAAATTTTTTAAAGTAGGTCACAGTGACCTACTTTTCAGTCGACCTACTCCAAAGACCCAAGATGCATCAAGTAACAAAGTTTGATGATTTTAAGCCAATTAGTACCTGAAATATTTAATTATAGTTATATAAATTGAAAAGTAGGTCACATGTGACCTACTTTTCAGTTGACATTTTTTGAGGACCCAAGATGCATCAACTTACAAAGTTTTATGATCATATGCCTTAAAACGTCCAAATTATGCCTCTAAAACGCTTTGAAATTGAATGCCTGCAAAGTTCAAAAAGTAGGTCACTGTGACCTACTTTTTAATAAATATGTTTTAAGGCCCCAAGATGCATCATCTTAAAAGATTTAATGATACTAAACCTCTCGGTATTCGAATTAATGACCTTAATTGTTTTGAAAAAGATTAGCCATAAAATTCAAAAAGTAGGTCAAGGTGACCTACTTTTTAATTGACGTACTTTGAGGACCCAAGATACATCAACTGACAAAGTTTGATGATCATAGGCCTTAAATTGTTCAAAATATGCCTCTAAATCATTTTGAAAAAGAATGGCCACAAAATTTAAAAAGTAGGTCACCATGACCTACTTTTGAGTCAACATGATATGAGGTCCTTAGATGCATCAACTGACAAGATTTGATGATCCTAGTCCTTATAGTAAGCAAAATATCAACATTTTAAAAAATGTTATTTTTGGTCAAATTTGAAGTGACCTTGAGACCATGCCCTTTGACTCAGGGTAAATCCCCAGGCAAATTTTAATCTACAACATATCCTCATCCTTGTGAGTAAGTTTGGTGATAATCTACCCAGTGGTTCTTGAGAAGAAGATTTTTTAGCAACCAGTACTTTTGTTTTTATTTTCCTAATTATCTCCTCTTGTTTAAGGGTCACAACCCTAGTTTTAGTATAAAAGGGAACTCTTGGGCCAAGGATACTCTGTGACAAATTTGACAATAATTGGCCAAGGGGTTCTTGAGTTATGGCTCATATTCTAAAAAGTTTACACACACCGCACAAATGGCCATAGCATTAGCTCTTTAAGCCTTTGGCTCAGAAGAGCTAAAAATTGGGCCCAGTGAGGACATGTAGCTGTTAGGAATTTGATCTTTTCCTTGTTTTCTAAATACTTTATTCAGTAAACTCTAGTTACTTTATCACATCCACTCATTCAGTAAATAGAAAAAAAAAACTTTTCTCAGGGCTCTAATTGTCTACTAATTTAGTCATTTTGGCTCCTAAAATTTTTTATTGGTGCCTAAAACTGTAAGTCACAAAATTGGTGACCATTTTAAATTGACATGGCGTTCATCAAGCTCCAGAAATATAAACATTTTAAACTACTGTATGTTTTTTTTCTGAAGAGGCAAAAAAATTTAAAGAGGAGAGAATCATTTTTTAGCAATGGACTTTTCTTATGTTTACTTTTTATCTTGTTAGGGTTTTTTAACAGTCAGTGCATGTGCGAACAAAATTTCACGTAGCTACAGTGCACGTTAATCATGTAAACAATCCTCAATATGTTTATGGTTTTTTAAAAAGAAAATACAGTTTAACTTTGGTATCTCAAATACCATGGATATGTTGAAGTGACTTAGAAATTCCAGGTACTTATTCTTTAAGTATTTAACCCTGGATATCTAGAATCCACGGATATCTCAAATTTATTTCTTGGCCCCAATGAGTTCAAAATAACAAGGATTGACTGTATAATTAAATCCAAGTTTTTTAAAAAAAGAAATGATAGGTTTAAAACTTTTGAATATTAGAGTTTTACATGCATGTTTAAGTAAAACCTTTGGTATTTAACTGGCTTATATTTCATATAGATTTTTACTTTAAGAAAAATATGATTTTCTTGACTCTTGAGAATGCACTGATTGCATGTAGAAAGTACAAAATATTTGAAAAAAAACCCAAACAGTTCTTTTTACAATTCTACTTTGAACATTTCCTAGGTATTGTATCTCTTCCATTACTATTCCATGGGGGGAAGAGGCACAGAGATACTCTAAAAAGTGGAAGGGGCACTAGATGTCCCTCTCCTGTGACTATCCCCACATGAGTCCCTAAGAAAAACTTGCCTGGCGACTAAAATTTCTGCAATGGCGACTATTTTTTTTTGTTGATTAGGAGCCAGCTGGCACCTAAATTTTAGAGGTCACTTAGAGGCCTGCCTAGCATTACTTGTAGAATGCATCCCTTGATGCATAATTCACTTGATCTAAGTATGGCTTTTAAGAATTTCAGAAGGGACCTGGCCTATTTCAAAGACTTAATTTTAGTCACTCATCCAAAAATATGTCAGATGCAGTGTTTGAAACACAACTACACGTAATCGAAATCATCCTTCAACACATCAAAGTAGATTGCTCAAGGTAAGACTTAAGTGACTTCAAGTCATCTCATCCCAAAACTTGAATTTATATCTAGCTATTCATCCAGAAAATGTATCAGATGCAACAGTCAAAGAAAGATTAGTAGTTAGAATTCACAGATATATCATCAATGCAAATTTGTTCCAGCTAAGGCTTGCACAGTCAATACAGATAGAGACTTAAATATAAATAAATTGAATTTGATTTGTCAAGAAACATTAATAGAAAACTTACTGTTAATTTATGAATAATAAAACCACATCCTCCAACATGACAGAACAAAGCAACACTCAACATTGTTATATTCCAAAATATATTTACTGCACAGAGTTTATTGCAAACGTTTAAATTTTGATCCCAATAAAACCAGTGTAAATCCAGGCACAGCTGAATGTTTTATACAAATAACAGTAAACTGTGTGTGCATATATTCTGTGCAGTCAATATTTTTTTAGCATTACCTGTCGTCAACTAATAACTGTCAACTAACTCGTTGTTCTTAGAAAATGGAACCAGTCCGGAAAATTTAATACAGGACTTTGACAACTGTAGAACAGCATATTAAAACCCATTATTTTGAGAGGTGAACTTAACAAAAAGGTCGGCAAATAAATATTAAAATATTGGAAAATTGCTTACTTGGCTTCATTGTAGCGAGCCTGGAAAAATGTCTGCAATCCTCGGACATAGAATGCAGATGCTTGTAAACTGTGAGGACTACAAATAAACATTTACACTTGTAAGGATCCAAATAAAATATAGAATTCAACAATACCATTTTAAATTACCACATAGAACATTCAGTATGTTTGCGTAAACAACAAAACTTGACTTTCTTTGATTTATAAAATTATTATATAAATTATATAAATGTTCAAAGCTTATCTTATTCAGTTCCTTCTCCAAACTTGTGAAGCTACTGAATTTACTCCAAATTTGTGTTTCTTCTTACCATGAATGGCATTTTTCTGGATCCACTTTTTCCATTATGGACATAAATTCTGGCAAGCGATTTGTTCGAAGGTAGACAATGGCCAAATTCAAATTTACAAACATCTCCAGTTCTGTCCCCTGTGAAAGCTATACAAAGTACAAAATTTAATTTTCCCATTAACCAAAGGCAGCGTATCTTCAATTATATTCCTTTTATCAAAGGCAGGCAACCTTCAACCTTTGTCTTCTAAATTTCCTCATTAAAATCAAAAACAAGAAATCTCCCTACTTTAATACATCATCTTGGAACAAATACATGTATATAAAAAAACAATTCAAATACTGATACTTTTAGAACTTGCTCTCATACACATAGAAAGAGTACAGTTTACAGTACGATATCAACTCTTACCTTAATTGCTGTTAGGAACTGTAATTCTGCAGCATCCATACAGTTCATAGACATTGCATAAAGCCCCTGTCATGGAAATAATTACAAACGGTTAAGAAAATAAATTCCACAAAAATTATACAAATAGAAACAGGAAATGTGTGGGAAACATTTATGGCCCCATGTGGCAATATTGAAAAGGCCACTAGAATAAAACATGCTTATAGTGAATTGCCAAGGGGTGCAATTTCAATCATTATAAACATAATTCCCAATATCTATTAAGCAATACGTTTTATAACCAGGGGGGATTGAAAAATCACTTCACTGTAGGTGTGAATTCAACCGGGTCACTTATCCATAAGACTACATCAAACCCAGCAACCAAATTAAGTCTGGTAGCTTGCATCCCTAGAAGTATCATTAATGCAAGTTTTATCTTTCTAATGAAAGGCTTAAAATTAAACTAGTATGAACCTGCTCTCAAACTTTATACTTGGTCACTCAGGGCTTGACATTAACTTTTTTTCCTACTTGTCCATTCGGACAAGGACCAAGACATTTACTTGTCCGAACTTCAACTTCACTTGTCCGAAAAATTTTCAATAAAGATCTAATACTGTCAACTTGAAAACTAAAATGAATTCCATTACATGTGCTTGATTGATTCATGATGTTATTGATAAATACAACAAACACATAACACAAAATTTTACCTAGGCTTTCTGTCCTAACAACAACATAAGTAGACTGTCAACATCAAACAGAATCCAAACTTCATAAATTCCATGCCTTTGCAGTAGTATGCAACTAGTAAACTTCGATCCCGATCGAGTGTGAACTCAACTACATAGCGATCCATATTGGGATTGAAGTTCGGTATTAGGTACACACTGCTTCCATCTTTGAACTACAGTACTGGTAAATGTTCGACAGTCGTTCTTTTTTATTATTTTGAGACTTCTTTAGATTTAAATGCACTTGTCCAGTCGGACAAGCGCCCAGCAATATTCACTTGTCCATAATTTTTTTTCAATGGTACCAGACAAGCGGACAAGCGTTAATGTCGAGCCCTGTCACTCATTCAGAAAAAGGTCAGATTCAGCATCTGAAGCAAGTCTGATAGTGTGCATCAATAGATGCATCATTCTTCAAAGCTTGGTCCAGGTAGTTTTTGAATTTACACTGGGGTGTACCTGTTCCAAAAATTTTAACCTGGTCACTCATCTGGAAAATGTACATGTAGGTCAAGTCCAGCACCTGAAGTAAGTGTGGATTATTCATTACTTGATGCATCATCCATGCAAGTTTGGTCTTGATAGGGCTTGAAGTTAAACTGGAATGAAGGTGATCCAAAAACTTAAACCTGGTTCCTCATTCAGAAAATGTAGGTCAAATCCAGCATCTGAAGGAAGTCTGATAGTGTACATCTCTAGATGCAAAAACTATGCAAGGTTGGTTCAGAACTCCAGGTACGGCTTGAAGTTACACTGAAATGAAGGTGCTCAAAAAAAAAATAATTAACCTTATCACTCAACTGGAAAATGAAGGTCAGATCCAGCATCCAAAGCAAGACATGTAGTGTGCATCTTAGATGGAACATCCATGTAAGTTTGGTCAATGTAGGGCTTATAATTACTTGGATTATGGGGATTTGATTTTGTGGATAACGAAATGCTATGTTGTTATCTGAAATTTCAAATTTCATTGAGGGCAAGAATTTGTGGCTCTCTTCATACCATGAAAGTAATGAAAATTAAAATAAATAAGTGATTTCACAGTAATCAAACTGTAATTTACCAGGCCAAAACTGTACACTGTTGTTCTTAGTCCATTTAAGACATACTTTTTAAATTTAAAAAAAAATTATTTTGGATCTTTTAATTATATATTTGTATTTTTGCTTTAACTACATGTGTGCACAGTATCAAAACACTTACTAATAATGTATGTATTTGGGCTCCATGAGTTGTGAATAATCTTGGTTGCTGCTGACAAACAGAACAGGCCTGGAAAATCTAAATTAGAAAAGAAATTAAAATCACTGTTAGAAATTTTACATCTGTTAATCATTAAATTACAGGTGACTCTTGATATCTCAAAGTCCATAGGCCACATACTGCTAAACATTTAAGAAGTGGAGAATTCAACAGTCTGAAAAAAGGCTGTTTCACCAAAGCCTGTTTTTAATTGAGATTTACCATTAGGTATGTTTACAAACATGCACAATTGCACATGTAGTTCTGATGATTCATAATAACATGTTCCAGGAACATTGCACAAATATTATCATTGAATAAATTCAATAAACTCTTTCTTTCTCTAAAAAAAAAAATCTTTATTTAGAAAACTACTAAAACACAAAAAGGAAGAAATTGTAGTAAAATGTTGTAGTTTTCTGATTTCTGAATAAACAATGGATGTTTTGGAGAGTTTATTCAATGCAATGTAACATTTCCAGCTTGTACAGGAACAGTAACCCTGTAGTCATCCAATGACTCACTTGCTTTTCACACAATTTTTGATTTATTTCCATATTATTTCAAATTTTGCTTGTTTTAATAACAACAAAAAATCAGAACCACAAGGTCACTCTGAGAGATTGAGAACTTCCAGAGAATTCCAGCCTCCAAAATTCAAATGTATTTGATTTCTTTGTCTTACAGAATTTCCTTGTCTTAAAGATTCACTTATTCATACAAGGTTTACACTTTATTATGTGCTTAGGATGAATGATCTGACTTCCTCTAAGTCATAAACGTACCAGCCATACCAAACCTCTCTATTGTGTTAGACTAACATGCTACAAATAGTTTAAAAGCCAATACTTACCTCCTGAATAGCCAGTGTTTTGTTGCCCATGATCAGGCGACACATGATGATGTGTTCTAGTAGCATTAACTGGAAGGCGGACAGGAGGGGGTGCGAGTCCAACACTGCAAAAATCACAGTATTGTACCAATTACTACATCTAAATTGTAGATAAATCAATGTTATATAAATATCTCACTTTCTTGCACATTAGAAACATTTAAGGTGCAGGGCTTAAAGGAGTATTCTACTTAAGTATAGTAGTGTGGTCCCTTTTTACACCCTTGGTTTACTGGTTAAATATTAGTATACGGTATTTTGTTTGTTTTCATTGTGTATAACGAAGTATTTCTAATTAAGACATTGTGTATTTATAATGAATAATTGAACATATCCAAAAATACAAGCCTATTTTTAACACCTATCACACTAAAAAATGCCGGAACATTTTCCCCCGATCAGACTACAGTTTCTCTATTACATGGAAATAGGCTGAGACATTTAAATTAGATACTATAAAAGGAAGATCATGGTATGATATTTTTCTTTCAAAGACGTATTATATGTTCAAGATTTACAATCAACTACAAATACAATTTTCTATTTACAAAACTTTGGCAATAAATATAACAAGAGGAACCAAACAAGTCCATGCTGATGTATATAAAACTGAGTACCGGTACGTTTCAACTGAGAACTAGCACGTTTACTGGGGGCATTTGCCTGGAATGATACAAATCCACGTGGCTTGTTATGATTCTAAACAGGTCATAAAGAGGTTAATCGCATGTAAATGAAGTCAGCGAAGAGATTCAAAATTACAATACTTTTAATTAGAAAGCAAAGAGCACAAGGTTGTTCAACTAAGATATTTTCACTCAACATTTACACATATAATATACACATCATATTTCAAACTCGACGCTGAACAAACCTGTGCTCGGTGTTTACGAAAGCTTCGAAGTGTGTACCTGTCACTGATTTCTTTTGATATTCATGAAAATCAAAGGACCCTACCTTCAACGCGCAGCTTCGTATACTGCCTACATCTATTGTTTGACATTTTTAGATGATGATTCAAATAATAAAGACATTAGTAATTAATAAAATTTAATTATTAAAAATTTTAATAAATGTTTGAACCGGGGACCACAGATAAGCCTTATTGAGACTTATTGAGACTTGTTCTTTTCACTCAATAATTTTATGTTCCATCTACCAGTATTACTAATATTTCTGTGTTATTTTCACTCACTTTTTAACTTTTCTATCTGCATCAAAGCCTTGTCTGTATATTTTTGAGCTTTGTCCATATGCCCTGCTTGCATTGAATGCATTACTGTCACCTGCAAATAATTCTCTATCAGGTAATTTGTTAACTTTCCTCCAGGTCTTGTTCTATTAGGAATATAAACGTCTGAAAATTTTGTCACACACAATATTTCCTACACAAGTTTGAAAATATCTTCCTTCTCTATAAAAATAAAAATAATTGAGTAATTCTAGTAAACTCTTAAATTTCTTACCAAATACACTAATATGCACATATGTTCAATTGGCAGCCACTGAAACAGATCCAGCTCATTAGCAGGGACTGGTTCTGAAAAAAAAGAGAATTCTCAGCATTGATATTGGTTCTCTTGGTAAAAGCCTCAGTTGTAAAAAGTTCTTCCTGGGCATATAACTACCTAATTATGAATTACAGTGATTGTTGTTAAAAATCCCATTTGTTTGTCATTTAATTACATGTATTTCTAAAAATGGCCCTTTAGAATATATAGTCAACCTATTTATTTAAAAAATGGTGCATTAAAAATTTTATCATTAAAACCAGAGTCCTTTTGATCATCATGGCCTTCCCAATCAATTGTTCTATACAAACTGTACGTCTACAATAATCTATCCATGGAATGATGACTAAGAGACAAACCTTCATCTGTATGAAGTTGAGTGATGGTCTGGATGATTTGCTGAAGGTTTTTCAAAACTGGTTTAACTGTTTTAACCTAATAAAAAAATAATAAATTAATATTAAACACATGTAATAAAAAATTAAAATAAATATACCGGTAGTGACTATCTCAAAGGGGCTCCACTTTCAGCAGAAGGACAGATACAGTTTGGGTGAGATATGAGTGAAGAGAATATATACACCTACAAGGAGTTTATATAAAAGTCCTGAACTTTTACTTTTTATCCAAAGACAATATTTTGGTGAAGTTTAAGCCAGATCGGGCCAATTGGAGATAAAATACTCAACAAATGAATTTTACATAAATCTGCTATATCTTTATTCAGTAAAAACTAGAAACTTGATTCAAAGACACTGCACACATCCTAAACATGGGAACTCTTTGGGTGAATTTTAAGGCCAACTGGACCAAGGGGACAGAAAATATTCTCTGAACAATTGAAATTAGATGGACAGACACTGGCTTGTTAAAAAGCTCTCACAGGGGTTTATCTGTGTATGAAGTTGTTTGAAGTCATAATTATATAGAATGAACTAAGAGAGGCAATGAGGAAAAAGTGTTGTTCAAAGCCTATGGGAAGATCAAGGTGTAAAAATTAAGACACAGCTGAATTACTCTCAACAATCTGAATTAGTACGTGAAGTTTGAAAATATCTTGATTTTTTCGTTTTTTTCCCTTCATATTTCATATTTTCCGTAGAAACTAGGGTAAACTCAAAATGAGGAATAGTAAAGTCAAGGTCAAGGTAAAAAAAAAAATGATAAAGTTGAATTTCTCTATCCATTATGTAACTTTGTGAGAAGTTTGATGAAAAATAACTTGTCAATGAAGAGTTTCTTTGAGAATGAGCTACATCCACAGTGTGAGGGGCAGAGAGATGGAATGACAAAAGGACATGGAACAGAGGAACAGAAGGAAGACAGACATCACAAAGTGACCCTGCTGAAACAGTTAGGTTCTCAGAATTAATATATTACTTTTATTTCAACTGGAAATCTTTTAAATTAAAGAGCTTCTTTTGCATGTAAAAAAAAAACTTTGCTGGCACTAATTCAAAACTCCATGTACATGCATGTACATTTACTAAAACAAACCTGTCCAGCCATGAGATAATGGCAGACTTGTAGCACAAAGAAGAAGACTTTGAGTGATTCTTTCTGTAGAGGTGTTCCACTGTACGCCTCAATAAATTGACCAGCAGCACTAAGTGTGTCATGGACTTCTGTGGTTTTCTTGGCAATCAGCAGCAACTGTAAAAAAATAAAATCATGTACTGAAAATCAACTTTTATTTACAAGGGAGTAATATCAACAAGTCTTGCCGCCTTCTTTTACCTTTTACTTTTGTTTATCAACTAGTGCTTAGTAACAGTTTCATATATCAATATAATTCATATATTCAGGGCTTTCAAAAAGATTAGAGACATGTGGTACTTTTGTAAAAATAGGAGGTACCTTGTGGAATTGATTTTAATTAAGAATCCTCTCTACACTGCACACTAAAGAGTTCTGATTCTATGGTATTTTTCTGCAGTTAGAGTGGTCTGCCCTTAGATCTCGAAATTTACAGTATATTACTCAATTTGTAATCAATACAAGTATTTTTAACATTTTAAAAAGGTCAAGATAAATTAATTGAACATGTTATTTACATATATTTTCTTCATGGAAGTAAACAACATTGATTTCTGTTCACTGATACTATGTTGTGTTTGAACATTTTTCCCCGGGGTTCAATTCCACGTACCATATATTAAAAATTAAATAGATAAGCTCAATATTTACATCTTTATTCAATATAATTTTCTCGATGTCCCCAAAAAACATTTTGCACTGGTGTAGAGAGGGTCCTTAAGATTTGTTATTGAAATTTTCTCCATAAAATATTTTGGCCAACACAATCATGATTTCAGCCGGGTAAAAGTACTGGGTACTGGCAGATTTCAAAAGACTTGATTATATGTTGATATTTGTAACGATATATTGAAAATGATGAGAATGTGAAAACAAGAAAATGCATAAGAAATGGAGTATGAATTTGAAAAGTGAATAAACTACACAATAATCATATGAATAGGTGTTACTCTGTTACTTTTCTATAGAAATTCAGTCAAGTTTACTGATTTTGAAATTGTTGAACACTAAATTGTCTTTAGTACAAAAATTTTAGTTTCACACAGTAATTTTGCCCTTATCACAGCAATCTCTTGAAGTTCAATTTAAATGCAGGCAGATTTTCTATGGTTACTTACCATTCCCTTGCTTAATATGAAGAGAAGTCTTGTGTATTCTGAATGTGCAGAGCCTGCGAAGTCTGCCCCCATCTGAAGATAGTGACAGGCAGAGACATAGTCTCTCTGAATGGCATAGATTTGCTGTAGGTTAACAAAAATTAGGCATAAAAATTTATTCTGTCAAATCTCTGTACAAGAAAAATGTATATAAACAATCAAACCATACTGAAGAAAAAAATCACTAACAATTTAGGAACACTGTTGTAGGCAATGACAGTAATTATAAATTTTAATAAAACCTAAACAACAATTGACTCTACTACATAAATCTAATTTTATAGACATCTTCTTTCATTCATACTTACTGCCAGTTGGAAGATAAGTCTACAGTGCCAGTATGCTGACTGTTGGGACACCTCAATAGCTTTCTGTAGCACTGGCTTGGCATCTTCATAGCGATACTTAAACATAAAAACAATACTAACCACAACATCATCACACAAACCTATATACTTAATTTTGAATCACACTAAAACCCATCCAATATACAGAAGTTGAAAATTTTTATTAAATTTATAGTTGTGCATTTTTATCAAATTTACAAATTTTAGTACAAGAGTATATGTGTATGAATTTCATATTTCAACAATAACCATGAAAAGAATATATATCTTGTATATGTTTAAAAACTTACATCTTTTTCATACAATGTGGCTAGTTCACTGGCTGATTCAAACCTCACCAAGTCTGCTTCCTCTGAAGAAGGCAACTTATGACCATTAAGGGAAAAAATAATTTTCAAATACATCCACAAACAATTATATTCAAGTCATCTGATTACATTCAGAGGCTCTATTACAAATATCATCAACAAATTTGTGTGTGGAATTCTTGCATATGAACAGTTTTAACATGAAATTGTTGCCAGATAAAAGGATACAGCAATTGATACGGTCCACTGAAATTAAAAATAAAAGAGAGAGATAAAAATCATACAAATAGAAAGAGCCCCATGGGCCTTGATTGTCATTTTAGCATTATGAAATTCTCCAACAATGACCACTTCTACCCAACCTATAACAGGTACTCTGAACTTATGTTAAAAAAATCTACAGTTAAGTGGACTCTATATTCATTATTATAACAACTCTTACCACATTAATATTTTGTCTTAAGAGACAAGACTTCCAGTTCTAGGTGGGGCTTAAGTGCTTAGCACCTGAGAAGCTAATGATACTCAGGTGACCCTTAAGGCCCATAAGCCTCTAGTAAAATACATGTACAGCTACTTGTTACGATTGCTCAATTAGCCTCACTTTCATTCTAAAATTTAATACACAAGAGACAGATTAATAACTGTTAAAATTGAGCTATTTTGAATAGCTTAAGAAAGCTGAATAGCCATTTATAGCTATTCAGCCAAATCAAGAGATTGTGCTGGACCTATCTAATGCTTGTAAGAGACTTCTTTTTTTTCAGGTTTGCATTCATAAAAAAATCAGATAAAAGTTACAGCATATGTAGCATTTGAACATAGAAGAGTGTGATAAGGCAGTCAGTATGGTGTCTCCTGTTCCTTTAACAGTCTGGTCAAACCCCCAAATGGGTATAAATGGAAATAGGAAAACCATACCCCCAAACGGGGGATACCAGCATGTGCAGATGCTTAAAAATGAAATGTGCATATTTTAAACAAAAAATAGAGGTTTACATAAAATGCTGGTGCAAAGTAACGGATCATTTCGCAAATGTAAAACCACTCAGAAATGAAAAATTAAAGGTGCTTTAAGAATTTAAGAATTTGCATTTTACAAAAATACAACTTTGTTGTACAAATTGTGATTTATTCACTGGCAAAGTTGGCGATCTTTTGCTCCTTGACATCCAGGTATTTAAGATAAATATTCTATAAACAGACAAAAACAACTTATATTAAATTGAAATTATAAAAGAAATATATAATTCTACCTTATATCTTTTATTTTCATAATAAAGTGTACAAAAATACATGGTGTTAATATTGATTTATTGATGATCGTGGGTTTCAGTCCGAGTTTCCTCTGACTAGCAATCGAAGGTCGATATTATTGATAATCATGCTCAGGAAGTGTAACAAAAATACAGTTAAAAATAAAACTCAAAGGCAATTTATTGTATTTATTGTTTTTTATATCTTATAAGAATTAAATAAAATGTTTGCAATTTGTTTTTTTTCTTAAAATAAATACAATTGTCTGTAGGAAAACATGAATATATTTTATTTCATTAAAATCTAGATTCTATATTCATATTTTCCTTATTCTTAGAATATTTTTCCTTGTGTTTTAAATTCCATTATTAAAAAAAAATCTTGAAACATCACACAAAATCAATAAATTATTTCATGAAATGACGGAAAATATTTTGTTATTCCTCCACTATAAATCAAATTATGTAAAAATTAATCCTGTTGATTTTTTTTTCTTCTGAAATATACCAAGTTCATAGCAATTAACAATATTATTGATCTGTTTTCCTAAGATTGATGATATAGGCAAGTTTATTCATATTGGTTACGGCAAGAGTTACTGTTCTTGTGCATTGCAATGATTGCATGACGGGACAGAAAACCCTCATTTGAGGGTATATCCCCATTTGAAGGTTCGACCAGACTGTTTAAACTGGTTTGTAAAAAATTAAAACAATCTAAGGATTATTTTTTTATTTGAAAAAATGTTGCCATTGGATTAAGAGATACATAATAAAAATATAAATGTAGGATAAAACCAGAGACCTCGGAATGGAATACTTGGAAGTCTCTGGTTTTATCCTACATTTATAACCCCAACTGGAAATTTTGTATCCCATCTAAAGTCTTAAATAATGTGTATCAAGGTAATTTTCAAGGAATAAATGAGTGGTTTACAATAAAGAGACCATAAAGACACCTTAAACAATTTATGACAACTCAACAACTCACAAGATAAGTCTCTCGAAGCAAACAATCTCATTTAATAGTAGATTAATGATTGATATATCAACAAAATACGAGCTCGAAGCGGGGGCCTGAAATTGAGTTAGGTACCTTGTGGAAAGAAAAAGAAGGGGGTGACCCCATATAAAAAACAAGTGCCTGTAGTTTGAATATAGAGTCAATCTCATTTATGCACTATGTTGCTAAAATGACACTTGTAAAAAAAAAAATCTTAGAGCGGGGGGGGGGGGGGGGGCAAACCCCCTTCAACCCCCTCCCCCTGAATCTGCCACTGGGCATGATCTACAAATGTATCCCTAGCTGCCTAAAAGCAAATATTTAACCCCTATACAGTAAAAAAGAAATTCTAAAATTAATAATAATTAATTAATCAGTTCAATTTTTATCAAAGACTCACAGCTTGCTCCAAATGCCGAGTGGCTAACTCTTTGTTTTTCGTGTGCGCCAGTAGAATATTCCCTAATTGCAGGTGCGTTCGAGATACAATAAGAGGAGGAGGGTTTATGTTGAATATAGATTGAAGACAATGAATACATAGCCTTATATTTGGTGGATTTGACACTCTAAAGTTTTCTGCTAAGCCCAGGAGTGAAATATACAGCGCATCATTTTTACTCGACCCGCTTATGGCAGCCATCTTGCCTACATCTCTCATTCTCGCGTCATTAAAACGTTTCTCTTCAACAGCTTCATGGGATTGTTGAAGCGTCTTGGTGATCAAGAATTCAGTTCTCGTACCTTTCCGTCAAGTGTCGGGATAGCCCCATTCGGCAAACCTCGGCTGATTCCGTCACCTTCATCAAACCTCGGCTGTACCCGTGAGCCCAAATCAAAGTACAGAATGTACTCCCGGGAGTTGTACTATCGGAGCATTTTCCCCTCACATTATGATTTAGAGAAATAGACCATTCTCTTTGGTTGTCACACAAAGGGTACACAGAGCAAATAATTAGCCATATCTGTATTTGTTACGTCGTGGTGACCAATACTGGCTTTTATACGACGGGAGAGAGGCGCTGTCGATGTTATTGACAAAGTAGGTGCATTATTTTTTTGTCCCCCGCTTTCACTGAAAGGAAGGGATATTAATTTGGGTCTGTCCGTCCGTCTGTCGAGCTGTCTGTCTGTCTGTTCTTACCATAGATACACTTTGAGGTTAATTTTTGTGCGTATTTTCCCGTATTCTCGGGTTATTTTTGTATTGTGGGTTTAACCCCTCAGTAACAGGGTTTATTTATGCTTGGCATGACTGCGTGATGTTAAGGAAACTAAATTTAGACCTTTTTTTTTTTTTTTTTTTTTTTTTTTATACACGTAAACAGATTTTCAAACATGTTATAATCATGGACTTGTCTATAATAAGTATGGACATGCCTGATGAGGAACCCCATACTAATATTCACCCCACTCGGTAATAAAAAAAAAATGAACATAAAACTGCAGTGTGAAAGAATGTATAGAAAATCATTTGGACATATGCACCCCACAATAGACTTAACTACCGAAAGTAACCAAGTACTGTTATCTTTTGCACAATGTATCTCTTGTGTCAGTTTTATGACTGTCTGTCTGTATTTCTGTCTGTATGTAACACTTGCGTTTTAACGAATTTAATTCGCTATAACAAATTAAAGCTTTCGATTCAAGGAATGTAATTTATTATAACAAGTTTTAGAATTCGTTAAAACGAGTTTAATTCGTTTTTTGAATTCATTTTAACAAATTTCAACAAATTTGTTATAACAGATTAAATTCGTGATAATTGTTATAATGAATTAAAGTCGTTTTAACAAATTCGACAATTCGTTATATCGAATTCAAAAATATTTTTTGATAGGTCCTAAATGGGCTTTCGTATTTATGGGACTGATCACACTGAATGTAAACCGTACATGGAAAAATTATATATAAAATAAATGTTATGTCAAATACATAAATATCTATTAAAATCAAATCGAATCCGAATTTCTGATACATACACGTATGTACATGTACATGTATTTATAAACTTAATATTATTCATATATGAATTGATCTTCGCATATCATAATTTCAGTAATCTTTTCATTAATACAGGGAAAAAATTAATGTAAATATGTTGTTTCAATTAAATGAACTCGATTTTATTAGTTATTTAAAATTTCCTTGTTCCACTGCACTCATGTGGGTATAAATTTCACTTTCGTTTTAATTTCACAGAAAAGTTGTATACTCATTCTCTTCGTCTCCGCACAAAGGAAGGTTATAGTTTCCTCTTTGACAGTTCACAAGTGGAGATGTAGAGTGAGACCATCTTTTAACCGGAGGCATGTTACTAATCAAAATATTTTTTTTAATTGATCAGATATCTTCTCATAAATGAAATGTTAGCAATGAAAGATTATTGCTCAGCTCTTGATATTATGAATTTCAATAGTCATTACGTTTGTTTTTTGTTTTTTTAATTAATTACGAAATTCAACGTACCATGAACGTTTGAAGCCCAGGGATTGTTCGGTGGAGTGGAGTTGCATGGTTCATTCTAGTCCTGAATATCTGACGTTTTCCTGGCTTTTTTTCACGATTTTGATATTTTACGTGCCAGGAAAACGTTTTCCTGGCACGTAAAATATCAAAATCGTGAAAAAAGCCTGGAAAACGTCAGATATTTCGGACTAGATTCATTCAAGACCTGGATTGAATATAATATTAAAAATGATATTGTTTATAAGTTAATATCGATCCATGCGTATTGACATCACTGTAGATGATATAATTTACCAACTTATAGATAGCATGTAATATTAAGGTATCCGATCCATAAAAGGACCTAATTTTCTAACCTTAAATATCCATCCTGTATTAAATACTCGGAAATTAAATCAAAGCATTTCAGAGTAGAAAAGGATTTACCAGGAGAAATTTTCAAAATTATAATTACCTAAGCAGTAATTAATAAATGAAGAATGCATTGAGGTCTATGAGGACAAGTAAATTTTTTAAAATAAAAATTTATATACATGTACTTAGAATATCGAAAAATGCTTTGGTGGAAAGATGTATTTAATTATTAGGAATAGAAAAACGATTGAAAACTAATTTTTTTACCAGATGGATTTTTTTTAGAATTGCTTTTTATTGATTATAAGCAAAGGGGGATAACTCTTCAAGGACAGGATAAGGTCAAAAATTAGGACACATTCCACTTTTACATACTGATACTCAAACATGAAGATTATGTCTACATATACTGAGTATTCAGCCAATATATATCTGTTATGCATTCAGATTCATTGAATCTGAGGCTACCTTAATATCTGTTTTTACGTATATCTACTGCAAGCAGGTTCACTGGATTGAGAGGGTACTTTTGAAACGAATGCAGTCTGTAACGTGGACGGAAACCCATTTCTGGGTCTCTGTTTCCCTGACTCCGCACAGTCGGTCTATTTTGTCTTACCTCGGAGACCCTGTATGAGAAGCGAGTCCGACCGTGGGTTTCTGACGATGGACCTGTATTTGATGCGTCACTGGCGAGACCGTAACATGAATGTAATATGGGTGATAAAATAGCACGGGGAATGTGTTGAGCTCGATGGGTTGGGTATACCCAGAAAAAAAGATACATATATATTTTCATGATATTGCCATACATACTCAGATGATTTTGTATACCTAAGACATAAGGCTTTGTCATATCTGAAATGACCAATATCAGCCGATGTTTGATCTTTAGTGAATTATATATGCGGTACTCCGATCCTCGGGTTCTGAAATAGCAGTTATGTAACTGAAAGGTCTCACAAAAATGTTTCTGAATTCCCAAAGTAATGTGCATTTACCCATGGTGTTTCTTCAAAGTTCATCATTATACATGTAAATCTGAACTATATTTTCAGGAAACGAGAATAAAAGCACCAGTTATGTTTTTTTTTCTTATTGAAAATTGATCCACAAATATATTTTAGGATAAAAAAAAACTGTAAGTCTTGGCATTCGCAGAAAATTGCATGTTTTGATACTTCTTTTGGTATTTTACTTCTTCCTTGTTTCCTTCAATAATACATAGTGTAAAAAGTTTGTGCTATCATTGCAAGACATCACAGATCACTTCTTATTTCATATCATGCTGATAAGCATTGGTATCTAAGGCTAGATTAAAAAAAATTCGATTTCTTTGAAATGTATTTATTTTTGTACCTTTATTTGGTGCAAACATCAACTTTTTAAAAGACTTTTCTTAGACTTCAAAAAAAACATTCAATCATATCTAGATGCATAAAAATGAAAATTGTTGCACGGAAATAAATCCAAAACTATTTTAACCATGATTAGACGCCATTGTAGAAGATCAATCAAAAATATGCGTTTCTTTTTCATTTCAGTACGTATAGATCGGCCGCCGATGATAAAACTCTACAGTATTTGCTATTTTGCTGCATGCACTTTAATTTAGCACTGATTTTAAAAAATAACTTCCGCTTTCATTTTAGTTTCACGGAAAATTTCGACATAGGACAAGTAATGTGAAAACGCTTTAAGAGTAGCTAAGGTCAATTTTAAGGGATGTTGTAGTTTACCTGAAGGTTTGTAAATTGTCATAATTTTTAGGTCACCTGAGTCACTCAGGTGATCTATTGCTATCTGTCCGTCGTAAACTGGTCGTAAACATTTAAACATTAATTTTTTCAGCTTCTCGAATCGCTGAACCAATTTCAACCAGCATCAATAAGTGAAGGAAAAAGTCTTTGCCACTTGTTTGCTTTGCTGCAAACGTTAACTATGGGACTCTGAACATGTTAATCAAACTTTAGGACATGTTGCCATGGTAACCATGACACGCAGCAACCAATTTTTGTGTGATTTGAATTTACGGTATCAAAGTCTATCGTTATAGAGAATTTGAAAAAATTCTAAGACTATGCGTACCAAAGCTCCAATATAAAAGTTCAAGTCATTATAGAGGATGGCTCTTAAATCCAATCTTAAAACCCTTACAATTCAATAAGTTCTTTCTTTTTATTGACCATTTTAAAAATGCTTTAATGTATCAAGTACGTATACCATATGTAGAATTTTTATTAGTATTACATTTTTGTATTGAAAAAATATTTGTAAGAAAGAGAACTCTTGCTAATGGACATATTCTTTTCTTACAAGCACATACCACTTTGTGATATTCTGTCTTACGAAGCAGCGCCTTTGTATGATTTCTAATATGATTTTAATAGGTATGTCACTAAATATTATTTTCATATACACCTCATATTTTTAATTTTAATCTGTGATAAGAAATTATTACTCTTCCTATTCTCTGTTTTAAAATTTCTTCATATAGTCTGACTAAAAAATCATTTCTGAAAAAATGAGCAGCATTTCATACCTCATACTGTTTTTCATTTGAATCTAATACTATAGCTCTTGATGAAAATCAATGTTGCGAAGTTTAAAAAATATGTGAAATTAAGAGCAGAGGGTCATTAGTCCTTAAGGCCATTGGGCCTCTTGTTTGATTTTGTTTCAACAATCGCGCCAACACTTGTGACGCGTCATTCTTGTATTTTAATTTCACTCTTTGATAATGAGTGGATTAAATGCTGTATTAGTGGTCAGGTTCTCCTTCCTGTGCCTCTACCAGGGAAAGAACTTAGAAAATTTGATAAAGTTATGTTTTCATATTAAGAAAAAAGCGTGGCATTCCTGTGGGGTCGAACTCGGTACCTTCACTTTAATAGTCAAACACTCTTCTTACTAAGCTTTCGAAGCTGATAAGAGATGGGTACCCCTCAATTTTGTAGTAAGAATGACAGTGTCTATGTTTTGCTATTGAAAACCTGATATATGTGTCCAATCAAAACGTAAAATAGGAGGTGCACAATGGCACAATGTAACAAAGATTCTATGAAAGTATCGTTAAATTTTATTCAGAGGTATAAAAGGAGTTGCGGATAAGTGATGGGTACCCCTTAATATTATAGAAAGAATGTCAGTGTCGATGTTTTTCTATTGGAAACCCGAATATGTGTCCAATCAAGAAGTAAATTAGAAGGTGCACAATGGCATTATGTAACAAAGATTCTGTGAAAGTATCATTAAATTTTATTGAGTGGTTGTCGGAGTCTGCAACCACGTGACTTTCGTTGCCATCGGTGGGCGGAGCGTGGATGCGTGAATTGCGGATAAGAGATGTGTACCCCAAAGCGCAACGGACGGATATGGCACGCCGATTGCTTCAAAATTATTTTCTGCACAACGATCACGATTTTATACACGAGCTTGATGAAAAATGTACACGAGTAAAATAAAAATGCACGTATCGGTAAAAATTGCACATAGTTTGAAAGATTTTAACACAGACATAACGAAAAATACACGAATCCGAAATTTTTTACACGATTAATGGGTATAAAATGCACAAACGTAAAATCAAAAACTGCATGAGCAGAGGAAACTAAAAATTACTCAAACAATTTTACTGCGCACACAGCTGCGCATATCATTATTTTGCATATAGAATATTCATTGTGTTCTTGGTTTTCTGTACTCTTTATCTCTTCTTGAATGCTGGATGTAATCGAGAGAAAATGGCGTTGACGATGATATGCATGTTTGTTTGCTTCTTCATTTCGATCCGATTTCTAGCTAATGCAAATCAAACGAATGAAGTGTTTTCTCGTGAACTGTGTGAAAAAAATTAAAAGTTGTTCGGAGATATTATATTTTTCTTATATTGACCGAGATCCTAGCCAAAATATAGAGGTATTATATGATGCGGGACATAAATTGTGACAAGAAAGGAATCGCATGGTTGTGTTATAATTCGGGGGGAAAAGTACCATTGCATATGATGCACTCAACTCTGAACTAAAAGTAATACACAGCAAACTCTAAATTCCTAACGATAAACAGATCTTGCTTTAAGAAAATGATAGAATTATTAATTTTTTTTTTTTCAAAATATACGCTCTATATGGCCTTTTAAAATTATCTAACTTATAGATACAACTTTAACGGAAATTACTTGTATAAAATAAAATTAACACATGCATAATAAAACTATTAATAAAGTGGATTCTTCGTGAAAATGATGGCAGACTTACTGCTGATTATAATCATTAAATTGTAGAATTTATTTCGGTACTTCTCATTTGTACTAATTATGATTTCATTTGAGCAGATTTTTTTTTCATTTGGGAATAGGAAATTATTCAGTTAGCTGGATATATCTTTTATTTTCAAAAAGATTAAAAAGTGGGGATTACCTGATCTTAGATATACACAGTATGTTTTTAAAGTCAAATATAAAAAAAATATTTCTAATTATACATGTATCTTTACTTACTTATAAAATATGAGGATATCAATTTTGGTTAGATATCTGTAGCCTACACTGTTATGAATTCCTTCCATGATATCGCATATTTTCAGTCAAAAACTGCTCATAAAAAAACAAGACATTCCTAAGGGTAAGCGTTACCCTCATTCGTAATGGCGATTACTTGATAAATGTTTTCACTTTTAATAAAAAGGGCCAGATAAAGGAAAAATATATATGCTATGCGCTTAATATACATGCGGTTTTGTGCTTTGTTACTTAAAATTTGTCCAAATGAAATAACAAAACTCTGCTCAAATGATCCTGGCACCGGTTAAACTAATGACATTAGTGGCGGATCTGGTTCGTGGATTGATTGAGTCGCAACATCTGAATCTATGTATTTATAAAAGTTTCAAATCGTTGGACCATAATGACATGTCAGAAATTTTAAAACATAGTGAATTATACTAAAGACATCTAGGTACAATGTTACAAATAAGAAAATGGGAATGGATATTATAATAAATAGAAAGAACATAGAACGCGTTTTATCGCTCTTGAAAAATGCAAATAAATCATGTTCTTTATGGAGCTCGCGGTTTGACAAAGATTTTCCAAGATTTTTCTTTACATTTCGAATTTGTATGCATAAAATTTTAATTATTATCCGAACACTTGTTTTTTTTTTTTGTATTAACACTTTTTTACCCAAAGATATAGTCATTATAAAAAGAACATGACTGTATAATTATAAAATGAAAATAATCTTCAATAACATTGAAGGATACAAGCTCCACTTTTTAAAAGATTATTCATGTGCATATCTAACATTTTTGAAAATTCAGATTATGAGTTGAAAAGCCTAATCTATGTAATATGAATTTTATACGTATATATGTACCAAGTAATTAAAAAGTTTGCTTTATAGCAATATTGTACATGTGTATCAATGGCATCAACCAGGTCTTGTTTTTACTTCGAGCATGACTACGAATAAATATAAGAAAACATATGATGAATATAAACTGCAAGAAATTTTTGTTTTATTACCGTGTGCAAATTTATTATTGTCAAAATCTGCATTGAAAATAAATATGCATGTGTAGCCAAGTCCCAGCTAATTAAGTTCATCTTGTACATCTTCTTGAGTTTGGTCTTACAATATCGTTACAAATCAGTTAAATTGCAATCCTGATTTCGATAGACTATTAACTGTACCCTTAAATTCTTAGAAAATATTTCAGGCACGTAGCATCAGTAGGGGCCTGCCCCCTTTTTTTTCCAAACACAACCTACTTCTATTGTAAATGTCCACTGAAAAGCTGGTTACCCCCCCCCCCCTTGTTGTAGGATAGTTTAAATCAAAGTAATTTGGTATTATAATGTGTTTCGAAAACAGAGTGGAAGGTGCCCCCCCCCCCCCACATACACACACACAAAATAGGATTTTCGAGTTTGGACACTTTACCTTTTTTGTTGCTTGTCAAGGTTTTTTTTTTCAGGTAGGTTGTCAAAAAAAAAAATCTGGCTGCCCCCTTTCAAAAACGATACTACGTGCCTGTATTTTATAATTTTAAATTTTCTTCACTCCTTTATGTGCATTTTAACTATTCAAAATAGACTACCGCCGGTACATTAAAAACAACATAAAATTAAGCTTTAATTCACGTAAGTAAAACGACTGTATAATTTTTCTACAGTTTCATGGAGTTTTAAGAAATCACCACATGTTGCTCAAAAGTTAAGACTACATGTACTACTTTGTTGCATACATATATCAAAAAGTGAGATATGCTTTTCAATATTGAAATTTCAGTTGCGCAATTATTTGCTCGATTTTCTTTACTGTTGACTTCCAAAAAGTTTTCGGTCAAATTCCACAACCCAGATGATCGCAACATTGCTTCAAAATCTTTGTATGAATTGCCAGTAATCTTTAATCAAAAGGTATTATTGGTGTGTGAAATAGCTATAAATCGATTAGCGTACAGGTGTCTTTAGTTCCAGAATCAGCAGGGAGGGATCTCTTTATGAAAAGGTCACGCATGCACATCCTTGATTATTACCAAAAGTACACTCAGTGGGTGGTGGAGGAGAAGAGTTTGATTTGTTGTTAACTCTCCTGTATTATATCACATGTTGTTTTTATTTATTTTAATTTAGGCCTTTATGTCATTGTTTTAAACTTTCAAAAGAAATTGCTATATAGAGGAATGACCTACTAAAAAATCCAACAATTAAACACACAACTGTAATATGCACCCCCCCCCTTTTTTTTACGTTATCTATACATGTATTCTTTGTAGAATTTTTTTTTTTATTCGGGAGTATTCATATACTACAAGTTTAAGATTGTGTGCCTGTCAATTTATCTACGTGTATAATATACGTTGTTCATATTCTTGAGAGTCTAGCGGAATTTTAAAAGAATCTTTTTTAAAAAGATTACTAACACTTTACTCCTCCTTTTGTATTTATAGTGTGTTTCAAGCATCCAAGCCACATTGACCTGTTCTCTAATGAATATTAATGAAATGTGCGCAATGAGGATGCGTTGCGTATTATGTCGATGTTGTATCCTTACTCGTGCAGTTTTCGTTTTTATGTTTGTGTAATTTTCTCACTATATCGTGTAAATATTTTGTTGATTGTGCAGTTTCTCAATAGTTTGTGTAAATTTCAATAACTTCGTGTATATTTTCCTCACTTTGTGTAAGTTTTTACTTACTCGTGTAATTTTTGTTTAAGGTCGTGCAGAAAATAATTTTGAAGCAATCGGCGTGCCATAGGTTCCCTTCAATATTATAGAAAGAACTAGATGAAATCCCGCGCAAGCGCGGGGAAATGAATTTATACCACTACCGACAGAAAAAAATCTAATAATAATATTATATATATTGTAGTTTCTACTGACAGCCTACAGGCTTATAGCAGGAAGAAATACTTTGTTCAAAATCCCGAATGAAGTAGAAGTACGTCTCCACCCCCCCCCCCCCGGTAAAACTTAAATAGCAACATCATTAATTAACGTTTATTGAGAAACCTGTTATATACTATGTTATGGATATTGTATATACTATGTTATGGATATTGTACTTCAGATGCTCTTATTTCATTTCCGTCAAGAATAAAAGCAGTGAATATGCACATTTTACTGAGAAATAGATTTTTTTTTTTTTGGTAAAAATTCACAGGTACTTGGGTCTTGGTTTATAAATATGTATGTACCTTATTGATATGTAAAAACTGTACATTACCTCTTTTTTTACATATCAATAAGGTACATACATATTTATAATCCAAGACCCAAGAACCTGACAGTGTAAAACTTAGCTTTTATATAACGCCCTATGAATACACTGGCGGATTTAGAGGGGGGCAGCCCCCTCCCGTTTTGTGTCCAAAATATACATAAAATTTAATAAATCAATTTTTTGGTGTGTCCGTGGGCCCCTACCCCAACCCCAAACTGGTTCCCCCCCCCCCCCTTTCAAGATTTCTGGATCCGCCACTGGAATAGGCCAAGTATTTGATACAAAAGATTGTATTAAAAAAAACTGAAATGTATTGATTAAAGCAAAATTTTACAGCATAATTGTATTTGAATAATGCCTTTTTCATATAAGCAAGTTTATTACGAAGTACAAATTGTACTTCGGGTTCGTTGCCACGATGCCCTCGGTGAGGAATATAAATTTTACCGATAAATTTATTAGGAAAACCTACTACATATATGTAATAGCCTTTCGATATATAAATATATTCACAACTTACAGTGTTATCAATGATTTACCACTATTTCAATGACCATTCATTCAAAAGCTTTTTATTTATGTTAAAGCAGCTATAATCGCCTCGTTTTTCTTTTTAACATCGGGCTCGATGCTATATGATGTTCTAGAAGCTTCCGTCAATATTAAGATCGGTGAATGACAAAAATAATTTACACATTTCCCTTTTTAATCGGTTATCACAATTTATTTCTTTTATATCATTTAAATCAAGATTTGATTGAATAATTCAGTAATGACGTTTAATGAAATAAATAAACGATTGCTTGTTGTCAGTTTCATTAAAAATTGCCAGTAACTTAGATCCGCCAACCGGAAACGCCACCGTACTCACGTTTTTGCTATTTCATGGCTGTTTATAGAAAATAAAAGTAGACTTTTAATTTAATGTACGATACTTACAATGCAAGTGAAATCTACATATAGTTTACGGACATCATCTTGTATCGTGTGTATTCTAAGAGGAGTAAGTAAGAACTGTGGTTCACTCGTTTCGGAGTTTATTTGCAAAATTTATTAATTTATAAGTATAGATGGCATTGTCCATGTTTTGCTATGGGAAACCCTATATATGTGTCCGATCAAAAAATTAATATAGGAGGTGCACAATGGTACTATGTAACAAAGATTCTGTGAAAGTCTCATTTTTTTATTCAGTGGTATAAGAGGAGTTGCAGATAAGAGATGGGTACCCCAAAGCGTAACAGACGGACCTACAGACAGACGGACCGACGGAACCCCCATCACTATATACCCCCTGATTTTTAAGTGGGAGCTTAATAAATCATATATAGCAATTTTTCTATGATATGCAATACGCCAATTTAATGATCATACTTTAAAATTTGTTGTTTTATTTAATGTGTTGGTTGGCTTTGTGCTATGCAGTTAAAAGTAAGATCGAAATTAAAGTATTCTAAAATACTTCTAATCAAAAGGCTACATTTGTTTATAAATAGAAATGCAGTGTATTTAAACAACGGGATAGTCTCACTGGGTACTTTTGGATTTAAGTCACTGTAGTAGTAAATAAATGGAAGACAATGCCGTCGTATTTTAGTATTGTTTTTTAATATTACACATGAAAAATCACAAACTCTTATGTTTCTATCATTGAGTTAAAGTTGCACTGAGTTTTGCATTCATGCTGTCAACTTTTTAAAACAAAAAGTGACAATCTATACGGGTCGAAGATTAAAGTTTTCACAAGTGTAGAAAACGTAGGTTTATTTGTGATTTTAGTTGATTTTAACATTGCTGCAGCAAGTAATATTTGCAAGTTTTCTGCTTTAATTTTTAAATTAAAAGTAATGAAGGGTATTGAAAAATATATTTCAGGAGGGGACATAAAAAGTTGATTGTTCCTATTGAACATTTAATCAACAAAATACATTAAATCAAATCAAAATATTGATTCAATATGATTTTGTTTCTGTATGTTTTTATTTTATAAAAACTTGTTTTCACTAACTAGTTTGTGTTTTGTTGTTGCACATAATTTTCGAAATCAACTTTCACTTTCGTTTTAATTTAACAGAAAATATCAACAATGAATAATTGGGCAAGCGTTTCTGTGATATTAACAATGCTGTAGAAATAACTTTTGGGGAGAGATACGCTGGAGTTATCCAATACATGTACCTCTATATAGGTATGTAAAACACATTTTTTTCTTGCATCTTATTTAACATACTGCTTACTATATTAATTAGCGAGAGTGATGCTATTTTCGATAGAGGGTCCAAATTTTACATTATTGAACTTTAAACATTTTCTGGCTTGATTTACTGCCAAAAGCCAAAAAAAGTGTTTAGAAAATAACGCATTTTCCCAATTACATGTATTGCTCGGAAAACTTTATCATGACGAAAAAATGATTAATTGAAATACAATTTCTCAAGTAAACAGAAATGAAAAGACGACCCATTCCACAAACATCTCGTGGTAGCGAACCAAAGGCACGGAAATATTCAGGTATTTATATATTAGTTTTGACATTTCATGATTTTGAATAATTGCACTGATAATAAGAGTTTCTGAAACTATGAAACAAATACTACCCCAAAGAGGACTCTCAAGATTTCTCTTTTGCAAAGACAATTTCTTTCCTATGGTTTGAACTGATATTGGAGGAATCAAGTTCTGATATTCAATTTCTGAGCTCATTTTTATTTCAAAGTTTAAGTAAGAACTTTAAAGAAATACTTTATTTACTGCTTGGGCTTGATTATCGTGTGAATTTTTCAACTGGACAGGGATTAGCTACGTTCCATTGCACGTGACACCTGTGAAATTGATACTTATTTGTGAAGTAGAGTATTTACGTCAAAGAAAATGGGCGATCAAGGCGAGCGAAATGCCTATAGTGCGACAAACATGAAGGAGAAAAATTAAATCTCAATTATAACTTAATATTTTTGATATTTCATTTAACATTAAAGTATACTTTATGTAAAATCTCCACAATTTGCAAAAATCTCACAAAGATTGAAATCATTCACGTATATAACATAGTTTATTACACACACTAAAGAGGGCAAAAAGGATCATTTTCTCAAACTATAACAAAATTTTTCGATATGAGTGGGTTTTCGCTCCATTTTTGGAAAGTTTATCCTCAAAGTTTGCGTAAAAATATACATTTTTTGGTTAACAAAAACATGGAGCAAAGACCCACTATACCTTAAAAATATACTTTTATGACACAACATTTGCATCTTTCCAAGAAATACTTGAAGTCGATTTAGTCAAGGGTCATATCACAAACAGGATTAAAATGCCACTTCCTCAGAAGTTGTATAGCCTAGTGGTTAGTGTATTAGTCTCAAACGAAAATGATACTCAGGATTTTTATTGCTTTTCGATTTGGTTCAAACCCCTCGAATACCACATTATTCTTTAATAATTTTCTCAGAAAAATTTTGTTTATCATAATTTTGTAAATTTCAATAATGAGAACTCTACTCTAAATACTAAATTCACAAATTGAATATGATTTTTATACATGTACATTTGAAGCTATAAGCATTCTGCATGCCTTGTTCATCCAATTCCTTTCACAATTTTATTGCTTTTTTTTTTTATCTAAACTGTAATTATTTATTTTTCTTTTCTAAATAGATAACTAAGAAATTAATTAATGGATTATCGATCTATAATTACAAGAATTGAAAAATCACACAGAAGCATGTTACCAGCATCCCACTTTATTTGAATACTTATTCAAATAATAACAATTCCAGTATAAAGAACTTTTTAAGGCAATTTCATAGTTTAAAAAAATGTTGAAAATAAATAAATAATTTTAAAAAAGAAGATGGGTGAACAAGGTGTGCAGAATGCCTATAGCTTCAGATATTGAAAAAATCAAATTCAATTTGTGAATAAGTATTTAAACTCCTCATTATTGAAATTTATGAAATTAAGTTCAACAAATCTTTTCTGAGAAAAAAAAAAGATCTCGGAAAAAATTATTCTTTTATTAAAAAATCAAATGATATTCGTGGGATTCGAACCCTAGCAATAAAAATCCGCAATATCATATTGCTTTGAGACTAACACGCTAACCACTACGCTACACAGCTCCTGACGAATTGGGGCATTTAAATCTTGTTTGTGATATGACCCTTTACTTAATGGACTTCAAGTATTTCTCGGAAAGATGCGAATGCTTTGCCATAAAAGTGTACTTTTAAGGTATAGTGGGTCTTTGCTCCATGTTTTTGTAAAATAAAAAATGTTTATTTTAATGCAAACTTTCAGGACTAATTTTCCAAAAAAAAAAAAATGGAGCGAAGACCCACTCATACCGAAAAATTTTGTTAAAGTATGAGAAAATGGTCCTTTTTGTCCTCTTTAGTGTGTATATGCTATTTCATAGGCAAGTAATTTCAGTCTTTGTGAGATTTTTGTAAATTGTAGGGATTTTACATAAAATATACTTTAATATTAGATGAAATATCAAAGAAAATGTTGATATAATTGAGATTTTACTTTTCAATATGCTAGGAGACAGATTCCGTAGGTCGAGAGTTCAACCCCGGGCTGGGGTGGAAGTGGGTATCCTTATAAAAGTGAATTTCTTTGTGCTTTCTGTATTAATATTTCTTCACTTAGGGCAGTTACGTTAGTTTAAGAGTTGTTGTAAAATGTGCTTTATAAATAGAAATTAATTTCATTACAACGTGTATTGGTAACGATCCTCTAATAAAACTAATGTCCAAATAACTGTATCTCACTTCCATTCTCAATGACCGTGTAGCGTAGGAGAGCGCCGCGAGAATTCCATCGGCATCGAAAGCAAGTTTTTCAACTTGCCTAGATGGCCGAGCGGTCTAGCGCGCTGTTCCTGTACTGCTAGGAGACAGATTCCGTAGGTCGAGAGTTCAACCCCGGGCTGGGGTGGAAGTGGGTATCCTTATAAAAGTGAATTTCTTTGTGCTTTCTGTATTAATATTTCTTCACTTAGGGCAGTTATATATATATATATATATATATATATATATATATATATATATATATATATATATATATATACAGGTAAACTTCGGTATCTCGACATCGCATATGTCGACAACCTGGGATATGTCGACATCCTTCCGCGGTCCCGGCAGTATTTACTATATAAATGATTTGCAAAAACTCTGATATGTCGACCTCGGTAATGTCGACAACCCAGGTTATCTCGACGTATATTTACAGTCCCAAGAGCAAAATTTACCTGGTATATGTCGACATCGGCAATTTTCTGCTCGACTGAACTTAACTGTTTGTCAGATAGGGTCGCTCGTCACGCACGGACGACTCCGGGTATCTGGACGTCGTCAAAGTTTCACACCTTTCACACCCATGTTTTGACTGCACGCTGCTTAAATAATTTTATAGACTGTGTTTGTAGGTGAATCCCAAGCCCCTTCGGCGTCTTTGAGAAGTTAATTGAGCTTGGGTAATATCATTACTAAATCTACACGATTCTGCGTAAATGTATATCGAAACGTAACATAACTTTTAAATTTGAAAAAGATAACTAAATTACAATGAATAAAAAACACACTGAAAAATTCAAACTAAGGAATTAAAAAAATGTTTTAATGATATTTGTAGTTAAAATGTATTCAACAGGAAACAATCCGATTAACGACACGATTGACCGAATCAGCTGTAATTCGTGCATCTGTAACATCACTACGTTAGTTTAGATACACAAATCTCTTTAAAAAAATAATTTTAATGTATATTCTTCCAGAATAGAATAAGAAAAAAATAATCCACATTTAATTTTTTTACCGTATATCGGATGTCGACTTTATGCGGTTCGAAGTTTATAGAGCGCATTTCGTATCCTGTTCTGACGAAAAGGCAAGTTACACGCGAATGCAGCTCAATGCTGTAACTTTGTGCTGAAACTTTGTGAATTTAGAAAGATTTCGATAAAGAACACGTTTCATAAACAAGATTTTTAAAATAACTTCTTAGATTTTTAATAAAAATAGAGGGAATTCTGAAATATGTTGAGCTATAGTCTATATTAAAGTCATGTACATATGATAAGCTTGTCTGTTTTGCTATGCAATGAAATCTTGGACGTCAAGTCTCAACTCTGATATCTCGACACCTCGGATATCTCGACATTTTCCGATGGTCCCGTCGATGTCGAGATAACGAAGTTTACCTATATATATATATATATATATATATATATATATATATATATATATATATATATATATATATATATATATATATATATATACATGTATATATATATATATATATATATATATATATATATATATATATATATATATATATATATATGTCATCACATCAGATGCCAACAAGAGACAGAGAGAAAGTTCATCTGAAGACAGCGATGAAGACATAGCAAGCAAAGGTAAGGCAGCTGCTATCGATACTGTTTTAAGGGATGTCTCTGTGATTTTGTCTAGCTTTAGAATATACAAACCACCCAAAATTTTCCAATTGTAAGACAAATTTAGGTTAATTCCAAAGATGTCTTTTTAAATGAAGCTGTCAAAACGAAATTAATATCTGGGTCATAGTTAAATTTTAATGCATGCAGTCAAACCTCATTATCTTGAAATCAATGGGATTGAGATTAAACTTTGAGATATCCGGGAGTTCAAGATATTGAGAGTAAACTATTCAAAGCAGAAGTGCTTAGTACTTCACAATCAGTTCGACAATATGGTATTCCAGATATCGATGTTCGAGATACCGAAGTTCAACTGTATTATAAACATGTCAAGTAGTATCAATTTTATTTTCTAATATTGGTTCAATTTTAAATAGTATAACTCCTCTCATATTTTTCCTGTCACAGTGCCTTTGACGATAATATCAAATGAACAACTATCTTACTAACAGGGTTTTCTTCATTTAAAATTTTAACTTATGAATGATCATATCCAGGGGTCAATTACAAAGAACTCCATAAGAATTTGAGAAAATTATATTTCAGGGGATCGTCACAAAAAGATTAAAATCAATTCATTCAAGAGAAATACCCTTCTGGACGAACTACAGAGTATCTTGCATGATTACCCAGATAATGAACAAATCATAAAGGTAAAGTATGAAAGATGTGGCATGATATGATAAGTAAATTCTAGGGAAAAACATTTGAAAAAAATATCCAAATGCGTATTTTAACAAAGGAAATAATGGGAAAATATTTTCATATTTTCCCTAAAACTAGCCAATAGTGTATGAAATGATCCTACAAACAATTATTTTAATAATATTGATATTAAAGATTGCTTTTATGTTTCATGTGCAGGAACTCGTCCAAAATGCAGAAGATGCAGGGGCTTCTGTTGTCAAAATTGTATGTCATCCTGGTGGTGATGTTTCACAAATCAAGACTTCTTATAAGAAATATCTCTCTGTAAGTACAGTTACCATGAAGATTTGCTCACTTTCTTCAGCAGGTTTGTAAATATAACAGAATCTAAAGATTATATTTAAAAAGTTTTCAATACAATTATGGTTTCGTCGATTGTTGATTAGAAATATTTTCTTCTAAAGTAAGTAGTCTTGATTAACAAATTGTCAAAGTGTGTATAATCAATTTTGTTAAACTGAATATCAATAGTTATTGTATTATTAACTCTGTTGCATTACTTAAGCATATGATATGTACTGAAATTAAAAATAAACGATTGTAGGGACCAGCACTCTGCTTTTATAATGACTCCAAATTTACAGAAGAGGATTGGAGTGGTATCATAATGCTTCGCAAAAGCAACAAAAAATCAGATGCTCTGAAAGTTGGGAAGTTTGGAATTGGCTTTAAATCTGTTTTTCACATGACAGGTAATTATAATGATAAAAATAATTATAATTACACATGTTCACAAATGCAGTGAACTCATTTTCTAATAAGCTTGGTGTTGATACAATGCACTTCTAATTAAAAAAGTTAATGTTTTCCAATGAATGTTTTATGCATATTTCCAGATTATTGTTGTGTCATAAGTGATACCACTATTCTTTTTATGGACCCTCTAAAAGATGAAAATCAAAAGATTTTGATAAAAGATTACTGTCTTGAAGAGATTTGTGGAAAACGAGGACTCACTCCATTAGATGGTGTATTTGGCATTGATAGTCATCATACAAGATCCACAAGATATGATGGAACTCTGTTTTGGTTTCCACTAAGAAGGAAGGCATCCAGGCTATCAGACACAACCTATGACATAGCAAAAGTTGATGATCTTCTAAGATCTTTTAGGAAAGATTTGGAATTGGAGTTGTTATTTTTGAAGCATATTGAAAAAATTGAGCTGTACAAGTATACTGATAAAAAGTTTGTTATGGATGTGAAGGCGGAGATAGACCAAATTTCCTTGGTGAAGGTAAGGAAGGAAAGGAAGGAATACAAATTAAAGCTAAATGATGTAGAAAAGAGATTAAAAATTGGACATTCTTTAGAAGAGGAAGCTCCCATTTGGATGCACAATACACTGTGTCTTAAAATAACAAGGTCAGGCACTGTTAGCAAGGAACAATGGATGATTGTACAGTATTTTCACGGAGGAAGCATTAGTAAAGATATGGTTCGACTACTTCAAAGTATACATTGCAATTATAGACCGTATGTGGGCATTGCAGCAAGAATTGACAAGGAAATTTCATTGGGAAAGCTTTTCTGCTTCCTGCCACTTCCAACAGGAAGGGAAAGTCCAACTGGTGGCTTACCAGTTCACGTGAATGGTTATTTTGCCTTAGAAAGCAACCGACAACACATTAAATGGCCGTCACATGACCAAAGCATGAGTGAAAGTCATTTGGAGGATGACATGTTATGGAACAGGTATTTGATAGAAGTATTGCTTCCCATTGTGTATATTGAATTTCTCAAGAAATTGAAAACACATTGCGAAAATGAGAAAAATAAACAACGAATACTTAAATTATTTTATCACTATATTCCAACTAAAAGTTCAACCAGAGAAGAATGGGAATGTATTGTTGATTCCATTGACGATTACCTCATCACCTCAAAAGTCCCATGTTTAGAAGAAAGACAGTGGGTGAAAACAAAAGAAGCAACATTTAGTATATTTACAAACACAACAGTTGAATGTGAAAAGGCAGTTCACAATCTTTTCAGAAAGTGTCTAGGCAATGGACTTGTAAACTTGGGAGAAAACAAAGAGGTCTTCAATGATCTGGTTACTCGAGACATATCAATAAAATCAACTTCCCCTAGAGCCCTCCGAGACTTAATGAAAAGATTCGAAGACTACAAACAGTGTTCAGCTTTATCGAAAACTCAATTTCTCATATATTCTTGCAGCGAAAATGAAATTCCTTTGGATTTAGATGGCCTGGAACTAATTGAGACGCAAGATGGAAAATACATAGCGCTTGAGCACACGCAGCGAATTCCTTTTAGGAAATGTATATTCCTTTGTGAACAGGGCGAGGAGTTTTTTCTTTGGGGAAAGGAGAATCAACTTGTTAAACTAGGACAAAAGTCTGAGAAGAAGCTGTCAATTGTTTTACAAGCAATTATTCGAACAGGTAAGAAAGAATTAGTACATAAAAACATATACTTTTGTAAAAATATATATTTGTAAACTGTATATAAATCTTATTAATTTTTAGATGTATCTCTTTAATTGTTATCATTTTCTTAATTGTCTCATTATATTCTTAGGTGCATATAACTTCAAAGCGCTTGACGCAAGTATTTGCATCAAATTTTTGGAAGATGTGTTGCTGACAAAGGTGAAAGAAAACATTTCTAATGAGTGGGTTGAAAATGTTTGGAAGTATTTGGAATCAAACTTTAAGAAGTCACTAAAACCAGTGGAACACCTTCCCATTGTTCCTGTCAAAGGACCAGGTGTTTCTCTTAGAAAACTCTCAGATTGCCTTATGGACAATACTGGGAGTGAAAATGGCACATTATGGGTAGCCATATATGCGTTTTTCAACATTTTTATATTAAAGGAAAAGTTTTCACATCATCACCTATTGCAACCAGGGAAGGGCTACGTTCGATCTGCAGTAAAAGAAAGACTTTCTGTGTTTGAAGAGCATTTTTCAACAGGTGTTGATAATTTCAATGATCAGAGCACAACAGAACAGAAAGAAGTACTGAAAAATTATTTAGCTATAAATAATTACAAACTTTCTTCAGGTCTCTTGAGATGTTTAAAAAAGTTGCAAATCTTTAAAAGACAACGGAGTTTGAAACAATTTGAATGTTTTACATCAATTCAAGATTGTAAAACTGTTTTTATAGCGGACAAAGATTTTCCAGTTCCATTCACACGAAGCATGATAGTGACATTTTCCAAAAATGAGAATGAGCTAGTGCGCAAACTTTCAGATGATACAGAGGACCTATCGAGTATTATTTCTAATTCATTAAAAGAGTTGATTAGGAATCCAGTTTGGTTAACAAATGAAATGAAAAGACAACTGTGTCGCTACATTTTAGAAAAGAAACAAAAGCTGACCAATTGGGAGAATATTGTACTTCGTATGAAACATATTCCTTGGATAAGAAACAGGAAAGGAGAATATAGAAGTTGTGAAACCTTGTATGATCCAGATGACAGAGTGTTGAAAGATCTATTCGATGACAGCAAATTCCCATGTGATGAAGATGTTTACCTTTTGCAACAAATTGGATGTCTTACTCAAAAGAACGCCAGATTTATGAGCGACATAGAGATGGTCTGTAAAGAGATTCAAGCAGAAAGAGAAAAAAATGATGGAAAGAAAATTCGAACCATTTCAAATGCTCTTATTCAGGTTATGAAAGAGCATAGTGACATATGTCATCGTATATCCGAGTACAATATCCTGCCATTTATGAAGGACAGAATTGAGCTATACCCAAAATCTCTTCCATGGTTTAGAACTGAAGGTTTAGTGAAACTGAACTCGCTACAATTAAGAAAAAATGCGAGTTTGATAGGGTCTGTTATGCCTATTGCAACATGGGAATGTGAGATTTTTCTGCTTAATGCTAATCAAGAAGCACCTGTTGAAAATGTTTGTAAACATTTTCAAAATGTGTTGAAAAGTTATACAAAAAAGGAACATTTAATGTACATGACAATTATTACTTCAATTTACCAATACTTTGAACAAAACGAGTCACTTGACATTAAAGAATTTGGAAAATTCATCTTGACGGATCATGGGTTTCAAGATATCAGTTCAGTCTATGTTGAAAGAAATACAAAGAAAGATATAGATACAGTTCCATATCTAATACCTTTGCCCATGGAACTAGAAAAATTTGGGACATTTTTTAAAAAATGTAAATGCAACCCATCACAGACGCCGAAGAGTTTGCTCGAAGTTCTAAGAAAACTCAAAGTAAAATATGGAGAAGATTTTCACACTGATGACATTGACAAGGATTTCGACTTGATAGAGAAGATTTTGAAACGTCTGTCCAGACTAGAGCACATTGCGGATGTAATTCTTCCAATTCGATCAAAGAACCCAAAGCGTATTGTTTTCAAACCTGCTAAAGATTGTGTGTACGCAGACACAGACTGGTTCAGTACAAAGTTTACAGATGACGAAAACGTGAATTTCGTTCACTGGAAAATTAGTAAACATGTTGCAAAGGCATTGGGTGTACGTTCTTTGAAAGAGTACACTCTTGCGGATGCTGAGGAAATGTTTGAAGACTTTGGACAATCAGAAAAATTGACTTTAAGAATAAAATCTCTTCTGGAGGGATACACAGATGGGTTATCTGTTCCTAAAGAGATAATCCAAAATGCTGATGATGCTGGTGCAACCATAGTGAAATTCCTTTATGATGAACGAGAAAATAGGGAGGCAAGATCGGCACTAATTGATCCAAACATGAAGTCTCTTCAAGGTCCTGCATTATGGGCGTACAATGACGCAGAATTTACTGATGAAGACTTTAAGAATATCCAGAAGTTAAGTGGTGCAACAAAGAAGGAAGATACAACAAAAATTGGCACATTTGGTGTTGGGTTTAATGCCGTTTACAACTTGACTGATGTTCCAAGTTTTGTAAGCCGAGGGAGTTTGGTGTACCTTGACCCTCATGAAAAATACCTAGGCGAGGCTTTGAAAGGAAAACGACAAAGTCCCGGAATTAAACTACAACTCAGAAACAGAGTAATGTTAGATAAAATGAGTGATCAGTTTTTTCCTTATGAAAACATATTTGGTTTTCAAGCTTCAGAATTTCGAAAAGGCAAAAATTTCAAAGGAACATTATTTCGGTTGCCTTTGCGAACAGAAGTACAGGCGAAAGAAAGTGAAATAAGCCAGAAACCTTATTCAGCAAATGAGATGGAGAAATTTGTTAACTTGGTTTGCAAGGCAGCTGGAAACCTTCTACTTTTTACTCAGAATGTGCAAGAATTAAAGTTTTATCGCCTCCGAAATACAAAAGAATCACCACAAAAATGTATGGAGTTGATATTAAGTGTGACAAAGGACGGGCCGTCAAAACCGTATACTGTATTAAAAGAAGCCACACGAGAACTCAAAAACACTGGCCTATCACAACCATTCGTCAAAATACAATCAGCAGTAATAACGGTACAATTGAAATCCTCTCATCGGTCAGTCCAGTGGTTGTTGTCATGGTCTACTGGTAACGGGAAATCGCTAGCCCTTTACAAGGATAGGAAAAGTGATGGTGCTTTGCCACTTGCTTGTGTTGCGGTTCCAGTCATCAAACACGAGGCATCTCCAATTATTTTATGCAAAGATATGCGAAACCTGCCTGGTAGTTTTTATAATGAAGGACATTTATTTTGTTATTTACCTCTGCCCATTGTGACAGGTCTCCCATTCCATATCAATGGTAATTTCTCAGTATCTGCTGATCGCCAGCGTCTTCTTGTTACGTCGTCGGACGAAAAAGAAGACTCTAAACATGTAGTATGGAACAATTGCCTTACAGAGGATGCCGTTCTGAATGCTTTTATTGGATTGATATTGCATTTACGGAATGAGGTAAATAACGAACAATATGTGTACTACTCACTGTGGCCGAAAAGGACAGAAAATATCTGGGGAAGGCTTGAAAAAGAATTCTATTTGAAAATAGCTCAAGATTCCACATTGCAAGTATTTAAGACATCCAGTGGTTGGAAAGCTTTTAAGGAGTGTAAATTTTTGCATCCGACTTTGCAAACAAATGAAAAACTTAAGACAATTGCTTTAGATTTAATCGCAAAGTTTGACAGAAATGCGTTGTTTATTAGTGATCTATCAGTAGAATTGTTCAGAAAAATGGAAGATTTTTGTGAGCCTGTTCAAATAGTCACACGTAAAATGTTTGCATGTGAATACTTTTTGGCCAACGTTGACAGATATGAATGTAAAGAAAATTATAATTATATTTTAATGACCATCCTGCAATGGGATGACGAAAATATAAAGGAAAAGATCAGTGATATCAACTGTATTCCGACACGGCCAAGTGAAAAAAAACGATGTCCAAAAGATCTTGTGGATCCTGAAAGGGATATTTCAAAACTTTTCTCAGAGTCTGACATGGTGTTTCCCACAGAACCTTACATGAAAAAGGATTTTCGAAAATGCCTTTTAAAACTAGGAATGATGAAAAAAGAACAAGACATTCCATTAGAAAAGTTAATTCAGCAGACAAAAAAGGTGCAAAGTCTATTTGAACGGTGCCAGACATGTGCTTTAGATCGTGTTGACTACATAATAAGATTTCTAAAATTCATGAATCTTAGAGAAGTCGAGTTACACATTTTGAAGGACATTCAATTTCTGCCAGTAAAAGAGAAACCTATTGGTTGGTCATATTTATGGTACTTAGATAAGATTCGAGAACTCAAAACGTTACCGAAAATGTGCAGCTATCATCAGTATTCTAAACCATCATATACTATGCTTTGTCGCCCTTTTAATCTATTTTTTTCATCAGCATTAAACTGCATTGGTTCACAGGAGCTAATTCTGGGTCTTCCTGATGAACAACAGAGTGAAAATAAAACCTTGCTGAGGAGTCTTGGTGTTAAATGCTTCGACAATGTTTCCATCGAGATGCTATCAAATCAGCTGTCAGAAGTTTTGAAACATAAATTTGTAGAAAAAAATACCAAGGGGGTATGTTTGGATTTGTATGATGCCTTTAATTACAAGCTTGACAAGGATAGAAATAGAAATGTATCGGGTCTAACAAAATTTTCAAAGACAGCATGCATTCTTATTGACAGAAAATTTGTTTTTCCAAATCGGATAGTTTTTTCCTTGGAATTTGACTGTGAACCTTTCCTTTTTCATTTGAAAAGAAGTGAACTCTTAAAGTACAAACGTTTTTTAAAAGCAGTTGGAGTGCGAGAAAAGTTTGAAACAAACGATATCATTGAAGTTTTCAAGGAAATAAAAATGACATACGAAAATAAAAAACTTCCAAGGAAATCCCTTGATGCAGTATGTCGTATTACATCTTTACTTCCATCAATATCAGAATTAGGTATTGATGAGTTTCTTCATCAATTGTATCTTCCCGATAGGCATGGAATAATGCGAAAAGCTTGTGAACTTTGTCAAAACGATTGTGAATGGATACCAGACAGTCCTGAAATGAGTTTTTTACACCCTAATATTTCAAAATCCGTTGCAATTTTAGCCCGAATAAAGTCAAAAAGGGAACAGGATTTGTTAACAACGTCATCTGAAATTGGCATTGATTTTGGTCAGCATGAGGATTTAAAGATAAGAATAAAGAAACTGCTTGAAGGATACCCAGAAATAAGCATTTTGAAAGAATTATTACAAAATGCAGATGATGCAGGTGCCTCTGAATTGCATTTCATCATGGACTATAGAATGCATAACACAAACAAAGTGTTTAGTGAAAAGTGGAAACAGTTGCAGGGGCCAGCTCTTTGTGTTTACAATGACAGTGTTTTCACTGAAAAGGATATTCAAGGAATTCAGAATCTTGGTATCGGAAGCAAATCTGATGACCCAACAAAAACGGGACGTTATGGAGTTGGATTCAATGCTGTTTACCGACTAACAGACGTACCGTGTTTTTTATCTAGAGACATTGATCAAATATTGTGTATTTTAGATCCACATTGCGAATACATCCCCCATGCCACTAAACAAAAACCAGGGCGTATGTTTTCAAATGCTTGTGGATATCTTCGACAACGTTATCCAGATATACTGACTTGCTTCCTTACTGGAACACAAGTTTGGAAAGGAGGAAAAGGCACCCTTTTCAGATTTCCCTTGCGGCACAGAAACTCGGATATATCAAAAAAGTACACCACTGATGAAATAGAAAAATTATTTAAATCCTTTGAAAATGAAATGGGAGAAAATCTTCTGTTTTTAAGCAGTGTGAAAAAAATACAAATCTCAAGCATTAATAAAAGAGGGCAAATGGAAAGAAGAAGTTTAGTGTCAGTCGAAAGAAAAACACGGGAGAATCAATGTGTTCAACAGCTTATATCAGAACTTAAGCAAAATCCTTTAAAAATCAAAAAGCAGTTGCATTACGAACTGGTTTTGAATTTGAACGACATCTTTCAGGAAGAGTGGTTAATTGTTCAAAGATATGGATTCGAAGAAAGTGACATTGTTCCAAGTGATGTTAAAAATCTATACTCATCAGGGGATCTAAGACTACTTCCTGTAGCAGGTTTAGCAATTTTGAAATCATCTCGATCACAAAAAAAAGTATTTTACAAAGCATTTTGCACTCTTCCATTACCTGTTGAAACAGGAATTCCAATCCATATCAATGGCCAATTTGCTTTAGACAACGAAACACGCACAAACATATGGTGGCCTGAAGTAGAGTCATATCGAGATACAAGAAGCCTCTGGAACAAAACTTTAGTTGACTTAGTAGTCGTAAAGGTTTATGCTGAAGTGATCAAAATTTCGAAACAAGAAATATGTAGACATAATTATCAAATATCAGATGGACTGTGTTGGTACAACAATTTATTTCCATGGATCGCAAGAATGGAGGGAATTTGGCGATATTTAGCGGAATCTCTTTATAGATACATTGTGTCAACAAAAATGCAAATCTTCCCTGTCCTTCAAGACAGAAAGCAACATTTTCTTTGCAGATGGGTAGCTATGAGTACAGAAGATGTGTTCTTTGATGATCTGGAAACGTACTTTTTCAAAAACTTATCTCCTCCAAAGGATGAAAACGATGAAAGATTTAAAAGTGAAAGCATGCAGTTTGCATATTTATTAAGGGATTTCGGCATGAAATTGTTGAATTCCCCACTGTGGATATACGAAAGTTTGAATTTGGCAAATCTTTCGGTGAAAAAAATTAATCCCCGAGCGGTTTTGAATTTTCTGAAAAGATTTGAAGCGGCCGATTTAGAAGAAAAATGTCAACTAACAATCGACAAATATGTAGGTAGAACACTTATGAAAAGTACGGAAAATGTTATCATGACATTAAAATTCTGTCTGCTCGATAATTCGATAAAATGTGATGAGTTCGAAGGTGCTCCACTTTTGTTAACATCTGATGGGTTTCTCAGAAAGTTTACTAGACAAAAAAACATCTATTATACAAATCTAGGAGAGTATGTGAAGATGTTTCCGAGGTCACAGTACCGCTTGTTACATCGAAGTCTTACTGTCCTTTGCGGGAGAAATCAATTATTTAAACCATACATCAGTAAATTAGAACTTGACAATCTTTGTGAAGTTTTGAATGAAAATTTTACAGAAGCAATAAAGCATGAAGTTCCTGTTCCTTTTCAAGAGATAGATTTTCCTTGTCATGACTGGCTGAAAACCTTTTGGTGCTTCATTGGAAAACTCTATGATTACTCCCTACGTAATGGAAAGGGAGATCAAAAATGCTTTCTAGAAATCATGATTTTCCGCCTTGGAAAATGGGCATTACTTCCTGTAAGGAGAAATGATCAGTGTCATCATCAATACGAACACAGGCTGTTGTATCCATTGAACAAGGGAAAATGTGTTTTTGATCAAATTGATTGTGCAGTAACAAAAACAATGAAAGCTATTGGACTTCCCTATCTGGATCGGACAGAAGTCATGCATGAAGACTCCGAACTCTCAAGCATAATTGTTGCAAGTTCCTTCGTTGCAACTTCAGATGATGTCCTTGAAATATTGGATTGCATCTTGTCAAATACAAAAAATATTGAAATAAAAGCAAACTGTGAAGTTTTAATGGAATATTTCGAATCCAAAGCATCAAGTTTTAAACCAGATGCAGATTCAAAAGAAAAGCTAAGACGTTTACCATTTTATGAAAATTTATTAGACGAGTATCAAACTCTCGGCGATTCTAAAACTTCTGTAATGCTTCCAAAAGAAACACCAATAAATGGACTTCATCAGCTTTGCCTAAAAACAACAGTGCAATTTTTGAAACACAAACCATGGACTTGTGTGTATGCAAGGGCAGGATGCGACATTTGTGATGTTGTAGAAGTATACCACAAATACATTCTTCCTAATTTCAGCGCTTTGCCAGAAAGAGATATAGTGAAACATATGGAAACGCTGAAAAATTTCGTCATCACCAGAATGATATTGAAATCCAAAAGTGAACAAAATTCCATAATGGAACTATTACAACAGGTGGCTTTTCTTGTTCAAAATGGAATCAGATATACAGCAAACAAATTTTATAATCCACAGAAAAAGCTATATTATTTCCTCTGTCAAAAGGATGAACTTCCTCCTGCACCTTTTGCTAATAAAGATTGGATCCACTTTCTTAAAATATGTGGTTTGAGAGACAAAGTGACGGAGGAAATATTTGTCCTCTTTGCATTGCGTGTCGAAAAAATTGGAAAAGAAGAAAAGCTATCTGATAAGGTGAAAAAATATTCATCAATATTGATAGAAACTTTACAAAATGAGAATATGTTTTGCGGAAATGAAAAATTCCTAGAAGAAGTCAAGAAAATTCATTTTGTTTTACCTTACACATTAGAGCAAGATTTAGTAAGAATCCACTCTCAGTATGCCGCCGACCAGTTGCTTAACTTTGCAGATTCAGAACTTGTGAAAAACAAGGAATTGGTATGGACAAAAATTGGATTACTTAATGAGAATGCCTGTAGGATTGTTGATGATCAGCGTATATGGCAGAGGCTCGGACATGACAAAAAACCACTTGAGGAAAAAGTCTTTGAACATATAAAACAGATTTGCCCACAGTTTCCTGAAGATGTTCTCACAAAAGTGGAGATAGATAAAGATTTGGATACAACTTTTTCCTCAGTATTTCGGAAAATATACTCATATCTGGAAAATATTTCATGTAGTGAGAGGATAATTTCATTAAAAGAAACACCATTCATTTATGTCAAAGAGAGAAAAGCATTTGCTTCTCCAGATATTTTGGTCCTTAATATGGATGATGAACATGAAATTCCTCCGTATCTCTATAAGGCTCCAACTTATTTTGGTGAATTTCATGCTGTGTTTCAGAAATTTGGTGCTTCCGAAAAACTTTCCAGTAACCATTACGTATATGTCTTAAAAGAGCTTTATAAGAGATCCAGTGGCGGTGTTATTGATCCTAATGAAAGAACAATGACAATCAAAGCTGTTCAATTGCTTTTTGAGAAGTTAAGAAAAGAAATTTCTGATGTGCAACTGAAATCAGAATTGTATCTCCCAAGCAAAGACCACATCTTACTGTCGAGCAAATCACTAATATTTGTTGACGATAAAGTCTTGGAAAAACGTCTCCGTAAAGGGAACCATAATTTAAAATATATACTCGGGTTCAAAGAATTAGGTATGAAAGATGTACATGATCCAGTGAAAGAGATATCTCTCATTCCAACTGAGTATAGACCAAAATTACTCTCAAAAATTGTGACGGAAGAGGTATCCACAGAATGCAAAACTTACAAAAGGAAAAGTGAAAGGGCAAAATTCTTGGAAAAGTTTTTATGCTGTGAAGAATTTATCAAAAGTGTCATTCGCCTGGTTCGACACGAACGATACAAAAAAGACAAAGAATGTGGTGAAATGGAAGAAAAACAAATCAGGGACACCTTTAAAATGACAGTCTTTGAGGTGGACAATTTGACAACTGTATTAAGACTGAATTCGGAAGTTGTCAAAAACACTGAGATGCAAACACAAATTTCATATTCCATTGACACTGAGAACTCAAGTCTAGTATGTGTTTATCTGAATTCTTTTAGGCGCCCAGAAAATACCAAATGGATAGAATACATTGCAAATGAGTTAACTCATATCATTAACTGTCTTTTAAACAACGAACTGAGTGGGAGTTGCTTACATCTCGCTCATGTTCTTGGTTTTATCGAAAATCCAGAATGCATTAGAGAGTTCTTGGATAGTAAACAAATAATCTCTTTGGAAGATTCTTCTTCGGATGAACCTTTCATTCCAGAATTAGGATCTGAAATTCCAGTCAAGTTACACCACTTACTGAACAATTCATTCAAGTCATTAGAAATAAATGAATATGTTGGATATGAACAGTTTGATCCTTTAATTGATGATGATATTGTGCAAGAAGATTCCTCACCAGTTTTCCTATTTGCCCGGGTGGAGGAAGATGAAACAAAAGAAATAAAAAATATGTGGGAGAAAAGGTTTAGAATTGATATAGGTTTGAAGAACGGAATTGTTGTAAGTGCGTCACGTTTATATAAATTTGAAAGGAAAATCCAAAGAGATCTACGTATGGAAGTTTATACACAACACACAGGAAGTGAAAAAACGTATACATGTACGTCGTGCAAGAGCGAAAGAAAAAATCTGAAGGAACAAAAGAGAAACATAAAAAATATCATGAAAGATACTCTAAACAAACCGCTTGATGAAAGAAAGAGAGTATGGAAGCGGCTTCTTTTACAGTATCATCCAGATAAACATATGGACGACAAGGATTATTACACGAAATTGACCCAGTATATCAACTCTTTAATCCAAAGAATTGAAAATGGTCAGTCTTTAGATTATGAAAGTGAAGATGAAGTTGATTCAGGAACTGGGTATAGAGGACGTCGTAAATATTACCGTCCCTCAGGTTCATCATTCAGACAAGAATTCAATTTTTCATCATTTTATGAACATTGCTTCAACCGTGGAAAATCTTATGCAAAATTTGAGAGAGCATACCGTCCTCCAGAAGCAGAGCATGGATATTTTCAGGAATTCCGCAGGCGTGGTTCCCAGCCCGGTCAAGCTGAAAGATGGTACCGCCAAGCAAAATACGACTTGGATGCAGCACAGGGTAGCGAGGGTCAAAGAAACACCCATAACTGGGTGTGTTTCAAATGCCATCAGGTAAGAAAAATCTGGGAAAAAATCTATACTTTTAGGGATTTTATTCTCAGGAATCGGTATCGTTTATCAGAGTTTCGAATAATAATAATATTATTGTTATTATTTTAATTTATAAAGCGTAAATTTACATATAGTTTCTATGCGCTGTACAATGTTTGTGCTAATAATTAATAATAATATACCAATAAAAGACCTGTCAGAGCTATGATAAAATTATTTTGTAAAGTAAATGATCGATAAAACAAAGAAAGACCTTAAATAAAACATGGTAGTAAGATGAAAAAGTTGTTAGCTTAGACTAGACAAAATTAAAACTGACCACAGGTAATTGTATTCATATGCTAATACTGTATCGAAGTTGAGGTTGTAAGAGATTACACATGAAGTCCTTGATGTAGTACTGGATTTTACATTCATAGGGCATACTGTGGAATCATCATTGTTCGTGGGGGATCAATGTTCGTGGATTTCGAGGGTCACCCTTATATACGAATTTACATCCCCACGAACAGTTTTTTGTCAGCGTACTGATTAATTAAATCTACCAAATAAACGAGCTGTCCACGAAATCACATCCCCACGAATCAATAAAATTTTGCTTGCCCACGAACATTGACCCCCACGAATTTAAATGAATCAACAGTATTCACGCTTAAACAAGAGTGTTTTTAGGTTCTTGCGGAATGCTCCATGTGCTTCAAGCTCTCGATGTTCCGATGGCAGTTTATTCCACAATTGTGCACCTAGTGTATTTATGTCTCTTGCACCATACTTGTTTGATGATTTCTTCACTACCAATTTCCATTTGTCAGATGATCATAAGGTCCTATGTGGTTGGTAAACAGGACATATAACTCTCTCATGTATGTTGGTGCTGAGGAGGAGTGTAGTGTCTTACGTATGGTTGTCAGCACTTTAAACACAACACGTTGTTTTACAGGCAGCCAATGTAGTTGTTGAAGTACTGGCGAAATATGTTGTCTGTAAGCATGTTCTTGTGAGACAACGTGCAGTGTTGTTCTGAGACACTTGTAACTGGTGCATGGGTCGATCAGTTATGCCAAGCACAAGGGCATTGTGATAGTCAGGGTGGGATATGACTGTTGCATTGATGACATTTGCACACGCTTTTTTGGTGAGATGTTGTTTCACTTTGGAGATTCTCCTAATGTTGAAGTACATCTTTCTTACCATGGAGCTGACTTGTGTTTCCATTGATAAGGTGGCGTTCAGGGCAGCACCGAGGTTTTTACAGTAGACTTAGGTGTCACTTTTGCCTCACCAATTTTCAGGCGGATATCCTTCACACGGTACTGGTTATGGGCACGGGCAACCACCATTATCAGTTTTTGCATCATTTAGTTTGAGTTTGTTCATATAGTCATCCAGGTTTTGATTTTGATAAATTTTGATTTAAAGATTCATTTGTTATTCTTTTTATTTAGATTTTTTAAATCTGGATAAGTGGACATCCAAATTCCCCTAGTTGAAGCAAAGTAGGTGTTTCCAAAGGGGAGGAGCATTTTTATGGAGATGTGTTGCTGAAATTTTTCGTTTCATATACATGTATTTTGAATGTTCATATTGTATTCCTTTGCAAAGAAATACATTATGAAGATTCAAAAGTCAAATTCATTTCTTTCACACTATTGAAGCATATAATAATAAAAGAAAAAAAAACAGCAGGGAAGAAAACCTCGTCATATATTTTATCCAGATTTTCATATTTAAATGAATATTTTGATGCAAAAATGTTTGCCCTAAACCTGGGACACGTACCTATATATCACCCAACATAATATAACATGCATGGTTTTTCCCATCGATGTCTTAAAGGTGACCGGCATATTATGCAAAATATGTAGACATTAAAGTAAACTTGTAATAATAATTCGAAATAAAAGAAATATTGCGGGACTAATAAAACGTTTCTTTACCTCGAACGGTCATTTTATTTGTTTTTTTTCAGTTTAAGAGACATTTTGTAATTTGATAGTATGTTAACATTCTTGAACATTTTCTTTAAAGGCTGTCGAGAAGGCGTTAAAAGCTCTACTTTACCAGAAAGATGCTGATTTATTCATGCGCACACATGATCTGTCGTTGTTGGCCTCTAGATGTGGTGGCGATGAACTTAAATCTATGGTGCTGAAGTTCGAGGAAGTGACAAAATCTTATGACGCCATGCGATACCCTGATGGCGTAGCCAGTGGATCGGTTCCGTCAGAATTTTACACGGAAGAACAAGCATCAAATGCCAAAATACAGGCACAGAGAATTTTGAAAGTGATCAAGGCAGAACTTGAGAAATTGAAATGTTCATAATTGAAACAAATATTTATTTAATATGTATCATATATAATTGAACACCTAGTTCACTGGTATGTGAATGTGATTTACAAGATATGTATGTTCTGTACATATGGTCTATATAGATAATTGTTCATACATGATCAACAATTATCACCACCATTTTTTTTATTCTGATTTTAATAAAGAAGTGAAGTTAAAGAAAACAGAATCTGATGATTGCATTGATTTCATGTTTGAATATGTTTAACAAACATTATTTCAGCATTTATAGTTATAGAATTTATTAACTGTACAAGAGGATCTATTTTTTTTTTAAAATATATAATAACATATATTAATTACATGGATTGTCGTAAATATCATTAGTTGAATACAATTATTTGACAAGACTTCAGTATTCAATGTGTAATATCGAACAGTCGCACAGACTCTGCCATTCACGGCTGTTGCAATATTGTCACGCGTTGATCTGATATCTTTCTTTCTTTTATGTTGGGTAGATGCACCACATTTTTTTTTACATTAATTTAACTTTTTTTTTTATCTGATAACCTATGTTGTGTGTGTGTTGGGGTGGGGTGTAAAAAAGCAGGATCAAATCTTTTCCCATTCAATTGACAGTTATTTACGAAAGTAGGACTGTTGAAGTACCTCTTTGTGTTGTATATGAATAATTTTATATATAGTATCCCTTTATTTTCACGGATTATATTAAGCACGAATGAATCAGTAAACAAACAGTTTAAGGAATATGCTTGTACACTATATTCCCTTTCTAAACTTTATAGATTGTTCATTATAGATATGCATGAACAAACAAAATATTTATTATGAATGCATTTATTTATAATCTCATTCTGTAATAGATACTTTTTAGCATCTAAATTAAACATGTTTTTCTCACTCATTTGCCTCTATATTTGATTAAAAACTTAATATGGAATCATGTTTTTATATCTATACCTGTCTCAGTCTGTCAGAGCTGTCATGTTCTAAATTTTTTATATCCTCCCACCTGGTAAATTCAAAATTTAGAACATGACAGCCTTAATTTTGATTGTGCTTAGCTTGTCATAGCATCCATTGAACTGTTGATTTGTTTTAATGTCTATGAATTGTGGAACTCCATAGTATACACTTATTTCATGACTACGACGGGAACAGTCAAACTGTTGTCCCGAGGTAATGGGAAAGACCTGGGAAACTGTTGCCCTCGGCCTTCGGCCTGGGGCAACACTTTTCCAGGTCTTTCCCATTATCGAGGGACAACAGTTTGACTGTTTCCCGAGTTGTCATGAAATAAGTGTTTTATTACCTATCCTACTATATAGTTTCTTAAAGTAATGATATAGACACATCGACAAAAGTCTGTATTATTTCTTAGTATTATCATGCACTAATAAATTGATGCATACATGTATTGTTTAGTAAACAACATAATGATGACTTGAAGGTTTGAATATAACACGCTGAGTCGGACGTTTAAGGTAAAGACCTATAGTGAGTGAAAGGGGCCTACATATTTCCCAAATTATCCTCAGAAAAGGTGTTCTTGGCCTCTTCTTTAAAATGATATTAAATTGAATATATATTCATATGGATATAAGGATTACTCTTCAAATGATAATTTCAAATTTATCGCTATGAAAATGCTTAAATTTATACCTAATTCAATATTATAGCTGTAAAGTACGGAAATTAAGGAAGAGATTGCAAGGGTCCATGAAAAAAATCTGCTCTATGAATTTTTCTCATTTTTACATATAATTTGCCTTACGTTAATGATATCATAATATGAAAATGTCAACCATGGTCATCAGGGTTATAAAGAAGATATGGTTGCCATGGTAACCACCGTTTTTCAATATTTTGATATTTATGTAGTGAAATTTTAAGTATGCCATACAGGTATCAAAATTGAAACAAATTAAAAATTTTTCACCAGATATTAAATAATATGCTTTATATTCATTGAAAATAAAAATTGTATCGGAAACTATTGATAGATGTAGTAATGCCACAGTTGCTTTGGGGAGTAGTCATTGTAAATTTGCAGTAATATTTTCACCCCAAGAGCAGTTTTCAACGTCTTTACAAAAAATTGCCCAATGAATTTTCCTAAAATTGATATATTTTGTAACAATTATTATATGTGACTCATGGTTAAGATATGAAGTGGGGTCATCACATTCTTTTTTAAGCTACATGCATTTCAATGCCCCCCCCTTTCCTAAAATATTAAAAGACTTCATAAATTTTAATCTGATGGTTTGTTGCTGAACCTTTAAATTGCATAATCTGTTAAAAGACTATAAAAAACAATACGTACAGATTGATAAAATATTTTTTTTCTGAAAATTTTGTGGTGGTTGCTCATTTTATACGTGGAGCAGATATATATATATATATACATTCTAAACCAGTGCACAGTGGTCCAAGGGCCAAATTGTTCATGCTCTGAACACTCATCGAGGTCTCTGCACTGTGACTTGGAATCGGAAAGGGGGCGGGGGGGGGGGGGGGTTAGTCACTTGAACACATTTAATGAGTAGACTATTTCAGAGAACTTGTATCTGCAGTCTATACCGTATATAAAATAAATCCCAGCTATTATCTTATTTGACAAATTTTATTGATTTGCTATGTAATTTACATTTACATTTGCAAATATTTTTCATACACATTCATTGCAAGTTAGAAAACAGTTCATTTTCTCATGAACTAGGTAAGCCTACATATCTCCATTGTGACGTCATAATGCCACACTTGACGTCAAAACTATAGGCCTAGTGCAAACTGTTTTGTTTCCAAAATAATGGTTGAATGACATTTATAAATTTGCGCTTCATGATCACGCGGTTCATGAAATATGCTGAGGTGAAGCGTCTTTGTTCATGTCCTCGTGAATTTTCAAAAATTAAATTAATTTTTCAGATATATTCGTGTGAGCATGATGAGTTGAAATTTTTTTAAAACGTATGACGTTATGCTCAAAATAATTTTCTTTCTCTGGTATACCTGGTACCTCCGTATTTCTTCGATTGTCAGAGTTAACCTCTCTTAATTTCGTCTGTCATTCTTACATGCGTATTTTTTGCTAGATTTGTGAAAACTTGCAAAAAGAAACCTTTCTTTTCTTTTCATCAGAAGTGTGTTGAGTTTCATTTTTTTTTTACCAAATACGACGCATAAAACAATTTACTACAACAAATGTGTACGCAATATACATGTATGTGCCGATGATTCAATGTTTACAATGTACATGGTCGATGTTGAAAATGCTAGAGAAGATCTTACAGAGGAAAATAATTTCCTCTGCGATATTTTTTTTAAAAATACGTTCATGTCCAGCATGCAACCTGAAACTGGTATATATGAAAATCGCATTCGTTTATGCTTCCATATAGGCCTATATTCATTATAATCACTGAGAAATCACGCCGTCTGAAGCTTTTAGGAAATGAATATCTATTCATAGATGTAAATCCTATAGTAAAAATAACCGATCTCATTTAAAATTCCAGTATTTTAATTAAAACTAGAGGACGTAAAGATCCAGGTATGAATTAAATTTATTAATGAAATAGATTACAGCGTTCAGAACTACGACAAAGGCTAGACGTGTTAAAACGAAAAAACATATGGATAAAAAATCTGCATCGACGCTCACCAACACTCTGCAACATCACATCTTTAGGGCCTATCTTATTCTTTCTCCGTTTTAAAAATATTGCCACGAAGACCTTTTGTCATGGGCGTAATCATAATCACGCTCTTTATTCCGGAAATGGTTACCGTAAATCTTTTTTTTTTAAACATCACATGAGTCGATCACGTGACGCCATGCAATCGCTTCCTTAATTATGACGTCATAATGGATCAGTTCAGCCCATTCTGTGACCAGTAAACAGTATACACTTATTTCATGACTACAAGGGGAACAGTCAAACTGTTGTTCCGAGGTAATGGGGAAGACCTGGGAAACTGTTGCCCGAGGCCGAAGGCCGAGGGCAACAGTTTCCCAGGTCTTCCCCATTATCGAGGGACAACAGTTTGACTGTTTCCCGAGTTGTCATGAAATAAGTGTTTTATTACCTAACCTACTACATAATTTCTTAAAATAATGATATAGACATAATAATCGATAGGTTTTAAAAAACATCGACAGAAGTGTACTATTTCTTTTGAAACCAAACTAAACAAGATGAATATGAATCAAATTCTCACAAAGATCTGTTTAAAATCAGAAAAATTAATGGGGGCAGTATTATCATGCATTAATAATTTAATTTTGTTTGTATTCTAGCCTCTGATTGGTTAATATCCAAAAAGGAACACAAATTATTTCTGTATAACCTGGTTTGGTATGGGGACACACCCCCCTGACAACCAGCTGAATCGTCTGTATCCATGCAATCCTCTCATTTCCAGTCCTCGGGATTCATGGAAAATTCCAGATTTAATAAACGTACCTTTAACTTCAAACAGTAACTTGGATCTTACCAAATGTAAACAAAACAACATGGCTGCTAGGACTATGTATCAGTTTTTACCTCCCCTCGCTTCCCATCACTTCCGTTACTAGGGTTGTATTATTGAGCGGCAAATTTGAACTAATAAAAAGCAACGAAATTTTACACCCACAGTTGTTTAATGATTTTAGAATTAAATTATAAGGAATGACTCTAATTCTTGGCCAAATTATTCGAGTATAACCTGGTTTGGGTCAGTTTACGCTGTTTTATAATCCGCGGATTATAAAGCGTAAACTGACCCAAACCAGGTTATACTCGAATAATTTGGCCAAGAATTAGAGTCATTCCTAAAATAAATTGATGCTTTTATGTATTGTTTAGTAAACAACATAATGATAACTTGAAGGTTTGAATATAACACGCCGAGTGGGAGGATTAAGGATCTGTAATGAGTGAAAGGGGTCTACATTTTTATCCCAAATTATCCTCAGAAAAAAATGTTCTTGACCTCTTCTTTGAAGTGATATCAAATTGAATATATATTTATATGGGTATCAGGATTACTTTTAAAATAATAATTTCAAATTGAATGTCATGAAAATGCTTCAATTTATACATAATTCAATATTATGTAGCTGTAAAGTACGGGAAAAAAATTAAGACGTCATAATGGATCAGTTCAGCCATGCAACAGTTCATTCTGTGACCGGGTAAACAGTTTTGACTGTTGCATGACATGCAAAAACATTAAAACGAATCAGGAAACAGTTTAAAATGCCTAATTACAATTTATATAGTAGGTTATGTAATAATTTTGACTGTTTCATGATGTGCAAAAACATTAAAATGAATCAGGAAACAGTTTAAAACGCCTTATTAAAATTTATATAGTAGGTTAGGTAATAATTTGAAATGGTGTCTCATTTAATTTATCTGTATATATACATGTACATGTAATAATAAAATAGTAATAAAAATTTATCTTAGTTATTTACTTGAAACAAGTAAAGTACGTACAAGTGTTCCTTATTATAAGCGTTGTGTTACATCTAAATTGATACTAAGATTATTGGTTAGTAACTTAGTACACATCGACTTGTCGATTCATGTATGGCATGTGCTTATGGGTTTCACTCATGTTAAAAAAAATGAAGAGACATATATTGTATAATGTACATGTATATACTCAAAGGCACTGGAGGTTAATGTAAAGATTGAGTATGTGTATGTATGATATACATGCACATACTCAATATTTGCATTAACCTCCAGTGCCCGTGTATATACTAGTAACGTAAGGTAATTTAGACTGTCCTACTTTTTTACGTGGAGAATGAAAAGATTCACAGAATTTTTGGACATACAAAATATCTGGAATTTTATATACATTTAACATTTGATCCCACAGATTGCTTCCCCTTATCAGCTGGATATTGATGCTGCCGACCTTGAGTATTAGACTCCCTCGTGGCCCAGTGGTAAGACCGTTTGCTCTAGAGTCACGGAATGAGGATTTGATCCTTACGTCGCGGGTTCGTGTGGCACAGAGACCGATCCTCCGGATGAGACCATATAAACCGAGCAGTAGGTGCTGGCACGAGAGAGATAGAAAGACCGTTAGTGCCGAGTACAGGTATAAATTTGCAGTCCTACACGGCAAGTGGTGGCATCTCAGTATGAGTGAAAAAATCTCGAAGGGACGTTGAACAAGCAATCAAACAAACAAACAAAACACTGCAACATGAATTAGGCACATTGGTGGGTCCAACTATAATGTGTCAAACAATTTTTTTCACTGAGAAAAGATTAAAACCACCGAGTTCAGGCACATAAACATATTTTTAGCTATATTTGCCCTCCAAAAATGAAACAGTACTTTGAAAGACATGAACAGCAGTATGCGTGAATATTTACGTCGATAACTCCAATGTCTGAACAGTTTACTAGCTGTTTCACACCTGTCAATAAATGTCCAGCTAAAATGATACTCGTTAGAATTTCAAATTTTATACAACACTCTCACATAGTTTTACGAAATTTAAAGATACTGAAAATAGTTTACGTGACCGCTTTTTTTTTGTCCTGGCCTTTGTCCTTTGCACGGGTAAAGTCATTCTGACTTAGAAATCGTTATTTTTTTGGGGGGTGGGGGTGGGGGGTGGGGGTAATAGTTCCTAGTTATAACTGCAAATCTATTGATTATTACAAAACGATAATACATGCATTGAGATGAAAGGCGTCATCACACAAGAAAAAGAGGGGGTGGGGTGACTCAAAACCAAGAAATATAAACAGCTTACTGACGAGCAAATTGATAAGTTTGACTAGAAAGAAATTTTTGTATAATTCGATTATTTACCTATATAATTATATATGCAATACAAGTATTAGCTTTCCTAAAAAGCTTTCTTTAGTGAGCAAATTTATTATTATGTGTTGAATCAAGAAAAGTTAAATCCAGTGTAATCAACATGACTCTGAGTCCAGAAATGCATTCTTTTGCTAAGAAACAAGAAAAGTTCAATTAAGTGGCATCAACATAAAATAAAACTTGGTCATAACTTTATTCTATATACACTACATTATTTGTCATTTCTTTTTAGGAACGAGGGGGGGGGGCGTGCCCCCCCCCCCGCCAATAATTTTGCCGATTTATACATAGCTACTTTATGCTTGTGTCTCCTAAATCATATAAACATGCAAATAATAACGACTGAAAACTTTTTTATGTTTGATGAGAAATTTTTCCTTGATACTGCCCACCCTTAACTGAAAATTTTTGGTTGTGCACCCCCTTTCCTTGAAATTTATTATTTAAATAATATAAAAAATGTAAACATCAATTTCTGAACAGTCTTGATATATACTAGTATATATATATATATATATATATATATATATATATATATATATATATATATATATATATATATATATATATATATATATATTAACGTGTTACAAAGAACTAACATGTTTGCAATTTATCAAAAGAATGCTCCACGTCTATACATGTATCTTTTTTTTAACTATGAATAAATCAAACGTATGCAAGTTATGAATATGTGTAGACTTTATACAAATTTAAAGGTAAAGAGACTGAGTATGTATTGAAAATGACATCCATTACTTAATCTGATAAAGGTATTCGACAAGTGTTGACCTGACCAGCTTCATTCCTGCTGTTTTGCTGGACATGTATGATGCATTCTAGAATGGCCAAATGTTATATGTAACCTGTAATGTATAATGTGATAATAATGATATTAGGTCCAATGCTCTGGCTTGTTTGTGTGTTTATCATGATTGCATTACTCCTCATGCTCTCCAATTGATAGTTAAGATAGTACAAGTATTTGCTTTCCTAAAAAACTTGTCTGACTTGAGCAAACTTATTTTTACGCGAAGAATCAAGAAAAGTTAAATCCAGTGTAATCAACATGACTCTGAGTCATGAAATGAATTAGTTTGTTAAGAAACAAAAAAAAGTTCAATTCTGTGGCATCAACATAAAATAAAACTTGGACATGAATTTATTCAATATAGTACACTGCATTACTTGTAATTTCTTTCTTTTCATGGACATAGGGGGTGGGGTAGGGGTGGGGACCGTGCCCCTGATAATTTTGCCGATTTATATATATATATATATATATAGCTATTTTATGTTTGTGTCCCTAACCCCTAAATCATGTAAATATTAACTTCTGAAAACTTTTTATATGCTTTATACAGAATTTTTCCTTTATAGTGTCCATCCTAAACTGAAAATTTCTGAAATTTCGTCCAGCGGGCCTGTTCATGAATACAAAGATATAACCAATGCTTTTGAAAGAAAAAGTTACAACACGAAAAATCTAAACATCAATTGGTGAACAATTTTGATAATTAAGAAATGTTTTATTAAAAAAAAAAGATGAACGTGTTACAAATGAGCTAACATCTTTGCATTTAAGCAAAAGAATATTCAACATCTGTCCTTCATTTTGATATTTTTTTTTAACTGTGAATAAATCACACGTCTGCAAGTTATGAATATGTGTAGATTTATAGAAATTCTAAAGATAGAGAGAATTAGTATGCATTGAAAATAAACATCCATTAGTTAATCTGATAAAGAAAATCGACAAGTGTTGACCTGACCAGCTTCATTCCTTCTGTTTTGCTGGACATGAATGATGCATTCGAGAATGGCCAAATGTTATGTAATGCGTAATGTATAATGTGATAAAAAATAACATCAGCTCCAAAGCTCTGGCTTGTTTGAGTGTTTAGCATGTTTCCTTTACTCAGCATGCACTCCAATTGATAGTTAATATAGTATGAAGTTTCCAAGATCAAGTTATCACAAGAATTCTATTGAACGACTTGACCAACAAGCCTTGGCTAAATCTAGTACTGTCTGACGCCATGACGTCAGACAATGAAGTTTCCAAGATCGAGTTCCCACAAGAATTTTATTGAACGACTTGACCATCAAGCCTTGGCTAAATCTAGTACTGTCTGACGCCATGATGTCAGACAATAATCTACTTTCATACAAGCTTATCTTTTAAAAAGATTGGTGAGCTAGCGCTGTAGCATAATAAAATACAGAAGATATCTGAACCATTTGTTAATTTGCTGAATCGATTAATTATTAATAAGAAGGCACATTGGAGCACTGGGGGGTTGAGTCGAGGGGGGGGGGGCATAATTCAGAATGGTGAATCTAAGAGTTGGCTTCACGTCGGCAATGGCATAACTCCTAACTGTGCTTTTAGCATTCTGTATTCTACTGTAATTTCAATTTGGAGGTGAAAAAAAGGTCAGTAGAAGCAATGAGCACCTAGTTTAAAATATTCCAGTGTGGTACTTATTTTAGCAATCGCATCTTCTCGGAACTTTCCGGCAAGCTCGGTAAACATATCCGAGGTTGCGGCGGTTTTCCGAACTTGCCGGAAAAATCAATGAAGGTAGATTAGAAAAGCTAGGTATTCATTACAATTTTAGAAATAAAAGTCTTCGTTTTATAAGACCCGAGTAACTGTTACTTTTTGTTCATTTACGTGCAGGATAGACAACAAAACACGAAACTTCAGATCATATGTATTTTCAGATGATAAAAACTAAACTGACATGTCTTTCCGACATACTCTGAAAAGATTTTTTCCGAGCTTGCAGAAATTATTCAGGAAGGTGGTATAACTGTGAGGAAAGATAGATGTCTAGAATCTTGGCATTATATGACCTAAGTTTTTCTTATACTTTTATGTGTAGGTTAGACATAAATAAAAAAAAAATCAGAACCCGGATCTAGACTGGTATTGCCTGTCTCTAACGTAAGAAATGTATATCGCACATATCAGACAGGAAAGGCTAGTGTAAATTCTGATCATATCTATATTTGTATGACAAAACGAAATTGTTATCGCACAGTCTATCTACAGTAGTTTTCCCAGAATGCCCGACCGTGAAGTCGAGCATGCGTATTCCAGAAATATAGACTAACGTAGTTGCTAGCGCTCGAGAGCGCTAGCAATAATAGTGGGTGGTTGATACTTGATAGAAGGCATCCTTACTGATATCGATTTGGTCAACAAAAAAATTATAAGATATGCATGTTTGGGAATAAATCTTCATGGAGATGTTATCATAATAAATTTGAAAATCAAAATCAGAAACAATTCCCTACAATCCAAAATGTAGTGAGAGTTTTCAAAAGGAACCACATCATTTTGAGTCCCTAATGGAGCACTGGAGCAGGATCAAAATTCTTAAACCTTAAATGTTGGAGGACTTTTAATAACAAGCTACATGTACTATATCTGATCTTTTAATGTCCTTGTGTACATCTGGGTCAAAATTCAAAACTTTATTGATCTACATGACCAGTCAATCATTAACCAAGAGGCCCAAGGGCCTAGAATCGCTCTTCTGAAAATTATACAACCTATAATCTCATCTGTTTTAAGCCTCTTGGTAACCTCTGTATAAGGATAAAGCCTTAAAATTCCAAAAGTAGGTGTCAGCATGGCAACAATTGACAAAGTTTGATAATTCCAAGCCAATTAGTATCTGAAATATTTAAAGATCATAGGAAACGATTCTTAACACTAGGATTTCACTTTTTAAACCTAAAGCTATATATGAAAGAATGTTAAATTACGAGTTGTTATATTTTTTGGCCTTTGTTCTACTGAAAAATAAAGGTGAAAACTTTTTCACTTGTTACTTTTCTTACCCGCTTATCGTTCTTGATTTTGTGGTTTTATGACGTCACAAGAGCCCACTGATGTAAACAGAGCATTAGACTAATGTATATTTCTAACATATTTTAGTTATTTTAGTTAATTAAAGCTATTTTTGTAAATATAAATGTGTCTATGTTTTCGGGTGAGTTATCTGATTTTGTAGTTCAGTCAATTCAGTTTGAGCGAGTCGTTAATAAGGCACGGCAACTCAAAACTGGAGCTTTTTATCGGAGGATGATCCTGATGAATATCCTATATAAAATTATGCTTAAATTAAGCTACAACTTCGATTACTTACTCTACATCAAACCTTTAGAAACAAAAAAAAAATTCCCTGTTTAATACACATATATACGACATACCAAGAGGATTTCATCGTCATTCAAAAAAAGTTATTAAGTTGTTTTTTATTCCAAGAAAAATCGCATAATGCAACATAGAACAGAGCAATTTATTAAAAGTGACCTTTTCTGCCTGGAATAAAAATTTTGATTAAGCCTATAATATTCTGTTAAAGAAAGATATATGACACGTATGTGGGGAATATCCCTAACGTGAATCCCCAAAATAAACACTGGGGTCATGTAGTGGTATTTAAGTCCATGATAAGCGCGAGCCACTGAATTGTCAGCGTTTTGAAGTTTCGTTTTCCCCGATCTGAAACACACATATTGCTGTTAAAACGATACAGCAATAGAATCCCTGAGTTTATGACATGATCGTATTCTTCTAAATATATATATATATATATATATATATAGAGAGAGAGAGAGAGAGAGAGAGAGAGAGAGAGAGAGAAGAAATGTTGAGCCCAGAGCAAATGAGATTGTTACGATGCCGATACTTTGTGCAGTCACGGTTTGACTCGACAATGGTATGTAGTAGTAAACAGTACAGTCCGTGATCAATTTGAAAATCCATCCATCATTTGCGAGACTACAATTTTAATATTATTGTTCTTTTTAACAGGTAATAAAACTTTTGAAATTATATCCTTTACAGAAAAAAATCCCCCGTAAATATAATATACACTGGAAATATAAATAGGTTTATATACGATGATAAGTACTGATCTTTGATAAATATTTTAACAAATTGATGGGAAAGATACCTACCTTGTTTTTTGGTATTTTATGTATTAAATTTTACTAAATAAAAAAAAATGTCGATGTCTAATTCATTCAATATCTACATTTGGTAGAATCCTTATTCTTCATAGAAATATTTCCACATGTTAGAGCTGCCTTTTTTTCTTTAATACATCTAGGTCTACATGTTTAAACGGCGTTTGTACTAACTCGCATATATACAAGTTTACGTTTAGCTTTTGCCAGAGTTGTTTTTAACCCATCTGCAGTGTGTTTAAAAATGACACGATTAAGAACTTTAAAGAACTTTCAATTACAAAAACAAAGAAATAAAGGGGGAGGGGGCGCCAGAGAACGGGTATTGGTGGTGATGTTGTACAGTAAGTGAATTAATGACTGTGTCAAATGATAAGAATTGATTAAATTGTATAAAACAGTAACAAAAGAAATTTTTTTCTTGTTTTTTTTAGCCGGGCTTTGCTGAAAGCAAAGTCCTGGCTGTAGGCATCGTGATCGACTGCCTTACTATAAATAGCACATGTTCAGAAAAGTAAACAAAAAGCCTAACAGCGTCAAAGCAGACGCTTCCGATAAACAAAATAGTCACATTGAACGATACTTAAACAAATATTTTTTACATCTCAATCTACGGAATTGTCAATTGATCAATATTTTTGTTTGAGAATTAAATTAAAAGAGGAATTAGATATTTACTTTATTAGGGTAGTCGTGATACAACAATTTGTGCACATACGCTACTGAATGCATATTGTAAGCGAACTATTTTCAATAAGCGCGGGTTTTTCGACAGGTTGCCTATATTGAATTGTTAAAGAATTTCATATCGTTTTCGTCGATGTTATGTGAGTGGTTATATTCTCTGTTTTGTCTTTCAGCAAATAAATAGATTAAGTAAATTGGAGTTTAAAGAATTAATTAATGTGCGTTATGCCTGAATTAAGTCGCCTGACAATTGTACATGGTGTATCTAGTCGGCGATAAAAGTACTGTTTGTTTGAAACTTTAAGAATATCTCTCAAAATATGTGCATTTCTTTAACTATGAATTATATTATTAAACCGATATGAATTTAATTTTTTAAAATTAAATTCTTATTCAAATCTATCTAAAGAAAAATCAGCAAACCATATGGTTCAACATTCTTTTTAAAAAAGTTTGGCAATTGACAGACAAATATTTTTTGTAAAAAAATTAATTGTTTTCTTAAAAGTTAAAATTAGTGACCTTAAATGTTTAAATTAGTGACATTAAATAAAACAAATGACTTATATATTCCCCTCACTGGCCATATGTTATTGGTAGAATTAAAAAAAAATTGTATGACATTTTTTGCTTGTTTACTGATATTATAGTATAATTAGTCTGACCTATATTTATTTACGTCCGTAATGCTTGTATAAACAGTAAGCTCAGTGACAATGTCGTGATATCTGTAAGTGTTTTTCAGATCAGTATAGCATTAAGGTGTCTTGAATTGCAAGAAATTTAATGTAATAATGAATTTTACAAATATCGGTTTTCATTTATCAGATGTAATTTGGTATGATACCGTGTTAATTCCTTTTGATATTTTCAGGGTTGATCTTGTGAAACCGGCTTAACAGGAGACAATTTATTAAATTTTTCCTTTCAAAATAATTTGAAAAGGATGATTTTATGATTATATTAACGGCATAAAATACAGCGAACACCGACTACTTGCAGCAAACAAGTGCGCCGCCATTACGAATTCGTAAAACAAAGAGACAGTTACGGAAACTCGTAATTTTCTGAAAAAAAATGTGTAGGAGGTCAGTCGGTTATAACCGGAAACAAACAAATTTTTTTTAGCCTAATGATGTATGTATGTAAATATTCATGAAGATTAATCTTACATTTGTAATACTGGTAATGCTGAAATGTTTTCAATATATTACTACTCAAATAAAAAAGTTAAAATTTGAATGCGTTTAAAGAAAAGGGTTTGAAAATACGGTATTACTTCGATAACCCTGAATGCAATTAAAATAACTTTCTCCTTTCTAATAAATAATTTCGAACAAATCCTTATGATGGATAAGATCTTGTGTTTGTTTGTTTGCATGTTGTTTAACGTCCCTCTCGAGAATTTTTCACTCATATGGAGACACTACCACTTGCCGGTGGAGAGCTCCAAATTTTGTCCTATACTCGAGCTCGGCACTTACGGCCATTGAGCAGTGAGGGATCTTTTTCGTGCCAGCAACTATTGCGACACGGGACCTCGGTTTATACGTGTCAACGGAAGGACCGGTCTCGAACCCGCGACGTAAGGATAAACTCCTTACTTCGCGACTCTAGAGCAGACGCTCTTACCACTGCGCCACGCGGGCGACTAAGATCTTGTGTAAAGGTGATGTAAATGAAGTTCAAAACTATTTATTTTCTTTCATAATATGAAATAAACAATGCGATTCCATTTGGTTAATATTTTAATTTAATAGTTTTAATTTAGATGACTGGGATAAAGATTTATGTTCTGTGAAGCATGGAATATAAATAAATAAAAATGTAAACTTTAAGATAGAAATTTCATGTGAATATGTTTATGTATAATATATAAATTATTTATACCCATTGAACAATCAATTTAGCGTCGAAAATTTTTATGTTTACAAATTCAGATCAAATTTTTAGTGAAAAGTCAATGGTATACTGTTTTGAATGTGAAAATTTTGTTCGAGACTTCTCACCTTGGATTCATTTCGTATGTGCTCCCAAAGCGCTTTACAGTATATTGAGCGTGCGCGCGCATTCCAAAAAAATTAGTCTTAAAATACATGCAAGCTCTCAAGGGTGCTGGGAAATAAAAATCGTTTATATTAATATATAATTAAAAGAAAACAACATATAAAAATGTTCATTAGCCTTTATCTAAGTACAACACATTATAATTTTTCAGAAAAAGTTGGTTAGTCTTTGCTTCAAAATTTCCTGTTCAGAATGAAGAGCCATCTATGTACGAGCCATAAAGACCTGAATATATCATGATTTTCTCAGGCAATGATCATTTTGGCCGAACCTGGAACTAGAACTAGACTCATATTCATGTCATAAAGATTAGATAATTATAATTTTCGTGCAGCTGGTTTCCTAGAGGACCAAAAATAAAGAATTTTTTTTCTGATTAATACAGGCATGTAGTATCATTTTTAAAGGAGAAAAAAGGAGAATTGTCGAAACCCGAAAATCCTATTCCGTTGGAGAAGGAGTAGGGGTGGGCTACAACTTACTTTCACATTTCGAATTTCATTAATTCATTACCAAATTACCGTAATTTTAATATGCTGCAATAAAATGATGGGTACAATCTAATTAAAATTAGACTATCCATTTTGCTTTTAGTAAATCTGTTCGTCGCTCGTGGTAAACACCTGGTTTATATTACGAAGAGTGAGTTGAAAGTTCCAATTCAAAATTTGATTGCGAAGAGTCAATCAACCTTTCAATGTACATTGTCCATTGTAAAAGTTTATGTTTGAAAAATGGTGACACCCCTAGCTCCTCCGATACTATATGCCTGTATGAATCAGCAAAACCACTCAAAGTGCACTGTTACCATGCATAACCATGGTGAGCTTAATAATTAGAAAGGTATAAATGTATTTTCATTAAAAATATCACCAAGTCCTATCCTGGGGTCTTAACGTTGGGTTCTGGACCGTTAATTTTAATTATTGGTAGATGGGTTATTGTTAATCATAATCATACAAACTCTACCTGTTAAATATCAATGGTCAGAAAGAAAGATTTTCAAATATGTACTAAATTAGGATAAGATAATACACTCGAACATATTAAAGCCCGGCTTTCAGTACTTTCAGTACTTTGATTTTTTTAAGCCATGTGATGCTACACAGCAGTAGCCCTTTTCACAAAAATTCTTACGAGTAAGATTAAAATTTTACAACTCTGTAATTTCTTTGTTTAATAAAGAAAATTATTTTTTCAGAAGAATAATTCTCAATATACTGTAATGTAATAGAAATATAAGATTTTTTGTAACATACTTCAATTTAGGTACATACAGAAGAATTGGAAAATTTTAATCTTAGTCGTAAGATTTTTTGTGAAAAGGGCTACAGGTACGTATCGTTTGTCAAGAAAAATGTCATCATATACTGATACTGACACTAGTGTGTTGTCCAGACTCTGTGTAAAAGTAAAACTAGGTTGTAAATAAATGATTTCATTAAAACAACTGCCCTGGTTATGAAAAATGAATTCATTCTCATTCTCCCTTAACGCACCCTAAGCGAGAATCATACCCCTAGACCAACGAGCCATGAGAGCATATGGTTTAAAATTCCAAACATACAATTCTTTCTATCTTCCGATCGCTTTATTTTTCTCTCAATAGATCGAAGTGTTGAACGATGAAAATGATCACATTTTGACTGAAAAAACATGCAAACATCTTGCAAATATGCAATGGAATTTTTAAAAAGGAATACTGGCCTGTTTGAAGATCGTATATTTATACAAGGTATTAGCCATGATTATGATATTCTCTAGAATTAAGCTGCAAAATGACATGATAGTTTGTAAACATTGCGTAGCTTTGAACAGCGACTGGGCCTTACAGACGTCATATGCTAAGGGAGATAAGCAACGTTAGTCAAAGTGAATACGACTGAGTAATTTTGATCGACTGTGCTGTAGCTATCTTGCGTAAATAATCCCAAAAACAATTTCAGTCTTATTTTACCAGCTCAGATGGACTTATTCCCGTATGTAACTCAATATGTTCAGGTAATTGTCTCCTATGACCTTTAAATTTAGCCAAAAGTTGCAAAAGTAGGTCACAGTGACTTACTTTTTAGTTGATACACTCCGAGGACTCAAGATGCATCAACTGACAAAATTTGATGATTCTTCCTTTTGCTCGATACACTCCGAGGAGGTGCACTGTACTGGCTAAGGAAAGTAAGGAAACTCATTGCAAATGCGTCAAAGATTTTATTGATGAGGGTGACCATAACTGGTAAGTGAGGTTGAAATAACAAATGACGATGAATGATGTATGACGTTCAAATACGTTGAAAATGATGTTTGACGTTGAATGACAATTGACGAGACAAGTGACGTTTTACTACAAAAATTACAAACAAGAATACTATACATGTAAATACAAGATAATTCAAGTAAATCACACATGATAACACATCCTAGCAAATTAATTCTGACGTATTACATATACTAGAAAAATAATAGCCTCTGCAGATTCAATATGCAAGATTGTTGATAAAATGAAAACAAAGAGGCATAACTCTTGATTAAAACAGATCGTGATAGGAAAATATGGCGGAAATGGAGTTATCTCCCGTACATAATAAATGTGCACATCCAGTGATACCACATATATGTTTCAATAACGTACCTAACTTCCTAACATACTAATGCATTATTAATAATAAACTTGAGTATAAGTGCACAGATTTCAAAATTGAATACTATGAATTTATTTTATTTTCTACACACTTCAAAGTACGGGATATGACGCCATAATGGATATAGTACCAAAAATTAAAACAATCTAAACTCATGCATGCATTCGCTATGGGAAGGGGGTATCTAAATTCGGTACCTAAAGTGAATTGATAACCCCTATTAGTAATGAGATATATGTAGGAAAGTAATTTTCCTTTATCAAAATGAAATCTATTTAAGGAAGCTCTAAACACTAATGAAAAATGTTTTTTGGACTTCGAGAAAAATATATCATATAAAGGTGCACATATTCAGTATACCTAGTTCATTTTCAACATAGGGTATCTGCCTTATTTCTGCAGAAAAAATGTTCAAAGGCATTGAACTATTTGTGAACAGAAATCACTGTTGTTTACTTGCATCAGGAAATAAATGGAAATAATGTATTCAATTACTTAATCTTGGTCTAACATAACATAAGAATACTTTAATTCATAAGAAGTTGTGTCATTAACTGTAGATTTCCATTTATTCTATTTTTCTTCTAAGGCAGATCACTTTAACTTAATAAAACTACCCTACAAAAAGAACTCTTTTGTGTGCAGTGTTTAGAGCTTCCTTAAAGCCATTTTTATACTGTCAACTCATTCAAGAATTCTCAACAGAAAGGATTATCATTTTAAAACCATTTTCCATTTTATTTCCATTCAAACCTCATTTAACATCCATTCAAACTCCATTTTTTATTTTTATTTTTCGGGGGGGGGGGGGGGGGGGGGGTTATAACATGCAAATTAACCATTCCATTTAAGCAAATGAGAAGAAAAATGAAAAATAAATGGTTTTAGTTTTAACCATTTAATATCCATTTTAAAAACATTTTTACAATATTTGAAAAATGAAAAAAGCTGGGTTCTCGATATCCACAGAATAAGCACTTTGAAAATCCATCTTCTTGGTAGTAGAGTCAGTCATGAAATAAGGACCACTTCTTCCATATTTCACAAACTTGGTTTTGATTTCCTAGAAATTTTGATGGATTCTCCTAATTTGATCTGAATAATGGTAGCCCTAATTTGATCTGAATAATGGTAGCCTGCATCTTTGACAATTTACAGTTTCCACATTCATTTTGGTGTTCCATATGCAAGCTGCAGTATACGTATTCCAAAAATAAAAGAAAATGCATAATAAGAATTTAAAAGAACAGAAAACTGCTTTGTCACATTTTTTTCACTACTGCAGCTGATCATTACTCCTGTAGCATAAATCGAATAACTTTTATGAGAATTAAGGTTTGTCTTCATGAACAATTTAAGTATACATGTACACGTATTGCCCTGCTTGTATTCACTATCATTCATCAGAAACAAGTGACTTAATTGGTTGAACAGATTGCTGAAGAAATTTAACCATTTACCTGAGAAAATTGAGCAAGAAAATAGTTACAAAAGAGCTATAATTGAAGTTAATAAGAATTTATAATTATATAGTGTCCCTCAGTCTAATTAAGTTTTAACTGAGATTGGTTTATACATTAATTATTGCATCAATAACATCAGTGGACACTCCTAATGTGTTTTCTTTAGAAAAAAGCTTTTTTCTGTTGTTGACATTAATAAAAATATGTACATACTTATACTTCTCAAATTAAAGAAATTACCCTTTCAGTGATGGTAAATGTGTTTTTCTTCTGCACTACTCCCCAAATATTAGAAACATTAAAACTGTCAGATAATCATCCTCCAAGAAGTTAGTAATCTTATAATTCTGCTTTGACCATCAATGTACAGTTTTTTCAAAAACACTAAAACCCCCAATCTTCCTTGAATTTAAGAATAATTCAGCCATCTAAGCTCCATCACTACCAGCTACGTCAAAGTGTTCTTGTCCAATGTTTAAAATAACTGAAAAAGGCGGTCACCATAGAGCTGATGGTCAGTGCCCGATTATAATTAAAACTTGCCATCTGGCATCAATTAACTGCTGACAAGCCTAAAACTGACCATTTCTTTGTCTATTTCTCAGAAAATATGGCAAGCTCAAGCAAGGTAGATCACCAAACTGGCATTTTTTTTCCATTCACTCAAATAAATGGAGAGAAAATGATGTAAATTTACCATTTAAAAAGTATTTTCTAACAAAAATGGTTTTTAAATGATTCTGAAAAAATGGTTTTGGAAAATTGAAAGATAGAGAAATGTAGGAAAAATGTTTTGGAAATTAAAAATGGCTAGCAAATGGTGAATGAATGGAGATAAAATGGAAAAATGCCATTCCTTTTGGCTATGGGTTAGTAATTTGAAACTGAGCTCAACATTTATTTAAAAAAGTGAGGTCATGGCTCAAGGGAGAAGGCAATTAAGTCCCACATTAAACTAATAATCAATGTAGAAGTGCATATCACGAGATGCAAAATTTATGCAATTTTGGTCCAGGTAGGGCATGCAGTTACTTGGGAATAGACTTGCCTAACAAATTTGAACTGGTCACTCATCCAGTCAAATCCAGCATCTGAAACAAGTATGAAAGTGTTTGTTTGGTCTAGGTAGGGGTTGAAGTAACACTTTATTAACCTCATCACTCATCTGGAAAATGTAGGTCAAATCCTGCATTTAAAGCAGTTTATATCCCCGATGCATCATCTATGCAAGTTAAGTTCAGAAAGGCATTATTGTTTCATGGTCATCGACCTGTGTCAAAAACTTTTAACCTGGGCACTCATCTGGAAAATGTAGGTCAAATCCTGCATCTAAAGCAACTCTGGTAGTGTGCATCAATAAAATTAATGTATCTTCAATGCAAAGTTGGTTAGTATAGGGCAAATAGACACTTTAGAATGAATCTGCTCCAAAAACCTAGTTGCTTATCCCAAAAATATAGGTCAAATTCAGCAATTCCGAAGCTAGTCCAACAGTGTGCATCCTTACATGTATCATACATGCAAGTTTGGTCCAAGTAGGACAAATAGTTCTTTAGAATGCAGGCCCGTAGGAAGCAATTTCAGTTTGGGGGGGGGGGCACAGCCATACATTTTCAGTTGAGGGGGCGCTATCAACTACCAAAAATTTCTTGACAAGCAAAAAAAAAAAAAAAAAAATGTCATCAGACGTTTTTATTGAGGGGGCACAGGGATATAGTATCTATGTTTTCTATAGTAATCTATACATCGGCAAAATTATTGGGGGGGGGGGGGGGGCACATGGTAAATGAGACCTGCTCCAAAAACTTTAACCTGCTTCAGAAACATCAAACTGGTCATTCCTTTGCATAAGCTCCCCCCCAACTTCATTGAGATGAGCTAAAAATCTTCTCAGCAACAACAAGGCCATGATTATAGTGATATTAATAATGCAAGGATCCTTGGTGCCGAATCAAGTTTGTGCAAATCATGGTCCCCTGGTGTACCTGGGTGAAGGCACAATAGTAGCTAGATTATAACATATTCTATACATTTAATTTTTTTTTTTAAATATTCTTCTCAAGAACAGCTGGGACATGTTTAGTAATATGCACAAATTCTCAGGTAGTAAGGGTTCAAGTTTGTTCAAATTCATGGCCCCATGGGAAAGGATTAGGCCACAATTAGGGATAATAGTTGGAATAAAAATTATGTTCCTAAGAACAGCAAAGCATTATGATAGATGGATTTTATCCCCGTGTGATTTATTCAAAACGTGGCCCCATAGGAGAAAATCTAAAACTAGAAATATGTCCATAGGACATGAATGCCCCAGCTAGGGTTCATTAATTATGCAACATGGAAAAAAAGTACCCTCCTCTATGTTTAACATTAGGACAAGTACATGTAGTTCAAGGTCACAAGGAAGGTTAATGTCAGCAAATTATGTCACAGTTAAATACTACTCACATATTAGTGTATTAGTTTGATTGAAATATCTAAAACAATTTCTTTAAAACTGGATTTTAAACATACTACTAGTAAATAGTAATGTCAAAAGTCGAAGCAACTCAGATGAGACCTAGCTAAGTATGTTTTTAAAAATCTCTCAAGAACAGCAGGATCAATGTAACTAGGATGAGCATTGTGGCCTATATCTTTTAATTTGTGCATGCATAAATTCAACTTTTGATATGAATCCATTTGAAGAAAGCAACAAAGTTGCATTTGGAAATTATGATTTTGCACCTCATTTCAACAAAATACTGCATTAAAAAATCAGAATTGAAGAGACCATTATGAGTACTTTTTTAAAGAGATTTTAATTATTTGAATTGATACATTATACATATCAAATTAATTGATATTTTCCAATGATTGAAAAAATATCATGATCAGCTGTGTCAACATTAAGGATCGAGATGGGTGAACATGATGGCGTGCAGAATGCCTATAGCTTCAGATATATACAAATCATATTCAATTTGTGAATTAAGTCTTTAGTGTAAAGTTCACAATATTTGAAATTTATGAAATTATATGATAAACAAAACTTTTCTGATGAAAATTTTCTCAGCAAATAAACAAGAGGCCCAAGGGCTTAACAGTCACCTGAGTACAATGCAACAATTTAGAGGATCCATAGAGTATTAAAATGAAATGAAAGGTGAAGCTTTGTTGCCCAAAAGCAAGAAAAATAGGGTGATCAGGATCAACAAAATAATTAGTCTACTATTCATTAACAGTTCATAAATTAGGTTCTAATCTGTTCCCCATTTATCACTATCACCATACAGTATATTAACAAACTATCAGTGCTTTTGTACTGTTTTAATTCCTTGTTGTAATCTCTTACATTGGCCTCTCTTGGTCTTTGATGAACATTTAATAAGACAAGTTATTTTTGTCTCATTTTTATTCATCTATTACTTACAAGTCCACATGATCATTAAAACTATGAAAATACTTTTTGTATTATACAATAAAAATTCTTGCATAATTCTCTTATTCTATTAATTTTTCAAGTACATTATTTACAGTGATTAATTATCAAAAGTAAACGGCAAAGGGGAATAACTCCTCTCAGTAGAATGCAAATTAATTGAGCCCTGGCTAGGACCAGAACACTTGACCAAATGGTCCAGATGTTCAAAAATCTGGTAAAAATACCCTTCCTTATTACAACTTTTACACATTTTGCCTCTGATATGCCCAAGTGCTGAGAAGATTTTTAAAGAAATAATGCATTTTCACTACAGATTCACTATATTATCAACAGAGCCCCCCCCCCCCCCCCTTCACCACCGAGAAACACCAGAGCCTCTCACCCTGGGACCAGAAGTTTCAAGTTTGCTCATCATAAGTAATCACTTTGTTTAACTGCTTAACATTAAGGAGCAGACAGGATTATTTAATAGAATTAATGCATTTTCACTACATTATCAACAGCCCCACCCTTATACCAGCACATCTGACCCAGGGGTCATGCAATTCACTACTCTGGAAGAAGCACTCTTGCTCATCATAACTATATACTTAGCTTCTTTGCTTTTTAACCAGAAGCAGAAAAGAATATTTTCAAAGAAATTTTGATTTTTCACTATATAATCAATAGAGCCCCCCCCAACCTTTTGACCAGAACCCTTGACCCTGGGGCCATGAAATTCACAATTTTAGAAGAGGCATCCTTGCGTATCATAACAATGTACTTAGTTTGTTTAAATAGTACTCAGGGGCAGAGAAGAAGATTTTCAAAGAAATAATTCACCTTCACTGTAGGAGCTATATAGCCCCACCCTAGCACCAGAACCCCTGTCCCTGGGGCCATGAATTTCACAATTTTGGAAGAGGTGTCCTTGCTTATCATAACAATACTTAGTTTGTTTAAATAATACCCAGAAGCAGAGAAGAAGATTTTTAAAGCATTAATGCATTTTCACTATATAATAAATAGAGCCCCGCCCTAACATCAGAACCCCTGACCCTGGGGCCATGAAATTCACAATTTTGGTAGAGTCACTCTTGCTTATCATAACTATGTATTTAATTTGTTTAAATAATACCCAGGAGTAGAGAAGAAGATTTTCAAAGAAATAATGCACTTTCACTATATGATCTATATAGCCCCCCCCCCCCCCCAACACCAGAACCCCTGACCCTGGGGCCATGAATTTCACAATTTTGGTAGAGTCACCCTTGCTGATCATAACTCTGTATCTAATTTGTTTAAACAATACCAAGGAGTAGAGAAGAAGATTTTCAAAGAAATAATGCACTTTCACTATACGATCTATATAGCCCCACCCTAGCACCAGAACCCCTGACCCTGGGGCCATGAATTTCACAATTTTGGTAGAGTCACCCTTGCTTATCATAACTATGTATTCAATTTGTTTCAATAATACTCAGGAGTAGAGAAGAAAATTTTCAAAGAAATAATGCACTTTCACTATATGATCTATATAGCCCCGCCCTAGCACTAGAACCCCTGACCCTGGGGCCATGAATTTCACAATTTTGGTAGAGGGCTCAATGCTTATTACAATCATGTCAACAGTTTGACTGCTTGATGTCCAGGAGTAAAGAAGAAGATTTTTAAAGATTGCATTAATTTTGATGGTTTTAGCCCCACCCCTCAGGCCCCAGGGGGGCAGGGACCATGAAATTCATAAATTTTGTTCCCCTTCACACATAAATGCCATATGCAAAAATTGGCGGAAATTGGTTCAGCGGTTTCAGAGAAGAAGCTGAAAATGTTCAAATGTTAACACACGACGCACGACGGACGACGACGGACGAAAACAGATAGCAATAGGTCACCTGAGTGACTCAGGTGACCTAAAAATAGTGTGAGTTTCTAATCCTAGCAATAAAAATCCTAAGTATCAATTTCCTTTGAGACTTAAACATGCTAATCACTAAGAAATGTGTCATAAAAGTGTTGTTTTTTTTTGTTCACCAAAAAATGTATATTTTAAAGCAACCTTTGATAAACTTTCAACAAAATGAAGCAAAAACCCACTTGTATCGAAAAATTGTGTAATAGTATGAGATAATGATCCGTTCTGCCCTCCTTAGTGTGTGTTTGCTATTTTATGTGCAAATAATTTCAATCTTTGTGAGATTTTTTGCAAATTGTAGAGATTTTACATAAAGTATACTATGTTAGATGAAATATCAAAGAAAATTTTGTTATAAATGAGATTTAATTTTTTACCTTCATGTTCATTGCACTATAGGTATTCTGTTTGTCATTGTCTGCCCATCTTCTTTGGCATACATTCAGTAATGTCAATATGTCATAAGATACCAAAACTTCTCCTCTGCTTTTAAGGGCTTGGAACCTTCTGCTTGAAAAAACATGCAAATATGTTAATTCAAGCAGGCAGCATTAAAAGTTTTGTGCCTTTTTGTTTTGCTTCTTTTTATATTTTTTTTCTTTCAAATCTGTTTTCTTTGTTTTCTTTCTTTCTTTTTTTTTGGTTTGTTTTTTTTTTTTAATTTGTTTTTTTGTTTGTTTGTTTGTTTTTTTTTTGTTACTATGTTTTTTCTTTCTTTTCTTTCTTCTTTTTTTTTTGTCTTTTCTTTTTTTTTTCCTGGCTTTTTTTGTTTGTTTTGTTTTCTTTTTTTGTACAATGAAATCAGACATTAAATTCACAAACAATTACAAATCACTATTTTACATAAACAATCACAATTTGACATTCAAAAATCACAATTTAACATTAACAGATCACAATTTAACATGTTCAAATCCCATTATTTTACATTATTAAATACAAATCATAATTTCACATCAAAATTTATAATCAATTACTTTTACTGAAGTTTAAGTCAGTATATAATGCATTCAATTTCACAATAAGCTAATAATCGGAATTACTATGCAAATTATTACTGGTACAGTAGCTGACAGAATTTGTACATTCCAAGAATACTAATTTAATATTTAACAATCATTATATCTGCAACATATATGATTTTAGATAAAATGAAAACAGATTATTAAAGACAAAGCAGCCTACAACTAGTTGCATTTTCAACCTCTCCTCCCCAGGCCAGCCTGGCAACCGTAGCGGCCAAGGATCCACGAAGTTCCAACCAGTAATGCCCCAGGGTATCGACAAGGTCTACTTACAACTAGCTTTCAACTACTTCATCTAAACATTTTATAATATAAAATATAACAAATTACATAAAATAACATTAGAGCAAAACAATTAATAGATAATAAAAGATATTTACATTGGCACAGAGAAAAACAATGGGGTCAGTGTGGGAGGAAACCGGAGCCCCCGGAGAAAACCCACGTGTCTGAGTGGGTGACCCCATACCCTCTTACAACTCAGACACCCATTTCCAAAACAAATGTTTCAAAAAAAATTGTTTTGGATTATAACATCGTAAACTGGATATGCTTGTGTGTACAAATCTGGCTTTCTACATGGTCATCTATCTTTGTCTTTCTCCACATGCGACCACAAGGATATGCCTCAATACTTTTATTTTCTGTCAATGAATGAGAAAAAAAGGTAATTAACCAATAGGATCAATGAAGTAAAATGAAGAACAGTCTTACAGAATGGCATACTTGGGTGACTTATTTCCATACCTGAGGACTCCTTGTCATTCATAATGTCAAGCACATCCACATGACTTTAGCTGAGTCTTCTACTGGGTACTGTCATCAAAGCACACTATAACATAGAAATTAATACTTCAGCATCTATCTGGGTAAGTATAAACAGAAATTGATAAAAAGAACAGACATATCTTAGTGAAATATTATATAGCTCTAAGATGATATCTTTTTGCTGTACTTTTTCAAAAAAAGATGTTGGATCATTGATTATGTCACATACCTGATCAGTGACAGTCCTCCACAGGGTTAAGTCTTGCTGTTGGGAAGCTCATCCATCAGTCTTGTCTTTTCTAGTTGCTTCCACCAATTCCTGTCTCACTGTGGCTGTTCATTTCCACATCTTAGAGGGTCAACATCCATCAGTCTTGCCTTTTCAAAGTTTTTCCACAAATTCCTGTCTGGTGTAGAAGCTCATTTCCACATTTTAGAGGGTCAACATCCATCAGTCTGGGTACAGTCCACTAATACATTTCCCATATGTAACAATGTTAATGTTTTCTCACACAGCTTCTCCCCTAATTTTCATTGAAGGATGGGACACGTCCTCAAATGAAAGCTCGTCAAATTTTCTCTAACTGGTTAAAATCTCAAGATGCACATGGCATGTCAGATTCGTTTTCCAAGAAAATGCACATGTTCGCAAAAACATCTGAAAGTAAAAGTAAGGTAATTCATTCCCAAAGTCAGGGTATGCACATATCAAACAATTCAATTCTTTTTCTTTCAAAGATAACACAAAAATGAAAATGGTTTTGAATGTGGGATTTCTTTTTCTTAATCATACATATCAAGCATCTTTAGTTCAGATGACTTATTTTTATTATATACTGCTTGCAAGTTAAGGATCCAACTATTTTGTGTTAGTGAACTACTTGCTACCCTTACCAATTCTAAAAATAATTAGAGGAATATACCCAGTCTTGCCAGGTTTTTCCATCAAGTCCTGTGTGGCTGTAGCTGCTCATTTTCACATCTTAGAGGGTCAATGTCCATCAACATTGCATTTTCAACCAGTTACATTTTTCCACCAATTCCTATTAGGCTTCTTTTTTTCACGATGTTGAAGAAAAACTTCATCCACACCATTCTTAGAAGTCACCTCTGCAACCTGTCAGGTGCAAGTGTATTATTTTAAACAATATATCAGCTTATGATTTTCTCATTCGCATAAAAGAAAGATAAAAGGGGGTCAGTGTGGGAAGAAGTTAGGTACCACAGAGATTTAACCCATACGTGTCCGAATCGGGTGACCTCATACCCATTTATAATTTGGACACCCTTTACAAAAATGTTCTTTAAAATGGTTTTTGATTTTAAAAACAGAAAAACATTGTTGCTAGAATGCATTTATATCAGTGCTTTGGGATTTGAATATCAGCTTGTCCTGCTTCTCCATACATTATCTCAAGAACGTGCTCCCTAAAAATTTTTGTACTTTATACACAGGGGGAAAGAAGAAGATACATTTTAAATCACTTTTCATTTGCGAGAACTTTATTTTCGCATAATTATGCGAGATAGTGTGCTTGCGAAAATTTTATTCAGGCATATATTAGTATTCCTAGGGATATCATATTTTAGGAATGACTCTAATTCTTGGCCAAATTATTTGAGTATAACCTGGTTTGGGTCAGTTTACGCTTTATAAAACAGCGTAAACTGACCCAAACCAGGTTATACTCGAATAATTTGGCCAAGAATTAGAGTCATTCCTTATAATTTAATTTTAAAATCATTAAATAACTATGGGTGTAAAATTTCGTTGCTTTTTATTAGTTAAAATTTGCCGCTCAATAATACAACCATAGTAACGGAAGTAACAGAAATGATGGGAAGTGAGGGGAGGTAAAAACTGATACATAGGCCTAGCAGCCTTGTTGTTCGTTTACATGTGGTAAGATCAAATTATTGTTTGAAGTTAAATGTACATTTATTAAATCTGGAATTTTCCATGAATCCCGAGGACTGGAAATGAGAGGATTGTATGGATACAGATGTTTCAGCTGGTTGTCAGGGGGGTGTGTCCCCATACCAAACCAGGTTATACAGAAATAATTTGTGTTCCTTTTTGGATATCAACCAATCAGAGGCTAGAATACAAACAAAATTAAATTATAGAGCAATAACCATAATTAGTGAAAATTTTGTCTTGCTAATTAAGATTAAATGACTTTCTCGTGAAAATTTAGTGATCTACAGTATTTTAAAGAATTTATGATTTTTCACTATGTTCATTAGAACCCCACCCCTTACTTCAGAATCCCTAACTCATTTAAGGGCCATGAATTTCATAATTTTAATACAGAGCTCATTGCTTATTACAATCATGCCAACAGTTTGACTGCTTTTAGTAAAGAAGAAGCTAATTTTATAGATAGCACTAATTTTAACCCCACCCCTATGGCCCCAGAGTGCCAGGGACCACGAAATTCATAATTTTGTTCCCCTTCAATCATAGATAATCTTCTTCTGCCAAAATTGGTTGAAACTGGATAAGCAGTTCTAAAGAAGAAGCTGAAAATGTTCAAATGTTAACACATGAGGGATGACGACAAACAAACAGATAGGAATAGGTCACCTGAGTGATTCAGGTGACCTAAAAATTACAAAAAATAGTAATCAAGGTAACTTTGACATACCTGAATGGTCCCCATTCTTCATAATGTCATCAAGCAAACCAAGCCAAAATGAGATCTGCTTAATTCCCAGTACTTTGAATGGTCTTCAAATCTTCAAACTTTAAAGAAGAGGAAACACATGCTATATAGCATCCACTAGAACAAAACAGAAAAATGAGAAAAACTACTGACACCCCAAGGAGAACCTGTAAAAATGTCAACCAACACTTCAGCGGAGGTTGACAGTGGGGTGTCTATTTGAATCAACTGTTACTCTCAAAAACATGCACTATTTATTTTTTATACTGATTGTCTCATTGATTTAGGATGTCAGCAAAAAAAAGAAAATTCGGAGATCGTCATTAAGTTCATGCACGTTTAGAAATTAAGCTTTCAAACTCCCCGCTTTGTTTCAATAAGAAATTTAAGCTTTGAAAAAGATTAAACAACCTCTTTATTGTTTATTTGATACTTAGAGAGATTGAGTCCTTCATCATCTAAAGTTTGTTAATTGAAGCATTTATGGTCTGTCATTTGATGTTTTATCAATTAAGCTACAATGGACACAAGCTTTGATTGACGTCAAGTTTACTTGGCTTCTTTCATCAAGCCAGGTGTGCATCAGGTCACATATAGTGTTAACATGATAACACAACCTGTATTTATAGAATGTGACACAGACAGGCCTAAATGGAAGTCAAAAGGGAGAAAATGCATAAACATTAATGTTCAATATTTTTTTTTAAGAAATCCTCACTTTTCTTTACTTTGTTTGATTAAAGTGTTTGAGTTAATTGTTGCAAAAGTATAGTTTAATAGACTGTATATGCACTATGTTTCTTAGCAAAAAATTTAATTTGGGTGTGAAGAGTTTGAATATCTGGTTGAATGTACACCATTACATAAAAGCTTAGGCTACTGCTGACTTCAAGCTATCCGCCCGTCTAAAAATTCAGTCAGTGCTTGACCTTGTTAAAAAGATTGATATCAATTGTCACAAACACATTTATAATATTGGCATACAAAAAAAAATCATTTATGAATATAATAAATTAAACACTAAAAATTTATAATTATAGTGACAATTGAGATAGAGGGATAGACTGGCCAGGGAGGAAGAGAGGTGAAAGGGGGGGGGGGGAGTTGCATAAGAAGAAAGATATCTGCTTATTATAGTACATGTGCTGGCAAGAGCAATGTCCAAGAATTGCAAGATGTCTTTAACTGCCTGGTTTCAAAGTCTCACACAAGTAAAAGCCAATCTTTCTATTTATTTTTAAACTCATTTATTTGATTACTTTTTGTTGTACTACATTTCATTGCAGAAAGTATGTTTTAATGTATCCAAGCAATCCTTATAATGTCAAAACCTCATAACAATATTTTATTAAAGTCCTTTCTATTGAATATAGGGGCTTAAAAGTACAACTATCTCTTGGAAACTATATTTTCAGGTCGAGACCACCAGATTTTCTGAAATCACCATAATTTGCATGTTAAATTAGCTATCTATTTATATATATACTTTATCAAATGAACGATCAGCTGAATGAGTCACAATGCATTATGGGCTATTACAAATTTTAGTACAAATGCAGCATATTGAAAATGAAAAGCTAATAATTAATTGTCCATTGGAAACTCATTTTCCATTCTTTTTTGATATTTATGAAAAGATATTGAAAATGGTGTGTAATCTTCCATTTCTATGATCACATTTACAGTTTGGTTTATCAAACCTAATATGAACTTGTTTAAATATCAGCGTATACTATTGTTCAAAGAGACGTAAGGTGCTATTGCGTAGAACAAGCAGCAAGTATTTTTTCACGTGGTTTTGAGGAGCAAGGGAGAAAACATCAATTGACTGAATGGGCCTTGAAGTACTTTTACGGAATGCTTAAAATTCAAAGCCTTTTTTCTTTGTAATAGTATTATGAACATATATTCCAATGCTATTTTAAAAATGGTACTCATTTGCAACTAAAAATGATTTCTTTTTGATTTTCATTAGAGTATTAGGTGTAATGAAAAAATCTAGATGCTTTTTGTTGACAAACCCAACAAGAAAAGCATATTTTTCAGTCTGTGTATCTTATCTACATATATCTATTCATGTATGTCAAAAGTAATATCTTGTATTTAGGATATTTTTCTTAGATCTACCGGGTAAACATCAATACACCAGTGTGCAATTTTTGTTTTCATTATCTTCAAAACGTATTTAATGTATGCATATGTCAAAGAGTTTAGACAGAATTTGACGTAACTATTAATCATCTAATACATCTCAAATATTCAATGTGAGCATGGAATTTTGTCTTTGGTATATAATCTTTCAATTTCAGCCATATAAAATGAAAAAGAATTAAGTTGTACAGGTTTCCCAGTAAATATTATGCACTATAACAACAAAAACCACATACAGCTATTTAATAGTAAACACATAGTAGACCATCATGCTTTGCAACTCATTCAATTGATTGGACAATGGGTTTGACAAAAATATTATCACGTGATGAAAACTACCTTCCATAAAAGGTAGTGTACTTGACCTGATTATGAGCTTCACAGAAATTGGTAAAACTATTTATATGTTCCTGAACCTTCTGGCATTCTCACAGTGGAAATCCCACATGAAATAATATGAACAAGATGTGTTTGTGAAACAATGATGCCCCCCCCCCCCCTTATGGCAACTTGTAGCAAAGGTTAAACTTTCTCAAATGCAAATCAAATATGTTGATACCCAAAGTAAGGTTTTGTCTCGAGGAATATGCCTGTGAAATATGAAAGGCCTAGCAGCAACCATTGAACAGATATGGAAAAGGTTAAAGTATTTTTCCAAAATTATGTCAAACATCAAGGTCAAGTCAAATGGTCAAAATTAATGGTGCCAAAGGAAAGGCCTTCTCCCAAGAAATACACAGGTGAAATATGAAAGCCGAAGCACCAATCGTTCAAAAATTATGACCAAGGTTAAAGTTTTCCAAAAGTTGGTCAAATTCCAAGGTCAAAGGGTCAAAGTTGTTGGTATCCAAAGGAAGGTCTTGTCACAAGGATTAAACAAGTAAAATATGAAAGCCCTAGCACCAACTGTTCAAAAGTTATCGCAAAGGTTAAAGTTTTTTCAAAAGTAGGTCAAACTCCAAGGTCAATGTTAAAGGGTCAAAGTGGTTGGTATCCAAAGGAAGGTCTTGTCACAAGGATAACACATGTGAAGTATGAAAGCCCTAGCACCAACCGTTTAAAAGTTATGGCCAACGTCTAAGTTTGTTAAAATTTTGCAAAATTTGGTCAAACTCCAAGGTCAAGGTCAAAAGGTCATATATGGTGGCACCCAAGGAAAGGTCTTGTCATAATGAACACTCATGTCAAACAGCGCAATAGTTATGGGCTAGGTTAAAGTTGACAACAGACAGACAGACAAAAGACAAACAGACAGACAAACAGGATAAAAACAATATACCCCCGGGATCTTTCGATCCGGGTCATAAAAATTGTTTCCTCATGTCCGAGAGAAGCTACACAATTTATGCGCTGTTCACACAGATGGTTTAATTTGAATTAAATTCAAGTTACTGCGAATTAAATTTGAACCGCGTTCACAGGGAGAATTGAATGATATTAATTTTATTCGTATTAACTGCCTATTAAATTATTTTGCTTTAGCTCCATATGAATACTAAGCAAAGCTAATTCGAATTAAATTCTGATGCACATGTAATAGCAAAATTAAGCCACCTGCCGTATGTCGGTGGTTGATATCAGTACTTACTCTATTCTTTTAGTGAAAAACAAAGAAAAAATTATAAATTTATCACTAAACATCTGTACAGACACTACGATATGTCAAATGCAGGAAATTTCAAACCAATTACATAACACTTTATTTGTAGCTAAGATATGATAATTTATTCTGAATTGTAGCCATTGTAATTTGGAACTTAATTTTTGATAATAAGATAATCTTGGATCATGATTATGTCACATACCTGATCGGTGTCAGTTATCTTCTGTGATACGTCTTGAAAGGGGGGGGGGGGGGTTAACATCCATCAGGCTTGTCTCCTCCAGTTGTTTCCACCAAGTCCTGTGTAGGTTCCAGCTGCTGTTTCCACATCTTGGAAGATCAACATCCATTAGTTGCTCGTCCAGTTGTTTCCACCATGTCCTCGCCCCAAGACCATAAACTGAGAACGGACTTGAGTCAAATTTTTATTTTCAATATCTTGAGTTTTATCTAGTGTATTGCTTAAACATTAGCAGTTTTGTATAGCATTTAAATTCAAGCATATGGTCGAATTTTTTTTCATAATCAAAATTATTTCAAAAGTTATTTAAGTTTGAAATTTTCTCAGTTTATGGTCTTGGGGCCTGTTGAGAGCTGCTGCCGTTTCCACATCTTTGGGGATCATTGTCAATCAGGTTTGCCTCAACATCCATCAATCTTCCTCAACATCCACTGGCCTTGCCTCCTGTGGTTGTTTCCACCAAGTTCACTTGGGTGTGGTTGCTGTATCCACATCTTGGATGATCATTGCCCATCAGTTTTGCCTCCTACAGTTGTTTCCACCATGTCTTGTTGTCTTCATCTGCACGCTTTCAGAGTCAATATCCATTATCCTGTAGAAAATATCATCCATGCTTCCAGGGCTCCTTTCAAGCTGCCAGATAATTCTTTAAGTGCCTTTTTCAATCTCTTTAATAACTGTAAGTGATTGATTTAAAGTGTAAATGGAGGCTACAAGAATGTGAAAAATTAGAAAATTCCTCAACTCTGATGAAAATTCATCAGATTTCTGAGATTTCCAAACATGAGATTTATCTGATACCAGTGTATGAAATATGTATATTTTAATAGACTGTGAAGCTTGGAAACCAAACGGCTCTTAAAATTATTGCACAACTGAGTATCATTCATTTTTATATAACACTTTATTTGTAGCTGTGTTGATTTATTTTGAATTGAAGCCATTGTAATTTGGAACTTAATTTTTATTAATAAGATAATCTTAGATCATGATTATGTCACATACCTGATCAGTGTCAGTTATCTACTGTTAAATGTCTTGTGGGGGGGGGGGGGGGGGGGAGGTTAACATCCATCAGGCATGTCTCCTCCAATTGTTTCCACCAAGTCCTGTTGGCTGCAGCTGCTGTTTCCACATCTTGGAAGATCAACATCTATCAGCCATGCCTCCTGCAGTTATTTCCACAATGTCCGGTTGAGGGCAGCTGCTGTTTCCAAATCTTGGAAAATCAATGTCCATCAACCCTGCTTCTCCAGTTGTTTTCACCAAGTTCTGTTGAGTGCAGCTGCTGTTTCCACATCTTGGAGATTGATTGTCCATCAGACATGCATATTCCATTTCCACCATGTCCTGTTGTCTTTTTCAATTAAAACTGAAAGAGAGGTAGCTTTTTGAAAAGTTATTTATAAAAGGACAGACAGCTAGACAGACAAGGGACTCCTTCTTATGCTTCTAGTCTCTGACCATTAGAGCTAGAGCTTACACATTGGCCATTGCCGAGAAAAGCTACACAATATCAAGGATCACTTTCTCTGTTTTGGAAAGATGATCAAGTCAATTAGGACTATTTTACTTTCATCTGAAACATTTCCAATTGTCCAAAAATAATGCATTATGTAAGCTGTTATTTTCTGGCTCCGAATTTTTAATTAATTCAGTATTTTCTGTTACATTTTACCTCATCTTTCTTAAGAAAATTGCTTATTCCTCTGCAACTTTCAAGCTTTGCCCAACTATAAAATAAAGCTGTAAAAAGAACAAATATAATTAAATAGGCCCTCAGTCAGGCCAGAAGTTTCGGCTGAAACACGTTTCAACACTTCACATCTCTTATATCCACCATGTCCAACGTAGATATCACTGCAAAATACAACAAAGAACATTAGACACATGCTTAATACTGATACCATCAACAAATAACTAATACTGATATACATACCAATAACAAATATCTAATACTGACACACCAATAACAAATACTTTATACTGACATACTGATAATAAATACCTAATACTGACATAACAATAACAAATAACTAAAACTCATTCCAATAACAAATAACTAAAACTCATATCAATAACAAATAACTAATACTGACACACCAATAACAAATACCTAATACTCATATACCAATAACAAATAACTAACACTCATAACAATAACAATTAACATAATCATAACAACACACCAATAACAATTACCTAATACTGATATACCAATAACAAATAACAAACACTCATAAGAATAACAAACAACTAAAACTCATACCAATAACAAATAACTAAAACTCATAACAATAACAAATAAACTCATAACAATAACAAATAGCTTATACTCATAACAATAACAAATAACATAATCATAACAACACACCAATAACAAATACCTAATACTGATATACCAATAACAAATAACTAGCACTCATAATAATAACTAAAACTCATAGCAATAACAAATAACATAATCATAACAACAACAAAAAGATTTTACAAATAACAATTATAACAAAATACTTAACTTACCAAATCAACATAACAAAGTACAAACAAAACTTGAATTAACAAATGTCTAACAAAAAACCCCTAATGAAACAAATAACTAATATAATGAACAAAGCTAACAAAATAAACATTAGATAAATAATATTATCTAAAAATAAACAAATAACTTACAACTAACAACAGTAACAAAGCAAGAACTATAACAAATAACTAAGATAACAAAACAACCTAACATTAACATAATAAAAACAAAACAACATAACAAAAACATCAATTCCAGCGTTGTTGGCATGCTGTTCCAATCCAATATGCCCAGCCGCCTCCAAGTCCTTATTCCACCATCTCCAACGATGAGGTCCCGGCAAAGAGAAAACAGAGATGATTAGACAAATCAAAAACAACACAACACAACAAAAAAACTATTACTGTACAAAAGATGTGCTGAGAGTGGGGGAGGGAAGGGAAATGTTAGTACTTAGTAGGGGTGCCAAAAATAATAATGAAACGATCATACCTCTGCTATTTCTTAATGACTAAGAAATACCTCCATTCCAGCGTTGTTGGGATGCTGTTCCAATCCAATATGCCCAGCCGCCTCCAAGTCCTTATTCCACCATCTCCAATCCAATATGCCCAGCCGCCTCCAAGTCCTTATTCCACCATCTCCAACGATGAGATCCCGGCAAAGAGAAAACAGAGAAGATTAGACAAATCAAACACAACACAACAAAAAAACTTTAACTGTACAAAAGATGTGCTGAGAGTGCGGGGGGGATGGGAAATGTTAGTACTTAGTAGGGATGCCAAAAATAATAATGAAACGATCATACCTCTGCTATTTCTTAATGACTAAGAAATACCTCCATTCCAGCGTTGTTGGGATGCTGTTCCAATCCAATATGCCCATCCGTCTCCAAGTCCTTATTCCACCATCTCCAACGATGAGGTCCCGGCAAAGAGAAAACAGAGAAGATTAGACAATTCAAAAACAACACAACACAAAAACTATTACTGTACAAAAGATGTGCTGAGAGTGGGGGAGGGAAGGGAAATGTTAGTACTTAGTAGGGGTGCCAAAAATAATAATGAAACGATCATACCTCTGCTATTTCTTAATGACTAAGAAATACCTCCATTCCAGCGTTGTTGGGATGATGTTCCAATCCAATATGCCCAGCCGCCTCCAAGTCCTTATTCCACCATCTCCAATCCAATATGCCCAGCCGCCTCCAAGTCCTTATTCCACCATCTCCAACGATGAGATCCCGGCAAAGAGAAAACAGAGAAGATTAGACAAATCAAACACAACACAACAAAAAAACTTTAACTGTACAAAAGATGTGCTGAGCGTGGGGGAGGGATGGGAAATGTTAGTACTTAGTAGGGGTGCCAAAAATAATAACGAAACGATCATACCTCTGCTATTTCTTAATGACTAAGAAATACCTCCATTCCAGCGTTGTTGGGATGCTGTTCCAATCCAATATGCCCATCCGTCTCAAAGTCCTTATTCCACCATCTCCAACGATGAGGTCCCGGCAAAGAGAAAACAGAGAAGATTAGACAAACAAAAAACAACACAACACAAAAAACTATTACTGTACAAAAGATGTGCTGAGAGTGGGGGAGGGAAGGGAAATGTTAGTACTTAGTAAGGGTGCCAAAAATAATAATGAAACGATCATACCTCTGCTATTTCTTAATGACTAAGAAATACCTCCATTCCAGCGTTGTTGGGATGATGTTCCAATCCAATATGCCCAGCCGCCTCCAAGTCCTTATTCCACCATCTCCAATCCAATATGCCCAGCCGCCTCCAAGTCCTTATTCCACCATCTCCAACGATGAGATCCCGGCAAAGAGAAAACAGAGAAGATTAGACAAATCAAACACAACACAACAAAAAAACTTTAACTGTACAAAAGATGTGCTGAGCGTGGGGGAGGGATGGGAAATGTTAGTACTTAGTAGGGGTGCCAAAAATAATAATGAAACGATCATACCTCTGCTATTTCTTAATGACTAAGAAATACCTCCATTCCAGCGTTGTTGGGATGCTGTTCCAATCCAATATGCCCATCCGTCTCAAAGTCCTTATTCCACCATCTCCAACGATGAGGTCCCGGCAAAGAGAAAACAGAGAAGATTAGACAAACAAAAAACAACACAACACAAAAAACTATTACTGTACAAAAGATGTGCTGAGAGTGGGGGAGGGAAGGGAAATGTTAGTACTTAGTAAGGGTGCCAAAAATAATAATGAAACGATCATACCTCTGCTATTTCTTAATGACTAAGAAATACCTCCATTCCAGTATTGTTGGGATGCTGTTCCAATCCAATATGCCCAGCTGCCTCCAAATCCTTATTCCACCATCTCCAATCCAATATGCCCAGCTGCCTCCAAGTCCTTATTCCACCATTTCCAACGATGATATCCCGGTAAAGAGAAAACAGAGAAGATTAGACAAATCAAACACAACACAACAAAAAAACTTTTACTGTACAAAAGATGTGCTGAGAGTGGGGGAGGGATGGGAAATGTTAGTACTTAGTAGGGGTGCCAAAAATAATAATGAAACGATCATACCTCTGCTATTTCTTAATGACTAAGAAATACCTCCATTCCAGCGTTGTTGGGATGCTGTTCCAATCCAATATGCCCAGCCGCCTCCAAGTCCTTATTCCACCATCTCCAATCCAATATGCCCAGCCGCCTCCAAGTCCTTATTCCACCATCTCCAATGATGAGATCCCGGCAAAGAGAAAACAGAGAAGATTAGACAAATCAAACACAACACAACACAACACAAAAAACTATTACTGTACAAAAGATGTGCTGAGAGTGGGGGAGGGAAGGGAAATGTTAGTACTTAGTAAGGGTGCCAAAAATAATAATGAAACGATCATACCTCTGCTATTTCTTAATGACTAAGAAATACCTCCATTCCAGCGTTGTTGGGATGCTGTTCCAATCCAATATGCCCAGCTGCCTCCAAGTCCTTATTCCACCATCTCCAATCCAATATGCCCAGAAGTCCTTATTCCGACATCTCCAATCCAATATGCCCAGCCGCCTCCAAGTCCTTATTCCACCATTTCCAACGATGAGATCCCGGCAAAGAGAAAACAGAGAAGATTAGACAAATCAAACACAACACAACAAAAAAACTTTTACTGTACAAAAGATGTGCTGAGAGTGGGGGAGGGAAGGGAAATGTTAGTACTTAGTAGGGGTGCCAAAAATAATAATGAAACGATCATACCTCTGCTATTTCTTAATGACTAAGAAATACCTCCATTCCAGTATTGTTGGGATGCTGTTCCAATCCAATATGCCCAGCATATTTTAAATATTAGGTAGGAATCTGAAAATAAACATTGATACTTCATTAGAGGCCTAGCTTATATTTGACTCTGTGTTGTAGATGATTTACGTAGTTTAATTATGATTTGGCTTATGGATGTTGACATTTACAGAAGTACAGGTGTTTGTATGAATTTAAGTTAATTGATGATCTACCATATCTCACCACCACTTTACAAACCACCCCCAACCCAACTCAATTTCTGCCAAGGACTGAGTCATAAATATTAAAACCATGCATACAATTATCTCATTTCCAACTCCATGAACTAATTTTAATTTCATCACAATGAATGTCATCTAACTTCCATCAAACGAAGTCTCACACCAATAACAAGAATGTTCTGATATATGTGCATGGGTTATTCTATAGATGCAAATCCATGCAAATGTTGTCAATGTAGGTTTTATGGTTTCTTGGGAATGGTTCTGCTAAAAATTTTGTTTTGGTTACCAGGAAAATGTATATCAGTTCATCAAGATAAGTCAGATGCTGCATCTGATGCAAGTCTGGTGAATGTGCATCCCTACATATGTAAGTGTATCCATCATACAAGTGTGGTTAAGGTATGATTCAATTTATAGTTAAATTGCAATGTACCTACTCAAAAACCTTTATCTGGTCACTTATCAAGAAATGTAGGTCAGATCTAGCCTGTACGGAGTATCCTATGATGCATCATAGACAGCTATATTCAGTCTTACAAATTTGGATACACAGTCCTTTTAGTTACTTAAAGAATGAACCTGCTCCAAAATTTTTGTTCAATCAAAATCTTGCATATTAGACCCAGCATCTGAGGCAAATCTGGTAAGTAAAATGCTTCCTCATTGTGCACAAGTTCAGTCACCATAGGGGTTGAAGTTACTTGGGAATACGGCTAGATCTGCTCCAAAAAACTTTAACCTAAGGCCTGTTCAACTGTCAGAGTGAGCGCTTGCGAACATTTCTGTTGGAAGGATAAGGAATTTTGGCGAGCGCTCGTGAACGTTCGTTCTGTTGAACATTGCCTCTGGCCACTCATCCTGAAATTTAGGTCAGTGCCAGCATCCCAAGCATCTCTAATAGATCATCATCCATGCAAGTCTGGTCATGCACCTGGTGGCAATTTAGTTTGGTACAGGAAGGGTTTATTAAGCTACTTGGATTTTGACTTGCTACTGTAACTTTAACCAGAACCCCAATGTCAATGCTGGGGTAAAGCAATGCTCATTTCAACTTTGTTGTAGTAAGAAAATGAAATACATGTACATTTACACTCATACTTAGATTTCAAATGTAAGGCTTTTTCCTCACTTTTTGTACAAGTCATTATTTTTGAGTACAGGTGTATTGTGTTTTAGCTAGTAGCCCAGCCTTAATAATTTTGCCGATATATAGAATACTCTAGAAAATATAGCTAATGTATGATTGTGCATTCTCAATAATAACGTATGATGACGTTTTGTTTTATTTTTAATTTGCCTATCAAGGATATTTGGGTTGTGTCCCACAACTAAAAATGTTTGGCTGTGCTCCCCCCCCCCCTCACTGAAAATGCTTACGACCTGATCCTTGAGAACATGACAACAAACTCACATTTATCAATACTTGTACCGAATTGAATGTTTGACTGGATTGCTGGCTATATGAATAATGCCCAAATAATCTCTTTGTTACATTACTTGTATATCAAACTAAACATTCTAAACAACTAAGTACTAATGGCTTGATATCTACAGAAAAGGTATCATTTGATATTAAATTGAAAATTTAAATATATACATTGTTCCTACCTCTGTCTTAAGTTTTGGTATTGTTTCTATTGTTACTTATTCCCAAGACCCCCTCCCAGTTTTTCCTCTCTTCAGTCTTTTGGAAAAGCTGTATTATGTTTGCCATTTCATATTTTCTTATGGTTTGAGTTTCGATGACAGATCCTGTGGTTTGAATTAAATTGTATTGCATTTTTTCTGCATTTTATTAACAATTTACCATCAATATATATCTTTGTTTTTAAATATATCCTTTCGAGATTCAACCAGATTTATCAAAAAATGTTTGAAGAGCTGTAAAATTAGGAAACTTACTAGCCTTCAACAGTTTAATTTGAGTAAGTCAAGATTAGGTAAGCCTTACTCAGTTTTATAGCGTGCAACAGAAGTACGTCTCAAGTAAACCCGACTCAACTGGGGTTTAAACCCGGCTTACGTGATCCGCGGAAGTGTCCATCCCTAGATACATCATCCATGCTAATTTGGTTAAAATATGGCTTAAATTCACTCTAATCTAGAGACCTAGAAAGTCTAGGTCAGATCCAGCATCCAAAGCAGTTTGGTTAGTGTACATCCCTAGATGCATCATCCATGCACGTTTGGTCCAGGTAGGGCTTATAGTTACTTGGGAATGGGACTGCTCCAAAATCTAAACCTGGTCTCACATGTGGAAAATCTAGCTCAGATCAAGCATCCATAGCAAGTGTGGTAGTGTCCATCCCTAGATGCATCATCGATGCAAGTTTGGTCCAGGTAGGGCTTATAGTTACTTGGGAATGGACCTGCTCCAAAAACTTTAACCTGGTCACTCATCTGGAAAATCTAGGTCAGATCCAGCATCGGAAGCAAGTGTGGTAGTGTCCATCTCTAGGTGCATCATCCATGCAAGTTTGGTCCAGGTAGGGCTTACAATTATTTGGGAATGGACCTGCTCCAAAACCTTTAACCTGGTCACTCATCTGGAAAATCTAGGTCAGATCCAGCATCCATAGAAGTGTGGTAGTGTCCATCCCTAGATGCATCATCCATGCAAGTTTGGTCCAGGTAGAGTTTATAGTTATTTGGGAATGGACCTGCTCCAAAACCTTTAACCTGGTCACTCATCTGGAAAATCTAGGTCAGATCCCGGGCATAGAAGTGTGGTAGTGTCCATCCCTAGATGCATCATCCATGCAAGTTTGGTCCAGGTAGGGCTTATAGTCATTTGGGAATGGACCTGCTCCAAAACCTTTAACCTGGTCACTCATCTGGAAAATCTAGGTCAGGTCCAGAATCTGAAGCAAGTGTGGTAGTGTCCATCCCTAGATGCATCATCCATGCAAGTTTGGTCCAGATAGGGCTAATAGTTACTTGGGAATGGGACTTGCTCCTAAAACTTTAACCGGGACGCCGACGCTAGATGTATAGCATAAGCTCATCTCAACTTCGTCGAAGTGAGCTAAAAAAGAATTCATTTCTTTCTTTTATGGGGTACGAATGTCAAATTTTAACAAGACCGTTTCTAAGACTTCAAAGAACCTTGAATCATCTTGAGATGCATAAAATGAAAATTGTTGCACGAAAAGATCTCATTTTCAAGCTTCATTTTGAGACTTTTTAAATTAAATAATAATTTTAAGAGTTATTCTTCCTGGCTGAGGATCGGATATCCTTAAAATGTATTGCAGGTAATCAATTGGCAATTCTGTATTCAATTGCCATCCTAGCTGTTATAACCAATGATATAATTTTTGAAAAAAGTCAATTTTCAAGATCAAGGTCATGAGGTCAAAACTTAACAAATAAGTTTGAAAATTCCTCATCAGAAAACTGCACAAAAATAGGTGTACAAAATATTGCCCCCAAAAAATCAATAACAGAGGTAATTAATCAAAGATTACAATTTTAACTCACCTTGACAATTGAAATTTATAAGTATTGGCAAATCTCACTCAATTTTTTTTTTCTACTTAGTGTGCATCCCAAGATCAATATCCATGCAAGTTTGCTTCAAAGCAAGACCTCCTCCAAAAACTTTAACCTTTTCACTCATCTGGAAAAAAGGTCAGAACCAGTATCTGAAGCAAGTCGGGTAGTGTCTATCCCTATATACATCATCCATGCTTAAGTTTGGTTCAGGTAGCAGTTAAAAAATTAAGTTCAGTTCCATCACCTAAAGAGGTTGGGTAGTGTACATAACCAGATGCATCATCCATGAAAGTAAAGTCCAGTAAGGCTTATAGCTACTTGGAAATGAACCTGTTCCCCACACTGTAACCTTAGTAAGTCACCCATCTGAAAAATGTAGGTCAGATTCAGGATCCAAAGCAAGTCTGAAAGTGTTCATCCCTAGATGCAACATCCATGTAAGTTTGGTGCAGATAAGGCTTATAGTTAATTGAGAATGGGCTTGCTTCTAAAGCATTGACACCAACGCAAAAGCCAATGCTAATGCCAATGCTGGTCACAGTGGTATCCCTAATGTAGATTTTCCAAAGGGTTTGGAAAAGTTTTGGAATTCCATGGAATTCCAAACATTTCCATACAAGAGTCTAAAAGTGTTTTTGGAAGTTTTTGGAATCTTTTGGAATTTGAATAACAAATTTGGACTTAGACATTTTGAGGCTTGGAAAGTTGTGGAAATCTATGGAAAAGCTGATAAAATGAGAAACTTAGACATTTTCTGCTCTGGAAAGCTGTGGAAAATAACTTGGAATTTTTTCTTAAACTGTCGGCTCATAGTACAATTACGTCGGGATCGATGTCGGGCTTGATGAACAATTAATTTAAACAACAGCCCGCCAAAATTCAACAATTCGGCTGGCATGTTGTATTGTTGGACAGAAGGAAAGAGAGTGTCACGAAGAAGGGAACTGCTGTCATCATTAGCTTGGAATGGAATTTGTATTTTGACAAAAGATGCAGACATTTTAAGACCCGGTAGGTACAATGTACAGTATTTTATGTGTCCTTGAAGTTGAATGGATAATTGCTTCTGCTACTGTTCCTCAGTCTGGGCACCACACACATAGAATGCCCGACGGTGAAACCATTAGGGCGAGCGCAGTTTCATTTCTGTAATAATTATTGTACAAGTCAGTACAACTCTAAACATCGCTTATCAAAATATGTTTGAACAATATGAGGCGCCGTTTTGGTATTTACTGCCAAAAAGTGATATCACCTATTCGAATAGGTGATATCACCTATTCGAATAGGTGATATCACCTATTCGAATAAGTGATATCACCTATTCAAATTGAATAGGTGATATCACCTATTCGAATAGGTGATATCACTTATTCGAATAGGTGATATCACTTATTCGAATAGGTGATATCACTTATTCGAATAGGTGATATCACCTATTCGAAATGAATAGGTGATATCACCTATTCGAATAGGTGATATCACCTATTCGTGCTGAATAGGTGATATCACCTATTCGAATAAGTGATATCACCTATTCGAATAAGTGATATCACCTATTCAATTTGAATAGGTGATATCACCAATTCGAATAGGTGATATCACCTATTTGCATTTCTTACAACAATAAATAATGAATGCTCCCTTCCTCAAGATTATCTACATTTTCATTGGAACCAAGCAAATTCGGGCTGCATTAGGGTCTGTAAGTCTCGTCACGTGACTCGCGAGATTTTTCGATAATATTAACTTCCGGGTACCTCACACATGGAGATGCAAGATGTGTATTGCGTTATGCATGTTTATGGTTTACACAAAGCGTATAAGGAAAGTTAAGCAGTTGTACAAAGCCGAAGGGTTCTCCGACTTACGATGGATAAATTGAGGGTCGTAAAAGCTTGGGTGCGAGCGGTTGTATGTTCGTTCGCCCTAAAACTTGTTCGCCCTTGACGCCGTTCGCCCTCATTCTCGTTCGCCCAGAGTCCGTTCGCCCTGAAACTTGTTCGCCCAGGGTCCGTTCGCCCTATTTATATTGCAGGAATTGAATAATGAACAAATGGATTTTTTCCAATACTTTATATGTACATTGGAATAAAAATTGCACATGGGAAACAGACGTATGCATGGTCACACTAAATACCAACAGAAATTCGGTAAATATTTTATATAGATATATATTGTACCACAAGAAAAATTCGATGCATGGATTGATATATATTTTTTGAAATCGTAAGTTTTCTTTGGTGCTTAAATAAGCAGCTTGTATAGTTTTCTATGTAAATCTATACAAATATATATATAAAACACGAAGTCGTAAAATATTGAATAAAATAAAATAAATCATGAATGATGATAAATAATAATATTTACTATATACTGTATATACATGTATATATATGAGGGCGAACGAGATATAGGGCGAACGGACCCTGCGCGAACGGACTCATGCGAACAGGTAGATAGGGCGAACGAACCCGATACCGGTGCGAGCAAGTAGGAGGAGAATTTCAATCGAAGTACAGGTAAACAAGTCAGAGAATGTCACCTGTTTCTTGGGTATTCTTGGGTGAAATAGAAGTCTTATATTATACATTTGTATCTGATTAGAATAGTTTTGTTATCATCATTACAACTAATTTATTAACAGATTTTTCTTGAAATCGAGGATAATGATGTTATTACCAGCTGATTAAGGAGGAGTAGTGTAAGTGTCAGATGGGTACGAACGTCATCTTGTGACAGCATCACCTTTGTTTGGGTAAATAATTTGTTCAGAATACGCTTCATTTATCAACAGAAATTAAGCTGTTGCATGTCAGTGGGTCTAGTTTTATAAGTATTCAATGTTTGAAAGCACTTATCAGGTCCAGTACAATCTTTTGATTTAGCTATATAGCTTTATTAAGCTATTCAGAATAGATAGAACGTTCTATCGTTAAAATGATATTGTCCTACGGACCCGGTTTAACGATAGAATTTGTTCCGTGTATTCGCAATGTAGCAAAATAAACACGGGCGATAACTTGAATTCTCTGCATTTTGTATGAAGAATCCAGAGAGTTCCGAATGTCAACATGGTGTTAAATTTGAAGCGAGGAAAAAACGTTGAGAAAATGAGTTGAATTTTCGTATATATATGGATTAATTTGTAGGTTAAAAGGCATATACAATCTCAAAAATGTTTGTTATGATTAATTTGGTAGTTATTTTCAATGCAACTCCTTTTGTATTCTTCAAAATCATATCGGAGTGGATCCACTCCGATTTGCTACGTTGCAAGTATATGGGACATATTCTAACTGTGGTGAGGGCTTGTCCCGAGACACAGTTAGATTATTCTAACTATATTCAGAATAGCTTAATTTAGCTATTTTATATCAGTTTTTCTTAAATGTGTACTTTTCTCAGCATGCACAAAAAGTCGCACCTTGGTGCAGTGATGATACTCAACCTTGAACTCATCTGAAATTGATGCATTATGAAACTCACTCATTAAAATCTCCTTGCATTCATGTAATAATTTTTAGGCCCAAATACTGTACAGCAGTCCTCAAAATACTGGAATTTGGGTGAAAATACTGTACATTGTTCATAAAAAAACTGTAAAAAATATCAACCAAAAATCAATGTAAGAGGTTCATTTTTAGCTCTTCTGAGCCAAAGGCCCAAAGAGCTAATGCTATGGCCATTTGTGCGGTGTGCGTAAACTTTTTAGAATATGGGCCATAACTCAAGAACCCTTTGGCCAATTATTGTCAAATTTGTCACAGGGTATCCTTGGGCCAAGGGCTTCCGTTTATACTAAAACTAGGGTTGTGACCCTTAAACAAGGGGAGATAATTAGGAAAATAGAAACAAAAGAGACTTTGTACTCAAAGTTCTAAAAGTTTTTAGGCTACATGCGCAATTGATACAGTTACTTCTTCAATGAAATTATAAAGGAGGCCAATTATGGTCAAGAAGATAATTGATTGGTAATAATTCAGTACAATGAGAAGCAATCATACTTATCCATGCCTCAATGCACACAAGGTAGTGGACAGTTACTCAAATAATAGAAATTTATCTTTTGCTTAAAAGTATTCAAAAGTTGCAAAGTTGGAGATATCTTTGATTTTGCTTGTTGTTTCGATAGCCCATAGCACATATATGAATGGTCAAATACATGCGACTCTTTGTCTATTTCTTACCAAAATAATTTTTGTGAAAAACTGCATATAAATAGCTAAATTAAGCTATTTTGAATAGCTTAATAAAGCTATATAGCTATTTCAAGCTATATAGCTAAATTAAGAGATTGTACTGGACCTGCTTATTTCCCAACGATAAGACTTTCTTTATATATTCTGCAAATTCTCTCTGCATTTATCATTGAACAAAATTCATATGACTGCAATTATATGACCATACTCTTCAGTTTAGAGAGCATGTTAAAGAGGATATTTTGGTTAAAGTTTTGGTCTGTTAAGGTTTCAGTCTGTTTCAGTGTTTGAAATATTCTTTCATCTTACACAATTGTATACATTAAAATTTATTTTATAGCTAAAGTACAAGAGAACTGCAGCATGTAAGACTACATGTACATCGACTTTGAATAATCTACCTGGTATATCCTCAAAAAGGCAACTCAAATACAGGTATGAAATTGATGTCACAAAATAAGTTTTTGGACTTACATTTACTCTTATAATTCATATACATATAAAGCATATAAAAAATAGAAAAGAATTAAAGGTTCATCAGGTGACAGCTCAATCATGTATGGAATATAATTTGGCCAAATAAAAAAATATGTGTGGTTCCCGTTACCCGACCGTCGCTATTTTAGATACCCAACCCTTAACTTTTTTCTGGCAATTTTCATATTTATTTTCCGGAATTTTCCGTGATTGCCGTCATCCACTTCGGTATTAGTTTTAGTTCCAGCAATGGCGACCTCCATGCAAAAATCGTTTCATCACGTAGTGCAAGTGTTTGATGGTGTTAAATCTAAAGCAAGCTAGCATGGCGCAGCAGTATACCTTTTTCCAACGCCATGTTTTTTGTTTGTTTGTTTTATGGTTGCCAAAATTAAATAAATATGCCCAAGAGTGGCGAGATTCAATTAGTTGCTCTGTTTACAGCTGGTTTATAACAAGTGCATGCTGATTAGTCCCTTTATTATTAATGCACGCAAAGGTGTGAAGTCAGGATAGGAAATCACTTCTCGCTTGAAAGCACACAGACAGCTGGCCAGGTAACGTTTTTTGGAGTTAGAGGGAAGATAACATGAGAAAACATTTATTTGATTGCATTGATTATGCAAGAATTAGCCCAATGTGTAAGATAGATTAACTTGTAAATTATTAAAAAATTTATATCAGGATCGTTTCTTTTAAACCGAAAGTAGAAAAAAAAAACAATTCATGAGGAAACGTGAAAAAGAAGACTGCTGATTTCACCTGAATAAAGTCAACTTGCAAAACACCAATATATATGAGAAATGAGCTTGGAAGTATGAAGTTTTCAATGAGGCAAAAAGGTTTCATGAAAGGATTTAAAATTTTAATAATATTAAATATTTGTAATTCTGACGAATTTGAATCATTCTATGTCATCTTGCTTAGGTGATTTATTTTGTTTTAAACATTACTGTACAAAGTATAGGTGTCACATTCTTTTCCTCTGACAGCTCTTAAAAGTTTATCGTTCAAAATTTATTATTAAGTAAAATAAGAACTATTCTGGATAAAAGTAATTAATTTCATTTATAAACACTGATTTTAAGCAAAAGGATGTTCACCTTGGACTTTATTTTTTACAAAAAGAAAAGATTGTGTTTTCATTATTTTTATGCCCCTGGATCGAAAGATCCTGAGGGTATATTGTTTTTGTCCTGTCTGTCTGTTTGTCTGTTTATCTGTTTGTCTGTTTATCTATCTGTCTGTTGTCAATTTTAACCTTGCCCATAACTTTTGATTGGTTGGAGCTATGACTTTCATATTTCACATGTGTATTCTTTGTGACAAGACCTTTCTTTGGGTACCATCATATTTGACCTTTTGACCTTGACGTTGGAGTTTGACCCACTTTTGCAAAATTTTATGAGACTTTAACCTTGACCATAACTTCTGAACAGTTGGTGCTTGGGGTTTCGAACTTCACATGTGTATTCTTTGTGACAAGGCCTTTCTTTGAATACCAACAACTATGACCTTTTGACCTTGACCTTAGCGTTTGACCTACTTTTGAAAAACTTTAACCTTGGCCATAACTTTTGAATGGTTGGAGCTAGGGCTTTCATACTTCACATATGTAATCCTTGTAACAAGACCTTTCTTTGGATACCAACAACTTTGACCTTGACCGTGATGTTTTACTTACTTTTAAAAAACTTTAACCTTTGCCATAACTTTTGAACAGTTGCAGCTAGGGCTTTCAAATTTAACATTTTTTATCTTTTGGCCTGGATTTTGACTTGCATTTGAGAAACTTTAACCTTCGCCATAAGATGCCATATGGGGGCATCAGTGTTTCACAAACACATCTTGTTGATTTAAAAATATTTGTTTCATATTCATAACTAGGGTGCCCCCTACCAATGTTGACTAGTATATTTCACGCCACATCGAAATGCCACTTATTTTCTCCTTCACTCTGTTCATCCACAAATAAAACATTTCTTTTCTGAACCATAGTTGGAAAAGACTGAATTCAAAATAAACAAAACATTTATTAGTTATGATTTATATACTCAGCTCTTCACAAAATATTTCTGTTTTTTCGCATTCTATAATATACAATTTTAGATTTTATATACCTGTATAAAGTTTAAGACTTCCGCAGCAGATTCCGATGGAGAAATCATGATCTATATTTAAGATTTAATGTATAATGCTTAAGATATCCATTAATTTTACTTATAATATACAATTCTGAAATTAATATCATCCTTTAAAAACAAGGACAGCACTTATCATCTTCGTAAAAACTTAACATTCTAAAAAAAGAAAATATAATATCCAAATAACAGTTAAATAATTCAATTTGCTCATGCTGATTTTCTTCAAACATTGTATTTTCTGGATGAGTATGAACTTGAATGAATAGAATCAGCAAACAACTGTTTAAATACCCAATACATTTTATTCACACATTAAAGCACATATCTAATCCATATGCTTAAGAGAAAACATATCTAACACTCTACACATAAAATAGTTCACTTATGCTAACGAAAAGAAATAGGTATTATTTGGAAAAATTTAGAAAATCATTTTGTTAAAAAAAAAAAAAAAAAAAAAAAAAAATCCCTACCCACCTTCCCTATTTTTTTTGGAGGTGTAACCAGAACCACACATATTTTTTGTTTGGCCTTAACGCTGGGTTTCCAAATGTCAAAATTAAGGGTATTCGATATATTCCATACAAGTTGTCAATCATTTATAAGTGATTTGTACAGAGGTTCATTTGCATATAAATGTTGTTAACATTGTTTTACTGTCTTTATTAACTTGTAATACTAAATTTTATAAATTGACAAATTCATTCTTTTTAGAAAGTGCATATAATTTGGAAAAGAGACCATCAATCCACTGGGGGGTATCGCATGAAAGCAATGATTATAGAATATTGTAAGGTTGGAGGATCGAGTTATAGTACAACAGGCAGGCAAGTAATGGTACTTTGTTCTGGAAATTTTTCGCCCCAGTTAAGTTTTATTTTTCTCATTCTGCCCTCCTTACAAGTAGGTGAATTTAAAACGGGACAAATTCGAAGAAGGCAGCATATATCTTTTAAACACAAATGTGTCTGATCAAATTTTAAAAGGGCAAAATTGTTTTCAAGGGTGAAAGAGTGAATATTTTAAAAATTAGAATGGGGTGAAAATATCCAATAATACAGGTTATATGTATTAAAACAGTACATATGCATTTCTCTTTTCTTTAAAATGAAAATAATTTGTTCTGTAAAAGGACAAATTTTGTTCTGATTTGTATCAAATAAATAAATATGTGCCAGATTTATTATTTTGCAGGCACCTAAGATACCATCAGTTGTGCGTCAAGCTGTGCAAAAATTCTATGTCATGTTACAGAATCTTTCTTAAATACAGGTATATGTCTGCTCATCTGGCAATCTTAGGACATCACTGGATGGTTTTGTTTAAAAAGATTACAGAGTTAACACACACTTCCAGCATGAAGACCAGCCAGTTGCCTCACCTGTCCTGACATTGTTAAAGGTAAATGGCCCTTTCAGAAAAGGATCTGACAATGCAAAGGCTTGCTAATCAATTAAAGATTTCTATTTACTAATAGGTAATTAATTTGAATTTCTGTAGCTTAAAAATTTAATGATGTGAATTAAAAGAAATATTTTAATCAAAATTATTTTTATTTCAGTACTTTGTGACAGTGAAAAGACATGGCTTTAAATTACTGCATCAGAGATCAATCCAGGTTATAAATCTGAGGAAAACAATAAAGCATCACTTCGAGCTACTTATATCACTGCCTTAATAAGTTGTCTGCATGTGTAACTAACAAAGGACAGTGACCAGTTGTACCTATGATATCAGAGGGCATCCTGAAAAACACTCATCACTAAGAATAGAAAACTTCAAATGACTTTTGTATCAATCCTTTTGAATTTCATCTGGCTTGGAATTTCAGTAGCCTTTAGCATCCTTCAAGCATTTCATGAAGTACATGTACCAATTTGCAGGTATAAAATGTTTGAAACAGATTGCTTGTCCCAAATAAAAAAAAATAAATTCTCTGCCAATTAATAGTGTCATAAGCAGTTGATTGATATCACAGTTCCACTGGCATAGTATTTGTAGTTGAATGGTGCCATTTTTAAGAAAACTTTTCACAAAAACCTGGAAAACATCAGATGGAAAGGAGCATCTACAAGAAAAACAGTGAACACTTTCTTGAATATTAACAATGATATGTCATGTCCATTTACATCCTTTATATAAACTAATTAACCAAATCATAGAGAATTATGTACAAATTTGTCCTTTTGTGTATTCATAGTGTATTAAATTGATTTTACTAATTTATAAATATTTATGTTTTTCACAGTCATTAACATTTACAAATAGAAGTACATATAACATGAAAATATTACATGTTTAGTAGGATAACGTGAAATTGTTATACCACAAAAACCATCGCTGACCTCGCCTCGGTCAGCAATGGTTTTTAAGGGGTAAGAATTTCACATCACCCAAAATAAACAGGTAATATTTTTCTTGTTATAGAATGCATTTTAAAGAAAACAACAAGGTGAAACGAACGTGCAAACATTCTGCACAGTTAACATTTTTTATTACTATATATACTGTTACCCGTAGTCATGCATTTTCAACCATTGGGATGTAATGTCTGGCATGCAGTATGGTAATAGTACTTGTTAACAAATGTTTTTTAAACCAATCAAATTTGACTATTTAACATGAAAGTGTATAACAAATTTACCTAGCATAATGGTGTTGTAAGTAACCATGGAATGTGAGCTTGTGTGAACTTGATCCTGAATTATTAAGTTTTGAATATTGTAATAAAGAATTGTGCAGCCTAAACTTTAACTTGTACCTGATTTAAATGGAGTTCCGTCATTAACAAGTTGGAAGTTGTTACACTCTCCATGAGTATAATAACTGGGGGATCTGCTTCATTTGCAGATACATGGATAACACATTCACTCAAAGCGCTGTCCCTTTTTCAGTACCTTGTGCAGCCCTGTAATATGTTATGACAAATGGAGAAAAATGCCTATTTCAAGAAAAAAAAAGTCTGTCTCATAATTGTAGAAGTATTGGAAAAGGGGGGGGGGGTGGTCATGAAACTTGGCAGTTAATACAGTTTGTATGTGTAAATGAAAAAAATGCCTTCTTCTTTGTAGAATAAAAAATAATTATTTTTTGAGTGTATGTGACCATTTTTATTTCTGAATAGACAGGGTAGCCTACAGAATGACCAATTTTGAGCTGACCATTTTTATTTATTGTAGTAATTAAATTAAAAAAAAATGTGTTTTCTACAAAGATCATATGTTATCGACGTGGTATTCAACTTTGTATTCCCATGGTCGATGCATTTGGGTACATCTATTTTTTTATTTGCTTTCAATGACATCGCATTCAATATCCCAATCTCATGTATACCTGTCCAATACTCCAAATTATACCATATTGTAAGCTAAATCAATGCTTTAAATTTATGAAACCAATCTGTAGATAAGCGTACCTTTTGAATACACACGATTTTAGAATAAAAACGATTTAATTTTCCCTTTATGCTTAAGTATGTTGGCTAATCTTGGCCCCCTCGGAATAGCTTGTGTTTACGTTATGTAATGAAAAAATAAAGCAATTAAACGCTATTTACCTGCATCTATCAATCCATTTTCTCCTCTTCTTTGCAACAATCGGGAATCAAAACAAACTACAAGTTTAATAATTCCACTGCGATGCTTACAACTTTTAAAGTAATCCATTGTCTCCAAGAACGCTCAGATACCCGGGAGTTATAAAACGAAAGTGAAAGTCAACGAGACTTACAGACCCTTTGAATTTTCCTATAGTATACATGATAGATAAGTGTAATAAATATAATTTGTGAGCAAAACAAACTACAAATTCTACTGGGCTGCTTAAAACTAAATGCGAAGCTGTAATCCATTGTCTGCAAGAATGGTAAGTTATAAAACGAAAGTGAAAGTAAATGAGAATTAAAGGCTATAGTCTTGGGAGCAGTTGTTATTTCATAAATAATTTGAATGGGTGATATCACCTATTCGAATAAGTGATATCACCTATTCAAAATGATTAAGTGATATCACCTATTCGAATAAGTGATATCACCTATTCGAATAGGTGATATCACCTATTTGATTTGAATAGGTGATATCACCTATTCAAATAAGTGATATCACCTATTCAAAAGGAATAAGTGATATCACCTATTCGAATAAGTGATATCACCTATTCGAATAAGTGATATCACCTATTCGAATAGGTGATATCACCTATTCGAATAGGTGATATCACTCATTCAAATTGAATAGGTGATATCACCTATTCGAATAGGTGATATCATTTATTCGAATAGGTGATATCACCTATTCGAATAGGTGATATCACCTATTCAGAAGCTGAATAGGTGATATCACTTATTCGAATAGGTGATATCACCAATTGAATAGGTGATATCACCTATTTGAATAGGTGATCTCACTTTTTGGCAGTAAATACCAAAACGGCGCCTCATAGAACAATGTCATTATGTGTGGATTTCAACCCGAATTTCCTCCCGTTCGTACATGCCTTAGACCTCGCTATATATGCGAGTGGCACGTTGCCAATTGCGCCACCACAGTCCATGTTACATCGTACACACACATCATAACACTATTAGTGTCTCCAACATGATGCAACATTTAAATTGGCTATTTTTACCATGTTTACAAGGCAGAAGAAACGTGGTAGACTAATAATGCTCTATATGATATAAAGTTGTGCACAGCTTAGTTGCGGTAGACCCAAGCCTCTATTTAGTTTCACAGTACCACCAACAAAGGCATTCCTTACTTTCACACCTTTAGTGCACAGATAATTTAAATAAAGCTCCCCCCCCCCCCCCCTGCAGTGATATTATGGAATTCTCTTCCATGCTCAATGTCGGCAGCCTCTTTTTTTTCTTATCATAATGTTTACAGTAATTAATAATTTTCTTCTTAAATTCTTTCCTAATTGTGGGCAACCAAGTTTTGCATTTGGACAAGTCAAAGTTTGAAAGTTAAATGTCTATCCCTGAAATATTAAAAATGACTATACGTACTCTATGACATAAAATTATGCATGCATTATTTACAGGAATGCTCACAAAAAGGACAAGAGCTCAGAGCTGTATGGAAATTTACACAAAGGTCAGATTTTTTAATCATTTTCCTAATCAATAAAATCAAAAGAATTGAAATTATGTGTTTATCAATGTTAGCCAGTTATTATAAACATTAGACATCACTCTTTCAAATATTTTTTTTAATTTCAATACTGAATTGTTGATGCATGGAAGTTACATGTATTTATAACAGTTTATTTAATATTTCCTTAATTTTTCAAAAAAAATATGTACATGTATTTGCATGTTTGAAGCCAGTAGAACAAATGTATTCTATATATTCACTTTATGTTATTTGCTTTGTCTATATTTTTGTTACATTGTAAATATGCCAATATGCATTTAAAGCAACTACATATGCATATAAATTCGTCTTTTCCTCTTTTCAAGGGTCAGTTAACAGATTTTGCAAATATGGAGGATAAATATATCAAAGGCAGCATAGGCGTCCAAACTCCTGTTCAGGGTGCTTTTAATCAGAAGCTTAAGAGTCAAAAGACGACCCATTGACAAGGCAAAACTGAATGTTTTATATGGTATATAAATTATATTTACTAATGTGCATGTACTTTTTTTCATACCTTAACTTTATTTGCTGAATGTTTTTAAGGGTACATAGTTTATGTAATTTACAATGTTCTCTCTCATATTCAAGGTTAATTAACTTAGACACAATCATGTCTCTTTATTTATACACTTTAGTTCTAACCTTTTCTTTTTAGCTCACCTGAGCTCAAGGCTCAAGTGAGTTTTCTGATCAGTGTCTGGTGTTACATTTTTGACTTCTCAGAACCATAGGATCAACCAAACTTGTCACAAAACATCCTTGAGTGAAGGGGATTCAGGTTTGGCTTTCATACTTCATTAGGTGTTTCCTTGTGAGAAGGCCTTCCATTGGATATCAACAATTTGTAGATATCATACATCTTTATGGTAATCTTTTCTTTCAGAAATTGAGCAAGAAAAGTTTGAAGTGTGGGAATGATCAACATCAAACTTGCTGAGCTTTTGAAGCCGTCATACCAAAAGTGAATCCATTCGTGACACCAATTATCTGACCACCCTCTAGCAGAACAGTGAGGAAGTGATTCTAGCCAACACTTCAGAAGTAGGATCTTGGGGCATGTTGGGGGAAAAAATAGCATGTGTTGATTTTATGGGATCTTCCAAATATAGTTGTGTAGTAGATATTTGTGTACTTAATACCTATGTTTGTCACTCTAGTCATTAACTTTGTATGGTAAATGTATATGGACCACTGGAAGATCAATGTAACTGCATGTATACAAATGTTGCAAATATACCCTGTTAAGGCTTTAGTGACCTTTCCCAAGGTCATTTAATGAAGCAAAAGGTCATAATTAATGGGTTTTTTAAAAATCTATTTTGTTTTATTATCAAAAAAATGTCATATGTTTGAGATTAGGTACAAAGGATTTTCTTTAACCAAAAGTCATTTGTTTCTCATGCAGACTGTAATTTACTACATGTACATGCATGTATATTATAATAATTCTCATTAATTGAACCAAGGTGATCATCCAGTAATGATATTTTTCTGTGGATTTTTAACATTGTTTAAATAACCTTTGATGTAAAATACTTTCAGTGGTAATACTTTTTAAAATATGTGCTTACATTATACATAGAAGCAAAAATAATTTTTTTATTTTGAAAATATAGATTTGATTGATGAAAAATTGTGATGTTATCATTTTTGTTGTAATTATTTGGCCCTCAAATTATTTTGATTATTCCAGTTTTTTGTATTTTCCTGGAATTCCTTGGATTTCCGTGGAATTCCATAGATTTCCAAATATCCTGGAATTCCATGGATTTCCAGCTATTTCCGCAAATTTCTATTCTGGCATTGTTCCGCTCTTTTCCAGGCTAGATTTGAAATTCCATACCATTCCGAAAAAGTTCCGTCCCAATACTCTCGAGAATTCCTTGGAATTCCATGGAACACTTTTTCCATGGAATTCCACGGAATTTGTTATGGAATTCCACGGATCTTACGGAAAATCTACATTAGGGATAGCATAGCGACATGAGATTTAGAGCTTTCTTAATTTTGTTGCAAAAGAGCAGCAGTAATTTTGTTAACTGCAAGGTAATAAAGATACTAAATATTTTGTGGGAAATGTTTGACACCTTTAATTCCTATGTTTTGTTAACTAAGCACAGTCAGTCACACATTATTGATTCCAGTGTTTTGAGAGCGAGAAAAATGGCCGTTTCTGGTAAACAATTTGATCAAAATAAAGGACAAATTTTCATTTCCCATGAATTTTAATGTCCAGTTTGTGAATAAAGGCCAAAATGACACAACATTTTTTGTATAGCTGGTACATATATACTTGTATCAAGTACATGTCTGAGAAAAATGAATGAGATTAAATGTTTTTCCAGACACATTTTGGTAATGCAAGAGAAAGCCAAGAAAAAACAATATTGTGATTATCTGTGTTCAATAAAAATTTTCCATTCATTATAATTTCATCTATATCTACTTCAGTATAAAGTATTGATTAGTAAATTGAATATACTGAGAAATTTTCCAAAGTATATTAACAGAATTAAAACACATAAGAGTTATAATTTACAAAATAATAAGTATAGAATTATCACCACTTCAATTCATCATTTTGTTTCTGTAACTTTGACTTAAGTAAAAGCAATCTGATTAAGAGTTCCAGACATATTCTCAAACCATAAAAACCATCTGTATGTGTTACCTGTTAAATTAATATACAAGTGTCTAAATTATAAAAGGTTTGGAAATTTAAATGCTACCATAACTTTGAGATTTCTCTATTGATCTTGATTCCTCATCAGAATTGACCCTAAAGTCATAAAGAATGAGCCTCCAATGTAAATATTGCCAGGAATTATGCGAAGTTAATAACTTATTATTCATTATTCTACAATGACCAGGTTGATGGTGAAAGACATTTAAAAAGTAGTATTTTTTGTTGGCCTGAGAGGCAAGAAATATTCAACGGCCCATGGGCCACATTGCTCACCTGAGTTACTATGGCGCTACTGTTCTCCATCTGCACCTTTTTAAAACTTTCATCATATATTGTAGCCCCATCTTATTCCCAGGAGTTATGGATTAAACAAATTTGATTCTACACTATCTACATCTGTATAAGTATGACTAATCATGGATAATTTGTTGCTCTTGTGTAAAACTGGATATGACACGAATGCCCCTCTCCCCACTTTTGACAAGCAAGTTTAAATTTTGTGGAAGTAACAATAGGTGGAAATTGCACGAACATCACAAAAATACAATATCAATTTGCTGCTTTTGTTTTCTGGAAACAAAATTGTCTATACCATAACATACATAAGTTGCTTGAAATTGTAAGCATTTACAAGACAGGCAATGAAAAAAGGCAAAAACAGTCAATAATTATAAATTTTCAAATTAGAAGAGAGCAAAACAGCTTTATTTTGCATTAGCCCTAATTCTTTACTTTGAAAACTGCACTGAAACCCAATGCAAAAAATAATAACAACAAAATCCCCACAAAATTAATGTAAATATCCTGTAATTTCACAGTCAACAAATTAATTTGAATTTAAAACAACAAAATATAGAAGCTATATAATGATCAAAATTCCAATTTTCCTTAAATTTAGGGCATTCTATGCTCTTAAGAAATTTTTTAAAGATTTTCCCTATACATTTCAATGTAAAACTAAGATCCCCTATCGTCCCCCTCCCCATGTTTTGAACAATTTAGAATTCACACTACTTTAGGAAGCTTCCACATTTCATCTTTTCTTGTCTAATACTAATTCTTGTGAAGATTTTTGATTACCTCATCCCTATTATTGCTTTTCCTTGATTATCTCCCTTTGGAAGGGGGGATTGGCCCTTCATTTGAACAATTTATAATCTCCTTTATCCAAGAACATTTTCTGTCAACTTTGAATAAATTGGCCCAGTGGTTCTTGAGAAAAAGTCAAAATTGTGAAAAGTTTACAGAGGAATGGCAGACAGATTAAGATAGAAGGACAGACACTGGACAACTGGTGATCAGAAAAGCTTACTGAGATTTCAGCTCAGGTGAGCTAAAAAAAATACTCTTGGATGTTATCGTAATATGAAAATAAGATATACCTAGTGTATTTCTGTTGCATCCTGTCCACACTTTGAAAGCATTTGCAATCAAAGTTCTATAAGTTTTTGGGCTTTATTAAGTAGTTGTTATTGAAATTATTAAGTGTCCTATTTTGGTTCACAAGATAAGACTGAACATGAATAAAAACTAAACAATGTGAAGTATTAATCATACTTATTCATGCCTCACTGCACACACGGTGAACAGTTACTCAGCGGAAATTTACATCTTTTCCTTAAAATGTTAAAAGACACATGGTTTTAAAATATCTTTGTTTTTGGTTCAGGGCTTTTTGAAAGATCTAACTAAAAATATTAATTAGTTGTCATACCCTTGCAAATTTTTGGCCCAATACTAAAAGTGTAATTTGTGAAAAAGCTCATTAAAATAGCTAAATGAAGCTTTTTGTAAAGCTGAATAAAACTATATACAGCTAATTCAAGCCTGATGTGGCTAAATTAAATCTATTGATTTTAATGGACTTCTTATACAGAGTTCAGTTATACAGTTATATTATTATCTCAGTTACTGTTTGTTGACTTCATATTTCAGTAAGTAACTGCTCCAGAATTACTACTATAGTTCAATTAAGAAATTACTTTGTAATTGCCTTGCACTTCCATGGAATATTACCTGTTGAGGACATTACATGTAGGACTACAGGTCGAGAAGCACTCCTCCAGAGACTGTAATTCAATTAATTTATTAAAGTCCTTCAAAGTGAGGACTGTCCACTGGGTATTTCCCATTTCACCACATCATCCTGGATGTACATCTGCTAAACAAGGAAAAATCATTGAATGTTTTGTGTTAATATTACTGGTTAACTCAGTATATCAGTACATCTGCTAAACAAGGAAAAATCATTGAATGTTTTGTGTTAATATTACTGGTTAACTCAGTATATCAAATTAACCAAATAAAAAACTGTCAAACTTGCGCTATAACAGCGAATAAAATACATTTAGAGACGACTGACCTGGGCTAAGAATTTATATAAATCCGTGTATTATTTAGAACACATCAAATGATTCAAAGGATATACCTCATACACACATTCAGCAGGGCAACTTTCATGGCGGCAATATGAACAAAAGAACAGCAGAAAATTCCCACCAAAATAAACACGTGACCAAATATCAAAGTGCATCCAATGAAAAACAAGGTTCTCTAACCTATATATTCTATTTATAACATAACAGTGGAAAAGGCAGTGACCTAACAATATTATATAATTAATATTTACTGATTAACGATCTCATGAATTTTTCCAGAATTAGCTAACTTCTAAAAAAAAAATCCAGTCCAGAAATGTATTATTAAAAAAAAAAAACAACAAAAAAACAAGGTCAACTCCTTTCCAAAATCTGCAAAAGTTATTTCGAAGGGGGGGGGGGCAGTCGTGCATAATTTTACCTCTCTCCGGAGCTTTCATTCTCATCTTGAAAAAGTTATGAACTTGCAATAGTAATATAACATGAAAGTCGAGCATTTAAACCTTCTAAAGATCACCACTCTACTTGCAAAGAAATTCAGTCTAGTCTATAGCTTAAATTGGGAACAAACTCAAAAAATGTGCAGTTAACGCTAATTAATTAATGATCTGATGATGATTTGAGATGGCAACAGTTCTGAGCGGTGGATCATTAGTTTTAAAGGTTTTGCAGAAACCCTTTTTGTCTGTCTGAATTTATTAATCTCTTCACAATTTTACAATTGTATACAGAGATATAAATGTAAACAATGATGACAAATAATTACTAATTCGGGGAGCACGTTTTAGTAATTTTTCTGATAAATGTACACAGTTTTCTTAAAAAGGATTGTTTTTCTGAATTCTTTACTTCTCTGAATGTAATTGTATTTTTAAACCGTAATTGTTTTTGCGATAAGCATTTATTTCTTTCGTGTATCACTGACGTGCAGTTTAATATGTAATGGAATTCATCGCCTATTTCATTTAAATTACATTTTTTACATAGTCTCGTTTCTCTTGGTTCATTTAGCCAGCGTCCACTTTCAATCGGTAAATGATGATTACAAGTACGAAATTTGCAGAAATTAATGGCATCTTTTCGGGATAGAATATCCAAGTATTTTTCAAATTTTAGTTCGTCTTTGTATATTCTGTAATTTAGAGTCTTTGATAAGTTTTGAACATCCGAATTCCATTTTTATTTAAATTGATCATTGACATTAATATTACTTGTAGTCAGAAGACAGTTCGAATTAATTTTCAGCCCTTAGGCTGTCTTAAAAAAACCACAATATTTGAGTAAAACGTATGTAAGGTTTACATGCGCGGATCTAGAAGGGGGGGGGGGGGTTGGGGTCGAGGGTAAATTGCAGAGTTCTTAAATGTATATGTACTAAAGCAACTAAAAGGACTCCCCACCCCCCACCCCCGTAAAACGCGGACCCCTATGGAGCGGCCCTCCCCCCCCCCCCCAAATAAAGAGAGAGAGAGAGAGAGAGAGAAATAGGCTATTCACGTTTTTGAAACAAGTTTATGGAATTCCATATGCGTCAACCGACTGCTCACTGCCAACTGCCTATAGATGATATTGCCTATTTTGTTATCTTAATAGCTCTTATACGCACGTTTAAACAGTTTTAAAAATAAATCTATGATAACAAGAAATCAAAGTATTGAAACCCGGGCTTTCTAAGTTTGAGTACATTGTCAAATCGAAATTAGTACATGTTTAAGTACGTGTACGTGTACGTAAGTACGTGTTTAAAATCTTTCTCTCTGGCCACTGATAGTTTGAATGATTATTATTAACAATTAACCCTCTACCCAAAAAAACCCCTAAACTGACCAAAAGTGGGGAGGGGGCTTTCCAAAATAATCTGACAAGCAAAAAAAAAAAGGGTTATTTACTGTCCAAATCCTGGAATTTGCATGTGCTCGACCTCACAACATCAAAAAGTCGGGGAAGGGGGGGGGGGGGCAGCATCTATAAAATTTCCTATAGAAAAAACTATACTCGGAAAAAAGTGGGCCCCCCGCGTTCTACGGGCCTGACCTTTGATATTTTTTTTTCGTTCGTTACTCATAGGCATTAAGTTACAAATTGTGCGCATCATGTCCTTGTTTATCATGGGGATTAATAATTAAACGCAAAAGTCTTTAAAACTTCGTTAAAAGGCCAAGTAGACTGTAGGTCATCTAACCTATAAATCTTCAAAATGTTGTGAAGAGGAAACGATATCACAAAACCTTGAAATTGTGAAGTGTATAGGTTAATACGTATTAAACTTTGTTAAAACATGTTGTCTGTTCAATAACCCGTAGAACCTAGTATATTCATGTGTTGGAAAAAGCTGCACTTTTAGGAAAAAATAATAAATTATTCATGTGATAATGTGATAACTTTGATTTTGGAATGTTTCTGAAAATGCTGGAACAAAAGAATAAAGGGAGGATTGCATGCATTCTTTTTTTAAAGGATAGACCCTATTTCTGGACAGCGCAAATAAAATATTATATTAGGTAGACACAGTTAAACTTATGTAAATCAAACCATAGAAAAACAATGTCAAGTACTTGCGGAGAAGTAAACTGTTGGCTTTGAAAATAAAACGCAAATAACCAAAAGACCGAAAGCTTGCAAGCCACACTGACATAGTTACGCACAAAATCATTTTCTTTAACTCCTGGAATCAAAATCTGAGAAAAAACTTAACGGTCTTTAAAAGTCTTTCACAAAGCTTGGCAATTTGTCAAGTTAACAAAAAAACCCAACTTTGCTTGTGCCAACGCGGGATGCGGAAAGTGAGAAATCCGCTTAGAATGTACTATATACATGTACACGACATTTTTTCCCTTATGACTCAAAATTTTCAAAACCAGCCATACCAATTGATTTAAAGATTTGTCTTTAATTATGAAAAACAATTTAGTAAGCATGGTATGTACTTGTATACTAATACATCGTAATGTACGTTTATGAAAATGGGATTTTATAAACATACATAATGAAATATACATGTAAGATAGATAGAGAATAATACATGGCAAAATCTGTATCACACCCCATATCAACCGAGACTCCAATATCAGCCCGAGGGCCGAAGGCCAGAGGGCTGATATTGGTCGAGGTTTGATATGGGGTGTGATACAGATTTTGTCATGTATTGTTGTTTTTATTATATATTTGAAAATAGCGTCTAAAAATCTTATATAAACTTGTAAATTAATTACCATTTTTTAAATAATCGAATGTGTTCTGTTGTTGTTGAATTTCCGTTTCTCATTTTTTTCCAAAGGCAATGCATTCAGCGATAAGAAATGAAATAATTATAAATTGAACAAATAATTATTTTGAATAGCATAAGATATCTGATGAAGTAAAATTACAATTTAAATAAACTTCATTAACAAATAGAAAAAGATCCGAGATACTCCAAATGAAAAAATTCAGAAATGTTCCGGAAAGGTGTAATAAAGGGTGTGATAAAGGGTGAAATAAAGGGTGCTGATACAGGGTGTGTAATACAGGGCGCATGCCTGTGTTCATATCAGGGATGCAAAAATCCTGTATTATATAACAAATATATAATAAATTTATTTTAAAACACATGACGCTCCATTCTTGTTTATGACGTCGCGTACAGCAACTTCAACAAAAAAGCGCAACGTTATCGTAAACTATGCTACTTTTACGTTTATATAAAATATTAATAAAGCTTTGTACATGCATATATTGATAATTTCAGGAAAATATATACTTTCTGAGAGAACTTTGAGGAATATTATTTAATTTGGACACAGGGCCGAATTTGGCATCAGATGAACCTTGTCCTTTAAAATATTCTCTCCGCTTTAGTATGTTAGTTATTTCTGAACATTAAAGAGACAGTTCGGCTGCAAAATATGTGCTTTTTCATCCAAATTTACCCAATATGTCATTAAGAAATTAGGTATAAAGTTGATGTAAGCAGTTTGAGAAACAGAAATATTCTCTACTCAAACAAAATTAACGTAATTAGAATCTGCCGGAAAATCAAGGGTCGTACGAACTGGAGCGATCTTAGATCTGTTTATTTGTACCACGTGAATTCTAAAACGGCACGTGCCTACACTGTAGCGTTTACATTAATAATGAATATTAGGTGAAAGCAATTTTCAAAAACACAAATTATCATAACTATCTGATAAAATAATCTAAAATAATAATCGAAAAGATTTTAGTCTGCATTCAGGCGAATTTAACAGAAATTAAAAGTACAAATGTTTACGTTTTGTGTATTGGGGTCCGAGAAAGGAAAAACCAACTAATCATACGTTATCGCGGCAAATGTCAAACAAAATATGTTTCTGCACAGTTAAAAAAAAAATAGCATTTCAAATGACAACAATGTTTATAAGTCAAAGATGTATTTTTTATGTTGAGATTACACTATTTTTTTTCTTTGAAAGCGACGGAAAAATGAGGAAATGATAACAAGTATCAACAAACCTGTCGAATAGAACCTTCGAGAGCCCTGCCTGAGTGCCGCCGAGTTCCCGTTTCTTCCTTATCCAGCGATTATATTAATCCCCAAACTAAATTTTAGTCAGGAAAGTTGCTTTTTCAAGTTTTGTTTTCAGTTTCTTTTTCTTTTTGGTCGACTTTGTCAATGTTGCAGGCCTACCGGGATTCCCTCTCTAACCATGCTGTTTTGTTTATGAAAACTACGCATGCGTGCATAGCATGGAATGTGGAACCCCGAACACGTTGCGATGTATATATTTACGTCCCATGAATAACTATTAATTTTAATGAAATAATCCAAATTATTTAATTGTAAAAGTTGTAATTTTCTGAAAGTTTATACATTTATGAGTAGTAAAAAAATTCCAAATCTTGTCGGAAAATTTTATCTAGTCAGTTTTTTGATGAGACGCGCCGTACTGTCACTTTAAGGATGTACAACCCCCCCCCCCCCAAAAAAAAAAAATTCTGTCCTTTAATTTTCACTATTTATGTATATTTTATACATGACTATTTATACAATATGTATGCACATTTTGGACAATATCGTTCGAGTCGTATTTGGACAAGAAGTTCCAAAAGTTACTCCCCTTTGGCTTTTCACGAGGAGAACAAAATTTTCAACCGATTAACTATAAAACCCCTTATTTTCAAAAATTGTCAGGTTAACCTAGCTGTCAAATTTTGGTGACTAATTTGTTTATTAAATACACAAAGTAATTTTGTAGAGGTAAACATCATCGACAAAAACAATTTTGAAGAATTTAAACTGAAAAACTATGGTTCATCTTTAAGTAGCATTAAATAAAATTAAATATTTTTTTTAATGAAAAAAATCGTTTAATTTTGGTAAAAATACTTTCTTCGTGTAACAAATCCACAAGATTTTTGATTAATTTACTTATACATGTATGTTTTGTCATATAAATAAAGTTTTAAAAAAGTACATTGCATAGTATAAATACATTATCTACTGATTTATCTCGTGTACTGTGGTTTCTTGGACATGAGGGGAAATTTCACTAACCTAAAACAAGGCTTTAAGGAAGCTCTAAACACTGACAAAAAATGTTTTTTGGACTTTGAGAAAATATTATGACATAAAGGAGTACATAATGAATTTTTCTAGTTCATTTTCAACATAGGGTACCTGCCATATTTCTCCACAAAAATAATTAAAGACAATGAAGTATTAGTGAACAGGAATCACTGTTCTTTACTTACATTGGGAATGTACATGCAAACATTAATTACTTTATTTTGGTATATTACAATGTAAAGAATACTATAATCTATTCTAAATTGTGTCATTAACTATAGAGTTTAATTTATTTTACATCAAAGGGCAGATCACTCTAACTGCATAAAACTACCATGGAATTTGAACTCTTCACTGAGCGGTGTTTAGAGCTTCCTTAATCCGAAACATATTTTGTCAGATTATCGCCCCCTTATTGATTTGATCTACGCACTAATTCTAATGCTGTGCACACAATAATTGAACTACTTACATCTTCAAATAAAATCTACGAAAGCCTATTAGGATCAAACTACGGTTAAAAAAAAATTAAAAGGCGTTATAACGCCTTTTCAAAAGGCGTTATATAACGCGAAAAAAGGCGTAATAACGCCTTTTGAAAAGGCGTTATAACGCGGAAAAAGGCGTAATAACGCAAATAAAGGCGTAATTACGCCTTTCCAAAAGGCGTTATAACGCGAAAAAAGGCGTTATCACGCCTTTCTAAAACGCGTTATTACGCCTTTCCAAAAGGCGTTATTACGCCTTTCCAAAAGGCGTTATTACGCCTTTCTAAAAGGCATTAATACGCCTTTCAAAAAGGCTTTATTATGCCTTTTGAAAGGCCATTATTATGTCTTTGACAGGCCCGTGCTTTTAAAGTGGGGGGGGGGGGTTCCCATAAAATTGACAAGCAAACAAAAAAAAAAAAAAACAACAACAAGAAACAACCCCCCCCCCCCGAAAAAAAATAAACTGCCTAAACTTGAGGGGAAACTTTTTCTAATTTTTCGGTAAAACTTTTTTTAAATGCAATGACTTGCCCGAGTTTAACCATACTGCAACAAAATGTTAAGGGACCAAGAAATCAATAAATGATTTTTTATATTCAAACTATAGCAAGACTATTCTCCCAAAAAGTGGGGTGGGGGAGCCCCCCCCCTCCCCCCTCACTCGCATTCGTACTACCGGCCTGTTTGAAAAGGAGTTATATCCAAAAATGGAAAGGCGTTATTTTAAAATAGTAAATATATGAAAGATTGAACCAAAGCCATCTTTATTTATGCAATATTTAGATTATAGTTTTAATGTTATAAATTATAGTATTTTCTATATTCCTGCACATCTCGCAGACAGTTGTTTGCATTTTGCATGCATATTAAGAGAAGTCAACACTCTACTTTTGAAAATCCAGGATATAGGCAGAACCAGCTTTGGGCTTTGCTAGCCACGTATTAAAAATTCATGTCAAATTTGAAATATTTTTCTATCCTCTTGGTAAAAAACAGGCAAAGTATTTGCCTAGGTATAATGAGCAATTAGCCTTCAACCAAATTTCTGAAATCCATGCACCTTGGTAGAGGCGTCTGGCATCAGAGAAGGACTAAGTTGGTTTAACACTGAAAATATTTTACACATTTAAAAATCTTTTTTCCTGGAAATCTAATTATAATCAGCCCCCAGGGTGGGCTAAGTAAGTCATGTATTGAAAAAAGGAGGCGTAATAACGCCTTTTTAAAGGCGTAATAACGCCTTTTGGAAAGGCGTAATTACGCCTTTATTTGCGTTATTACGCCTTTTTTCGCTTTATAACGCCTTTTGAAAAGGCGTTATAACGCCTTTTATTATATATTTGTTATATAATACAGGATTTTTGCATCCCTGATATGAACACAGGCACGCGCCCTGCATTACTCACCCTGTATCAGCACCCTTTATTTTACCCTTTATCACACCCTTTATTACACCTTTCCGAAACATCTCTGTATTTTTCATTCGGAGTACCTCGGACCTTTTCCTATTTCTTTCCAAAGTTTATTCAAATTGTAATTTTATTTCATTAGACATATTATGTTATTCATAATAATTATTTCTTTGATTTATAATAATTTCATTTCGTATCACTGAATGCATTTATTTGCCTGTAAAAAAGACTGAGAAACGGAAATTCAACAAAAAGAGAACACATTCAATTATTAAAAATTCAGTAATTAATTTACAAGTTTATATATGATTTTTAGGACACTATTTTCAAATATATAATAAAAACAACAATACAATACAAAATCTGTATCACACCCCATATCAACCCTCGACCAATATCAGCCCTCTGGCCTTCGGCCCTCGGGCTGATATTGGAGTCTCGGGTTGATATGGGGTGTGATACAGATTTTGCCATGTATTATTCTCTATTTAAATTTTTTTTTACCGTAGTTTGATCCTAATAGGCTTTCGTAAAAATCCTTCAATTATTTGAGTTTGTTAATTTTTCGCTCCATACAGTAATTAATAATTTATTCCATTGTATTTGTTTGTAAAATCAGCCATTTCCAGAGGAATAATTTGACATGAAGCATCGATAAGTTCGAGTCACCTATACTCACCCATACCTTAATCGGGCTTATAGATGAGCTTTTATTGATGACGCTATAATGTGTACACCAGGTCACGTGATCCTCACATCATTAGTGTTAGCTTGAAGACGCGACCTCTAAATAAGTAGACAGACCCGTAGGAAGCAATTTCAGTTGGAGGGGGGCGGGGGGGGGGCACAGCCATACATTTTCAGTTGGGGGCACTATCAACCAACTACCAAAAATTCCTTGACAAGCAAAAAAAAAAAAAAAAAAGGCCATCAGACATTTTTATTGAGGGGGCACAAGCTAGAAGTAGCTAAATTTTCTATAGTCATCTATATATCGGCAAAATTATTGGGGGGGGGGGCACCCCCCCCCCCGTTCCTACGGCCATGGAAGATCTTTGCGAGCTCTTTTGGACAAGACCAAATAACATAGGGTATACAGATCATGAGATGAATGTGGTCTGCATGCGTAAAGGAAAACGAGAGGTGTCCGACTCACGATCACTTTATCCTATTTGATATTTTTCCTTGAAAAAAAAAAAAAACTCATCAAGTTCTTTCAAAACTTAACCTATGATTATTGTATTTTTGGCAGCTGATTAGAAAATAAAATTTATCTTCATCTGTTGAAAATATTACAAAATCTTTCATCTGTGGGTATACACATGGCCGTAGGAACCGGGGGGGTGGTGCCCCCCAATAATTTTGCCGATACACTGTATATAGAATACTATAGAAAATAGAGCTACTATATGCTTGTGCCCCCTCAATAATAATGTATGCTAACCTTTTTTTTTTTGCTTGTCAAGAAATTTTGGTAGTTGATAGTCCCCCCCCCCCCCCAACTGAAAAAGTATGGTTGTGCCCAGAGTTGTGGAAAACTGCCGGTCATGCCGGCAAAAAATGCGTGTGACCGGTAAAAATGCTATCGATGTCGGTCCAAATGACCGGTCCCTTTTTGGGTAATTTTTTTTTCAGTTGTTTTTTTTGTTTTTTTCCATTTATCATTGGCGCACTTCCCAACTTATATGCGATTGCGTAATACTTTTCTAGGCTATAAATGAAAGCGAAACCAGCATGGGCTCGTGACCTATTAAATTTACAACCGGGGCAGAATTAGGTAGAAAACATAAAGACAAGCTAAAATACGAAAAATTTTGACAGCAAGAATTCAAACACAGTTGGGAAAAGCGGTAAATCTAATACTTCCGACTGTCCCGGATTTCGTTTTTTCATCGATGGTGTTGATATCATTCTATTCGATGCACAGAATTTCTTCAATTTTTAGAATCATTTAATTCCCAAATGTATGGAATTCCATATACGACAGCCAACTGCTTACTGCCAACTGCTCACTGCTTACTGTCAACTGCTCACAGCTTACTGCCAACTGCTCACTGCTTACTGCCAACTGCCACACATATTTGAATAAATTTTCATATTTATATTGATATTTATGTTAATTTTCATAAAACCAGGCGCGGATCCAGGATTTTTTTTACAGGAGGGGTCCACCCCAGTAAAAAAAAATCCAACCAAGAAATTTCTTGACAAAAAAACAAAACAAAACAAAAACATAAACGTAAACTCCTTTCCTAAACGTAAAAAACCTATTTCGGCGGGGGAGGGGAGGGGTTGACATCTTATCTTTCATATCTACGTTTTCTAGGAGGGGGGAGGGGGTTCCAAGGTCACCGTGGCTTTTAGTTGGTTTAGTATATACATTAAATAACTCTACAAATTCAAGGGGGTGGTCCGGACAAACACCCCCCTCCCCTTCCCACCCACCCCTCTCTAGATCCATGTATGTAAAACATAACTTATTTGGGAAAATAAAGAGATATAAATCTTTAATTTGAAAAAATATTTCACTACAGAAATTAACAGAAAATGGAAATTTATTTTCAAAACATCTTCCCCGCGAGACAACAGATCCTTTTTTCAGTTTTTATTCATTCCGAAGGTTTTGTTGTCTCACGGGGGGGGGGGGGGGGGGGAGGAGGGGAGGAGGAGGATGAGGCACGTGTTTAAAGATTAAAAAACAGGAAAATAGTCATTTTATTTCCAATATTAAATGAGATCACAAATAAAAAATGTACTTTATCACTTTATTCATCTCATATGTTAAATTTTACATAAGTTAAAACATACGGTGAGATTTAAGAGTCATTTATCCATTTTCATTTTCATGAGTACAGAATGTATTTGAAAATGGTGATGTTTTCAGCCTGATTTCAATTAATAAAATTTTCTACCCCCTTATGAAAGGAGATGTAAATAAGAGCAATTAACTTTTTGTCACTGGTTTTTAAAATTAGTTCTTAATACTAAATGAACTTTTCTTTTCATTCAAACAAGTTTTTATGTCCAAATTGCCATTTATATTGAATTAAATGAATGGAAAATGTAGGCGGGAATCGAGAGTTAGTGTGCGTAGTTCTTACAATAATAACAAAATTTGGCGGATTTAGGAATTTTTAAACTGTAAAGTCGAGGAAGGAGTAAATCGGAAGAAGGGGTGTTTTCTCTTAAAAAAAAAAAAAATTTAATTTCTGCATTTCGTCGCAGGCAAATAATTTGATAGCTTTTTTTTATGCGGGTAAGGGGAGGGGGGGGGGTCACATACGACAAAAGAACAAACTTTTAAAAGGGTCTTGAGTAACATTTGTTGGTATATGTATTTATAATAGAAATATTAAGTCATAAGTCATAATAACAAATAACTTTTGCCTAGCTTAAAATATCGAGCAATATCTTTCGGATTTTCTTTTTACCCTAGAAAAAGTACCTATGTATGGGAATTTTTATGTGTGTCTTGTGTAAATCGTTTTAATGGCTAATGTTCGATCTGTTAGATCTGTAAAAAAATTCGTGGTGGTAGTGGTTGGGTGGGGGGGCGTAACCACTAAATTTTCAGCATATACTATATACAGTAGTTCTCCCTTACGGAAGAGTATTAGTGCCAGGAGGTTAGGGGGTTAGTAAGGGGGTAGAAAATTTTATTAATTGAAATCAGGCTGAAAACATCACCATTCTCAAATACTCATGAAAATGAAAATGGATAAATGACTCTTAAATCTCACCGTATGTTTTAACTTATGTAAAATTTAACATCTGAGATTGATAAAGTGATAAAGTACATTTTTATTTGTTATCTCATTTAAAATTAGTAATAAAATGACTATTTTCCTGTTTTTAATCTTCAAAAAGACGTCCCCCCCCCGTAAGACAACAAAACCGTTGGAATGGATAAAAACTGGAAAAAAAGGATCTGTTGTTTCGCGGGGGAAGATGTTTTGAAAATAAATTTCCATTTTCCGTTAATTTCTATAGTGAAATATTTTCTATTAAAGTCTCAACCTGCTAATAATTGATCTCTCTGTTCTCTTTTTTTTAATATATCAGTGTATCCACAGCGTTTAGAATTATCAAAAAAAATTTGGTAAAATTTTCAGTTTTTATGAATTATGAATTTTTGCATATTCCTCTTGTAAGCATTGATCTGATATTCTTTGTATATCAATAACTGAATTTTACAAACCAAGACCCAAGTACCTGTGAATTTTTTAGACAGATTTATGAACGAAAGTGTATCTAGCACTCTCAATTTAAAAAGAACATTTTATAAATAGTTTCTCCTTTTTCTGTGTGGGTGGTGCCGCGGTGGGCAAAGCTTTGCGTAAAATCCGGGAAGCTCTCGTTCGGATGACTATGGAACGCCATAGCTGCCTGAAGGTCATTTTCATATTATATGAGGTGGAATAACCTTTATGTGAAGTGGTGAAGTCATTATATATAGTGGTAAAATCATTATATTCAATGAAAACTTTATTATATGCAGTGGTTTTAACATTATATACAGTGATAAAATCATTATATTCATTGAAAACTTTATTATATGCAGTGGTTTTATCATTATATACAGTGATAAAATCATTATTTTCATTGATAACTTTATTGTATGCAGTGGTTTTATCATTATATTCAGTGGCAATGTCATTATATGTAGTGGTTAAATAATGTAATGAAGTGATAATGTCGATACATTATGTTGTAAAATCATTATATGCAGTGGTTTTTCCATTTTATACATTACTGATATCTTTCTGTGATGTGATGAATTCAATATATACAGTACAAACATAATTTGTGTGATAAAGCAATCATTACATTGTATGAAACCCGCTGCATGTGGAGTGCCAAGTTAATTTCATTCAGTGCGACACCTTTACATGAAGTGAAAAATCTATATGTGCAGTACTAACATCATTATATTATATAGTAAAATTATTATATATATTCCTTAAATCATGCTTTGCAGTAGTAACATCTTTATATGAGGTGGTTAATTAATTATATGATGTTGTTAATTTGTTATATGATGTGCTCAAATCTTTATATGCATTAGACGTTTCATGTTATGCAGTGGTAACTTCTTTATCATCATCTAAACTGGTCCTTTTATTTAAAAAAATGCGCGGAGTTCCAGTTTAAAGAGTGTTTGAAAATAGGAAACCCGGGCCGTGGCAAATTGAAAGCCGGGACTATTCGAGATTTTTCTAATTTCTGATTCTATTATACAGCTTCCTGATTTTATCATCTTTGCTGAAATTTTAAGACTCATTTTTATAGGTTAATGTGTATTCGCTGTAAAAATTGCATTTAATTTTAAAATACTTAGTAATTTAGATTTTCTTGGCGATTGTTGATTTCCAAGTTCAGTGGTGGATCCAGGAATCTTGAAAAGGGGGGCCCGACAAGTTTTTGGTCGGGGTAGGTAGCCCACAGCCAAACCAAAAAACAATTGATTTATTAAATCTTATGTATATTTTGGACACAAGGGGGGGGGGGGGGGCGGGCCCCATAGGCCCTCTCTGAATCCGCCCGTGAGGTTGGTAAATCGGGTAGGCAATCAAGTAGACATTTTACGTGTTTTGTTGGTTTGTTTGTTTTTTTTTGTTTGTTTGTTTTTTTTTTGTTTTTTTTTGTTTTGTTTTTTTTTGCCATATTTGACAGAAAGCTAATAAACTTTTAAATTATTCTGATGTTAAAAATTATTCATTCTTTGAAAGGAATTTATTGAGTGAAATGACACGTTTAAGAAAAACCGGTTCACATAGGCGTCGAAACCGGGTGGGGGCTATTGCCCCCCCCCTTTTTTTTTTTAAAAGGTAGACATAATATAGGCATTGAAAATTCGGGCGTAGGTCTAGCCCCCCCCTCCCCACTTTCTACAGGCACGATTCATTGTAGTGAAAGAAGGGTAATTGGTAGTGTTTAAAAGAATTTGGTACTGAAAGATGTTCGACCAACCCCCCCCCCCCCCACCCACCCACACCCCCGAAATAGGATTTTCGGGTTTGGAGAAAGAACAATTTTCCTTTTTTTTTTTTGCTTGTCAAGCTTATTTTCAGGTTTGATTTTTTTTTCTATTTCAATTAGCCACCCCACTATCAATTTCGTTCCGACGCCAATGGTTCATTAAAATCGGATTTGATCTCCCGGAAGTCAAACATAAAAAATCCGAAATACTTATTCATTATCTACATGCCATTTGATAAAATATAAATTAATTAAAGAATTATCACATATACATGTAATTATAGGACTATTAATGCAAAGCCTTGTGTCAAACTTTAATCACGCGTAAGTTGCTTGGTTTAAGAATATCCGATCCTCAGCCTTGAAGGATAACTCTTAATTTTATCATTTTATTCAAAAAGGCTAAAATGATTTTAATTTGGTTGTTTGTTTGCTGTTTAACGTCCCTCTCGAGAATTTTTCACTCATATGGAGACGCCACATTTTGCCAGTGGAGAGCTGCAAATTTTGTCCTATACTCGACACTTACGGCCATTGAGCAGTGAGGGATTTTTTTTCGTGCCAACACCTACTGTGGAACGGGACCTCGGTTTATGGCTTTATGCGGTCTCTTACGAAGGACCGGTCTCAACGTCCCACTGTCGGATTCGAACCCGTGACGTAAGGATTGACTCCTTATTCCGCGTCTCTTAGAGCAGACACTCTAATCACCCTGCCACGTTGGCGACGGCAAAGATGAAACTTGAAAATGAAATGTTTTCATGCAGCAATTTTTATTTTAAGCATTTCAATGTGATTTAAGGTTTTCTGAAGTCTTAGAAACAGTCTTATAAATAGTTGATATTAGTAATTTAACACCCCCCCCCCCCCGAAAAAAGTATTAAACAAATTACATATTTAACGTAATCCAGTTTCCTTCCATCTACTAACATATAGATACATGTACCAGTACACATTTGCATATTATGAAATTAGAAATGATTTATGGTGTTTTGCACCAGGTTCTTCCCGGATGATCGGATCTGGTTTAATAATCCTTTTTTTAATGAAAATGTGTATTTTGCATAAAAATAGCATTTTCAAATAAAGAAATAACTATCAAAAAGAAAAAGTTTTTTTTAGTTAAAATACAGTGTTTAACATCGGAATAATTTTTAAGTTTATTAGATTTTTATCAAATATGTCAAAAAAAAAAAAAAAAAAAAACCACACACATAAAATATCGCCAACCCAGTCTACCCATTTTACCAACATGGAAATCAACAATCGCCAAAAAAAAATCTAAAATACTAAGTACTTATAGCACAATGGATAAAATATTAAATCAGAAAATTGAAACTGCCTACCAATTTTACTTGAAACCAAAAATCGTAAAGAAAATCTAAAATACCAAGTATTTAAATACAATTTTTACAGCGAAAACACATTAGCCTAAAAAAAGAGTCTAAAAATTTTAAATCAGAAATTTGAAAAATCTCGAATAGTCCCGGCTTTTAATTTGCCACGGCCCGGGTTTCCTATTTTCAAACACTCTTTAAACTGGAACTCCGCGCATTTTTTAAAAATGTTTTTGCAAGAGGACCAGTTTAGATGATGATAAAGAAGTTACCACTGCATAACATGAAACGACCAATGCATTAAAAGAATTGACCACATCATATAACAAATTAACAACATCATATAATTAATTAACCACCTCATATAAAGATGTTACCACTGCAAAGTATGATTTTAGGAATATATATAATAATTTTACTATATAATATAATGATGTTAGTACTGCACATATAGATTTTTCACTTCATGTAAAGGTGTCGCACTGAATGAAATTAACTTGGCACTCCACATGCAGCGGGTTTCATACAATGTAATGATTGCTTTATCACACAAATTATGTTTGTACTGTATATATTGAATTCATCACATCACAGAAAGATATCAGTAATGTATATAATGGAAAAACCACTGCATATAATGATTTTACAGCATAATGTAACGGTACTATCACTTCATTACATTATTTAACCACTACATATAATGACATTGCCACTGAATATAATGATAAAACCACTGCATATAATAAAGTCATCAATGAATATAATGATTTTATCACTGTATATATTGATTTTATCACTGTATATAAAGATAAAACCACAGCATATAATAAAGTTTTCATTGAATATAATGATTTTACCACTATATATAATGACTTCACCACTTCACATAAAGGTTATACCACCTCATATAAAATGAAAATGACCTTCAGGCAGCTATGGCGTTCCATAGATGACGTTCGGTTTCGTGCTATATACACTCAGTCATGTCTATCAAGCAGGTGGTACGGTTGTTATTTGTCGCGATTTTGTCTTGTTTTTATTCCAGTCTTGTTCTCATATCGTTTTTATTCCGTCCAAAATGGTTGTTCGGTGGATTTTTCAAGAAACCAAAGTCTGATAAACCCCCTGAATGCCTAAACGACCCGGATCTTGGAACCCACGGCTTTGTACATTTGGAGGTGAGCATTTTACTGTTAACCTTTCACCTGTCTACTTTCTGTTTGTTGCAATCATGGACGTACATGTTATAAATTGTATATTGTGTATATTAATACAGATTTATAAAACCCATTTTAAAAAGGAGTTTAAGTGGTGTAGGTCAACCGAGCACGTTAAAAGAGAAATGGAAGGGTGATCATATTGGCGAATTTTTTCCCCCAAAGGAATGATTTTTTTTTTTAAATTAACGTTAAACAGATACATAAATGTATATTTTTTAAAAATCCTATTAGAATTTTAGGTGAATATAAGTAAAGTGTATGCATTTAGTACTATAGTAGGGGAGCAAGTAGGCATTATCTTAAAAGCAATCAGGTGACACTATATTTTGACCTGTAAAACATTTATAAATATCTTAGATATTCTAACTTGTGTGTGCACTGTGAAAATCATGGGTACTACTAAACAAAGTACACTAGAGTATTACAGAGTACTTTAGAGTATGCTGGTAAAATTTTCTAATTCAATGCAAGATTGTTTATATATATATACAAACATTACTTAAATAAACATCGATCATTATAAAATAATATTGCAATATTTATCTCCAAATTTTGTTTTTTACCGATATTTTGACCAGAAAATATAAGCTGACATCCCAATCCCAATTATTATTTTGTTTCGATGACTCATCCAATTTGAAACTAAATCCAAAAATAATGATTTATTTTCTTGTAAATTACTTTTTTGAACGAATTTTACATAAAAATTCTCGAACTCGGTATCACATACAAATAATTAAAGGTAACTAAAAGAAAAGTTTTACTAATTAAATAGATAAATTCTAATTTCAGTATCAAATAAAGAATAATGTGCATATAACATGTATATTAAGATACTTCAATGAAAAATACCTATGTTTAGTGGACGGACCTCAAAAAAACTTAAACGTACATGTAAAAAAGACAAGAAAATAAGCTATTATCTTGATGATAGAAGTAAAATGTTCTATTATTAGATCGGGATCGGGGTCAAACGGTAAATCATAACCAGAAACGATTAATTGAAATAATTCCGAAAATAATGAAAACATACACAAATTATTTAAGATATAGAGGATATTCAATGTTTTGTAGATGAATATGGAATTTATTTCACGAGTGGGACATGATTTTTTGATATTCGCACACATGAAATATCAAAAAATCATGTCTCACGAGTGAAATAAATTCCATTTTCATCTACAAAACATTAAATTTTCTGTTTATTAAATTTTCTTAGATTTTCCCTTTCCCTCTGTCTTTTCGTAACACAGTGTCATAGGCTGTGACGTCATTGTTGAGTGGTTGAGACGTCATTATTAGCTGAGCAATTGCGAGATTGAAAAACGTTGTAAACATGGATTTTTAATGACATATTTGGAAAAACTTTGGCAGAATAACTATTAGTCTCTGTCAGGATGGCTCATTAATTCTATCTTATAACAGGCCAGGGATTTATTTAAAAACACTCTTCGTGAAGGAAACGAAAATCGTAATGAAGTTTTGCCACACTTCTGATATTCTCACACTGTGAGAATACCATGCTTTCACACTGTGTCAGAATATCACTTTTATTCAGTAAATAAATTACAGTATTTCACTGTTGAAAATGTAATAAATATATTTATTATGTTAAACTTATGTAGAAACACATATAAAAAGCATTTTATTTGCATTAAATTGTAAAATTTTACCACCGTACTCTAAAGTACTCTATCATACTCTAGTGTACTCTGTTTAGTAGGACCGAAAAATCATTTAGTTGTTGTTTATAGACAGTGAAACTTGTGTTGTTGTTTATAGACAGTGAAACTTGTGTATATTTAATATTCCTCAAGTATAAACTTTGTGTACTTTTCCAACTATATATTTCATTGGATACAAAGGAATGTATCTTGGTCTACCCAAAAAAAAAAAAAAATCATTTCCATGACATGGGTAAATTAAATATTATTCCCTCTTTGTAATATATATCAAACTCCTTGAGTTGTGTTGGAGAGGTTCAAAATGCAAGTCATTTTAATTTTATTTTTTTGTATTTTTTGATGTATAATTTAACCTGAATTAAAATGTTTTTACGGACTTTGTCTGGAATGCATCTTTTAAAGCAGGAGTGTATGATCTGGTATATGTTAACTGCAAACAGGGAACACCAGGGAATGAGGGTTGTGTTACTTGATACTGTAGATCTTTTGTCCATGAATCTGTTCTTTTGCACACACTACCACTACAATATATAAACATATGCCAACAATGAACTAATTGCAGATTGCTTATCAATGTGATTGTGGGAAGTTTGTCTACAATTTGTTCTTTTCTTTCTTAGGGGTCATTGAGTCTTGACAGCAAATAATGTAAGCATGCAGTTCCAAGAGAATTTTGATTGTATTCTGTGGCATCTAGTAGGTTCTACTCGCTGTTTACCATATTACTAACAGGATGATCTTTAATGACAGGTGTTTTTAATGATTTCTCTCATCTATCAGGAATTTGCTATATATGTTAATTCTCTCATTAAAAAAAATCCCTTGCATACTACATTTAATTTAATTGTAATAATTCTTATCAGTCATTTGCTTTCTGTATGGACTTTTTCAAGATATCAATCATCAACATAATGTCCTGACTGACCATCATCACTGGTCAGAAATTTCAGTTCTCTCCACGATTTTACACTACAATGCTATTTTAATTTGCTTTCACATTTCTTCATTCATACATACTTAAGACAAATCCTCTTATTTTGAATTCCAGAAATTCACATACTTACAATCACTGCAAAAGATGTTCATGAGTTCTCAGTTCCTTGTGAAATTTTCAGAAGTATAAAGTTGAACACTATGGAAAAGTGATTGGCTATACTGGGGAACTACATGTACAATTAAACACTGTTTTCTCAAACCCAATGGGACCAAGAAAAAATTTGAAATATCTGAGGATTCAAGAAATTGAGGTTAAAATACAGAAAGAAAAAAATGGTTAGACTTTCAGCTCACTTCAATATATCCATCATACTCGTGATATCGATGTTTGAGATATATAGATTCCATAACCAGTGTATCCACTGAGTTAGTAACTGTTTTTTCTTAAACTGTCGTTCCTTAATTTTTTCAATTTTCAAGAGATGCAAGTCTTTCTAAATGTGTCTCTTGAAAATTAAAAAATAAATGAACAAGAGTTTTAGAAAACCAGTTATTTACGGGTACTGGTTATGGGACCTCTTTCTCCCATTATACAAACAAGAACTTGTGTGTTTTGGTGAAATAAACATGGCGCTGAAGAAGTTGCTATCCTGTTAGTATGTACATCTCTGGTAGTAACCTCCAAGATCTGTCAAAATGAATATATATATATATATATATATATATATATATATATATATATATAGGATCTCCCATGATTTGTAGTTGGATATGATTTTTATCCAACGAGTTGTGTGTTTTTTATCCCCGAGCCTTGGCGAGGGGATAAAACCACACAACGAGTTGGATAAAAGTCATATCCAACTACAAATCATGGGAGATTCTTTTTATCCCATGTTTAATATACTTCACAACCAATGTTTTACACTGTTTTATATAGGACTCCACTTTATTTTACTTCATCGCGCTAACGCAAAAACCATTGTGACGTCACAACTGTGGATTATGAAAAATTTATCCAATGAGTCATATCCACGGGATAAAGGGGTAAACATGGGATAAATATATATATATACATTGTATATATATATATATATATATATATATATATATAATATATATATATATATATATATATATATATATATATATATATATATATATATATATATAGGGAAAAATATAAAGAAATAAAAATTTAATCATAGATGCTACATGTAGATGTTAACCAGGTTCTTTTTAGGTCTTGATTTCAAGGACCTGGGCCTTGAACTTCAAATTGGGGAAAAATAAGCTAAGTTAAATTTTCTTGAAATTGGGAAAAAATTTCATACAAAGAAGTATTGAAAAAGAGCAAACCAAAGCATAAAGTATGTATAATTGCATGCATGGACTCCATTTGGCTTTCAATTTGAAAAAATAGGTTAACAGTTTTGTGCAAAAAATTGCAATCTATGGGCCTGTGAAGGAGAGATTTATAAACGATAAGGCTACCTTGCTTTGACGTTTTTTTTTTCATTTTGGGGGAATTTTAAAGCAAAAATTGGGAAAAATACCTGTTTTTCAGCATTGGGAATGGGACCTTATTTCGGCCCCCAACAGACCATATAAAAACCCCTGTTAACAAAAATTTTATGCCATCATGGGCATGAACTTGGAAAATAGACCCTGGGATTGGAAAAGCAGCCAATCAGAATTAATTGCCCTAGGTGTTTCGTAACATGTTATGAGTACGAAAAAAGAACAACTGTGCAAGAGAGATGATCGAAACACAGCTGATAATGGGAAAAAACAAAGTTCAACTGTATATCCAAATTGAATATGCTAATTATCCATGAAATGTAGACTATAAAAATATAAGTATCACATCTGAAAAATTAAAGATTCCAGTTTATAGATATCAGAGTAACACTCATAGACAATATATTTTATCTTAGTATTGCATGTTAAGTCATATATATTGAACTTAATCTACATTATTAAGGTCATCTATTCATTTTACATATGACCTATGATAGTGTCATCACAGAAGAAAAATGATAATAAGAAAGTAGAACAGATCCATCCTTGATTAGTTTAATATTTAGAACAGGAAATTTTTATGATGATTTAATAAATTTCTCTAGGTTCAACATGTTCAAGCCTTATCCTTTACTGTTAATATAGTAAAGAAGATTTGTTGGCATTTTGTTAATGCTATGGTTGTTGTTATGATCTTGTTAGCAAATATAAGCTGTCATTGGGCTGCTGACATGTTTCATACCAAGTGTTAGGCCTTTGTTTTTATACTATTTGACTGTGACCAGTTGACAGGAGATGCTTACTCCTCCTAGGCACCTGATCCCACCTTTGGAATTTCCAGGGATCTGTGTTTTATACCCTGTTCACAGATTTGTATTGTTTGTAGATTTTTTTTTTGAGATTGATGACAGATTGATCACTGTTTGTTATCTTCACCTTTTCTATTACATTACATATACCATATAAATCTTTGTAGCTGTGGAGGAAGATATGCATGTGTCAACACAGTCATGAGCAAATGATTTCCTCATGCAGACTTCTTTATCTAGAAAAAAAAAAAGCCATATGTTGAGCAAACTTTGATAAAAGAAATATAAACAGTTGTATGATAAAGATTAATCAGAATCTGAATACAATATGGAAACTTGTCCCTGGACAAACAAGACTAGATTATACAGTCATAATGACATGCCATTGCATAATGTGGTTAATATGATAAAGAGGTGGTTTAAGAGTGGTTGTGGGAAGTAATTGTGGAATGTTAAGTGACAACTTATGAACCTTGAGAACACTTGAATTGATAATTTATTATGTGTGTAGGAGGTAGACAGTGATATTTCATACTCAAGTGTATGAAGAAAATTTGTTTGCCGTATTTAATTTTTGTTCTGAGTTTAACTAGAATAATGATTATAATGCAAGGTATTCTTAATTATAACAAATAGATACATATTCAGATACATGCTTTAAATTTAAATCAGGGGAAACATGACAATGGGCAGTGTGGTAGATGAAATGAACTAAAGACTTGCACTATTCTACGACATACATGTATAATACACTGTATATACATGTAGTCCCTATGATTTTAGGAGGTTCGGATCTACTCTACACTGTTTTATATTACTGTAACATGACATAATGTATCTGATGTGACCATATCTGGTTTGATTGAACATTTTGTATAATTACATTGTACCTGGTTGTCCCTATGACTGTGGGAGGTTCAGATTCACTAACACTGTTTTTTAACAGTACATACTAGTAAATGTACCTGGATGGTTTGATTTGAACAGATGTTATTTTATAATTACATTGTACCCGATTATCCCTGTGATTGTAGGAGGTTCGAATCCACTATGTGGCAGCTGGAACTGAGGGGAAGCCACTCATGCTTTTGGTCCATGGATTCCCGGAGTTCTGGTACTCATGGCGATTTCAGCTCAGAGAATTCTCCAAAGAATACAGGTATTAATGTAATCAAGTGAGCCTTATGCTGCAAACAGTATATTCATTTTTATAACTAATCAGTTTCAGTTTTAGTTTTTCTTGGCCTTAATTAACAAGTAGGGGTACTTGTATACAGGATTTTCTTAATCTTAATGAATTGAATTTATTTTAAATAATCAGGACATTGTTTCAATGTATGTATTTTCCTTGGTCAAGTCTTGTCTGCATTTGCACAAAGAGAAAGGTCCTTTTATTTGGCCTCAAACTAAGTTTGAGGAATATAAAAAAATCATAAATATGTAGTGAAGTTCATTTTGAAAGGTTGGTTAGGGGACTTAAGTTACAGATCTGTAACTCAGATGTCTGTAAAAAGAATTGGCCAGGGATAGGTCCCTGGTTGATCATTCCAATTTTTTTCAAATTGGTGAGTTACAAATCTGGAGCTAAGGGAACTTAAGCATACATTTTAATGTATGTATCTTGAAATCAATGGGGCCGAGAATAAAACTTAATGTTATCCAAAATTCAATATATATAGAGAAAAATACATATTGAGAAAGAGTAGTTGGGACTTCAAACTCACTTCAATATATATCCATTGTATAATTTAAGATATTGATGTTCATAATCAATGTTCATGGAAATTGTGTGCATGTTTTCATATTCTTTTAAAGGGAACTACTAGAAAAGAATATCTTTAATTTCTGGTTTGTTATTGACAAATAAACAGTGAAATTGAAATTGCTAACCATTTGTTTTTTTTAGGGTTGTTGCTGTTGATCAAAGAGGTTATGGAGAATCTGACAAGCCAAGTGGCATTATGAACTACACAACAGACAAGCTTAGTCAGGATCTCAAACAGCTTATTCCAGCTCTGGGTGAGAACTATAATAGAAAAAAAACATAATAATGACACAGAAGTAAATGTGAGTACAATAAAACTTGAGAAGGAGGAAAAAACCCAATTGACATACTTAAAGTCAATGAATCAGTGATAGATGAACTGCAGTAGAAAAGGTGCATTAAGTGATATATATATATATATATATAGGCTCCATAACTTGTGTCAGTTAGTCATTGGTTTTTCGCCAACTTGAGTTTCCTAATTTTTAGGTCACCTAAATCACTTTTGTGACCTATTACTATCTGTTTTTATCCATCATGCAACATGTGTTAACATTTGAGCATTTTTAGCTTCTTCTCTGGAACTGCAGAACCAATTTCAACCCATTTTGGCATATGGCATCTAAGTGGGTAAAGGGAAACAAAAATTGTGAAATTCATGCCCCAAGGGTCAAGGGTTCTGGAATAAAAGTGGGGCTTTATCCATCATATGGTGAAAAAGCATAATTTCTTTAAAAAGCATCTTCTCTCCCCCTGTATATTTAGCAGACAAACTAAGTGCATAGTTATGATGAACAAGGGCCCTCTTTCAAAATTGTGAATTTCATGGCCCTGGGTCAGAGGTTGAGGTGTAAGGGTGGGTCTCTTTTGATTGAATATTGAAAATGCATTACTTATTTGAAAAGCTTCTTCTCTGCTCCTGGGTACTGTACAGCAGGAAATTAACTCGCAGAGATAATATTTGCTATTTTTGCGGAAATAAAAATTCCGCGAATTCAACATACAGTGATTAATTCTTCAAAAATTGATAAGGATAAATTGAAATATTACCGATATTTGTGATTAGATTTGGTAACTCTATTTACAACATACGTGTCCTTGTAAACATAAAAAGCAGTAATTTATATAGCAGAGATATAGACTGTCTTCCTAATTAAGCGGGTGTACGGATCAATCACTAACACGTAGTTGTTGTTTTTTAAAAGCTTAATTGACAAATAAACATCTAAAACTAACATTTAATTCTGCCACCCAGTAGAGGTGCGATGTAATTATCTATAAAACATGTATTGTTAGAATTCACCCATGCATATCACTCACTCTTTTTATCTTTAATCAAGGCACTTACGTAGTAAAGACAACACTGTTACACATTAGTTCATTTTTATTAACAGTTCAACATTTTGACTATCGGTACTGAAAACTGATTTAGATTCAGAGGGATTAAAATGACCTGCAGTAAATACTACTCAGTACTCTACTCAAAACATACCTATTCATGAATGAACACCTGCCAAAGGGCTTCTTTTTTTTTTTTTTTTTACATGTTTGCCATTGTTTGGGATACGACTGGAAATCATTTAAATAAATCACTCGCATATAGACTCATATGTATTTCAAAAATATTTAACAAAAAGAAAGAAAGAAAACAAGAGAAAGAAAGAAGAAAATTTATATGAATGCATAACAGTGTAAATCGTGCAACATTTTGTCTCCCAATCGGGATCAGTACGGTGTTTCAATCTATTTAATCGGGTTCAGAATCGACACAATATGCAAGGAAAATACTTGTAGTGCGGAAAAAGTTTCTGTATAATTTTTCCTTTCCGCGGATTCAAAAGACCGCGATTTGCTGCAAGTTGAACAAATCGCGATCTTTTCCGACCGCGTTTTAACCTGCTGTACAGCATTATGCAAACAAGTGTATGGTTATGATGAGCATCTTTTCCAAAATTGTGAATTTTAGAGCAATAGGTCAGAGGTTGAGTTGTAATGTTGACTCTATTGATTATATAGTCAAAATACATTATTTCTTTGAAAATCTTAGTCTTAGCTATTGGGTATTATGAAAACAAACAGTGCATGGTTATGATGAGCAAGGGTAACTTTTGCAAGATTGTGAATTTCACTGCCCTGGGTCAGTGGTTGAATTGTAAGAATGGGGATCTTTTGATTATATAGTGAAACACATTATTTTTTTTAAAAATCGTCTTATCTGTTCTTGGGATTTGAGCAAACAAACTGGGTGCATTGTTATGATGAGCAAGGGCACCTCTTCCAAAATGTAGTTTCACAACCCTGGTTTAGTTCTTATGTTAGGATGTGGCTCTGTTGATTATATATAATGAAAATGCATAAATTCTTTAAACATGTTAAAAGGCTTCTTTTCACCCAAAGTATATTTAGCAGATAAACTAAATGAATGGTTATGATGAGCAAGGGTGCCTCTGCAAATTGTGAATTTCATGGTCCCTGACTCAGGGGTTCTGGTGATATGGTTGGATCTATTGATTATTGGTGTGAAAATGGATTAATTGTTTGAAAATCTTCTCTGCTCCTGGGCATTTAGGAGGGTAATGGAGTACAAAGTTGTAATCACCAAGGGTGTTTTTACCAGATATGTGAAGTTCTGGATCAGTGGGTTAAGTGTACTGGTTCTGGGCAGCTGGGCTCTATTGATCTTGTAGGGAAAATTGTACTGCACTGAGAGAAGTTATGCCCCTTTGCTATTCACCTATGATAATTAATCACTGTAAATACACATGTAAAGTAATTGATAGGTCAATTGAATTTCAAGGTTGTAACTTGTTTTATAAGTCCTTGCATGGAGAAGAAAACTCTGGAACATTTCAATGTAATTTATTAATGATGGTACTGATGATTCAGACAAAATAAACTTGATGAGGTATCAAATATGTGGTGATCTACAATCAAATATGAAAAATATGAAGTACCCTCCATTCATGCATTTAATATCTAGATGAAATTTAAATCAAATATTTAATTTATAGATTAATTTCCTGAAAATATAAAAACAAATTTGAATGCTACATATGAAGAGACAAAGAACAAGAAAGTCGAGTGAATACAGTTTTTCCCATTGCCACCAAATTTTGTGCATTTTAAATTTTTCTTTCTGTCAGTTAGCTCTATTGAATATATTGGATTTTGATTTTCGGCACTTTTAAGGGCTCTGTGAAAAACAGAATGATCACAAAAATGACCATTTCTGTTACACCATATTTTAAGGTACCGACCCATGAACACTTCAGATTTAATGAAATTGAATGCATAAAAGATATGTTGGAACTGAATATGCAGTATATTTATAGACAGAATTTTCATGTTTTAGTACTAGTATTTAAGAGTAGAAGGTGCCCTAATTTATGACCTTGCCTGTCCCTGAAGAGTTATCCACCTTTGCTTTTAATCGATAAAAATCAATCCTAAAAAATCTACCTGGTAAAAAAAAATCGTTTTCAATTGTTTTTTCTAGGGATGTCAATTTTGTCAATAATTCATATTCGAATATTCAATGAAAGTATTCGAATATATTCGAATATTCGATAAAATAAATAAAATCTGTTTTATTTTAAATATGCATCATCCTACTCTCGTAGGTATACTTATATAGGAAGTAAAATTGTATGAAGACTTTTGTAGGTGTAAAATAAGAAATTCCATTTGATATTTGTCAATGTTTGAAATAAATAATTGATTTAAATGTAGAAAAGTATAATTTTAACAAATGAAACGTGTATTTATAGTAGCCCCACCTGAGGGACCAGTCGTCTCACAAAAGGCAAGATAGCCGTAACGGTATACTGTTCAGATTTCAATACGTGTAATAAATTACAATTATCTGCTTGATAAGAGATATGATTATAATCTTTGATACAATGTAAACAAATATTTCCATAGACAATTTTTCCTAGGTAATTAATGTTTTCCCGATAATGAATATAAATTATGCACAACCCGAGATAATTAAGTAATTTACACATTTATTCTGAAATTAAGCCCTTTACAATATTAATTACAGATTAATTCTATCGGACATTCATTCAATGATCAATTAATTTTATTTTGATAAGTATACTGTTCGCGCCTTTTAGATATTCCTAGATTTCATTTGTTGTCCTCGATTCTAGATCCGATCGTATCTTTAACTAATAAAAGCTATGAAAGTACGTTTTGTATTATACATAAAGCATTATTGTACAATTCTTTACAACACCTTACTCAAAACAAAATACATGTAATTTAGAAGATTTATAAGATAAGAAAGTAGTGAAAGAAATCAGGCGATCGAAATTGATCGCTAGTTTATTAAACAGGGATAATTCCAGCACTGTTCTAATCAAAATTTATTAATCACAGTACTTCTTTTTATGAAATCTGAAAAACACCGAATATTCGAATCTTAAATTCATATTCGAATATCAACTCATCGAATGAATATTCGAACGTTCGAATATTCGTTGCCATCCCATTCCCTAGTTTTTTCTATTCCTAATGATTAAATACATCTTTCAACTACAGCATTTATTGATATTCTTAGTATTTAAATTTTTATTTTCAAAAATTTGCTTGCCCCCATAGACTTCAATGCAATCTTCATTGATTAATGCTTGTAGGTGATTACATTTTTGAAAATTTCTCTTGGTAAATCTTTTTCTACTTTAAAATGCTTTGAATTAAAATCAGATTATTTTATACATGATGAATATTTAAAGTTAACAAAATTAGGTCCCAATATGGGTTGGTTACCTTAAGACTAGTCCTCTCTGTACAAAGAAAAATGTACTCTTGGAACTCTTGGTCTGTAATTGCTAATTAGTGGGAGAGGTTAATGCATGGTCCTGTTTTATGCATTATTATTTTTCCTTTGTGTAGGCTACAGAGACTGTATATTGGTTGGGCATGATTGGGGTGGCGCAGTGGTCTTCAACTTTGCCAACAAGTATCCAGAGATGGTGAAGAAATTGATTGTGATGAATGCCCCACATGGTGCAGTAATGTTCAAGGAATTACAGACCAGTCGCAAGCAATTCCTCATGTCTTGGTAGGATTTCAGTTTCATCATAGGTTTTATTTCCATCCAAATTGCAAAGTAAAATTTAGTCAATGGATTGATGACGTCTTAAGTTTACCTCTTTTTTCGCAGAGTTGTGGAAAACTGCAGGTCATGCCGGCAAAACCGATTAAAAATGCATGTGACCGGTAAAAAAGCCACCATGTCAGTCCAAACGACTGACCCTTTTTTTGGTTAACTTTTGTTTTTCCTGTTATCATCGGCGCACTTTCCAGCTTAATTACCATAGAAAATTTAAAGTGCAATTGCGCAATATTTTTCTTTTTACGAGAAACCAGGTAAAAAACATAAAGTCAATCAATTTCTTCACCATCTTTGAAGACAAAGCTAAATAAAATATGAAAAATCTCAACAGAAAGAATTCAAACACAATTGGGGCAAGTAAATCTAGTACACCCAACTGTTCCTGATTTCGGTTTTTCATTGATCATGTTGATGTCTTCATTATCGATGCAAATTTCTCAGATACATTTTCTAGGATGATATAAATTCCCAATGCATAAATGTTTCCACAAAATTACATATACTATGCTGAATTAGCATTGTCACCTGCCCAAAAGAGGTAAATCTGTACTGTGTTATAAATGCAAAAACCAAAAACAGACAAAGACTATGAAGTAAAAAGATGTGTAATAAAGTAAATAAATTTTATGGACTTTTTTTTTGCAACTTAAGAATTCAGACTGGCTAAAATTACTTCGGACTGGCTTATTTTGTGTTCTTGCCAGTTCGAATGACTGGTTATTTCAAAAAGTTTTCCACAACTCTGTGTTCATGTATCCATCTTGGTCAATGATTTTATTTAGCTGTAGCATTTAGGTCTGTTGTGGGTGTCTTATTGGTAACATTCAAACAGACACAGGTAGTTTGAAGTAACACACACGGTTTCACACATGCTAATATCTTTGACTTAGATATTAGTAAATAAATATTGTATATTCCTGTTCAGTTTATTATCTTCTAACATCACACATACCATTATATAAATCAAGACAGTATCAGAATTGACCTTAAAGTTGGTCAATGAAGCAAGAGACCCATGGGCCACTACCCTCACCTGAGTAACTTTGGCCTTGTTGTTTTTCACCTGATTTCCACCCTTGTAGTACTTACTGTGGCCCGCCCTAAACCCAGGGGTCATGATTTGAACAATTTAGAATTGACACTACCCAAGGATACTTCCACTTAAGTTTCAGCTTTTCTGGCCCAGTGGTTCTTGAGAAGATTTTTAAAGATTTTTTTCGACATATTTCAATGTAAAACTTGGAGTCCCTACCCCTGGGGTCATGCCCTACCCCTGGGGTCATGATTTGAACAATTTAGAATCTACATTACCCCAGGATGCTTCCACATAAGTTTCAGCTTTTCTGGCCCAGCGGTTCTTGAGAAGAAGATTTTTTAATGACCCCACCCTAGGCCATCATTAAAAATATCTTTGTTTCCCCTAACCCGACCCTAAAATTTCAAGTTGGGTAGGTAGGTAGGTAAGTTATTTTTTTCTGACAGCAGTTTTGAAAATACATTCTGAAAAATTGAATAATATCTTTATAAATAAGAAAGAACAAAAGAAACCGATTGTTAAACCGAATATCATACAAATGAAATTTAAAAGTAACATGTATGGTTAATTAATTCACAAATATTATTCATTTGAACTTTTGAAATATCTCAGACCAGTGTAAATTTATTGAAATCGAATTTTTACAAAAAGACAAGATTCGCAAATACTCAACCATCGGCCATCCCAGTATATTTTTTCAAACCTATTATCATCTTCTAGTGCTTACACAGACAAAATGTCAAGGGCCTCGCGTGACGCAGTAATTCTATTGTTTCGTTTGGAGTAACAACGTAATTCAGGAGCTTATTGTAAGTCACAGGTCCCGACGTGGGACTTGGAGACTGGTCAGTCGATTGAGACCGTAAAAAATGTAGGTCCATGCAGTGTCGCAGTATACATGTAGATGTTGGCACGAAAAAGATCCCTTACTGATGCTTTATGATCAATGCCCATAAGTGCCGAGAAAAAGTCTAAATTAGGAGCCCTCCACCAGGCAGGTGTTCAAATGTTGTCAACCCAAAAATTTAAAAAGGTATTTTAAAGCAAAGAAACAACCTATTTTCAAGGACCTACCTAAAAAAAAAAATACAATGGACATCTCAGGAAGCCGAACCATAAGCCAATTTTAAAGATTTCAACACTATTGAAAAGAGTGTACCTGTATAAACTATTTAATTCGATTAAAGTTTCATATATCTAATGTTATAGTCACAAAGTTTACCCCATAAATAAAGGAAGGAAGAAACGACATCTGAATTATATTTGTAAAGATGAAATAATTATACAGAGACATACCGTATATACTCGTCTATAAGTCGGTCCGCCTATAAGTCGGTTGTATTTTTTAAGCTTATATTAGAGGAATTGACCCTCTAAAATACCAATCGTTTTATAACTCGCCTATAAGTTGGACTTAGAGTTTTGAACCCAAAGTTTAACTCCAAAAAAAACGACTTAAAGGAGAGTATATACGGTATTTACAACTCTTATGGTCCTATATAGTAAAAACAGAATCATAGATGAAGTGTTTATTAGATCGAAATGAATGAAATGCAGTGAAATTTATTGATATGCATAGACAAGGTGGGTCCCTCTTCTGCTCATGAGGCAGGATTTGCCATGCTTACTACGTCATAAATTTTTGAAAAAACATTTGTAACTACCATCTTAACACTCCTTAGTCATGGTATATTTACCGTAATTCACGAAATGTTTCAAGAGTGTAGGTTTCTAATAAGTTAAAGATACATATTAAGATTGATACATCGCCGTTGTTTTATAACAAGAACTAACCTTCTGTGGCCACATGTTAATTGTGGGCACAAAATGAGAGTAAAACATAAGCCGCCGTTTTAAAAAAAAACGGATTTGGATGAAATTGTATTTTATAAAGTTGATAAACAATTAAAAAAAATATTTGAATAATCTTATTAAAAAAACTTTTCAGTCGGCACAATTTAAGTGGGTCGGTTGCGTTAGGGGAAACAAAGGTATTTTTTATTTTGGCCCTTTTTTTGTCTTTTCTTGATTATCTCTCCTTGGAAGGGGGCTTGGCCCTTCATTTTAACAATTTAAACTCCCCTTCATCCAAGAATGCTTTGTACCAAGTTTGGTTAAAATTGGCCCAGTGGTTCTTGAGAAGAAGCTGAAAATGTGAAAAGTTCACAGAGGGACGGACGGATGGATGGACGATGGACAATGGGTGATCAGAAAAGCTCACTTGAGCTTTCAGCTCAGGTGAGCTAAAAGCAAAGAAGAAGCTGATAACAACTCAGGATATCAAATGAATGGAACAATTTGTTATATTTTGAATTCCTTATTATTTTGAGTTCTGAGTATTTTAAGTTCTCCTGTACTCAGTATTGGAATACATGTATTAATATTCAAATAAATTCCTTATACATGTATCCATTACCTGTTTCACTATTTAATATCTTATACTATAAATTCGACTTCTTCAATGGGGCCATATGCCACTACGAACTTTACACTAGATAGTGTTTGACTTCCTAATGCATGTTTGGTCAATTTCTTTCAAGATACTATTTCATTAAAAATATTTTATAATTACAAAAAAAATTGTGGCCAGATCATAAATGTCAGATGTGTTAATGAGCCACATAAAATGTGGCTCATTTCATGAGCCACATGAAATGGTTCATGTTTGAGCCAAAGCAATCTATTTAATTTGAAATTTGATGAATTTTTGTATGGAGAGAAATTAACTTTCAGTCCAATAGACTGTCTCCTTATAATTTCAGGTACATGTTTTTCTTTCAAATGCCATTTTTGCCTGAGTTTATGTTGAGCCATGGTCACTGTAGTTCATTAGATATGATGTTTCGAGGAAAGGACAAGAAAAGGATCAAAAACTGTACTGAAGAAGACATAGAGGCATACAAGTACAATTTTGCCAAGAAAGGTGCACACTTTCATAATAACTCTGATAATAGAAATTTGATTTTTTACATTGACATATGTATGTGAAATTGTGAATATATATATATATATATAAAAGTCTTCTCAGTCATCATATTTCAGGGCTACAATAAGACAAATTAATACACAAGCATCTCCATGTGTACAACCACTGTTTTGTTCAAATTAAAGCTGAACATGATTCGTAAAAGGAATTTGCAATATTCTTTTATTCAGTTGTTTTGTCTGAGGGACCGTCATGGAAGCTCAGTCGGTAGATTGCTCACTCTGTGATCAGAAGGTCTGTGTTCGAATCACAGCCATGACTGACCTAAGTCAATAAAAATAGGTTGCAACTGTTCTTTTGCCAAGCACTTGGCACTTTGGAGTGAAAGTTGTGGGTCCTTAAAAACTGAGGCCCTGTGTCATGGTAGGCGTTGGCACGATAAAGAACCCTCACTGCTCAATGGCCCTGAGTGCTGAGTAAAGGTCTAAATTTGTAGCTCTTCACTGGTATACGGTGACGTCTGTAACTGAAAAATTCTCGAATGGGACGTAAAACAACACACAATAAATCAGTCAATCATATGTCTGAGGGCCCCTTTATAAGCCGTTCACTTAGTCACTATTTAGTGTAATCAGTTTTCACCTGTGTAGATGGATGTATGCTACATAGCTCTTGCAAAATACTGGGTAGCAACATAAGTAACTGTGTGCTTCTTTCACGGCAGGAGAGAGAAATACCAAAGAAACTTACAACAGTTGCACAGGTCAGTGCAAATACATGTAAATTGCAATAAAATGTAAACAAAGGGAATGTAAGGTAACTAGCACGAACATGTGTCATCCATTCACTCAGGTATGTACCCATGACAAGAAAGCAGTCAGGTTCATAACAAATGTGAAGGATATATACCCCAGTGCTGATATCAGAGAAAGTAAAACTAATATGGCATATGCCTATTTTATGAGTCGTGTTCAGCTTTAAGGAGTAGGGTATGGCCACAAGTTTAACTTCAGAATACATAAGAAAAATCTTTAAAAGTCATCTTAGTGAGTGATACACTAATATACTTAATTTGATGAGCATATACAGGGTTTTTCATTTATTTACATGTACATATTTATTAGTCAGAGGGGAATGCACCATGGGCATCTTGTTTGTTCTCAGTGGTGAACTGCAGCTCATTATCTTGTTTTGTAGACTGCATTTATGTAAATTTACTTCTATGGAATGTCCTTGGTAAATAAATTTTTAAATAAATGGATAAAGAATTTGTCTTTCAAATGTGTACTTCTTTTTACCATCAGTGAATGTTGACTTGAAGTTAATAGTATATGCAAATGGGCATTTGTGGCACTACATAACCCCAGTAAAATGTAATTGTAGGAAATGGCTTCACTGGTCCATTGAACTACTACAGAGCAGCCATGAGGAAACCTTTTGACAAAAGCGTCTTCAATCCGATAGAAGTCCCAACACTTATTATCTGGGGGGTGGAGGACATTGCCTTGAACCGTAGGCTGCCAGAGCTTGGTAGGCAGTATATTAAAGACTGCACCATTAAATATATTGATGAAGCCAGCCACTGGGTACAGATGGACGGTTATGAGGAGGCCAATAAGTACATCTGGGAGTTTGTTAAGGCTTAGAAATTTCTTTTTTTGCCATTATGCTGAGGTATGTGTGTAGGTTTTTTTTTTACCCCCACACCAACCGTAAGTAAACAACATGTTAATAAAATATATACAAATGTGTATTGTTCTAGAATTATTTAATATATGTGAATGTGATTAGAATTGGAATTATCATTAATTAGGAAAAATTAACATGGCATTTTGTACTTGTACATTGTAAGAAAACTTCTAAAGTTTGGTGCTACAATATTTCATCTACACTTTATCCTTTGAAAGGTGTTAGGCCAGTTGGGGTTTAATGTGACATGGGGTGGTCTATGACAAGGATGTATGAGGAAGACCTAGCTGCATGGCTTACGTACTTCTTTGATTTCATTTAGATGCATCTGTGATTGATGCTTGCATAATTAATTTAATTATCTACTCAATTCTTTTAAAAATGAGTTTCTGAAAAAGAAATATTGAAACCTTACTAAGTCCATCCTTTTAAATAAATAAAAAGAACATTTAGCACTATAGTTTATGATAATTTCAATATTCTGGTAAATGAAAGTTTGGATGATGTTAAATTTATTGGGCTTTGCTAGTTTATAATTTGAGAAGCTTTTAGAAGAGTATTCTGAATTTATGTACATGTAAGTCATTACACTGTAGCAAGAGTTGCAAGGTTCAATATTAGTAAAATATTCACAAATAAACGTGTAGCCAGGGTAGTATGAATTATATAAAATTGTTCTTGTCTTATATAAAAAATGAAGACAAATTTTTCTATGCATTTAGTCTTCCTGTTGTTTTTCTTAATAAATTTACTTTTTGGAATAATTTTATGCAATATTAAATCAAGGCATAAACATATGTGTGTAAACGAAGTTTTTCTGCAGAAACTAGGAATTTTTAATAATTGTATATGTAATGATACATTCATGTATAATTTTTTAAGTCACTTTCTGTTTTAAAGTATAGACATATATGCATGTAGCCAACAGAAAAATATCGTTTTCTTTTAATGTTACATGTATCCATGTTTATAAACATATAAAATGTTGTTATTAAATATTTTTATAAGTATATACATCGTACATTGTTGTTTTAGATTTTTTAGATCGATTTTACTTAGAAATGTTAGAATTCTTTGGGGAAAGGCAGGAGACCTGAATATATTATTTGTAGAAGTATTTATCAAATATATTGCACAATCACATTTTATCAGCCTTTCTTGTTTGTTACTCTTTAGTTGAACAAATTTCCAGGGATGTAGCAAATGTTACAATTTTTAGGTCACCTGAGTCACTCAGGTGACCTATTGCTATCTGTTTTCGTCCATCGTCGTGCGTCGTGTGTTAACATTTGAACATTTTCAGCTTCTTCTCTGAAACCGCTGAACCAATTTCAACCAATTTTAGCAGATGGCATTTATGTGTGAAGGGGAACAAAATTTGTGAATATCATGGTCCCTGCCCCCCTGGGGCCTGAGGGGTGGGGCTAAAACCACCAAAATTAATGCAATCTTTAAAAATCTTCTTCTTTACTCCTGGACATCAAGCAGTCAAACTGTTGGCATGATTGTAATAAGCATTGAGCCCTCTACCAAAATTGTGAAATTCATGGCCCCAGGGTCAGGGGTTCTGGTGCTAGGGTGGGGCTACATAGATCATATAGTGAAAGTGCATTATTTCTTTGAAAATCTTCTTCTCTACTCCTTGGTATTATTTAAACAAATTAAATACATAATTATGTTAAGCAAGAGTGACTCTACCGAAATTGTGAAATTCATGGCCCCAGGGTAAGGGTTTCTGGTGCTGGGGGGGGGGGGGGGGGGGCTATATAGATCATATAGTGAAAGTGCATTATTTCTTTGAAAATCTTCTTCTCTACTCCTGGGTATTATTGAATCAAATTGAATACATAGTTATGATAAGCAAGGGTGACTCTACCAAAATTGTGAAATTCATGGCCCCAGGGTCAGGGGTTCTGGTGCTAGGGCGGAGCTATATAGATCATATACATGTAGTGAAAGTGCATTATTTCTTTGAAAATCTTCTTCTCCACTCCTGGGTATTGTTGAAACAAATTAAATACATAGTTATGATGAGCAAGGGTGACTCTACCAAAATTGTGAAATTCATGGCCCCAGGGTTAGGGGTTCTGGTGCTAGGGCGGGGCTATATAGATCATATAGTGAAAGTGCATTATTTCTTTGAAAATCTTCTTCTCTTCTCCTGGGTATAGTTGAAACTAATTAAATACATAGTTATGATATTTGGAAGGGTGAATCTTCCAAAATAGTGATTTTCATGACCCTTGGATCAGGGGTTCTGATGTTAGGGCCTGGGCTCTATTTATTATATAGTGAAAATGCATTAATCTTTAAAAATCTTCTTCTCTGCTCCTGGGTATTTTTGAAACAAACTAAGTACATTGTTTTGATAAGCAATGATGCCTCTTCCAAAATTGAGAAATTCATGGCCCCAGGGACAGGGGTTCTGGTTCTAGGGTGGGGCTATTATAGATCCTTTAGTGAAGGTGAATTTTTTCTTTAAAAATCTTCTTCTCTGCCCCTGGGTACTATTTAAACAAACTAAATACATTGTTATGATACACAAGGATGCCTCTTCCAAAATTGTGAATTTCATGGCCCCAGGGTCAAGGGTTCTAGTGAAAAGGTTTGGGGGGGGGGGCTCTATTGATTATATAGTGAAAAAGCACAATTTCTTTGAAAATATTCTTTTCTGCTTCTGGTTAAAAAGCAAAGAAGCTAAGTATATAGTTATGATGAGCAAGAGTGCTTCTTCCAGAGTAGTGAATTGCATGACCGGGGTCAGATGTGCTGGTGTAAGGGTGGGGCTCTTGATAATATAGTGAAAATGCATTAATTCTATTAAATAATCCTGTCTGCTCCTTTGTGTTAAGCAGATAAACAAAGTGATTACTTATGATGAGCAAACTTCTGGTCCCAGGGTGAGAGACTCTAGTGTTTCTTGGTGGAGGGGGGGGGGGGGGGGGGGCTCTATTGATAATATAGTGAATCTGAAGTAAAAATGCATTATTTCTTTAAAAATTTTCTCTGCACTTGGGCATATCAGAGGCAAAAAGATTAAAAGTTTTAATAAGGAAGGGTATTTTTACCAGATTTTTGAACATCTAGACCATTTGTTCAAGTGTTCTGGTCCTGGCCAGAGCTCTATTAATTTGTATTCTCCAGAGAGGAGTTATTACCCTTTGCCATTTACTTTTGATAATTAATCACTGTAAACAATGTACTTGAAAGGTTAATAGAATAAGAGAATTAAGCAAGAATTTTTATTGTATAATACAAAAAGTATTTTCATAGTTTTAATGATCAGATAGACTTGTAAGTAATAGATAAATAAAAATGGAACAAAAATAACTTGTCTTATTAAATGTTCATCAAAGACCAAGAGAGGCCAATGTAAGAGATTTCAACAAGAAATTAAAATAGTACAGAAGCACTGATAGTTTTTTAATACACTGTATAGTGATAGTGATAAATGGGGAACAGATTAGAACCTAATTCATAAACTATCAATGAATACTAGATTAATTATTTTGTTGATCCTGATCACCCTAGTATTTTTCTTGCTTTTGGGCAACAAAGCTTCACCTTTCAGTTCATTTTATACTCTATGGATCCTCTAAATTGTTGTATTATACTCAGGTGACCGTTAAGGCCCTTGGGCCTCTTGTTTAACATGCAGTGTACATTAAGTGGTCCTTTTTATTTCCCTGAACTTTTGCAGATTTTTTTCTTTTACAAAGCAGATACATGTACTTGGTGATTAAATATACAATGTTTTGTACAATATTGTAGTTAAAAGCACTATCATAGAAACTGTGATAAAAATAAAATGCACTTTGGTTAATTTTTGTACAATAGACTTCTTAAAATTCTTATTACCAATAGACCAGAATTCAGAAAAAGTGTTGTGCCTATATCTAGCTACCAAAGATTCATATCTACCATTTTGTTTATAATCCATGTAAACTAGTCAGTCAGTATGAGAAACCAGAAAACATAAACCTTCAGAGGTTTATAGAAACCTTGCTGGAGATTTATCAACATTTTAATAACAAAATTGCTGTTTGTTTTTAATGTTTATTGCATTACTTTGATGACAATTTCTTTGAATATAAAACAAAATTCTGTGTTGATTTTACATGATTTTTCACATATTTAAATAAATGTGCTGAAGCATTGGTGTGTATTTGTTATTGCTGAAAATGTAATAGCAGAATTGGAAACAATTGCAGTTGTATTATTTTACTTCTCAACTTAACACTCATATTCAATGAAAAGTTCAACACATTGTTCATAAATTGTCTCAATCTCTGCGTATTCAATCTACACTTACATCTGGCACAGTTTAACAACACGTCTTTAAAACAAAGTTTTTGAATGTTTTACAAAATGTAATTACCTTCCAAGATCCTGTAATGGAGAGAAAAAAATTAAATTGCATAAGATTTCTTTTTTTACACAAATAAAAGGTTATTGATATAAAAAATCCCATTCATGAGAGCATATATTTATACTAAATCTATAAAAAAAAACAAAAAAAAAAACAACAAAAAACAAGATGTGTTTATGAAGCACTGATGCCCCCAGATGGCAACTCGTGGCAAAGGTTCAAGTAGTTTCTTAAAATGGAAATCAAACTCCAAGGTCAAGAGATGAATAAGGAGAATTAAGCGCAGATTTGATTAATTTGAATTAATTTACTGCACATGAAATTGCTTTCCATTAACTCTGTGTGAACGCTAAGCAAAACTAATTCGAATTAAATTTTGATGCATGTGTAATGGCAAAATTAAGTAAATTAAAGGCCACATGGTGGTGGTCGGATAAGCACTTATTTTTGAGTGAAAAAAACAAAGAAAAATTAAGTTTATCCACAGACCCCACAAATGGCCATAACATTAGCTCTTTAAGCCTTTGGCTCAGAAGAGCTAAAAATGTGTAAAGACTATGACATGTCAAATGTATATCTGCTCTGCATAAGGTGATGCAATTTGCAAAGGACATCATAAAAGCCTTCTGATAGAAATAAATTTTACATCATAAAAGCCTTCTGATAGAAATAAATTTTACATCATAAAAGCCTTCCATTAGAAATAATTTTAATGCACATAAACTTCCTGTACATTAACTGTCATGTGAATGCAAAAATTTGTATGATTTTTATTTCACAATAATCTACATATTATTTAATGCACATTTGTGAGAACAGGGCAGAATATTTATTTAAAATGTACATGTATTTTGTATTGAATGTGAAATATGTTGTAAATCAAGTTAGACTGCCTTGTGCTCTTTTGCTTTAACTGCCCTGTGAACATAACAGTGTGCCCCATGGTTTGCCTGGGACAAATAAACTGCACTTATAATTTCTATTTATAATTTTATATACATGTATTTAAAATTGTTCTAAACTGGCTGTCATTGTCAAGATGGCTGTTCTTTTGAATTTGGAATTTGTGAAGATCCTAAAGTCCCATCTTGTTCTAGCTTCTTTAAGTACTTCTTTTTTAAAGTCTTATTCCAGAGTCCATTTTCTATTTTGAATACTTTGCTGTCATGCTTGCAGGCTCCATGTTGAATTTGGAAATCACAAAGAGCTTCCAGAGGACGTGTCAAAATCTAAAAAAATATACCATCCAAATATCAATCGGTACGTGTTCTCACTAAAAATGCATTATTACATGTATTTATTCTAACTGAGCTTTTGAAAAAGCTCCAAAAATTAACAAGCACAAATTATTTACATCCGGTGGGACATAAAAATTATGTACTTTAATGTTTACTACATTTATGTGTGTAATTATTAGGGATGGCAATTTGTAACCGGTTTACCCATTACTCGGTTGGAACGATGGTAATCGGTTAGAAAATCTGTAATTAGTTAGTTGAAAAAATAAAGTATATGCAAGTTTTAATGCAATTTTCTTAAAATTCATTTCTAAGAAAGAAACCACGGCATAAAAGTTGATAATTTAGCTTTTTTCTCATATCTATTTAAACTTCTTTGGGATAATTAATGGCTCTCCCAATTGAGATCGTTGGGTAATTGGTCAGTTTTTGAAGTGTTAATGTTTTTATAAACACCATGCCATTACCCCGACTGTCCTGTAATATTTTTATTAAATAAATCATCGTTGAGCAATGTGAATTGGTATGTCTATCTTTAGGCAGTATCTATTAAATTATATTATTAGACAAACTTATAAATTAAGAGAAAGTTCAGAAATAGTTTTGATAATGCAGAATAAATTTGTGTGACATTTGCTCTGGAAAATTATCAATGTTTGATTTTACAGGAAGGCATGTTTATGTTTTTCTTAATTTTTTCTTGTATATTGAAACAGAAAAACAATGTATATACACGTAGTTTCCTCATCAAGTTAAACAGAATGTTTCCAGCTTTTAACATTTTTTTTTAATCTTCCTGTGTATAAGAATAGTACTTGAAAAAAAAAAATGTCCAAAAATGTGTATTTTGATACGATTAATGGTCGGAACGTCTTGCGGTGAACCGATTAGCAATTCTGTATTTGATTTCCATCCCTAATAATTATATCATTTAAATCCTGTAAATATATTTCTTTTAATAATACATGTAATTTTATTTACTGCTTTTCATTTCTAAAGACTTCAATTTAATATTTAGCACGTGTACATGTACACTGCATACTGTGACAATCACTTGTATACCCTACAGTATAGCGAAGCTATCCTATAATTTTTTTGACAAAGTTCAACCAATGAGAATACTCGTAAGTGGCTCATTCCCAGGAGAGCTGTCCACTGTGTGGCACTGACTGTTTTGACCACCCCAGGAAGGGGATCCAATGATAAAGGCTCCTTTTGTCTGTGAACCATTACTTACAGCCAGGTGAATTTTTGATTGAAAAGTGCAATAATTTCCATAATTTAATTTAGGGTGGCAGCATGTGTAAAATATTGTAATTTTTTTTCTATATGAACCTCCTGTGCTAACTCCCATTTTTGCTCTTTACAAAAGATTTTCTACATCTTGACTTATTTGTCTTGTACTGGTTTTTCTGTGATCGATCAACACTGAAAAGTGAATAGAATCATCTACATTGTGGTTAAAATATTACATAGTGCTCCACTGAGTCTACTTATCTTGCATGGACAAAAAAACCATGCACCAAAAACAAAAATTAATGGTAAAGAGACTTGTAGATTTAAACATACATTGACAATATCCGGCTTTCTTTCCAGTGCTGCTAACGCTATGGCTGTTGATTCCAGTGTGGATAGTGACATGTCATTTGGTTGAGTACGAATCACAAACTTACTCTTGCAGCTATGATTCAATTTTATCTGCAAAAAAAAAAAAAAAAAAGAAAAAAAAAAAATTAATTAATTTATACAAATCTGGAATACACTTTATAATTATGTTTACTTAAAGAAATCAAGACCAATCTTCCTGGTATATCTGAGTTCACAGAATATAAAGTGAGAAGTTAATAAATGAAGAAATTACTCTCAATAGATAGTGCAAGTCAATAAACAATCTTGACACTGACTTAAACCGCCAAAGTTTCTCCAAGTTTTTGTTTAAATATATGTTTACAATTTTCAATCTTGATTGCTATCACAGCCTATGCCACTCACTGTGTTATAAAAACACATCAATACAAGCAAAAGATTCAAATATAACCATTTGTGGTTCTCCCAATATCATGATTAATGGTGAATTACAGTGAGTGCCTTTAATTGTATACATGAATATACCCTTAATTACACATATCAAGCCATGATTTGAACAAACTTGGATCTGCACTACCTGAGGATGCTTGCATTATAATATTACTGATCATGGCCCTGCATGCATGTTCCTCTTGAAAAGAAGAATTTTTTTTCCCTACATACATGTATTCCCATGCAAAAGTTTAATCTCATATTGGTGTCCCACCCTACTCCCAGGGCCATGATTTGAACAAACTTGAATCTGTATTACCTGAGGATGCTTTCATATTAATATCACTAACCATGGTCCTGCTGTTTGTTCTTCAAAAGATTAAATATTTTTCCTATTTTACACCCATGTTTAACTTTGATCTTCTATACATGTACGTGGCCCCATCCTAACCCTGCAGGGGTCATGATTTGATCGAACTTCTATCTGCACTACCTGGGGATGCTTTTAATTCAATATTAATGAACATGGCCCTGTTTTTCATGAAAAGAAAATTGTTAAACATTTTTTTCCTATATATTTCCATGTAAAAGTTCAATTCCCTATTTTGCCCCCCCCCCCCCCCCCCCCCCCCCCCGGGTGATGATCTGAACTGAACAAACATGTGTCTTCACTTACTTTGGGAGGATTGCTTCTTAATATTTTTAATCATAGCCCTCCTGTTTATAAGAAGATTTTAAAAGATTTTTTCCAATGTATTTCCATGCAAACTTTTATCCCTTATTGTGGCCCCATCTTACAACCCTTGGCCATGATCCACCTTGGATCCACACTATGCAAGGAAGAAATTATATAAGTTTCACTTTTTTCTGGCCTAGTGGTTCATGAAAAAAAAATTTAAATGACCCCACCAAATTTTCATGATTATCTTCCCATAAGAAAAAAAGTATGGCGTTTCAGATGAACCAAGGATATTACTTTGTGGCAAATTTGGTTGAAATTTGCCCAGTGGTTCTGGAGAAGAAGATAAAATTATGGAAAGTTTACAATTACAATGACAACAACAACAACAGACAATGAACAAATTATAACAAACTAACAAACTAATTACCGGGGGGGGGGGGGTAAAATAGGGAATTGAACTTTTACATGGAAATACAGGTGACTCTCGATGCCTCGAACTCCGATCTCTCGAAGTTCTCGATCTCTCGAAGTGAACCTCCGGTCCCGTTTTTTTCTTCTATATAACTAAGCAAATTTACTTCCTATCTCTCGAACTTTCGATCTCTCGAAGTTCTCTATCTCTCGAACAAAGACCTGGGTCCCGTTACACACATTTCATTGTTTTTCACTCTCTATCTCTCGAAGTTTTGATTGCGCGTGTGCACACGCCGATCAAACGTAAAATGCAGCTTAGACTTACCTGGATAACAGTGAACGCCTCGGGCTGGCATGGTGTTAATTGGGTGTTTACATAGATGACACTATACCTGAGAGCATCCGAGTGTTGATATAATTAATTGGTTACAATCGGTAAACTATTAACGAATTGCTTAACAACTTATTTTGACTTGACAGCGAGACGTAATTTTTAGAAAATAATTTAAAAGACGTGTAAATAATTTTTCATAGATTATGAAGTTTTATTAGAGTTTACATATTCCCAGTATGACAAACACTGCACAAGAAATCCTATCTGAAGAATTGAATACCTATTTAATACGAGAAATCTGGTGAAGGACCCGATGAAGCCCTGGGGGTAGCCACGCCGACGATTGCTATTCAGGATTCATGTAGTTATGAAATGAGAACAAATAAATACAGAAACTTAAAGAGATCGTTTTATTTATTCAAAATACGATCATTGTTGTTGAAATCAAGTGAATTACCTGTAAAATACGAATGAAAACGTGCAATGACATTATCGACATTTACTTCCGGTATTTATAATAGTAGAACAATGATGAACAATGATGATCGGAAATGAAAATTCCTGATTTTTTTCACTTTCTGTCTCTCGAACCCCTCGATCTCTCGAACTTTTCTTGCGGTCCCTTGAACTTCGAGAGATCGAGAGTCACCTGTATATAGGAAAAAAATGTTTAATTTCCTTTTCATGAAAAACAGGGCCAATCAGAAAAAAAATGTTTAACAATTTTCTTTTCATGAAAAACAGGGCCAATCAGAAAAGCTCACTTGAGCCTTTAACTCAGGTGAGGTAATGAAAGAAATCAGATGAATCCAAGGACTTTACCTTTTTTGGCCAAGAAAACACCTCGTTATGTAGAAACATGCCTTTGGCCTGCCCCCAGGTACCATCTAAGAGGACAAGATTGTATGGCTGACCATCTGGTGCTGGGGGAATAGCTTCAATATCAGCTGCCTCAGAGTCTGGGAACAACAGAAGGGTGTTGGAACTCCTAAGAATTTCAGCTACTTTTGGGTATCTGAAGCAAATTTGTATCAATGTTGATTAAACTTTAAAAAATTACAGTCATGACTTAAAAGATCTGAATATTATAAAATCTATCCCATCAAACAGTACCTCTACAATAATTTAAAGAGATCCGGCAGTCCTGAACTTATACTGAAAAAGAGACTGGTTTTTCATATCAAGACCTTTTGGAAATCTTGAAGAGAGCTGTAGTTCCTCCATGTTTAAGCCATCACGATAAATCATTTACACAATATGAAGATCTGAATACAGAATATCTTTTACAAGAAGGCAATTTTTAGTAAATTTACTCTCAAAATATTCATTCCATTAGCTTACCTCCGAGGTGAGAATTTTTTTCCTTTGATAATTTGAACTTTTTCTGATGGTAAACATTCACATAAAATTGGAACAGTAGCCAAGTTTCTGCTTTCCTATAAGAGGTAAAAAGTTGTACACTTATATGTATAAATTCACTATTCAAACTCAGAAAAAATTGTTTGCAACAAGTTTCTTTCTAAAAACTTATCATCCTCAAAAACATAATGATAATTTTAGTTTCCCGAAATAATCATTTAAAACTTTCATTACAGTTTGATTTCTTTAAAAAGAGATACACAAACTAACCTCAAGAGGATGTTGTAGGATAAAGACATTGGTTTCTATAGATACCGGACTCTCGGGTAAATAGGGACACAAACATACAGCAACTGGACGACTAGGAGAAAAACAAAAGAACAGAAAACAAAATTAGATAAACACTAAATAAGTATTTACGCATACAAGTATAAATAATAATAACAATTTTATAAAAAAAGGATAACTAATCAAGAGGCCCATGGACCACAATGCTCACCTGAGCAACTATGGCCCTTCTTCTTTTTCATCAGCAGATTTTTTGCTATATCTTTCCATGTAAACTTTGATCACCCATTGTAGCGTTTAGAAATTAAACACATTTTACTGTAAAGTGCAGAGTTATCTTCCCGGAAATGACACACATATAATTGAACGTTAATTTGAGCGGCTACCTAAACAAAGAAAACACAGCAAGCTAAGGTGATGTATCAATGAGAGTTATAACAACCCAATTCAAGGGATAACCATGACGAAATAGTGAAATACGTGAAAGGGCATCTTGTTACTGCAATACATTAAAGGTTTGTTTTCTTCTTCTTTGCATTAATTAACCATGATGAGTAACGTAAATAAAGTGGAGATAGGACTTGGGATATCTTGAATTCGTTCATAGACTTGCAGGAGAGGAAATAATATTAAATGTCATTAAAAATCTATATTTATATCAGTGTAGTTTCACTAAAATTTGAACAATTTTGTTTTTCTAAGTAATGTAAAATATCAGTGATAGTGTACTTTTTTCTAAAATCTGGCTTTCTTTCCTACAGGCACCGTACGTAGTCCAGATCGAACTCAAAATACCTGGTGTCATCTTCAAGTGCAATGCTGTTGTTCCATAATCAACACTTTGAAACTTCATTTGTTGAAGACTACTGTGTTAATTCGACAGTGTTTACAATTTTATTCTTGTGCATTCGAAATGAGTTACTTTCTGGCAGTTATTGAAGGGATATAGATTATAATATGTGGTGCTTTGGGACTTGCTGAAAGTTCATAAAATTTGATATTTTGTGATTGACATGAGGAAAACTCTACAGCCGATTCAAATTATAATGATTATAATAAATATATATATAAATATACATTTTGTATTTTTAGTTTAACAATTCTTTAATAAAGCCTTTTAGAAATATTCAATGAAGTTTTGATATTAAATTGTCAGCTTAATATTATTTTCTTCATGATTTTGAAGATTAAAAGTTTATCTATGTGTACGTTATAAATTTGTCATTCTGATTGAATTGTTGAGACTAATCAAATCTATTCAGTTCTATCTCCTACATTTTTTGCGTAAATTAAGTACATGTACATCGCACAGTGTCCATTGCATTGTATAATTAAATACATATCCCAGCGTTCAGTGGCTTTATGGAAAATAATTAATATTGGTTACATATTTTGAAAATTTTGACAATTATGCGTATTTAAAAAACATACTTGTTGTGCCTAAATTTACGAGAGTGTTTTTTTTTCTGCAGGTACAAATTAAACTTATGATGTGTTTAGATATTAAACACATCTGCTGTTATGTGTTTAGAATTTAAACACTTGTGTTCATGTGTTTAGATATGTTTAATTTCTAAGCACACAAGTGTTTAAATTCTAAACACTTTCTAATACATGTTTAGGAATTTTACATGTTTAGAAATTAAATATATAAAAAAGGAGGTGACAAGAAAGTGTTTAGAAAAGTGTTTGAATTGTAAACACATTTTTTACAGTGTAGCTGAGGATGCTTCCAAATAAATATGACTGTACATGGCTTTGTTGTTCTTCACTTAGAGAAGAAGATTTTTTCCTATATATATCCATGTAAAAATTTGTTAACACATAGTGGCCTCACCCTACCATGATCATGATTTGAATAAACTTGAAAACACTATGTCAGGAGGCTTTCCCGAAAGTTTCATCTTTTCTGGCCCAGAGAAGTTCTTGAGAAGAAATGGGGCACCCAATTTTTACTATTTCTTAATTATCTCCCCTTGGAAGAGGGTGTGGCCCTTCACTTGAACAAACTTGAATCCCCTTTACCCAAGGATACTCTGTGTTAAGTTTTGTTGAAATTGGCCCAGTGGTCCTGGAGAAGAAGATGAAATTGTAAAAAGTTTACGACAATAACAACAACAACAAACAACGGACAAATTTAGAGCAGAAAAGCTGACTTAAGCCTTACAAAGGTACAGAGGTCAATAAATATTATCTCATCTTTCAATATTTTTCACAATAAATGTCTTAATTATTTGATTGACAATTTCAAAGCAAAATTCAAAAAGAAGAACTAGATCTAGTAAGCTTAGTTTTTTTTCTTCCCAAGGTGATTAAAAAAGTAAAAAAAACCCCAACTTTTTATTATTATGGCATTCAGAATTGGAACTCTCTTCCTGATAAGATAAATTCTACCGAAAATACGTCCAGCCTCAAAATGTAGTTTAAAAAAATTATTTAAAATGAGATCATATATATATATATATAAATATCTGAAAATGAGATTTCTCACTATTAGTCTTTTAAAATAAATATCTTGTCTTAATTCATTATTCAGTTATATTAATTTCGTTGTAATTATATCCAAAACACTACTGCCTGTAACTAGCTAATAAATATAGTCTTGTTTCTGGTCACCCTAGTGAGCCTACATTTTGACAGATATATTCAGCCCCCCCCCCCCCCCATCCCCTAATTTTTTTTGAAATCTGTGTCTACATGAGGGAAGAATTGTCATCAGATACAGATTAATTTTTTCACTAAAGGTACATGTTGATAAGAATTTGGCTGAAGAATCACGCACTGCTTCTAGGTTGGTGAAGAAAATTGCCTAGAATTGAAGAAAAATCCCATTATCAAAATTGGGTTAGCTAATTTCCTATTTTAATATATGTTTTTAAGACTATTATATATCATCACAGGCCCTAAATTTGTCACGGTCCTAAAATCATGTCCTTTTTATTTTCTCGAGTATCTCTCAAGATTGTGCCCGCTGCTGCACCATACATCGTTAGAAAATATTATTTGATTGCCTTTGTCATATTTTACAACTGCAGACGATTACTACAACAGGTAAAAAAAAATAGTCTGCAACAAAATTTCACCTTACTTAGCATAAATCAGCTATTACCGCATACGTTTAAAAAGAGAGTTTTCAATATTTTTTTCTTCCGACCTATCTCAAGTGTATTGGTGCTACTATACACATTGTTTACATTATGTCAAAAGAAGTCACAAATCCAAATTGGAATATTTGGCCTTTATTGTTTATATATGCCATATCCACTGAGGTCACAACCCTAGGACCTGTTATTTAAAATGGCGCCAGGTAAACATCGATACTTTGAACGAGATGTAAACAATCAATAAAGGCATGATTTTTCTAAACTATTAGTTTAATTGAAAGAAAAAGTATAACTATGGTATGACTTACGAAATGAAACAGTACCGGTATTTCAAATTTATTTACAAAACAGACACAATCAAATTAGGGTAAATGGGTAATGACTCATGGACCTCTGAGGATATGTATTAGGAAGTCAAGCCCTGCAATGTAATCAGGTCTGGCACAATCTCTTGATTTAGCTATATAGCTTTATTAAGCTATTCAGAATAGCTTGATTTAGCTATTTTATCATGCTTTTTTTAAAAATGTGTTATATTTTCAGCATGTACAAAAAGTCGCACCTTGGTGCAGTGATATTATTCAGTCTTGAACTTTTCTGAAAACAATGCATATAAAAATCACTCATCAAATAATTAATTGCGTCTCCTTGAGAGACTTTGTACTCAAAGTTCTATAACTTTTGGGGCTATAAAAAGCAATTAATTTGTGACCATACAGCTACTTCTTGAACGAAATTATAAAGGAGCTCAAATATGGTCAACAAGATAACTGATTGGTAGTTCAGCACATTACAGCGAATTACAAAATACCAGTAAAGTTTTCAATAGCTTGCTGGATATCTCAATAGGGTATACAATTTGGTCTAACAAGTATCACATTAGGTTTGAATCTAGGTCATGAAGTTACTCAGGTGTATCATTATATTTTACAGGTAAATGTGAGTTGATTTCAATGTTGAATGAATCCACATGTATGTGCCAAGCTAATGGCCAGCTAATGAAAACTTTACTGGTATTTTGTAATTCGCTGTAAGAAGCTATCACACTTGCCCACGCCTCAATGTACACAAGACAGTGTACAGTTACTCAAACAATGGAAATTCATATTTTGCTTAAAAATATTTAAAAGCTGCAATGTTAGAACTATCTTTGATTTGGGATGCTTTTTTTGATTGGTACATGTACATACATGTACCTGAATAGTCAAATACTTACGAGTTTTTGTCTATTTCTTACAATAAACATTTTTGTGAAAAACTGTATATAAATAGCTTTATCAAGTTATTTTGAATAGCTTAAAAACCTATTTAGCTATTTCAAGCTATATTGCTAAATCAAGAGATTGTGCTGGACCTGGTAATTGGTCCCACTGTGCTTTTTCAGTTTTTGTCTACTCTGGTAAAATATGTACGTAACTATGTAATTACCAACATCTAGAGCATACTGGTCGTCTATTTATCGCTGTATCTTTTTCTTTATCATCTTCATTTGCAAACGAATATAAAATATCAAGGAATTCTGGCGATGTTTTGCCATCCTCTGACACTTTCATCATTTTCTTCAGAAATTATTGAATAAATGGCAACCCGAGCCCGACTGATCGTAAACTGATCCCGACCGGAATGGCGTCAGATTTATTATATAAAGTAATTCAGCTTCAAATCTCATTTCAGGTTCTTGCAGATGGTTTAGAAATTAAAGAGTATATCATAAAAGACACATAAATCCATTTATTCGGGTCCGTAGAACGCGGGGGGGGGGGGGGTACTTTTGAAACCGTTGCTACGGGCCTGTTATTTTCGAAAAAATGGAAATATAATTGTTTTTAAATATTAATGAAATTTTTCCACGGATGATTATGAAGACAAAATCAGTGATTTATTAAGTTAAATTAATTGACCGTCTTATTTTAGTAGCAAGGCCGGGTCAATTCTACATATCTTTTCCACGTGAATCACGTGATAATATTTTCTATCATGCAATGGTACCTGGTATCAAAATGGATGTATGCTATGCTAAGGATTTCAATTATCGTGTGTAGAAAATTCTCAGAGGTGTGGGGGAGGATAGGGTATGCTTTAAACATTGGGTAAAATTTTACCTTGATTTTTTTTTTATAAGGTCCTTTGGTGTGTTCCCGTGGTGTCTTCTACCTATTCCCACTTTTTAAAAATCTCAGTTCCATCTATTCCCACTTGCAAATAACAATAGATGTTTAGATACTAGTTAATTTGTTTTTATAGTAATTAGACTAATTACATCCCATCTTACATTTACCTCTATTTTGTACATTTTAAGACAGAAAATAAATAGAAAAAATGATTTATTTCAAATATATTTCAAAAAATAAAAAACGTGGTTTAAAAAACACTTTAATATCTTGATTTTTGAACATAAAATAAAAAGATTTATGGAAAAAATGCATTTAAAAAGCTCAATTTTAAAAAATACAATAAATAGATTATCAGGAAAAATATTATTTAGTTCGCTTAAAAAATTCCAATTTTTCTTTCAAATATTAGTAAAAAGTCTGATTTATATAAAAAGCCAATTTACCTGTCCTCTATTCCAACAGTTGTTCAATAATCACTGTTTATACGGTAATTATATGTTTATCCAATTAATTATTTGTTTACACAAAAATTCCACCTATTCCCACATAAAATCTTACCTTTTCCTACTGTACATGATTTTCAAAAAGTGGGAATAGGTAGAATAAACCGTCCCCGTTTTGCACACATTTGATAATTAGGTATAGAACAATAGGTGTGAAAGATGTTTTGATAGTATCCCTATCGCATTTCACCATGTTTCTTTATTTCATAAAGATAAAATGAATAAGTAAATGAATTCAATCTTAAATTAACCTGTCTAATTAGTATCATGTGAATATAATTATAGTTTTGTGTATTTTTTTTTCTGTTTTAAAATGATTTTTTTCAAGAACAGATTTAGCGATGGCGGTTTTTATTCCATTTGTGGAAGTCCGGATGAAATCATTTAAGATTTTTTTGACATGGGAATCCTTGTCATAAATATTTGAAATTCAATAATGAAATATTTCATACCATTGTTGATTTCTTGGACACAAAGTGACAAGTTCCCAGACACCTAGTGATTAGATATGGATCCCCCCCCCTGTGAAAATTCTTGGATCCATTCCATCCACGCTGTCTTGCATAGGCTAGTCATGCAGTTTTTTGAGCATACAAAATCTCTGTGGTCACAATACAGGTGTTTTGTAGAATAGGAGTGACAGTATTAAGCGTAATAAACCATGGTTTAACAAAGACTGCAGAACGGCTAGGAAAAAAATTCATCTTGTAAAAAGAATACAAAATAGACATAATTCAACAGAGAATAAAACCAATCTTGTCTTAATGAGTAAAGAATATAAAAAAAAAAAAAACAATGGACAAATGCATACAAAAATACAGAAATGATCTATCACAAAAACTTAAAAAATTACGTTCATCAAATTCGAAAGACTATTGGAAAATTTTAAATACCTCTGATAAAGAAAAAAAGTGTTCTGTTGATATAAATGATATGTATGATTTCTTGAAAAATATCAATGAAAGCGATAATGAAGAGAACTATACATATTGTAATAATGCACCATCCGTCACAAATGCAACCCATGTCACATCCGACGAGGTTTTTAATTCTGTTATTCGTGAAAATGAAATATTAGAAGCTGTAACAAAAATAAAAAAAAAGGTAAATCCCCTGGAGTTGACAATATGCTGAATGAACATATTTCATCAACGTTAACTACATTTATGCCAGTCTATTTAAAAAATTTTAACATCATATACGAAAGTGGTTTTGTTCCCGAAGAATGGTTGATACGTTTTAATTAAACCTATATATATAAAAACAAAGGAGACCCGAGTAAATCTGATAATTACCGCCCCATAACATTGCTTAGTTGCTTAGGAAAAGTATTTACTTGTATTTTAAATACTAGATTGGAAGCGTATGCAAATGCAATCAATCTACTTAAAGAAAACCAAGCGGGTTTTAGGAAAAATTATTCTACACTTGATCATATCCTTACCTTACAATTTTTATCAAATATCTTGATGCAAAGAAAAAAGAAACTATTCTGCGCCTTTGTTGACTTTAAACAGGCATTTGATACTGTATGGCGGAGTGGGCTTTGGACCAAGTTACATATTAATGGAATAAACGGTAAATGTTTTCAATACATTCAAAATATGTACAAAGGTGTTAAATCTATGGTGAAAATAAATGGCATGTCCACAGAATTTTTTAGTTGTAATGTAGAAGTAAGGCAGGGAGTAAATCTTTCACCCTTTTTATTTTCAATGTATATTAATGATCTTGAAGATTTTTTACTGAACAAGAATATTGCAGGCTTACAAAGTATTTCAAGAACCATTGAGAATGAATTATTAATGTATTTTGAATTGTTGATTCTCTTTTATGCGAATGTTATTATGGCTGAATCAGCCGATGAATTACAACATGCAATCAATATATTTCAGACATATTGTTTACAATGGAAGTTGAAAGTGAATGTCGAAAAAACGAAGATTCTAGTATTTTCAAAGGGTCCTATGTTAAAAAGAAAATTTTATTACGACAACTTAGTTATTGAAAATGTTAGAGAGTTTAAATATTTAGGCGTTTTTTTTTCATGCACAGGTTCCTTTTGTAAAACAAAAAAAACACTTATATGAACAAGCACAAAAAGCGATGTATGGCATTATAAGAAAAAATAGACAATTCCAATTACCAGTAGACTGTCAATTTGACCTTTTTGATAGAGTTGTAGTTCCGGTCTTACTATATGGCTCTGAAATATGGGGCTATGAAAATCTTGATATTATTGAGCGTTTGCACTTGAAGTTTATAAAGTATGTATTTAATTTGAAAAGTTCCACGCCATCGTACATGGTCTATGGTGAAACAGGTCGCTTTCCTCTGTATATTTCGGTATATTGTAGAATGATTTCATGTCATATTGGGCAAAGCTTTTTTCAGGCCCACCAAATAAAATTGTAAATGTTTTACACAAACATATGTTTAAACTGTACTGTGATGGAAACTTAACAAACCCATGGTTGGACTGCATACAGAAAATATGTAATATGTGTGGTTTATCGAATGTAAGGTACGAACAGGGTGTCAATATGAATTATAAATGGATAACTGCCACTGTAAAACAAATATTACAAGATCAATTTATTCAAAAGTGGTCTAGTGACGTACATGTAAATAATTCTTCAAAAGGACAGATTTACAGAATCTTTAAACAAAACTTTGGATCTGAACATTATATTGATAAATTATCTCCTAAATTTAGAAAAAATATTTGTAAAATTTCGAACTGCAAATCATCATCTGCCAGTAGAGACTGGAAGATGGTATGGTATACCACTGTGTGATAGAATCTGTACACTTTGTAATAATACTCAAACTGCTGATGAATTTCATTATATCTTAGAATGTAAAACTTTAACTAATGTAAGAAAAAATTACCGGGCAATTATTATTCCCACAGACCTAATGTTATTAAATTCATGGAACTAATGTCAACTAAAAACGAAAAAATCCTGAAAAAACTATGTATGTTTATCTTAAAAATTTATGATGCTGTCTGTCCTCCTTGATATATTTTCCCCTCTCTTATTTATTTATTTTCTTTTTCAATCATCTGTCATGTTTTTTGTTTTGTATATGTACCTCTGACCAGATTGTATATAATGTATATATGTTATTAATGAACCCCATGTACCAATATTTTGGTTTGGGTGAATAAATTGAACTTGAACTTGAGTGATATAGTAACGTGCTCAATCTCTAGTTACAACTGCATGTAATTTTAATAAACGTAAAGAAATGGGAAATAAACCTAAATTAATTCATTAGTGGTAATTGGATGGTGCATAATATATAGGGTTCAATAGACTTGGTAATGAGAATTAGATTGCAGTTTCTTTTTTATTTACTCCTTATTGATTACAATTAAATTTTCAAACGTTATGCGTAAAAATCAATTTTCTCTACTAGTTAGCTTACCACATTGCTTGAACAGTTTTTGGTGTCTAAAGTTGGTTTAATAGATATGGAATCATCGAATATGTTTTGTGCTCTCTGTATTCTTACTTATTTTGCATCTGCTCAGTCCAACACTTACGAGATCTACAGAACATTACAATCTGATCTACTGAAGAATTATTCAAAAGACATTAGGCCAGTAACAACACAGACAGACGTATTAGACGTCAATATCAGCTTTAGGGTGAAAACCATTAATAAATTTGATGAAATTGAAGGAGTTCTACATTTAGTTATTGGACTAACTTTGACATGGAGAGATGAATTAATACAATGGATTCCTTCTAATTTTGGCCAAATGACAATGGTGCGACTTCCCATGTCGAAAGTATGGACACCTTCATTTTTCCTGATAAATTCTGCGACCGATTTTCATGTTAATTTGGGAGATCATGAAATGCAAACTGTGAAATACTCTGCCGACGGCAGTGCTCTGCTCTCTGCTGGTATCATAACATCATCAACGTGTTCCCCCATTGTAACGTACTACCCATTTGATACTCATGACTGTAACTTGGAAATTTCGAGTTTTTTACACGAACGGGAAATTTCCTTGCATATTGACGACTATATTTCCACTCTTGCGTTTGAACCAAACACTATTTGGGAACTGCGCTCTGTTTATGGACATGGTTATTTGCGAGGAAACATGTCCATGGTCAAAGCTGAGATAAAAATTAAGAGAAGACCAACTTTCTTGCTAATAAACATTTTTGCTCCAATTTTATTTCTTGCATCTGCTAATCTTTTTGTATTTGCCATTCCAGTTGAATCAGGGGAAAGAATATCATTTGCCGTCACCATTTTGTTGTCGTTTGCCGTTTTTCTAACATTAGTCACGGATAAAATGCCACAAACCAGTCTAACAGTGTCGTTATTCTCAGTTTATCTACTTGTTATGATCACCTTTAGTTCCTTAATTATCTTGGCATTGATATTCATTTTTGGGATATATTACATAGAAGACGAAGACAACACAAGAATTATGCACTGTCTAATATGTATTTTGGAGAAAAGGTTAAACAATTCCATAACTATTCAGTCAACCATCGACTCTGAGTTGGATGGCGACATTAAGAAACCAACAAAGGAACAAAAGGGAAGTTCACTTTCAACTACTTCTACTAGAACCAATCGAATGAAGAAATTAGCGTCTGCGTTAGATAGAATTTGCGTATTGTTTTTCTCCGTGTTTTTCATTCTCGCGTCAGTCATTTTCATGAGCATTTTGGCATTTGCTTAATGCACATGTACATGTATAAGGCTTTGATCATTCAAATCTATAATGATATTATGTACGACATTTGCAACACAAGTTAAAAAAACGTGTTGATAATTGTAAGAAATAAAATAGTTTTATATGATTAAATAATTTCTAGCTTTCTGATTGACTTTCTGAATATGCAATATTCTACAATTCAAAAAGTGACCTTACAGATAAAAATAAAATTAAAATTTCGACTTTTTACTAGACTTTGAACCAAAAATAGATCTGGAATTGATGATTGGATATACTTATTTTTGTCTCTAATGCAATCCCGTGCGCGTCTCACTGCGTTCGTTAATTAAGGAATTTAGCAGGTGTAAAGAACAAAGAAAATAGACGAAGTTTGCTAAACGAGTGTGTATCATTCAATCATTTAAACATACATCATTAAACCACTATTTGCTTTTTTGTCAATACGATGATTTCAGAATTCCTGGTTTCTGAATATTGTACTCATTTACATATTCGATCCCAGAAGCGGCAATAATAAAATATTAAAGAATGAATAAAAAGTTTATATGTTTTGTTTTATAAGCATTACATAAAGTGCGAGTGTGTTTAATTATTAACCTCAGGTTGTATTTCTTAAGATTGTGATATTGTTTATACCCCTGGTTATCACTATCACTGTTTATGATATTAAAACATGCTATTGAATCAATAGTAACAATTTTTATGTATATTAATGTTTTACTTATAAATCATTGACCAGGTTTAATAAGTGCAGTAAAAGTTGCTATGTCATTGGTAGATACGATTCCATATCAAAGGTATGCTGGAGCAATCCCCATTTTTTCGGTATCGGAATAAACGAGCAAGATCATTGAAAAGTATATTATCAATATTTTTAGAAATAGATAAAATATCTTGATAGTCATGTACCTGGGACAACATAGCATGGCAAATTACATCCAACGACGTTGAACGTGTTCATGTTCTTCTTCGTCCTACAACTATAGGCCTACCGGCATAGTCCTGCAGGACAGGTCATTAATATAGTTAACAATGAGGACCTTCAATGACTTTTATAAGAGGGCCAAAGTTTAGGGAACCCCGATCTTTCATATGTCAGTTTTAAATACTTTTAATATTCCCAACAATCAAAATGAATTTGAATTACCATACCTATACTGGATTCCAAAACTCAATAAAAATCCTTACAAACAAAGATACATAGCGGGTTCCAGTAAATGTTCTACTAATTGTACACACAAGTACATTGTACTCTGAAGTTGATATTAAAAAGATGCTTGAGTTTTTGATCGACAATATCTGTGTAGTTTTTGGAGGTCAGCTCTTTCAACAATCTATTGGAATTCCCATTAGTCCAATTGCGCCTCTTGTTAGCAGACCTATTTTTGTACTCATATGAATAAGAATTTATTCAAAATTTTCTAAATGAGAAGAAAACATTTACCGTGGCCTTCAACTGGACATTTAGATATACTGACGATATTTTATCAATTAACAATAGTTACTTCCATACATATGCCGACTCAATTTATTCCAGTGAGCTAGAAATAAAAGATACCATAGAGTCTGACGCATCTGTTTCATATTTGGATATTTTACTAGAAAAAGACTTTAATGGTATCCTAACAACAAAGTTTTATAATAAATGTGATGACTTTAATTTTTCAATCGTCAACTTCCCTTACTTATGTAGCAATATACCCTTATCACCTGCATATGGGGTTTTTGTCTCCCAGTTGATTCGACACGCAAGAACATGCTCTAAGTATGAACAATTTCTAAAACAAGGCAAGCTATTGACAAACAAGTTGATGAAACAAGGATATCAACAGTCTCATTTGAAGTCATCATTTTGCAAGTTATATGGTCGATACAATGACCTTGTCAGCAAATACAACTTATCATTTAGTCAAATGCTGACTGACGTTTTTCATACTTATTGTTAGGCTATTATTTACTCACTGAATTGTCTACGGATTTTTCCCGATCATGACAATGAGCACACGGCGGGTGTGACCAGCCGACAGGGGATGCTCACTCCTACATATGAACCTGATTCCACCTCCGACGTTTTTGAGGTCTGTTCCCGATTTGTATTGTCTGAATGGACTTTGAGCTTGAATACTGTTCGCTATCTCCATATTTTAGGTATCGTATCTTACATGTAGTCTACCTGTGTTCCAAGTCTTAATGACATTTGACCAAAACTTAAAGAAAAGTGCATTTTAAAAGAATTTCGAAGAAATTTCAATTTTTAGTATCCATGGCAACAACAACTGCCGAAATCAAAAACAGATTAAGAGAATTATGTATCTTAATATAGTCAATTTGTTTACCAAGTCTTACTGAAATTTGACCAAAACAGTAGGAGTAGCACTGAAGAGTTTTTAATTATTTCTATTTTAAGTAACCATGGCAACACAGTTTTTGAAATCATAAACTGAAATACAGATTATATGTATCTTAGAATAGTCTATTTGTGTACCAGGTCTTATTGAAATTGATCAAAAACTGGAAAAGGATTATTGTCTTAGAAGAATTTCAAAGACATTCGTATTTTAGTAACCATGGCAACACCTTATGTCAAGATCGAAAGTATCTAAGTATAGTCTACTTATTGAAATTCGACCAAAACTGGAAGAGGAGTAGCGTTTTTAAAGAATTTAAGGAATTTCTATTTTTAGTATCCATGGGAACACCCTTTGTCAAAATCAAAAATCAACAAGCATTCTGAAAGTATTGCATTAGCAATACTAGTCCCCTACCGGCAAGTGTAATCGGTTCCCGTTAAAAATTGAAAATGCCCCAATTCCGTCAAAAATCAATCAAGGGAAATGCAAACTTGATCAAGGTAAAGTCATGTACCAAAAATCAGCTCAGTATCTGCAAGTATTTAGAACAAAATTGCGGAAAAACCTGAAAAATTGAAAAGGTTTAAATTCCTTAAAAAATCAATGGAGCGGAACGATATGCAAACTTGATCTGTAACTCATGAAGATACACTCACATGACAGAGGGACGGACAGACTCAGAGGAAACCTATAGTCCCCTCCGGTTTCACCGGTAGGGGACTAAAAACAGAAAAGCAGAATTATGTATCTAATTATACCCCATTCATACGACGAAAATTTGCTTATGTGTGCAAATTTACAGATGAGTAAATTTACACACATAAGTAAAAGTTAATTTGCTATGCGTTCAGATGAGATTTATGTACCATAAGTAAATCCTCAAATTGTCATTTAAAATAAGGAGATGGACCGCTTCAGACTTGTGAATTTTCACAGAAAAAAGGGTATTTCCTTACTATTTGGGTATAGGATTAACTTACTATTTAGGTATAGGATTAACTTTTGTATGTTCCTAAAAGAAACTACAAGAAAAATCCGATCCAAAAATTGGTACGACAGATCCGTTCTTTATGACTTAAAGGACGAAGATTGGTATGAGAATTTTCGAATGTTTAAGGAAGATTTCATAAAATTTTGTGAGAAGTTGGGAAATGCTTTTGTCCCGATCCAAAGACTGTAAAAGAACCATTGGATGTAAAGAAGAAGGTGGCTGTTACCATCTACTGGTTAGCGTCTTCAGCGGAATAAGGGACGTACGATTGGAAATCATTTTGGTGTTGGGAAATCTACCATGTATGATTGCAAACATCAAGTTTACGAGGCCATTATGGAACATCTGCTTGAAGAATATGTGTATTTTCCAGAAGGAGAATGAAAAGGGTGAAGATAACAAACTGTGATCGATCTCAAAAATCTTCGAACAATACAAATATGTGAAGAGGGAATAAACACGGACCCCTGGAAATTCCAGTGGTGGGATCAGGTGCCTAGGAGGAGTGAGCATTCCCTGTCGACCGGTCACACTCGCCATAAGCCCTATGTATTGATCATTCTGTAGTCAAATTAAGTATAAACAAAGTCCTAACAATTGGTATGAAAGAAGTCAGCCAAAATACGATCCAATGATAGGTTATATTTGCTAATAAGATCATTATAATGACCATAGAGTAATTTTCCGTCGGTCTCCATATTGGGCGCTAACAAGGCCATATTCCTTCATAATTCAACCAATTTAAACTTCTCATACTGGACAATGAGGCGAAGATACACAGTTTTTCTTACGAATATATGTTAACAAAGTTCATAGGTTTAGTAATTCAAAGATTTTTGCCCTTATATTTCTGCTCAAATACCAGTTTGATCTCCAAGATGGCGACCAAGGTAAATAACTCGAATTAAAAATGTGTCATATGAAATCTATCTATTTACCAAATGCTGACTTGAAACGACGTTGTTGAAATCCTTGTAACATAAACTTATCTGTCAGTAGCCTGTCTCAGTTTAAAACTGAGAAAGGATGAAGAAAGTCATCAAGGGCTAAACTATGGTGGAGCGATTGACGACACACATATTCCTATCATAGCTCCTAAGCATTCACACGGAGACTACTTGAACAGGAAGGGATTCTACTCATTGAATCTGCAGGATGTTTGCAACCACAGCTATATCTTTAGAGACATAAACAGGTTTGCCAGGAAGGGTCAGATGCCCGCATTTTTGCATATTCGAAAATTTATTTCAGAGGAGATAATGGTTCCTTGTTTCCAGAGTGGAGAAAGCAGTTTGGAGAAATTACTATGCTAGTAGTACTTCTCGGCGACAGAGCGTATAGCCTTTGAAGACTTGGCTTTTGAAGCCATACACAACAGATCTACATTTACAGTAACCGAGTTCACTTTCAATTTTTGTTTACTTAGCGCAAGACTGACCTTTGAAAATCCGCGTATTTTTAGAGCTTTACTTTCTAGCAGCCATGTTTACGGACTGATATTTTACATGCCAATGCATATACAACCATAACACTTAAAATGGAGATTCATGCAATACACATGACGAAAACTTACATAAGTAAATTTGCTGCGTCTTCATACGACAAATTTTACACACGGGAGCAAATATTTTGTGACAACATGTATGCAAAAGTTAATTTACACCTTGTCCTGACCAGGTGCAAATTTACTCTACTGTGCATAATTTGCATATGAGCAAATCAGTTCATACGACAAAAATTGCACATGTAAGTAAATTTACATATGTGTAAAATATACTGAGGTATGCAAATCGTGTCGTATGAATGGGGTATTGGTATAGTCTACTAGAGTACCAATTAAGTCTTATTGAAATTGAACCAAAAAGTGTAGGTGGTGAATTAAGTGTTTTAAAAGAATTTTTAAAGAAATTTCTATTTTTAGTAACCATGGCAACACCGTTTTTAAAAATCAAAAATCAATACAAAGAATTATGTTTCTTATTTTAGTTTACTTGTGTACAAAGTTTTATTAAGATTGGACCAAAACTGTAGGAGGAGAAGCATTTTGAAAAATTGTTTACAGACAGCTGGACAGCTAGACAGTTTGTTGGAAGGACCGACAACGGACACTTTACCAATGCATAAACTCTTCTGGTCTCTGACCAGTACAGCTAAAAAATCAGACATTGTGTAATAAATGAAAGTGCAATGCAAAATTTTATAATATAGCATCATGTGCTAATATTAAAAGTCTATGTTATTTTCATCAAAAAACAGATAATACAAATGCTACAATTGGGGTTGTGTAAACTTTACAAAGAAGTGATAACTAAGCACCAGTCAAAACTACAGAGAACAGATTACTGTTTCAATGAATAATCTACAATTGGGCATTGTGTAAGTTAGCTTCTCTAAAGTGTAGATTTATCTACTTAAAACACTGAAACGCTAGAACACAATATTTCTTTGTTACTGAGTAACAGTTTATTGTTTAAAAAAAATAGATAGAATGTACAAAAAAAATCACAATTGTAAAATCTCAACTTTGCAAAATTCACTGCATTAAATGGCACAGTTTGTGAACACATTGGATTCTGAGATGAAAATTCATTTGTGTGAAAATAAAATATCACATACCGGTAAACTACAAAAATTGCTGTTCCTATTTAAATGCAAAAGTTAAGGAAGCCAGTAAACTCAAAAAGGAAGTTATTTAATGTAATGTTGAAACACTTTCATGTGTTTAAATAACACACTTTAAAATATACAATGCACTTTGTCTTACAATTCTTCACAAACCTGATCACCAGTCCAAAAACTGTCAAAGGTTTGAAAATGATAAAAATTATAAAAAAAAATGATACAATTATTACATTGAGAGAAAGAAATTAATAACAAAATAAAGAAATATCTTTTTAAAATATATCTTTATAAGAAAAAAATTAGTACATAAGTGGCAGGGCCTCAAACATAACGTGTAAATGTTGAGTATCATTATACTATATTATATATATATATATAAGGTACTTAACATTATTGATCATAAATGAATGCCTCAAAATGACTATGAGAGTAACATTATCTGAATATATTTCATCATACATGTATCTATATTCATTTGGACAAGGAAATGTATTAATTAACTTCTCAGAAAAAAAGTTCTCAATATGAAAACTAGATAATTATCAGCGAAACTTTTAAGATTCAGTAATAACAAGATCTTTAAAAACATGGTGTTTCTTAGATTTTAAGTAACTTTGGGTCAAATGAAAAATAATCTATTGAAGATTTGCTGTTATATACAGAAACATCAGATCTGCACAAATATAATGAACCTGAGTGTACTCTACTAAGTCTAAACACAAAATTTGTTTGTATGACAATACACTGAATAAGAACATGATTCCTACTTCAAAAGCAAGAAAACCAATGAGTTACTAAATATGTTTGTGTGTGTGAAAATAATATCATAGAGTAAAAAAAAATGTAAACTTTGGTTTTATAAAAAGAATATTCAAGGAAAAAAGAATACATTAGGCAGTTATCATACATTACTTGTGACAGGTTTATTTAAAATCTTTTCATAACGTTGTCTGAGATGAGGTTTCTTCTCAGATCTTGATCTTAAAAGACCATATATTGTTGTTACAAATACCTGCAATAAGATGAATTTGAAATTTTCAGTTTAGAGAAAATAATATAGATCTTGGTTTAAATCAATGACGTTGTATTCTCTTGATTTTCACATTTAAATCTATGGAAGTTTAAGCATATAGCTTTACTCAACACTTTAACTTACAGAGAGGGTAATCAATCCTGCACAACCTGTTGCTGACCAATCAAAACCAAATTCTTCCACCAAAACTCCCCCTACAGTGGGCCCCATAAATGCCCTATAAATAGAATTAATTTAATACATCATAACAATTTCTTGAATAAAACAACAAACATATGTTTGTTCTTTTTTCTCTTGAAAATATACAATTATTAACATGAGATAAAGGTAGGTATTACCCTAAGGAAAAGCAGGAATTAAAAAGTCCAGAGACCATACCATGAGTGTCCATATTTTCCTCCATTCCAAGTTCCCTGTCAATTGTTATTGAATATGTACATGTATCATTTAACTATTACTAGTATTTAAGTTGTGGTACTTAATCAAATATTTAAGATAAATAAATCATTATGCTGGTATTTATATTTTTCCAGACAGTATGTTAATTATCAAACCACTAGTTTGCTCACTTAAAATCAATTCACACAATTTGTTCATAAAAAAAATGAACCTTTACAATGTTGGTCAATACTTATACTCAAATTAAATCTCTTCAAGATTAAGAAACCTTTAGAAAAGTGTTATATGTTGAAAGTAATTACACTCTAAAATCCTAGAATTAATAAGATGTGTTTGTGAAACACTGATGTCCCTGTGTGGCAGCTCAAGGCGAAGATTAAAGTTCTCAGATGCAAGTCAAACTCAAAGCCCTAGCATCAACCATTCAACCATTCAAAAGTTATGGCCAAGGTTAAAGTTTTTCAAAAGAGGTCAAACTCCAATGTCAATGTCAAGAGGTCAATAATATTAAGGTCTTATCACAAGGAATATATATGTGAAGTATTAAAGTCCTAGCATCAATCATTCAAAATGTATGGCCAAGGTTAAAGTTTTTCAAAAGAAGGTCACACTCAATGTCAAAGGGTCAAAATTGTTGGTAACCAAGGAAAGGCCTTGTCAAAAGGAATATACTTGAAGCTGAACACGCTTCGTAAAAAGAATCTGTCCGCCATATTCGGTTGGACTTGCGCTATATCTGAGGACCCCTATATATAGAGCCGCTCACTTGGTCACTGTTCAGTGTAATCACTGTCACCGGTGTAGACGGACGTATGCTATACAGCACTTGGTAGCGACAAAAATAACTGTGTGCTTCTTATGCAGGAGAGTAAGATGCCAAAAAGATTTACAACAGTTGCACAGGGCAGTGCAGTATACAAACAAACAAAAATACACGTCAGTAACTGCAATAAAATGTAAACAGAGATAATGCAAGATAACCAGCACGAACACGGTCGCCATTCCACGCCGATACCCGTGACAATAAAGCAGTCAGGTGTAACGAATGCGAAGAGTATACCCCTAGTGCTGATATCTTAGATAGTAGTATCGAAAATGGCGTATGCCTATTTATGAGTCGTGTTCAGCTTTAAGAATGTGAAAGCCCTAGCACTAACCATTCAAAAGTTATGACCAAGATTTAGGTTTTTCAAAAGTAGGTCAATTCAAAGGTCAAAGGGTCAAAATAAATGATGCCCAAGGGAAGGTCTTGTCACAAGAAATGCATGTGTGAAATATAATAGCCCTAGCAGTAACTGTTCAAAAGTAATGGCCAAGGTTAAAGTTCTTCAAAAGTAGGTCAAACTCCAAGGTTAAGGTCAAAGGGTAAAAGTCTTTGGTACCTAAGGGAAGACCTTGTCATAAGGAATACATGTGAAGTATGAAAGCCACTAGAACCAATCATTCAAAAGTTTTGGTCAAGGTTAATGTTAAGTAAAATTTTGCAGAAGTGGTCAAACGTCAAGGTCAAGAGGCCAAATTTGTTGGTACCCAAAGAAATGACTTGTCACAAGGAAGAACGTGTGAAATATGAAAGCCAAATCTCCGACCAATCAAAAGTCATGGGCAAGGATAAAGTTTTTGTGGACAAACAAACAGCTAAACAGACACATGGATGGACAAAGCAAAAACTATATGCCCCAGAACTTCGATTATGGGGGCATAAAAATTGATTTTCAGAACCTTTATTGGTCACTTGGTTGAAAATGAAAATTCCGAAATGATATTGCACATCTATAGGACACAACCAATCATATTCCAAAATATGATTTATTTACTGCTTAAAATAAGAGAGGAGTTCTAGGAACATCCTTTTTGAAGAAAAACATTATTTTTTTAAACCCTTATTTGGGACCTAGATGAAAATGAAAATTTCAGTTTTTATGCCCCCATATCGAAGATTCGGGGGTATATAGTTTTTGCCCTGTCTGTCCGTCTGTCTGTCTGTTTGTCTATCTGTTTGTTTGTCCTCAAAAACTTTATCCTTGCCCATAACTTTTGATTGGTTGGAGCTATGACTTTCATATTTCACATGTGTATTTCTTGTGACAAGGCCTTTCTTTGGGTACCATCATGTTTGACCTTTTGACCTTGACCTTGGAGTTTATAATAAAAGCATAGCAAGAAAAATAAATGTAATATAGCATTTCTTACTTTGCCGAGTCTATCAAGCCTCTGAATGTAGGAATGATGGCACATCCTATACCCAGCCCCATTAATGCCAGTGATAAAATGATAGACCACAATTCACTGTAAAGAAAGGTCATAAAAGTGTATAGGGAAATGAATTTCTTATGTGGAAAGTTTCATGAAAATTGAAGTCCTCCAAAAGAAAAAAAATTGAAAAAAAAGTTGGAATTATTTTTGACAAAATAAAATATTGTTATTCTTTGCTTTTCTGAGGTATCCTTTTAAAAAATTTAAAAGAATGTCTGCCTTTCCAGAATTGTGAATCAATTTCCCAAGATTAACTCACAACTGCATTTGAAAAATATGGACTTAATTACTTGTATACTTATATGTACTTACAAAGGTAACTGTTCTATCAAAGGAGTAGGTCCCATTAATAAATAGCCAACTGCCCCAACCAAACCTCCCAATACAATCATGGTCTTCACAATGCCCTGTAAAAAAGTAAGTTCACAAGACTGTTTTTAGAAAAGCTGGAATACAAGCAGCTTTTGTTAAATTCTGAATCAAAACAATATCTATGTGCAGGTATTTACAGAAAAAGAATTAATGTTCTAAAAGAAAAGATCTATCAAATACTGTTTCCTAAAAAATTCCTTCTGCATCTTGATTTACAAATACTGGTACTTAAATTTGATTAAAATCGTAGATAGCCATGATCTAAAATACAACCTTATGAATCTAACATTACAAAACAGAAGACTTGCCTTTTTATCAGTGAGATAACCCCAGAGAGGAGCAGTAAAAGAATACACACCACCAGATATAAGGAACATCAGTCCAATCAATGCTGTTTTACCATTCAACTTGAAAATAAATAAAGCAGTGAACAAACTGTTTTAGATTTATCCGCAAGGAAATGTGTGCATAAGACCTCATCAAGAGCCAACCATACCTCAGGTAGCTTTTCAACATGAAGCGCTAAAGTAGGATCAAGAAATCCTAAAGAAAAACTTCCAGCTGATATAGTTAAAGCAATGACCCATGTATATGGATTTTTCAGAAGATGAAGGATAGATTTTGTCTTGGGTCTTGGAGAATCTGAAAGATACAAAACAGAGGTGCAGGGCTTTCCATAAGGGGTGGCAAGAGGCAAGTTATCAGAATTCACTGCTTTGAATTTCATAGATGGCAAAATAATCTATTGGAAATAATTCTAAAACAGTCTCTTCAAATGGATAAATTCACCTTTTCACTTCAAAGTTATTGAAAACCCTAGAAGTGGTGATTTCTCTACTAGTGATGACATTTCCTTTTATTCTATGTAAATGTATATAAAAAGTTATAGAATGATTTCAATGACTTGATAATCTTGTCATAGTAATGTCACAGGTAGTAAAATTACACTTTGATACTGTTCAATACGAATTCAAATTGAAAAACTCTTCAAGGAATAATCTTATCATTGAAAAATATTACAGGGATCGACATTAACGGTTGTCCGATTGCCCGGGGCAAGTAAATTCTCAGTTCGGGCAAGTGAAACTGCTGATGTACTTGTCCGATCGGGCAAGTGAATATTTCTGATAGATTTTTTTTCTTTATTTCTTACACTACTTTATAAACAAACAATAAATTGAACATTTGATTTCTACCAATAATATAACATTGTTTTTACATTCGGAAATTCCTCGATAGCGTTTCTAGACCATACCGTTTATTCAAAAATCAGGTTCGTTATTCCATTTTTCTTTCGTGGTAGTTGACAAAAATATGTTTTCCGTCTGACAACTTTCTTTACATTCTTATTATGAAATAGTTCCTTTATTCACTCACAGAATAAAAAAAAAACACCAGTTATTATCGGCGCATGCTCAGGATATGTATACATGTATTTCGAAACATGGAAAGTGTTTTCCTTTAGCGTGGCTTCAGTTTACAGGGGAAATTTTTTTTAAAAAATTACAAAAAGATTATGCAGAAAATAATTTTCAAAGATATGAATTTTATTTTAAAGGAAATATTGCTGCATGACAGTGTGAGTTTACAAGTATTTAAATTGTAGCATCACTGGCACATCAATTTTTTTTCTTCTGGCACTTAACTTGCATTATATATAGAGTAATATCTCACTTTATTTACAATAATAAATTTAGGTACCGGTTTTTTCTTCTTTCTAAATTTTGGGCAAGCAAGTTTTGCATTCGGGCAAGTCAAAGTTTGAGTTCACTTGCCCGAAGGGCAAGTCAATTTGAAAGTTAATGTCTATCCCTGTATTACTTTCTAAACATGAATACATGTATCTATCATTCTAATCAAACAATTTGATTTAATATATGTAGTACCATGCAGTTCTAACATTTATAGTAACAAATGGAAATCTCATCAGACAATGGAAAACCAACAAAATGACATTCATGTACTCACCATCAATATGCCCAAGTAGAAAATAGCCAAGTACTCCATTAAGTACTGCTATAGAACCAACTACGAAGAATGGCAACCCAAATCCTCCCAACTGAAAAGAAATCATGAAAAACCTGCTCATAAAAATTACAGACTGCAACAAAGAATTAACCTATGTAGTCTACATTTGTTCAAAATATTTTTTTTTCAAATAATGAAATAAAAAAATTACAGACAGAAATATACAGACAGGTCTGCAATATCATCCCCCCAAATATATTTAAACATGTATACCACTTTGTGTTTTGCAAAATTTTGGATTTCCTGTCTGGTGTTAAAAATTGACACCTGATTTATTATATGATTCAAATGTCTCTCCAACATGACATGTACCCTTAAAAGTTATAGCAATGAGATTACACAGATTATATTACCTGATAGAGGGCGCCACCTACAGCTGGTCCAACAATAAGACCAAGTCCACTGAATGTCTCTAAAACACCCTATACACACACAGAAAATATAAATCCATTTCATAAAATGATCCTCAGATATCTGGCATAACAACCATAAAATGACATTTTTTATACATCTGGATATGTTTATGCTAATGCTTACAAAAACGGTGGCAACATGATCAGGGAACACGGTAGCTATGATGGCAAAACTGGCTGTTACGAACAGTGAACACCCAATCCCTTCTATTGTACGGCACAGAAAACACATTACAATGTAGGTAGTTCCATTAGGACTCTTATCTAACACTCTGGAATAAAGTATACACATCTATGAACAATCATTCTTAACAGTAACAAGAGGCCCATGGGCCACAATGCTCACCTGAATAACTATGGACCTTCTGTTCTTCATCAGCAGATTCTTTTTCCTATACAGTGTATATCTCTGGCCCCATCCTACCCCAGGGGGTATTAATTTGAACAAACTCGAATTTACATTGCCTGAAGATGCTTCCATATACACGTACATTTAGATATGACTAATCATTGCTTTGCTGTTCTTGAAAAGAAGATTTTTGAAGATTCTTCTATATATTTCTACTCAAAACTTTGATCTCCCATTTTGGTCCCACTCTACCCCCAAAGGACATGATCTGAACAAACTTGAATCTATACTACCTGAGGATACTTCCAGAAGTATTAACAAGTATTTTTCCTATGTATTCTTATATACAAAACTTTGATCATCCATTGTGTCCTTACTTTTCTCCCAAGGGTTGAAAACAAACTAGAATGTACACTAGCTAAGGATGCTTTCATATAAATATAATTTATCAGGCTCTGCTGTTCCCCAGAAAAAGATTGTTAAAGTTTTTCCTGTGTATTCCTATGTAAAACTTTGATCATGCATTGTGGCCCCTTCCTACCACCAAGGGTTGTAATTTGAACAAATTAGAATAAACACTACCTGAGGATGCTTCCATATAAATATGACTGCATGATATGACTGCATGATCATAGCTGTGCTGTACTTGAGAGAAAGATTTTTAAAGATTTTTACTTTACATTCCCATGTAAAACTTTGTTCTCTCAAAGTGGCCCCATCCTATCCCTGGGGGTCTATGATTTGAAACAAGAGGCCCAAGGGCCTTAACGGTCACCTGAGTACAACACAACAATTTAGAGGATCCATAAACTGATAAATGAAGCTTTGTTGCCCAAAAGCAAGAAATATAGTATGATTAGCATCAACAAAATAATTGGTCTAGTATCTATCTGTCCACCATTTATCACTATTACCATGCAGACTATTTAACAAAATGTCTATTTTTGAACCCCATATTATTACTTCTCACATTGGCCTCTCTTGGCCTTAGAAGAACATTTAAAAAGGATAAGTTATTTTTGTCTCAATTTTATTCATCTATTATTTCCAAGTCTACCTGATCATTAAAACTGTGAAAGTACTTTTTGTATTTTACAATAAATATTCTTGCATAATTCTCATATTCTATTAACCTTTCAAATACATTGTTTACAGTGGCAAAGGGGAATAACTTTGCTTAGCAGAATACAAGTTAATAGAGCACTGGGCAGGACCAGAACACTTGACTTAATGGTCCAGGTGTTCAAAATTCTGGTAAAAATACTTTTGCTTATTAAAACTTCTACTCTGTTTGCCTCGAATATGCCCAGAAGCATAGAAGATTTTCAAAGAAATGCATTTTCATTATATTATTAAATAAATAAAGCCCCACCCTTACACCAGAACATCTGACCCAGGGGCCATGAACTCACAATTCTGGAAGAAGCACCCTTGCTCATCATAACTATACAATTGTTTCTTTGCTTTATAACCAGTAGTAGAAAAAAATATTTTGAAAGAAATTATGCATTTTCAATATATAATCAATAGAGTCCCCCCCCCTTCACCTAACCCCTGACCCAGGGGCTAGGAATTTCACAATTTGGAAGAGGCATTCTTCCTTATCATAACCATGCACTTCCTTTGTTTGAATAATACCAAGGAGCAGAGAAGAAGATTTTGAAAGAATTTATGCATTTTCCCTATTTAATCAATAGAGCCCCGCCCTAACACCAGAACCCTTGACCCAGGGGCCATGAAATTCATAATTTTGGAAGAGGCAACCATGCTCATCATAACTCATCATCACTATGTACTTAATTTATTTAATATCCAGGAGCATAGCAGAAGATTTTCAAAGAATTAATGCAATTTTACTATATAATCAATAGAGCCCCGCCCTGACACCTGAACCCCTGACCCTGGAGCCATAAAATTCACAATTTCTGAAAAGGCAGCCATGCTCATCATAACTATGTTCTTAGTTAGTTTATTTAATATCCAGGAGCAGAGAAGAAGATTTTCAAAGAATTAATGCATTTTCGCTATATAGTCAATAGAGCCCTGCCCTAACACCAGAACCCCTGACCCTGGGGCCATGAAATTCACAATTTTGGAAGAGGCACTCTTGCTCATCATAACTATATACTTAGTTACTTTATTTAATACCCAGGAGCAGAGAAGATTTTCAAAGAATTACCGGTAATGCATTTTCACTATATAATCAATAGAGCCCCGCCCTAACACCAGAACCCCAGACCCTGGGGCCATGAAATTCACAATTTTGGAAGAGGCACTCTTGCTCATCATAACTATGTACTTAGTTACTTTATTTAATCAGAGAAGAAGGTAAAAATGTTCAAATGTTAACACACAACGCACGACGCACTCTGACGGATGAGAACAGATAGCAATAGGTCACCTGAGTGACTCAGGTGACCTAAAAACTTGAATCTACATTATGTCAGGAAACTTTCACGTAAGTTTTGTCTTCACTGGCTTAGTGGTTCTTGAGAAAAAGATTTTTAAATAACCCACCCAATTTTCACTTTTTCTTAATTATCTCCCATTGGAAGAGAGTGTGGCCCTTCATTCAAAGAATCTCAATCCCCTTTAACCAAGAATACTCTGTGCCAAGTTTGATCGAAATTGGCTCAATGATTTTGGAGAAGAAGATGAAAATTCAAAAAAATTTACAATAACAATCTGATGACAGACAACAGACAAAATTCAATCAGTAAAGTTCACTTGAGCCTTTTGCAGGTGAGTTAATAATGTATTGGACAGGTACATTTTTCTATACACATAGAGGTACATGTAAGTCATACTTTTATATGTAGCATAAACTACAAATCTTTCACTAAAGAGTTCAAAACTTTAAGAGGAAAAACTAGAAGTACAAAACTAAATAAATTAATTGATCTATATAAACATGAAGAGTAGGCATACCCAAATAATATGGCACATGTACCTCCAATCATGGTACCTGAGAGATACATGAACTTTGACCCAATTTTTGTAATCTGTAAGGAAATTGTTAATATTTTTTTTTAATTGACTCTAAATTTACTTGCACAAGTTTAATTACAACATTATTTTGGGAAAAAAAACCTAATAATTGTAAAGAACAAGGCATAATAGGGCTGCTTTTGGCCTTCAAAATAGTTTTAATAAGCTTGTCAGAAATGTCTTCTTCAATTATTATTTATGTGCACAAATTTGTTAGCAAGTACATATGATGTACTAATTCAATTAACAATGCATGACTAATAATCTTTGAAAGATGCAGGCACTGCTTACATATGACATCACAAATAAGAATTGTGCAAAAATAACAATTTGATACACATTTTTTTATGAGAGAGAGAAAGAGAGAGAGAGTGTGTGTGTAAAAGAAAGAGAAGAAAAAGACAGGGAGCACTTGCATAATTTCCTAATATGGGGGATGTCAAGAAAATAACAAACTCAAATACTCCAAATATCATTCCAACCACAGTTTGTGAAACACCTTTCTTTCCTGCCTAAAATTAAAAAAAAAATGATGAAAGCATAAATTGATAATGCTCAGAAGAGTTTTCTTAAATTCAGTGGTATTACGATAACTTTTGTCAATCTATGACAATTTCTTCAAGAATACCAGGTAATATGTTATCATGAGATTACATGTTTACCTCTGCTGGAAAGAATGGTGCTAATAGTGAATAACAAGTCACACTGAAGAAGTTCACCATGGCCATGGATACCAGGAGGATCTTCTTTTGCTTTGTAATTTTAGAGAATGAAAATTCTTTGTCTTCCTCACTACTGTTGCTTTTGTCATCTTTACTTAATTCTAACGTGTTCACAGGTTGCATTAATATGGGTTCATGCTCACTGTCCTCCATATCTTGATGAATAAAAATTAAAAAGAAAAAACAAAAGATTCAATTCAAATAAGTTAACTTTTAAAAATCAAGTGATGTATATAACTTTTTTTTAATGCTGACAATAGTATTTTATAGTATAAAATATTAGCAAAACAAATAGCAGCTCCAGAAGACTTGTTACACTTTCAACAAGGACAAATCATAGCATTATCCCTCTCCTCCTATGTGGTTTCATTAAAAGAACATAATTTCTCACATGATGAATTGATCAACACATATCATCCAATTCAATGCAATCATAATCATTGACCTACACATTCATTTTGTTTTGCATGTTAACTAGCAAGTACTGTATATGACAAAATGAATAATTTAAGTGTTGACTTATTTTTCAAAAATGTTGATTTCATTATTGTCTTAAAGATAGATGATACAAACAAAAAAATGGATGCCTGGATAGGTATATATTTTTGGACCTATTTTGGTTGTAAATGATGTGAATAATAAATTTGTAGAATATTAAGAAATTGTTAACTTTTTATGATGTTCAAAATTCTACCTTTTTGCAATCATCCTTATTAATCTATACAACTTTTCGTCACTTTAAATCCAATTATTGTGAAACTTTGAATTAAAAATGAAAACTATGTGGTTAAAGTAATTCATTTTACTCCTTTGAACATGACTTAAGTTGTTATTTTTAAGATTTTTGACAAAATTTTGTTTGTATCATCTGTCCTTAATAATCCTATGATTAATGAAAAACATTACAATTCATCTCCCATCCCAATGCCTCCCAGGTAAGCCCAGATTAAATCAACATTTTTTTCTACACTGATAGAACCCATGTCAAACTAAAAAAAAATCTAGAACTATATATTATATACAATTTCTTACTAACTTATTTTCTTGGTTTTTATTTACTATGCCTTTTAAGGATTTACCATAGACTTTTAAAAAATACATAATATCAGTAGCTGTAAAGATTCTGGATTAATTCCTTGTATATTCAATACATATTTCTAACTTTGTAATCTCTGTGCATGAATCATTGATGAAGAGAAAATTATGCAAACAAAATGTTTAGTATAGATGATCATTATGATAAAATCCAAAATTTCTGAATAGTATGTAATGCATATTCCCATAATATAGGCTTATAATTGTTCATCATGAGTTTAACAGTTTGTGTTCAAGCTACAGTCTGAGAGAGAGAGAGAGAGAGAGAGAGAGAGAGAGAGAGAAATTTTAGTGATTGTTTTCATTCTTCAGTATTAAAATATTTAAAGATTATTAAATAATACATGTAGTTGAAACAATCATCTGAGTTACTCAGGTGTCCTTAAAAACACTTCTTTTATATTTTAACTTATTTTGTTTATAAGCTCATAAAGTGTTTTTTTTCTGTATTTTTTTTTCTTGAATTCTTTATAAAATTTTTTTTACCAGGTATTGGTCTGCATTAATTGTCATTATTTACCCCCTTTTTAATGCATATTATGAATATATAAATACATTCACTCTCCTCAGAAAGAAGTTCTAGAACAACTTTAATTTTTAAAAAAATTAAAAGTTATCACCTTTGTGATGAAAAGAAATAATGTAAATTGAATATATCATCTCATTAATCATTCAAATGTCAGTGTTACATATACAACATATTGCAATCTAGACATTCATAATGGCCACCTACTGAGGTTAAAAATATAACTTAATACTGAAAGAAATGAGTCTACAAACTTGAGTTGGATTATTATTAAAAAAAAACTCGAGATTATTTTTCAAAAAAAAATGGGGGGGGGGGGAGTCAGCAGATACATGTACATGTAATTGACAAGAAAAGATACTTGACAAGCACAGAACAAAAGAAAAAAAAAAGCTAAATAAATAAAAAAAAAACCCTAATAATAATTATAATAATAATAAAAAGAAACGAAACTTCATTGAAACAATATAAATTTTAATTGTAACCCCCCCTCCCCCCCAAAAAATATATGCAGTTAATTTATTATCAAAAACATTACAAAGGCAAAGTTTGTTATAAGAATGTAGATGGATATGGTGTAATCTTAATGCACATGGGAAGTTATATATTACATTTATGTACTAAATCTAGTACGTTGAAAGAATATACAGTATACACTGCTGATATCAAACATGAATGCATAAAGTTTCCTTGAGGAACCTATTTCGGTGGTAATTTGCATTCAATTACAAAATTTCTTAACAAGAACAATTGAATAAGAAATTAATACAGTTTTTCATAAAAGGTTTCTTCAATTTATTAAAATATTTCCAGAATTTTGCCAAATTTGGTCAATAATTAAATAACCAATAGATATTTTTTCTCTAAATATATCATTTTCTGTTTTAGACATGTGCAGATAGATGAAGTACCTAAATCTGTGGTACGACACTTTTCAAAAGTTTCTTTACTCATTAAGCTTAACACCAAACATACAATTATATAGAAATTATGAAAATAAACACAGTAACAAATACAGAATACTTTCAACAGAAATATATGGTTATATTTGAAAGTGATGAATAAATCGCTCACATATATCTGATAGTGTTAAATCCGGACCCTAAAAAGGGCATGGTAATCCAATAATCAAAAGGGCACTTTACGCCGTGACAAGTTTTCATGAGGGCACTTTTTTAACGTCTTTGAAATTATAAATATTTTCTTTAGGCCAAATAAAAAAATATGCGTGGTTCCGGTTACCCGACCTTCCCTATTTTATACCCCCGACCCTAAACTTTTTTTGGGCAATTTTCATATTTTTTCCGGAATTTCCCCCGATTTCCATCAATGGCTCCAGTTTAAGTTTTTAAGTTTCAGCAATGACGGCCTGCTTGCAAAACATATTGCAAGTGTTTAATAGTGTTAAATCCAAAGCAAGCTAGCACGTAGGTGTCCCCTACCAATATTGACTAGTATATTATCACACCACATCTAAATGCCATTTGCAAAGCAGTGATAGGTATTGTTTAGAAAAAATTAAGAAAATCATTTTGTTAAAAAAAAAAAAAAAAAAAAAAAAAAAAAACCTACCTACCCTAATTTTTTTGGAAGTGTAACCGGAACCACACATATTTTTTTGTTTGGCCTTATCATGTTTATGTACTTAAATTATTATTTAATACTGAAATCTTTAGTTATACAAGTATCTAAAAGAAAAATTTATAAATCTGTCAGCTTAATTCATTTAATACTCACTGAGAGGGCAATTATTGCCAAAATTGAAATTCAAATTTTTTAATCAAGAAATTAGTATGGTTATCAAGGTTATGCTTAAAGAGTAATAGGTGTGAATCTTTTTGTCACTTGCTCAAGAATTATTTTAGTCTGGGGTATGATTTTTTTTCCCCTTCCTTTAATATTGTTATTTGTGTATGAGGTAAATAACAGAACAAAATTGCAAACGGGGGGGGGGGGGGGGGGGGTACTTGGATAATAAATGTAGAGGGCATTCTCTTTATTTTGAAAATAATTTATCAACAAAATCAAGTGAAAACTGATTATACCAAAAAATTAAACTTGAAATAATATATAAATTGGTTAAAACTTTTTTCTGGCTTAGAAGCATTGAGCCTCTGGGTGTCAACTCACAAAGTAGAACACAGAATCATTGAACATGTTGAAAGAAACTAACTTCATACTTCGTTGTTTCCTAGCCCATTTCACACATAATATTCAGGTTTTTTTTGGTACTGTACATTGTAAGTTGACTTAATTCATCAGCAGTTTTATTTTTCACATTTCTTCATCAACTCTGTTTTTTCTACTTTCAATTTAAAAAGAAACGATCCTGATTTAAAATGTGTAACATCTTAATTTACAAATTAATCTATCTTTGACATTGGGCTAATTCTTGCATAATCAATGCAATCAAATGATATTTTCTCGTGTTATCTCTTATATACGGAAGCCGGTAGGTGCCAGGTAAAAAAATATTTTATCTGGCGGCCGCCAGATAAGTTTCTGGCGGCCGCCAGATAAATAACTGGCGGCCGCCAGAAACCTATCTGGCGGCCGCCAGAAACTTATCTGGCGGCCGCCATATAATTTTCTGGCGGCCGCCAGATAAAAAGATCTGGCGGCCGCCAGATAACTTATCTGGCGGCCGCCAGAAAGTTATTTGGCGGCCGCCAGAAATTATCTGGCGGCCGCCAGAAAGTTATCTGGCGGCCGCCAGATAAAATATTTTTTCTACCTGGCACCAACCGGCTTCCGTACTTATACCCTAACAGCCTGAGGCATGTTACCTGCCAGGTGGCTGTGTGCGTTCAAGCGAGAAGTGATTTCCTGTCCTGAATTCACACCTTTGCGTGCATTAAATAAACAAAGGGGCTACTAAGCATGCACTGAATAAACAAAGCCGCTAATCCATCTTGCCTCTGCTAGGCACATTTATATATTTTTGCAAGGAAAAAAGGGCATGGCGCTGGAAAAAAGGGCATGGCGCCGAGAGAAAAGGGCATGGCGCCGCGCCATGCTAGTTTGCTTTAGATTTAACACTATATCTGAAAACTTCTTTTGAAGTAAAGCTGCTAAGGGTCCAGTGGCATATTATTTCCTTTCAGGGATTTTTCACATATATACTGTATAAGCGACTGTTACTACTTACCAAACATTATTCATATATTGATAAAGTAAGATCTCCCCCCCCCCCCCAAAAAAAAAATAAATAAATAAAATGCACCAGCTTAAACTGTTAAAAGGAGATGCCACTGATATAAGGACCCCATTGATTTAGGACCTTCCACGATACACCTTTAGTCTACATGAGTCTATAAACAATTTAAGAAAATCGTGTGATAGAAAATTAGAAATACAACAGTACTAACCTGAATTATTCGCTGGAGCAGCTTAAACGCCTCAAGGGCACTTTTTTTTAAATATACGAGAAAACGCGCATTCACTGTTACATTTTGATTATGCAATCCCGTCCTGCAGTACATGTACCAATAGATAGAATGTTCTATCGTTAAAATGATATTGTCCTACGGACCCGGTTTAACGATAGAATTCGTTCCGTGTATTCGCAATGTAGCAAATAAACACGGGCGATAACTCGAACTCTGTGCATTTTCTATGAACAATCCAGAGAGTTCCGAATGTCAACATGGCGTTAAATTTGAAGCGAGGAAAAAACGTTGAGAAAATGAGTTGAATTTTCGTATTTATATGGATTATTTTTTAGGTGAAAAGGCATATACAATCTCAAAAAGGTTTGTTATGATTAATTTGGTAGTTATTTTCAGTGCAACTCCTTTTGTATTCTTCAAAATCATTTCGGAGTGGATCCACTCCGATTTGCTACATTGCAAGTATATGGGACGTATTCTAACTGTGGTGAGGGCTTGTGGTGAGGGCTTGTCCCGAGACACAGTTAGATTATTCTAACTAATGTACCAAGTGAGTATTGCACAAAAATTATACTGGATATTGAGGATGCGCTAACAAATCTGGAATGAAAAACAGACGATAGCGTTATTTCCGGGATACTATGATGCACCACAGGGGCTTGCTCCCGGCGTGTAATAATTATTTATTAAAAAAATCATATACGGTAATACTAAAGTTTTAGTATTACCGTATATGATTTTTTTAATAAATAATTATTACACGCCGGGAGCAAGCCCCTGTGTAGTTTTAGTATTACCGTATATGATTTTTAAATAAATAATTATTACACGCCGGGAGCAAGCCCCTGTGTAGTTTTAGTATTACCGTATATGATTTTTTTAATAAATAATTATTACACGCCGGGAGCAAGCCCCTGTGGATGCACAATGGTCGATATGACTTATGGCCTACAATTTCATGTTTCTTTAAATTTTTACATATACAAAATGCATTCCGGAGAAAATATAATTGTATAATATAAATTCTTGAAAACTGTTATGGATTCCTTAACTTCATAAAAATCCTTACAAATAAAGACACATAGCAGGTTCCAGTAAATGTTCTACAGTGTACCAAGCCTCACTAAAATATTAACAGCAGTAATGGAGAAACTTCAGGAGTACTTGTTCAACGATATATTTGAGATGTGGTGTAAATCAGTTGTGGATACTTAAAAAACCCAAGGAACTTTTGGATTTGAAATCACAAAATTTTACCAAAATCAATAACATTAAAACCTACGACTTTTCAACACTTTATACAACCATAGACCCTTTTCCTATGACACATTTTGCTTAGGAGTTATTCCCCTTAGCCGCCATCTTGTATGGCAAAGCAGTGAATTTACCTCTTTGAGCAACCAATTTTAAACATGCATTCAAGAAAAATATGGGGGAAAATATTTACAATCTTATTGTCATGATTTAATAGAGGATATAACAAATGTGTATTCATAAGAAAAATAGTGTTATCTTTACCTCAGTAACCAGTATAAGAAATTGAACTTGGTTGAATAATGAAGGGATCTGGGAATGTTGCCCTACAATATGGCGGCTAAGAGAAATAACTCCTAGGCAAAATATGTCATAGGAAAAGGGTCTATTCCCTACGATAATTTTAAATTAAGTCCAAACTTTTTGACATCATAGACAGCTGCCTTTTAAATAAAAATGGAACTCGTAAATTTACTCATCGTGTTATTGGTCATTTGCAAAATTATTTTGTTAAAAAAAATTCTGATTGTACTCACAAGTACTCTGAAGTAGATATTAAAAAGATAATAAGTTTCTGATTGACAAAATCTATGTGGTTTTTGGAGACCAGGTCTTCCAACAATCTTTCGGAATTCCCATGGGTACCAACTGCGCCAAGTTAACAGCAGACCTATTTTTGTATTCATATGAAGCAGAATTTATTCAAAAACTTACGCCTGAGAAGAAGAAGACACTTGCTTCAACTTCAACTCGACTTTTACTAGAAAAAGACGTTAAGTAAAACCTAACAAAAATTTTTATGATAAACGTGATGACTTCAACTTTTCTATCGTCAATTCCCCTTACTTATGTAGCAATATACATTTATCACATGCATATGGGGTTTATATCTCCCAGTTGATTCGATACGCAAGAGCATGCTCCACTGTAGGAACAATTTCTAAAACGAGGTAAATTATTGACAAACAAGTTGATGAATCAACGATACCTAAAGTCATCAATTCGCAAGTTCTATGGTCGATACAATGGACTTGTCAGCAAATACAATCTATAATTAAGTCGAATGCTGACTGACGTTTTTCATACTAATTGTTAGGTCATTATTTAAACACTGAATTGTCTACGGATTTTTCCTTTGCCCGATCATGACAACGAGCACACGGCGGGTGTGACCTGTCGACAGGGGATGCTTACTCCTCTATGGCACCTGATCTCACATCTGATGTTTCTTAGAGGTCCGTGGTTTCTCTGCTCCCGATTTGTATTGTTTCAGTGGAGTTTTGAGCTTATCTCCATATTTCAGTGAAAGTGCATGTACAAATAACATTCCGGAGAAAATATATTTGAATAATAAAAATTCTTGATATCTTGATCACTGTTTCACTCATAAAGGTTCGAAAACATAATTTATGATTGTCCTACGCGCGGATCCAGGATTTTTTTTTCGGGGGTGTTTCCACACCAACTCTAACAGATGTCGGACTCAGAAAATAGTAATCAGTTTCCTCAGACCTGAAAAACCTATCTATGGGCTGGGGGGGGGGGGGGGGGGGTAGGAGAAGACACTTTCTTTAATCTATTTTCTTCATTGAGATACATGACTTTTCTTACCATTTTAAATGGGATCTGTCCCCCCCCCCCCTCTAGATCCGCACATGTGTACTTTTAAGTTTAATTTACGAAGGAAAATTATTGTCATTTCTGCTACCATTTGTCAGATGTGTATGACGTCTTGTCATATGTTTATGAAGAATTGGCAGGTAATTAAGTTGACGTGTCAGATCTTTTTGTTGATTTGTCACTTATTCACGTGTTTAGAAATCAACATGAATCAACATGTCCCTTCCCATTTTCATAAAACTGGTGCCAACCAGTTGACAACATATTTTTCTGACAAGTCGACAAAAGGATCTGACAAGTCGACATGAAGATTTGACCAGTTAACATAATCATCTGACAAGTCGACATAACTTCAAATAAGTCGGCATAAATATCTGATAAATCGACATTATTATCTGACAAGTCAATATAATTTTCTGACACGTCGACATAACATCTCACAAGTTGACATCATTATGTGACAAGTTGATATATTATACTTTCATGTAAATTAGTTGAATCCGATTCGTCGAGAAACATTTGTTAAAAACACAATTACCCTCTGAATGATGAAACCACGCCCTCCAGCGTAGCAACAGTCAACATTGCTTGACGACGGGTGATATTCCAAAAAATATTGACTGCACAGAATTTATGCGCGCAGGGTTCAGTGTTATATTTATTTGTATAAAACATTCAGTATAATATAATAAATACTGCATGTAGTTAAGGGTAACATTGAAAATTTTCAGCCCTCGAAAACCATTGTCAACCTCGGCTGCGAATCGGTTGACGATGGTTTTCTCGAGGTGAAAAGTTTCAATGTTACCCTTAACTACAAGCAGTTTTTATATAATATTTATTGGAAGCAATAATTTTGAATGTTCATTTAGCTATCAAATACAGAAAATGATGACATTGTTTAACTCAGAATGACTGAAAACGAAAGTAGAGATGCAATAAAAAAAATTAAATGAATGAAATATGTGGAGATAACAAACAGTATTCTAGCTCAAAAGTCCATTAAACATTACAAAATAGGAGCAGAGTAAACACGGACCTTTAAGACATCAGAGGTGGGATCAGGTGCCGTGGAGGAGTGAGCATCCCCTGCCGACCGGTCACACCCGCCGTGTGCTCCTCGTCATGATCGGGAAATAACGAAATTCCGTCGACAAATCAGTGTAAATTATGGCCTAACAATTAGTATGAAAAAGTCAGTCGGCATATGACTTAATGAAAGATTTCTATTTGCTGACAAGGTCATTGTATCGACCATAGAACTTATGAATGCTGATTCCCTTTTTCACTTTAATGGACGATGACAAAAGTTTTCATCCAGTTCTAGAATACTATATCTCCCTTTTTCTTGTCGGGATATTGATGAAATATTTGGTAGCCAATGTACATAGCCTATGTACACAATTTAGTCTATGTACTGTAAAATTGATCCATTAGAACTCAACAAGTATCAGTAAAAAAATGTATAAGTGATAATAATTACGTTTTGACCCATTCCCTCACATCGTTATTTCATTTACCAACATAAGCATAATCTTATTCCAAAAGATGATTGGGCTACTGCGTTAAACGTAAGAGGAGTTCTGGCAGCCTGGATGAAAACGAAAATTTCGAAATCTTTCGGAATACCAATCATAATCCAAAAAAATATGATTTGGCTACTGCGTAAAATTGAAGAGGAGTTTGAGAAAGAGGATAAAGTGATGAACGGAAAGAAGGACCGGGATAACAACAATATATAATACCCTACTTAAGGAAATGCAGGTGTAAAATATGAATTTACTAATATTTTTCTGTCAATGGAAAATTGAAGAACATGTAGCTGAAGTAAGTTATGGTACAGTGTTCTTCATTGTACTTTCCACATCTTACTTAGTCATATTATTTAATGAAAAAAATCATATACTGTTTTAATTTAATAGTCAATCAAATGAAATAAATATCAGATACAGCTTTTTTGTTAAGGGTCACTGACTGACTGTGCACAGAATTTATCATGCTAAATTTATTTTGAAACGTAAGCAAATAAATATCTCATTATTTCTAATGAAGCTATTTCTAATAAAACTATTTGTGTGACATACCTATCTTGCAGAAAAGTCCATTAAGTAAACAGTTAAGGAATTTTAAAAAGTTCGAATACTTATACAGTTTACGTGTTATGGTCGTTGTCCCTTCATCATTTGTAACTTCATGGATATACTCATAAATTGCAGGAACTCAGTGTGAAGGTAATAAAACCAAACTTCAAAGGTACCACATCCTCTAAACTAAATTATAAAAATGGCCTATATTTGAATTACTATATAGTGTTATTTATATATTAAAAATAGGAAACAGACCTAGACACTATATATGATATATAGTTATGGCGTCATTGTATCCTGTTCTGATATGGTAAATGTGACCTTTTACATGTAATGTCCGGGCAAGTGTTTCCGACCAGTAATTTTATGCAGTGTAAGTGATGCATGTAAGCATTGTGTTTCTCAAATAAGGTTAGTAGCTACATGTGATTTTGTAAGATATATGCTCCGCAGAGGTAATTTTTTCGCTATAGATTGCTTTTACTTTAAAGCAGGTATATTAATGATGCAAAAGGAATAAGGGTTGGTGTATGTGTGTGAAACACGTTACTGCTAATGACATTTTGAACAGACTAATTGAATATTCAGGCTTCAAGTGAATAAGAAATCTACTTTAAAATATCTTTCGTAGGCAAGGAAGGAGATTCATAAGACTTTAATAAATAATAATAATAATAAAAATATAGTTGTTTCTAATTAAAAATTCAATTTATGGAGTGCTCAAACACGTTTCTAAGAATTAACTTTCTTTAAATAAAAACTCGTTTGAACAAAAATCAATTGTTTAACTCCATTTTCTTCCAGATGAAAAATGACAGAGACAGATGAAACATCATATATTCTTAGTTCTGTCACATACGATAGAAAATATAGCTGTATAGGTGGAGAGGAGAAGAAATGCCAACAGTCACAAAATGCTCAACAAAGTGGGCCCAGTGGCGACGAGACAAATCCTACAATGTCTTATCGAGAGGCACCAAGACATAGAAAATTATTACTGGTCTCTCTGGCACTCGTAGATTTCTTTGGATATGCCTCATTTTCGATGTTGGCACCATTTTTTCCGGCTGAGGTAATTTTAGTTATCTGTTTTGCACTTTAAAAATAGCACAAATTTTGGTTTAATAATGTTTCAACTTCAATGATGGGAAAAAAGTAATTGCATGAATTTTTTAATTCTCGAGAATTACATGAAAAGACACTCAAAATATATAATTCATGCATTTCAAATTTTTATAGGCCGAAAAGAAAGGGGCGTCACAGATTGTTGTGGGAGTAATATTTGGGATTTTTGAATTAACCATTTTCTTAGTGTCACCAATAATAGGAAGTTTTGTGAGTATACAGAAGATATATAAGGTACCCAGTATATAAAATAATTTTCAGAGAAAATAGTTTCTCTTAGTTGTCACATTTTAAAGAAAGTTTCACATGCCAAAAATTAATTCATAACTAGTAAATGAACATTTTTTCCAGATTACCAAAATTGGAGCTAAACGTACGTATCTGTCAGGATGCATGTTAGCCGGTGCTTGTTCGATCGCTTTTGGGTTAGTTAATTATTTATATAAAAAAATACAGTGTTTATAAGATTTCAACAATTGAAATTCATTTGATAGGTTACTTTTCAGAAATTCGCATTCTAGTATAGACCATTTTTATACGCAATAAAATTTCAATGTTAATCAACTTTTTTTTCCAGACTCTTAGACAAATGCCAAGGGGGACTTTGTTCATTGTACTAGCGTTCATTTTTCGAGTATTAGAGGGTATTGGATGTTCTATGTTCATTACAGCAGGATTCGCTATCATAGCTAACGTGTTTCCAGACAAAGCTATTACAGTTTTTGTAAGTATTTAAAATTTAGAAAATGTAATTTTATGGGATGCAATTGATATAAAGATATTTTTTTTAAAAAAATCTGAATTACATGTAAGCTTGAACAAATCTTTTGTTTTTTTGTTTTTGGTAATTATTTCGAGCGGAGGACTTTACTACAAAGTACACATGCCGGGAAAAATTTTCTAATATAAGCTTATTGTTTTTAGTGTGCTCAGCCGATCAAATAGCAAGTTACCAGAGAATTTCAATTGTACACGTATAAAAAAGCAGTTCAAAATTAGACGGTAATAGTGATGCTGGATTTGGTTTAATAAGTTCAGTTGCGCACATACCCTGATATACGGATAGCATAAGTGCACGCACAACTATGGCGTGTAAAACGTTGCTTTATTCGATAATCTTGTGATGTATATTCAAAATCTTGTGATGTATGTTCAAAATCTTGTGATGTATATTCAAAATCTTGTGATGTATGTTCAAAATCTTGTGATGTATATTCAAAATCTTGAGATGTATGTTCAAAATCATGTGATGTATATTCAAAATCTTGTGATGTATATTCAAAATCTTGAGATGTATGTGCTATATCTTGTTATGTATATTCAAAATCTTGTGATGTATGTTCTATAATCTTGTGATGTATATGCAATATCTTGTTATGTATATTCAAAATCTTGTGATGTATGTTCTATAATCTTGTGATGTATGTGCCATATCTTGTTATGTATATTCAAAATCTTGTGATGTATATTCAAAATCTTGTGATGTATGTTCTATAATCTTGTGATGTATATGCAATATCTTGTGATGTATATTCAAAATCTTGTGATGTATGTTCTATAATCTTGTGATATATATGCAATATCTTGTTATGTATATTCAAAATCTTGTGATGTATATTCAAAATCTTGTGATGTGTATTCAAAATCTTGTGATGTATATACAAAATCTTGTGATGTATGTTCTATAATCTTGTGATGTATATTCAAAATCTTGTGATTTATGTTCAAAATCTTGTGATGTATATTCAAAATCTTGTGATGTATATTCAAAATCTTGTGATGTATATGCAAAATCTTGTGATGTATGTTCTATAATCTTGTGGTGTATATGCAATAATCTTGTGATGTATATGCAATAATCTTGTAATGTATGTGCAATAATTGTATTTTGGGTAATATGACGCAATAGTGTTCTAGTTAAGTAAGGACAATTTTCGTTGGTTGGAAATAACGAAAGTAGCGGGATGATGCATTCGTAGATCAGTTGGACTTTCATTTCTTTCGTTTTGATCGCCGAAATATTGCCGACTCGGCGTTAAACAATAATTATCAATCAGTCTCTCGTTTTGATACAAAGAAAAGAGACATAAGATATGGATTATATATGCAGGTATATCAGTGAGGAAGATATAAATGTACATGTAATTAACATGATAAATAGAGTGAAGTCCTCAAATCATCGAAAATCTTATTTTCTAAAGAAAAACAATAGCTGTTCATCAAGTTTTTTTCTTCTCCTGTAAAAGAGCTGATCGGTAGTCTAGTAATAATGAAAACACAAAAAAGATTATCTTCTTGTCATATTAATCAGGGTGATTACTTCCAGCATAATTTTATATTTGGAATATACTCATGATAAATTTGAAGAGTATATATAGAAGTTTAAGGCTTATCTAATTACAATGTCAACTACACTCTATCTTTTGTATGTTTTTTTCTTCAGTTCGCAGCTACTGTATACATCACTGTCACATGATTTTCTCAGTGTATTACACATGTAGTGGGACAGCTGATTAGGTTTGACATGGGATATGGTGATTGGTCACCTACAACCATGATTGCTAAAACTGATGACCAACTTGATGCAACCCAATGTTTAAACCTATGTGACCTAAACTTATCTCACAGATTTTTTTGTAAGCCTTCCAATCATTTTTAAATATACAATGTACATGCAAGCTTCACATGGACAGGTGTAACTTGTTAGAGGAAGTCGGATAAAAGCCCTGTTTTTTCCCTGTCAATTGAAAAGCAAAATATCACTGTCTAAATCTTCCGCAGAGTTGTATCAGCTACAGCCTTGATAGATGCTATTAAAATGACACAAGACATTCCATCACATATAGATATGCTTGCAATGGCTTACATCTCTTACATAAATCATCATACTTCATAACATTTTGCTCAAAGCTAATATATCCTGGCTCAACATCGGATGTTTGTCATAGTCCTACATAGTGAGGTTCAAATTCTAAAATCAGTGCAGGAGTCCTTAATTATCTTACATGTATCTGATGAAAGATTCATCATTCACTGAATCAGGACTGTGTCTAAATATACCTGCTTTTCTTTTTTTCAGAGGTCAGTTCACTCAACTAGAGGCTGCATTGTGCTTTAAAATTGCCAGTGCACAACATCACTGCCACGTGCCAATGAAAGGATCAAAAATTGAAATACTTCATTTTTGGTTTACTTTCACAGATATTTCAACTATGTTCATCTTGTTAACTTGCAAGTCCCTCTTTTGAAAGAAGTTGCATAATTGAACTTCAATATTATCCTTTTGTCACCTGTTCAACTATTATATACATGTACTTAAGTCTATGTTCTCCCAATGTTTCTGATGGAAGTTTTGTATTTTGTAGATTTGTTATTGGTTAAGAGTGAAATTGACCATTTTATGTGTTTTAAAAAATTCTTACACTCATCAGGTTGCCTGCATGGCACAGTGCTTAGAGCATCTGCTCTAGATTTACATGGCGCAGTGGTTAGAGCATCTGCTCTAGAGTCCCGAAGTAAGGAGTTGATCCTATGTTGTGGGTTCGAATCCCACTGTGGGACATGGAGACCGGTCCTTCAGATGAGACCGTACAAACCGAGGTCCCGTGTCACAGTAGGTGCTGATATGAAAAAGATCCCTCCCTGCTCAATGGCCCTAAGTGCCGAGCATAGGACAAAATTTGCAGCTCTCCATTGGCAAGTGGTGGCACCTCCATATGAGTGAAAAATACTCGAGAGGGACATTAAACAACATACGAACACACTTATCAGTTGGACAGCAATCAATGGCAATGAGTTCTTCACTTATTCCTTTGACAACATAAGTATTTTAAATACACAGGTTACTTGTTGCAATATTTAAATGATCATGTTTTACAAATGAATGATTAAAAATTAGACATTATGCAGAAAGTGTATTTTTACATGTCACTGAACTACACGTGTATGGAATTTACTACTAAATTTTGTATGTCCATGCACTAAAAAGGAACTGAATTGAAATTTTATTTTATTATTATTATTATTATTTTTTTTTTTTTTACAAAATCTCCTTCACTTTATTTATCTCAGATTTACATTGTCATATCAATTACTGAACAGTACGTAGACCAACATTAAGTTTGTCAAAGTTTCTAGTTTTCTCTTGGTGCTGGAATAAAGGTACTGTAGTAAAAAATTATAGCAGTGCAATATTTTTAGTACATTCCTTATCCTACACAATTCTTATAATAATGACACTGTTGACAAGAAGATGCAACATGTCTTTTTACACGTGTTGACCTTGAATCTGGTGGTAGTAGGCAAGGTCAGTTTCCAGATGTAAAGAATCTTTCCCGTATTCTGAAATATGAAAATATAATTAGAATTTATGTAAACTAAGGTAAATTTTTTACAGATAAATTTCGCCAAGTAGTCGGTGATAGCCCAAAGGAGCACTGGAGTAATAAACCTTTTGATAATATTATAAACAATAACATGTACCTAAGGATAAGTCTTTCAGATAATGGACTGCATCTTCTGCTGTTAATAATGCAGCAGTGTAGGTACACTTGACTTTCACAAACTTGGAAATTGCTTTCCTAGCATACAGAGTCTGGTAAGATGCTTCACAGAGAGGAGGATGCAGAACTAAATTATGTGAAACACCTTAAGCACCCAATCAATTCATCAAGCCAAATTCCTGAAAAGTGAACCAAAATATTTCAATCATTGAAAACTAAAACCATGTCCATAGTACATGAATGCCCTACCCAGTGTTCATTGTAATGCAACATGAAAAGAAATGTGCTTTGCTTCTTTGTTAAAGATGAGGTAAATGAGAGATATTGAGGTAAATTAAGGTCACAGTGAAAGTTAAGTCAAAAAGATGTGACACAGTTGAATAGCTGTGACCAATTTGTGTTAGTGAATGAGGTGTAACGAAAATCTTGAGAATAGTTTCTTTCAAACTAATATTAAAACAAGACTATTAGTAAAGTCAAAATGTCATGGGGAAGGACAAGGTAAAAAATAATGGACAGAGTTGATAAGTTTTCACCAATAAGTTTTATTATATGTGATAAAGATAAAAATACCTTTAATGGTTTCTTTTCAATTGAGTTTAAAATAGTAAGGTCAAAAAGAAGGTAAAAAACAGCTAGTCTGCAATTAATTAGTTTTTGCATAAAACAAAACAGTTTTATCTGATTTAATTCATTGATTTTTTCATAAACATTTAAATATATAACATTAAACTAAAATTTAAATTTCATTGCATTAAGGATCCTCTATACACTAAAGGAAAAGATGTTTTGGACATTGAGAAAATTATAGTGTGTAAAGGTGTAAATGTTGAGCTTATCTATTACATGTTCAACATAGTGTACCTTGCATTTACCCCCCAGAAAAAATGTTCAAAGACAATGAAGTACTGATGAACAAAAATTACTGTTGTTTACTTAAATGGGCAAAATACCAGCAAATTAAAGTGTTCAATCTATTCATCTTAGCCTATTAAAATGTTACAAATGCTTTATTTGATCACAAATTAAGAAATAAACTGTACACATCAACTTATCTTATTCTAGATCAAAGGGCAGATTACTCTATCTGCATAAAAATACCACAAATCAGAACTCTTTAGTGTGCAGTGTATAGAGGAATCTTAAATTGTTTGTACATGGCTACACATACTTTTTCTACACATGTTCAGACACCCATTTGCAGATGTGCACAAGCATTACCTTTTTCACTTAAAATTAAGCACAGCTTCAAAGTTGGAGACAGTTATCCTTTGTGTTCTCATGACTTCCAAGTTCAAGTTCAAGTTCAATTTATTCACTCAAACCAATTAATGGTACATGAGGTTCTATGTACAATATATACAAAAACAATATACAAGATACACGTGAAATGGCGGAAATACATTCAAATTATAAAGTAACCAAAAAAAAAAAAAAAAAATAATAATAATAATAATAATTATGGAGGACAGACTTGTGCATATACCCTATCTATGTAGCTGCATAAGATTTGTTCAATACCCTTTTGGTGCCTCTGTAGTATTTGGACAGAATCATTGCATAGCATAACCAGACAAATGGAGCATCTGCTTCAGTAAATTTCAGACAAGTCAAGGATCCTCTGTCATAGGAGCAAGAAGGATGACTGGTGCTCATGTGACTCTGGCTGCTGAATCCAATCCATAGCTGAATACATTAAAAACATTTAGTTGATGATGCCAATTAATATTTTAACTCTATAACCTGTGGTTCATAATTTTAAAAAAGTATAAAAATTGGGAATGTTTGCAAATTAATGGTTCTAATGTGTTACTTTTCATTCAAAAAAAATCTTACATAGTTCCATGCAAAACTTTGATCCCCTGTTATGGACCAATCCTACCCCTAGAGGCAACAAGTTATTAAAACAGATTAGAATCTACACTACCCCAGGAAGCTTTCTATAAAGTTTCATTTTTTTCCTAGTAAGTTGTTCAGTAGAAGAAGATTTTAAAGACTTTTATCCCCAATTGAAAGGCCCCATCTTACCATCCAGGGGTCATGATTTGTACAGTTTAGAAATTTCAAAACCTCATCACAATACATGAGATGCTTAATTAAGCTTTCAGGTCAGGTGAGCTAAAAAAAAAATAAATCATTCATACAATGTTCCAAATTTTAACAATAAACCTGACAAGCCTTGCCAATATCTTTCTAAGGAAAATCCTGTACTTATTATCAAATGACATATCTAATGCTCTTTTATTTTAATTTAAAATATACAGAATAATATAATTAGAGTGTTTCAAAGAAGTGTAACCTTCCCTATATTGCATCATTAAAAGTGTAAATAATCTTAAGAGTGGTCAGCTATTTATTTCCTACTAGCATTATAGTTCTTATTGCCTGCTAAGAAAAAAAAATCCATGAATAGTAAAGTGTGTAAGACTTTGATAGAAATACATGAGTATTTAAATTTCAATGTGTATGGTAACTATACATAATCCAGCAAGTACAGTGTCATGAGCTCATAAACATGCATAAATGCTAATTAATTATCGATACCTTACCTCTCAAAACTCAAAATGCATACACATAATTATGTTAAATTAAATGTCTGGAGTATTTTTTGTGAAGTAGGTCAAAGATCAAGGACATGTAGAGTTGTAGACTGTTCACATAATGTTGGTATTGACAACAATCAGTGCACATACTAAATAGCATATACTTAGGCCAAAATAAAAAATAGGTTTGTTTCCCCTAACGCGACCTACCCACTTAAATCGTGCCGACTGAAAAGTTTTTTTCATAAGATTATTCAAATATTTAAGGTCTTCCGTCTTCACGGAAGACCTTATAGTGATTCTACTGTTTCTTATTACTATTATTCTTATTTTTTTTCCTAAATTTTGTGCATGCGATTTCTCAGCAACTATTCAGTGGTTTTCAATGAAATTTTCAGGATTAATGCGCAGCTATAGGAACTTGATACATCTTGGAGGAATTTGGAAAATTCGCTTCCGATGCCAAGTTATGGACAATTTCCTGATTTTAAAATGAAATTTTGTCCTCGAAGGATCTAAGAAATGGCTAAAGATATGAACTGGAGACTAGTTGGAGATGATAGTACATGACGTATAGGTGAACAGAATCACCTTTTCGTTCGTCGTCGGCACTTCTGGTCGCTTACGGAAGTGATCAAAGAAATCGTAAAATTTCAACTTTCCGTTTTTAAATCAATACTTACATCACATTATTACTTCTCTTCTGTAGTTTCGAAATATGTTGGTCCCACCGGAAACAAAAACGTCAACTTCCGGTTATAAGAGAAAAGCTAGATAGTTTGAGTATTTTTCTTTCCCATTAATATCTTTTGTAGATAAAGTATTTGAAATGGATTTTAAATATGTTATTCAGACTACAAATGTCTAGAGTAACGTCAAATATCTTTGTAAAATTCACTTCCGGTCGCGTGTTTTTCTGTCCTCAAAATGAGAAGTTGTCTGAGCAAGATCTCGGAAACGGTGAGAGATTAAGACACCAATCTTATATGAGCAACAGACCTTAAGATGTAGGCAAATCCATTTGGTTCAGAGCGTCAGTCGTCACTTCCGGTCGTCACAGGAAGTGACCAAAAAAATAAAAAATTTCAACTTGTCTTTTTTCAATTAAAAATTGCATCACTTTATTGCATCTTTTTTGCAGATTCGAAAAATGTTGGTCCCACCGGAAACAAAAACGACAACTTCCGGTTATAAGAGAAAAACTACAATTTGAGTATTTTTCTTTCCCATAAATATTCTTTATAGATAAAGTTTTTGAAATGAATCTTAAATATGTCATTCAGAGTGTAAATGTCTAGAGTAACCTTAAATATATTTCAAAAATTCACTTCCGGTCGCGTGTGTTCCTGTCCATAAAATGAGAAGATTTCTGCGCGAGATCTCAAAACCAGGTAAAAGATTAAAACACCAAACTTTTATGAGTAATAGACCTTGAGGAGTAGGCGAAACCATTTGGGTTAAACACGTCAGTCGTTACTTCCGCTCGCTACAGGAAGTGATCAAAGAAATCAAAAAAATTAACTTTTCTTTTTTAAATTAAAATTTGCATCACTTTATTGCATCTCTTTTGCTGTTTTGAAATATGTTAGATTCCACCGGAAACACAAACGTCAACTTCCGGTTTTAGGAGATAAACTACGTTATTTTGATATTTAACTTTCTCATAAATATTGCTTATCGATAAAACACTTGAAATAATTTCATGTATGTTTTAGATACTGCAAATGTCTAGAGAAAAGTCAGAGATTTTTATAAAATTCACTTCTGGTCTCGTGTTTACCTGTTCTCAAAATTAGATTTGTTCTCACAATATTGCTCGGCAACAGTTAAAGACTGAAGTCTAAAACTTTCAGGACTGATAGTCAGTAATCAGTTTACATTGTATTTGATACGTGAGAAAATCTTGTATCGCCGTTACTCCCGGTCATGAGGTAACGGGATGTTTTGCACCTATGCATGGTTCGCCCCGAGATGTTTCGCGCCCATTCTGTTTCGCGCTGAGATGGTTCGCCCCGCGATGTTTCACTCCAAGTACATAAATGTGCTACTGAGTTTAGTTCATTTAACAAAGTTTTAGATTTTAAATATATGTAAATATAGATATTTTTGGAACATTTTTTTTTTAATTTAAGAAGATTATATTTGAAGCACAGACGTAAATTACAATGTATTTATGTCTGTGTTTGAAGTATACTGACATACATAGCATAATTATGAATTATTATAACACTGTGCTAATTACGTATACAGTAGATAATTATAATACCGCCATCTAATTAAGTAATTATTGCTGGCTTGGACAACCAACGGTAAATGTTTTACTTTTATTAGAAATATGTATAATGGTATCAAATCTAAAATACAGATGAATGGTGTGTCATCAGAATTTTTTAACTGTAATGTTGGTGTACGACAAGGGGAAAACTTATCGCCCTTCTTATTCTCATTGTATATTAATGACTTGGAAGATTTTTTGATAGAAAAGAATATTGTCGGTTTGTCTAGCATTAGCAAAGGTATAGAGGTATAAAGGTATATAGCTGTTTTTGTTTATGAAATTGTTTATCTTATTTTATGCCGACGATACTGTAATACTTGCGGAAACTGCTGACGATCTTCAAAGAGCATTAAATGAATTTTACGTATATTGTGAAAAATGGAAATTGTGTGTGAATATTAAAAAAACAAAGATACTTATTTTCTCTAAGGGTAGACAACCAAAAAATATTTTTACATATAACGGCAGTCTCATAGAAGTAGTCAAAAATTTTAATTATTTGGGGATTGTATTTTCTCGTACAGGCTCATTATGTAAAGCAAGAAAACACCTATGTGAACAAGCACAAAAGGCAATGTATGGTGTGATACGTAAAATTAGACAATTTAATCTACCCTTCGAATGTCAATTGGATCTGTTTGGTAAAGTAGTTTTACCAGTATTGTTATATGGCTGTGAAATATGGGGTTATGAAAATATTGATATTATTGAACGAGTACATTTACGTTTTCTGAAACATATATTGAATTTAAAAAGTACCACTCCAAGTAATATGATTTATGGAGAAACTGGACGGTTTCCATTATATATAAATATTTACTCAAGAATGGTAAAATATTGGGCAAAACTTGTGTATGGGAAAGAAAACAAATTGTGCAGAATTGTATATATGTATTTACGTAAAAAATATGATAAAGGAGAAATGATAAACTCCTGGATTTCATTTGTACAAAATATTTTTGACAGATGTGGTTTATCAAATATATGGTATGAGCAATATTTCTATAATGTAGAATGGATAACTGCTACAGTCAAACAAAGATTAAAAGATCAATATATTCAAAAGTGGAATAGTGAAGTTCAAGAATCTTCAAAAAGTTTAAATTATAGAATTTTTAAAACCAATTTTGAGTGCGAAAAATATTTAACACTGTTATCATGTAAATTTAGAAAAACTTTAGTTAAATTTAGAACCACAAACCACCACCTTCCAATTGAAACAGGTAGATGGAATGGTACTCAAAGAAGTGAAAGATTCTGTAGCTTATGTGATAGTAATCAGATAGGAGATGAATATCATTATATTTTAGAATGTAGTGCTTTAAATCAAGCGAGGAAAATTTTTTTGAACCCAAAATTTTGTTCTAAGCCAAACACTATGAAGTTTTGTGAAGTTATGTGCCAAAATGATGCTGATTCTTTGAAAAAATTATGTACATTTATTACTAAGATTAATAGTATGGTCTGTTCTCCCTAGCTAGCTTAATTAATCTCACCTTTTGCTTGACCCACTGTATTATATGTATATATGTTTTATATGTTTATGTACCTCATGTAACCATTTACATGGTTTTTGAGTGAATAAATTGAATTGAATTGAATTGAACAACTTAAATTCTCACCTTTTGATCTCCAATTTATTACAATTAAATCCTCATTAAATCACTGTTGAATTGTTGAACAGGTCGACACGCTGAGCAAAAGGGCACCGTACGACCTCCGTTAACTATGGCAGTGCATGTTATTAAGACATGAATTTGAGCATACAACATATTTATATCTTATATTTGATAAATAATTTAAAAGGGATCAAAATGTGATGAAATATTTAAAATAAAACGTGAGATGTTTCGCGCCAAAATCGGCGCGAATCAACTGGGCGCGAACCATCTCGGAGCGAAACAGAATCGGCGCGAAACATCCCGGATTCGGTCATAACAGGATGTGATGCAAAAAAGTGAATGCTTAATGGTTAGCACTTTGGATTTACACTCTGACGACAAGTGTTAAATCTTCAGAGTGTCTGAATTTCTTTTATCACTTTTTAGCTTGAATTTTCATTTTTATTTTCAGAATCGGACGGAAGACCTCTCATTGCTCGCAATGAGTTTCTAGTTATTTTTATTGTTTATCAACTTTCTAAAATACAATTTCATCAAAATTCGTTTTTTATCAGAACGGCGGCTTTTGTTTTACTCTCATTTGGCGCCCACAACATGTGGCCACAGAGGGTTATTTAGTGTTATAAAACAACGGCGATGTATCAATCTTAATATATACATCTTTAACTTATTAGAATCCTACACTCTTGAAACATTTCGTGAATTAAACATACCGTAGTAGTTGTAAATATATCTTAGTATAATTATTTCATCTTGATAAATATAGTTCGGACGTCGTTTCTTCATTCCTTTTATTTATGGGGTAAACTTCGTGACTAAAACATTAGATAAATGAAACTTTAATCATTTTAGATATGGTTTGGTTGAATTAAATATTGTTTATACAGGTATTCTCTTTTCAAATAGTGTTGAAATATTTAAAGTTGGCTTATGGTATGGCTTCCTGAGACGTCCAGTGTATTTTTCTTTTCTTTACTTGGGTCCTTGAAAATAGGTTGTTTCTTTGCTTTAAAATACCTTTAAAAATTGCTGGGTCGACAACACTTGAACATCTGCCTGGTAGAGAGCTCCTAATTTAGACTTTTTCTCGGCACTTATGGCCATTGATCATAAAGCATCAGTAAGGGTTTTTTTCGTGCCAACATCTACATGTATACTGTGACACTACCGGTACATGGCCCTAGGTTTTTTACGGTCTCATTCGACTGACCAGTTTCCACGCCCCACGTCGGGACCTGTGACTTAATTATCTGTGTAAGCACTCGAAGATGATAGTAGGTCTGAAAAAAATATACTCGGATGGCCGATGGTTGAGTATTTGCGAATCTTTTCTTTTTGTAAAAAATCAATTTCAATAAATTTACGCTGGCCTGAGATATTTCACAAGTTCAAATGAATAATATATGTGAATTAATTTACCATACATGTTGCTTTTAAATTTCATTTGTATGATATTCGGTTTAAAAATCGGTTTCTTTTGTTCTTTCTTATTCATAGAGATATTCAATTTTCAGAATGTGTTTTCAAACTGCTGTCAGAAAAAAAAATAATTTACCTACCTACCTACTCAACTTGAAATTTTAGGGTCGGGTTAGGGGAAACAAAGATATTTTTAATGATGGCCTTACCTCTTAAATATCAAAAGCCTAACCAGATACATTCATTATGAACTATTTAAAAAAAGTATAGTCAAAGGTCACATTCAATGGTCTCAGAGTTTGTAACTATGGTATTTTACAAAAGTCATTGTGCGATGCAAATAATTTGTGCAAAATATCAAATCCAATGTGTGACAGACAGACAGCGGGTAAAGTGATCCCTAAGTGTCACTCTGCTTTGCAGGTGAGACAAAAATAGCAAGGATAATTTGTTTGTTTGTTGAAAAGTGATTGAAGGATCCTTAAAAGTAGACATTTTTGTTCATTAATGTACTGTAATTTTTACCTGTATTTTAAAGGATTTGTTGGACATAACTTATGCACCATGGTTTTTGTGTTCCATTGATGTCTTCAGATTTTTAAGCCACCAACACTTTACATATGTTTTACATACACAGCATACATTTATATCTGAAAAAGAAAATAAAAATAAACCCCCTGCCTCCCATGTTATTATAATGGCAAAGTCCATATTTTGCTATGGGAAACCTGAAATATGTGTCCAGTTAAAAGCAAAATAGGGGTTGAAAATGGCACTATGTAACAAAGATTTTGTAAAAGTCTCATCAAATTTCATTCAGTGGTATAAGATGAGATGCTGATAAGAAATGGGTACCCCAAAGTATATATTAATGGATGGTTGTACAGAAAGATGGAGAGCTAGACGGACGGACACCCCCATCATTAACCCCCCCCCCCACTTTTCAACCGGGGAGTATAATAATTATAATTAATTTCATTAAAACAAATTAGTACAGAATACACAAGAATAATTAACTGATTCCGTTAAAGCTGACATGAATTCTTAAAAACACAACATTTGCATCAATGTACGACTTGTTTTATACCAACTAGCCGTATTCCGCCATATTTCTTTCAGATACCTTCTCTTATTGTAACGATATATACCCCAGTGCCCCCGTTACACTTGAGTGAATTTTTGGTTTGGCTATCGAGGTGTGCACATCTTCGATAGTAAAGTATTTGGGAACTCATGAATTGATGAAAACATTTTAAAACCATAACAGATAAATACAGTCATAAAGATATTTATGAATAATTATTGTTTTGAATAGAATACTTTTGTAATTGCTAGTTTGGATAAAAAACCGTAGTTGCGCGTGTTTTTTTTTAAAGCATACCAATATATGTATACTAAACTTGAAAATAATTCACAGTAAAACTCGTACAAACAATCTGCAATAATCTATTGTAAAAACGAATCAAACAACCAGCGTATTCTGGTATTTGCCATGCATGCCCATATGCATTCAAATACAGTTGATGCATGTCGAGGAACACGTCGAACGCGTGTAAACTTATTCATACCTGGAAATAGACCACTGTACCCATTCGAAGATGTGCACATGCCGAGTGATTTACACCTTGTATTCCATTTATTGAAATATGAATCACAAAAAAGTAATAAACTCCATAAAACTCAACAGTAAACACGTTTTCACTTCATCGTACAGCCTAGCACTCAAATACACTAAGTCCGTGCTGATCAGATTTTGGTCAGGGAAAATATCAAAAGTGAAAAAGGGAATAAGTATTTGCGCGACTGGGTTAAAAAAAAAAAGAAATCACTTTAAAAAAAGTTTGATTGCTGATTATCTAAAAACTTAACTGAGTAATTTGGTGTAAGAAAATGATTAAGGACACGACATGAAACCATACCAGAACGCAAATTAACAAATATACACACACGTGGAGCGGGGGGAGGGGGGTACCCCCTTTTCTGAGAGTGTCTTTTAGTTCAGGCACGTAGCATCTAAGAAATAATTGACACTTTACCTGAAAAAAAAAACCTTTGACAAGCAAAAAAAAAAAAAAAAAAAAAAAATTTATAATAATAATATGAATAAATTAAAATAAAAAAATCTCCAAAATCCAATTTTGTGGTGGTGATTGGGGATTGGGGGGTTGGGCAACTTTTTCGACGATTTGACTATAGTGCAACAAAAAGTGGAGGAGGTCAACCTTTTAATGTGTATTTCACACTAAACAGTAAAACATTATGCTCAGAAAAAAGTGGTAGGGGGCACCCCCACCCACGCGTTCTACAGGCCTGTCTTTTATGGTTGACTTTGTAAGGATTGTTATCATTTTAAGACTGGCTAGCCCCCCCCCCCCAGTTTCATTCAACATTGTTGTACATTTTACTCAAATATATTTCTGCCGAAAATGATAGTATGAATGGAATCTGTCCCTCCCCTGACTACGGATTTTTTTTAATGCCTGTTTTCCTTCTTCATTTCCCCCAATTTTTAAGTGCCTTAACTTTTTCTTTTGCTTGTCGATCATTTTACTGTCCCCCGCTCCCCCTCGCATACACACATTCTGAGAAACGGTGCCACGTGCCTGTTTTATATGAATGTAACGGAAGCCTTTCCTGATCGGAGAATTTCCGCAGGCAGTCTAAAATTTGGTACTATTCAATTTCTTGTATTTTGAGAAAATCTTAAAAGATAGTTTAAGGATTACTTGAAACCCTAACCTCAAGATTATGGATAAATTTATTTTTTGCATTTTCAATACAAGTATTCTCTCTTTCTTTCTCTCTCTCTGTCTCTCATGTGTAAGCATCCATACATGTAGAGCAATAATGCATATAAAATCCGATGTAATAAAAATCATGGGAAATGCTATAGTCTTTACAAGGGCAGATCAAGAACTTTTTCTGGGGCAGGGTGGATCAAACCTGCTGAAAAAAAAAATGAAAAAAAAACTACACCTAAATGAAAGGGGAACTAAACAATTGAGAAAACTATATTTCTCGGGAATTGAAACATGTGGACCCTTCTCACGTACTTTCCAGAAGGAAACGAAGTCAGTTTTTTGTTTCTTTATACCTATTAGAAGCTCTCAAGAGCACAGAGGGTTCCTACCAGAAATTTTTGGACCAAAAAAATAATTTATATCAAAATTTATTTAAAAAAAACATTTTTTCCCCTTTTTTTTGGGGGGGGGGGCACTCTCAGGGGCACGTTGTTTTCCTTTCCTATAAACTTTGACTATTAATTATAAAATAACTAAAGAAATAATACACATGCACGCAACCATATTTTAATAATTCAGTCACATTACATTTCTTTAAATATCTAGAACGTGTAAATATGTGTTATTGTTAAAAAAAAAAAACCACTTGATGTAATATAATAATTAGTACTGTTGCATCGCCTCGTGATATCTTTTGCAATGCGAGAATTGTTGAATCTCCCCAATTTACATTTGGGTACACGGTAGAACTATTTAAATTATCAATATTACTTTCATATAAACTAATAGTGTAATACTTACTACTTTAATGTATATAAAAAGATGTACTGTAGATTATATACACATAATTATGTCTGTGCTCGTTGGTAATTGTATGAATCGTCTTTGTAATTTGTGACGCCTAAAAGGGCCCTGATTTAAAAAAATAATCTGTCTACAGGAACAAATTGTTCAGTGTGTGTTAATTTAAGATCTATTAATTTTATATCTAAAGTAGTTGAAGCCAGTTCATTTTACGTGACGTATTTGATCAAGAAAAATCCGACCGTTTTCCGACGTTTGTTTAAAATATATTGATAAATGTATTCTACATATTCCATCCCCCTTTCATTTTCTTTAAAAGATGTAAGATCCGTAACAAGAATGCATGTATGTTTATGTCATAAATTTGATGTCATGAAGCCACATTCATGAACATATTTACTACATGTACCGACAACAATTAGTTTGATTTTCTGAAATGTTTTATTTGCGTGACTATATTGTCTAATCAGGCAAATACCAGTGTCATTTCCACCTTCGACATTTTCCCTGACCAAAAATGCTGATCGGCAGGGACCACGTGAGTTCAAGTGCTAGTGACAATGTGTTTACCGTTGAGTTACAAATGGAGTTATTTCTTCTGTGATGCATATTTCAATAAAAGGAAAATAGGAAGTAATTCTTTCGACATGTGCACATCCCTGTAGCGATAGCAGTATTTCAGGTAGATAAGTTTAAAGCGTAGCGTTCGACGCGTTTTCTCGGCATGCATGCATGTGTAACTTGAATGCGTAAGTTGCATAGTATGTGCTTATACCGTTTAGCATGCATAAAGCTCAAAGTACAGTGTTATTTGGAAAAAAATGCATGTGGTAGCCTTTTCTTCTTTATTGTTCAAATATATATGTATATCAAACATGCATTTGTCGTTTTGATTTTCATGCATTGCATCTAAATTATTCAAAATTTATATACTCCTTTCCATTTTTCAATGAAATTCCGAGTTTTGGTAGGATTGTTAGATTTATGGCATGTTCCAAAACTGCTTTATCGGAGATGTATACAGGCCTACATGTTTTCGGTCAGTTCATGGCGTGTTCCAAAACTTTGCTATCGGAGATGTGTACATGTCGACAGCCAGGCTAGAAAATCACTCAAGTGTAACAAAGGCATCAGGGTTTATATAGCCGGTAAAATAAGTGAGCGAATCTGAAAGAAATATGGCGGAAAAGGGAGTACGGGAATGAAATAAGTCGTACAAGGATGAAAATATCACATATTTAAGAGTTCATGTCAGCTTTAATTTATACAGTTTCCATTTTAACCTCTTAACTGATTGAGGAAAAAAAAAATCAAATTAATTTCACTTTACAACAGAAACTTGTAGATGTTCATTTAAATTATAAGTACTGTACATGTAAATCTTAATGCATATTTTATAATTACCCACACAACAGAGGTGCAGAGGTTGTTTCAAAATGATGTCATATGAAGTTATCCAATGGACATTCACAGTACAAACAGATACTGCGTAACTAGAGTTGACTGGAATAAAAAAATATAAAAATCATAGTGAAAATTTGGAAGTAAAGACCTGCCTTGATCCACCCACCTCCGGGGGGAGGGGGGGGGGTTAAAATAAATTAAGAAATGAATGTAATATTTTTTTTTTGACCAAAGTATCAAACAAAAATTTGGACAGAAAACGTCATCAATGTGCGTAGGATGAAAAAGTTTTCCATCCAAATTTTTGTTTGATACTTCGGTCAAAGAAAAAATATTAGGCTACATTCATTTCTTCGATGGAAAAGTCATGGAAAAGTAAATTTACAATTTAAAAGGCTTAATCTAAAATGCGAAATCATGTACGCGTACAATCACTTTCTCATAAAAAAAATGTTTATGTTCATGATGATTCCTTTTTTATCAAAAGTGCACTCCTATACGTACCTACTTGTACCTACAGTGACTTTGTACAACTTTCTTAGATTATAGAACATACATCACAAGATTTTGCATATACATCACAAGATTATTGAACATACATCACAAGATTATCGAATATACATCACAAGATTTTGAATATACATCACAAGATTTTGCACATACATCACAAGATTATACAACATACATCACAAGATTTTGAATATACATATTAAGATTTTGCACATACATCACAAGATTATCGAATATACATCACAAGATTTTGAATATACATCACAAGATTTTGCACATACATCACAAGATTATAGAACATACATAACAAGATTTTGAATATACATAACAAGATTTTGCACATACATCACAAGATTATAGAACATACATCACAAGATTTTGAATATACATCACAAGACATTGCACATACATCACAAGATTTTGAATATACATCACAAGATATTGCACATACATCACAAGATTTTGAATATACATCACAAGATATTGAATATACATCACAAGATTTTGAACATACATCACAAGATTTTGAATATACATCACAAGATATTGCACATACATCACAAGATTTTGAATATACATCACAAGATATTGAATATACATCACAAGATTTTGAACATACATCACAAGATTTTGAATATACATCACAAGATTATCGAATAAAGCAACGTTTTACACGCCATAGCTTTGATCATTCAAATCTATAATGATATTATGTAAGATATTTGCAACACAAATTAAAAAACGTGTTGATAATTGTAAGAAATAAAATAGTTTTATATGATTAAATAATTTCTAGCTTTCTGATTGACTAAAATGCAATATTCTACAATTCAAAAAGTGACCTTACAGATAAAAATAAAATTAAAATTTCGACTTTTAACTAGACTTTGAACCAAAAATAGATCTGGAATTGATGATTGGATATACTTATTTTTGTCTCTAATGCAATCCCGTGCGCGTCTCACTGCGTTCGTTAATTAAGGAATTTAGCAGGTGTAAAGAACAAAGAAAATAGACGAAGTTTGCTAAACGAGTGTGTATCATTCAATCATTTAAACATACATCATTAAACCCCTATTTGCTTTTTTTGTCAATACGATGATTTCAGAATTCCTGGTCTCTGAATATTGTACTCATTTACATATTCGATCCCAGAAGCGGCAATAATTATAAAATATTTAAGAATGAATAAAAAATTTATATGTATAGCTTTATAAACATTACATAAAGTGCGAGTGTGTTTGATTATTAACCTCGGGTTGTATTTCTTAAGATTGTGATATTGTTTATACCCCTGGTCATCACTATCACTGTTTATGATATTAAAACATGCTATAGAATCAATAGTAACAATTTTTTATGTATATTAATGTTTTACTTATAAATCATTGACCAGGTTTAATAAGTGCAGTAAAAGTAGCTATGTCGTTGGTAGATACGATTCCATATCAAAGGTATGCTGGAACAATCCCCATTTTCGGTATCGGAATAAACGAGCAAGATCATTGAAAAGTATATTATCAATATTATTAGAAAGAGAAAAAAAATATCTTGATAGTCATGTACCTGGGACAACATAACATGGCGAATTACATCCAACGTGCTCATGTTCTTCTTCACCCCAGAGCTATAGTACTGCAGGACACGTCATTACTGGTGACGTAAATATAGTTAACAATGAGGACCTTCAATAACTTTTATAAGAGGGCCAAAATTTAAGGAACCCCGATCTTTCATATGTCAGTTTTAAATATTTTTAACGTTCCCAAGAATCAAAATGAATTTGAATTACCATACCTATACTGGATTCCAAAACTCAATAAAAATCCTTACAAAGAAAGATACATAGCGGGTTCCAGTAAATGTTCTACTGATTGTATACACAAGTACTCTGAAGTTGATATTAAAAAGATGCTTGAGTTTCTGATTGACAATATCTATGTAGTTTTTGGAGATCAGCTCTTTCAACAATCTGTTGGAATTTCCATGGGTACCAATTGTACCCCTTGTTAGCTGACCTATTTTTGTATTCATATGAATAAGAATTTATTCAAAATTTTCTAAATAAGAAGAAAACATTTACCATGACCTTCAACTCAACATTTAGATATATTGACGATATTTTATCAATTAACAATAGTTACTTCCATTCATATGTCGACTTAATTTATTCCACTGAGCTTGAAACAAAAGATACCATAGAGTCTGACGCATCTATATCATATTTGGATATTTTGTTAGAAAAAGACTTTAATGGTTACATAACAACAAATCTATATAATAAACATGATGACTTCAAGTTTTCAAACGTCAACTTCCTTTACTTATGTAGCAATATTACCCTTATCACTTGCATATGGGGTTTTTGTCTCCCAGTTGATTCAATACGCAAGAGCATGCTCTATATATGAACAATTTCTAAAACGATGCAAGCTATTGATAAACAAGTTGATGAAACAAGGATATCAACAGACTAGTTTGAAGTCATCATTTCTCAAGTTTTATGGTCGATACAATGACCTTGTCAGCAAATACAACCTATCATTAAGTCAAATGCTGACTGACATTTTTCATACTAATTGTTAGGCTATTATTTACACACTGAATTGTCTTCGAATTTTTCCGTTTTATTCCTGATCATGAAAAGGAGCACGCGGCGGGTGGGACCGGTCAACAGGGGATGCTCACTCCTCCATATGGCACCTGATTCCACCTCCGACGTTTTTGAGCTCCGCACCAGATTTGTATTGTTTGAATGGACTTTGAGCTTGAATACCGTTTGCCATCTCCATATTTTAGGTATCTTATTATACATGTAGTCTACTTGTGTTCCAAGTCTTACTGACATTTGAGCAAAACTTAAAGAAAAGTAGCATTTTAAAAGAATTTCGAAGAAATTTCAATTTTTAGTATCCATGGCAACAACAATCACCGAAATAAAAAACAGACAAATAGAATTATGTACCTTAATATAGTCAAATTGTTTACTAAGTCTTACTAAAATGTGACCAAAACAGTAGGAGGACTAGCATTAAAGAGTTTTTAATTATTTCTATTTTAAGTAACCATGGCAACACAGTTTTGAAAACATAAACCGTTATACAGGTTATATGTATCTTAGAATAGTCTATTTGTGTACCAGGTCTTATTGAAATTGGTCAAAAACTGGAAGAGGAGTAGTGTCTTAAAAGAATTTCAGACATTTGTATTTTAGTAACCATGGCAACACCTTATGTGGAGATCAAAAGCAGATTTACAGAATTATGAACAATGTATCTAACTATAGTCTACTAATTGAAATTTGACCAAAACTGGAAGAGGAGTAGAGTTTTTAAAGAATTTAAGGAATCTCTATTTTTTAGTATCCATGAGAACAACCTTTGTTAAAATCAAAAACAGATAAGCAAAATTATGTATCTTAGTATATATACATGTAGTCTAGTGGAGTACCAAGTCTTATTGAAATTGAACCAAAAAGTGTAGGGGGTGAAGTGTTTTAAAAGAAATTTTAAAGAAATTTCTATTTTTAGTAACCATGGCAACACCATTTGTAAAAATAAAAAATCAGTATAAAGAATTATGTTTCTTATTATAGTTTACTTGTGTACAAAAGTTTTATTAAGATTTTTAGTAACCATGGCAACATTGTTTGTAAAAATCAATATAAAGAATTATGTTTCTTACTATAGTTTACTTGTGTACAAAAGTTTTATTAAGATTGGACCAAAACTGTAGGAGGAGAAGCATTTTGAAAAATTGTTAACATACAGGCGGACAGCTAGACAGTTGAAGAACGGAAGACAGACACTTTACCAATGCATAAACTCTTCTGGACTCTGGCAAGTACAGCTATGTGTAATAAATGAAAGTGCAATGCAAAATTCTATACTGTAGCATCATGTGCTGATATTAAAAGTCTATGTTATTTTCATAAAAAAAACAGATAATACAGATGCAACAATTGGGGTTGTGTAAACTTTACAAAGACGTGATAACTAAGCACCAGTCAAAACTACAGAGAACCGATTACTGTTTCAATGAAGTGATCTACAATTGGGCATTGTGTAAGTTAACTTCTCTAAAGTGTAAATTTATCTACTTAAAACACTGAAGAACACAATATTTCTTTGTTACTGAGTAACAGTTTATTGTTTAAAAAAATATATAGAACGTACACACACAAAAAAAAATCACAATTGTAAAATCTCAATTTTGCAAAATTCACTGCATTAAATGGCACAGTTTGTGAATACATTGGATTCTGAGATGAAAATTCATTTGCCTGAAAATGAAATATCACATACGGTTAAACTACAAAAATTGCTGTTCTTATTTAAATGCAAAACTTAAGGAAGCCAGTAAACTCAAACAAGGAAGTTATTTAATGTAATGTTGAAACACTTTGATGTGTATAAATATCACACTTTCAAAATATACAATGCACTTAGTCTTACAATTCTTCACAATCCTGATCACCTGTCCAAAAACTGTCAAAGGTTTGAAAATGATAAAAACTACAATTTATTATATTGAGAGAAAGAAAGAGCTAAGTTCACTTTATGCATAAAATGGCCCTGTAGATATACCAATTTATTGACTAATACCCCGTGTACCATTTTCAACATTAATATAAAGTAGAGATTTAGTGCTTTCAGTTTATAAAACAAAATTTCCTTTGAAGAGTCCAGGCATTGAAAAACAGGTTGTATGAAATTGCAATGTTATTGAATTTTGCAGAAAACAGGTGTTTTTGAGAACCTTCAGCAAAGAATTAAAATATGAGCACATCCCTCAATCCAAAAATTAAAATATGTTTTATAATCTTCATTAAAAGTTCTTTTATAATGTATTTACTCATTTTGGATCGGAGGTTGTGCTGTATACGAAATATTGAAAAATGGCATCATATTTTGGCCATTTTTGAAGAAATATTCAGGATATGTGAATGATAACACAATTCATGATGTCATAATGCATTGACTATAAAGAAAATTACGTCATTTTTCGTAGATATTCATTCACCAAGTGCTCAAGTATTATTTATTGCCTTGTTGACTAAGACTATACAATTTTGAATTTTCAGAAATTCACAGGGCCATAAAAAGCCCTAAGTGGCTCTTGTTCTTTATAACACAATAAAAAAACATCTTTTTAAAATATATCTTATAAGAAAAAAACATTAATACATAAATGGCAGGGCATCAAATATAAAGTGTAAATGAGTATAATACTACTCACATTATTGATCATAAATGAATGCCTCAAAATAACTATATAAGAGTCACATTTTATCATACATATCATACATATATCTATTCATATGAAAACTAAATAATTATCAGCGAAACTTTTAAGATTCAGTAATAACAAGGTCTTTAAAAACATGGTATTTCTTAGATTTTAAGTAACTTTCAAATGAAAAATAATCTATTGAATACATGTATTTGCTGTTATATACAGAAACATCAGATCTGCATAAATACAATGAACCTGAGTATACTCTACTAAGTCTTTGGAATAATATTTAAACACAAAATTTGATTGTATGCCAATACACTGGATAAGAACATGTATGATTCCTACTTCAAAGGCAAGAAAACCAATACATTATAAATATGTTTGTGTGTGTGAAAATAATATCATTAAGTAAAAAAAATGTAAACTTTGGCTTTATAAAAAGAATATTCATGGAAAAAAGACTATAATTGGCAGTTATCATACATTACTTGTGACAGGTTTATTTAAAATCTTTTCATAACCTTGTCTGAGATGAGGTTTCTTCTCAGATCTAAATCTCAAAAGACCATATATTGTTGTTACAATTACCTGAAATATGATGAATTTGAAATTTTCAGTTTAGAGAAAATAATATAGATCTTAATTTAAATCAATGACCTTGTACTCTGTTGATTTTCACATTTAAATCTATGGAAGTTTAAGCATAGCTTTACTCAACACTTTAACTTACAGAGAGGGTAATCAATCCTGCACAGCCTGTTGCTGACCAATCAAAACCAAATTCTTCCACAAAAACTCCCCCTACAGTGGGCCCCATAAATGCCCTATATATAGAATTAATTTTAATTCATCATATAATTTCTTGAATAAAAACACAAATGTGTTTGTTTTTTTTCTCTTGAAAATATACAGTTATTAAAATGAAATAAAGGTATTACCCTAAGGAAAAGCAGGAATTAAAAAGTCCAGAGACCATACCATGAGTGTCCATATTTTCCTCCATTCCAAGTTCCCTGTCAATTGTTATTGAAAATGTACATGTATTATTTAACTATTGCTAGTATATATAAGTGTTGTACTTAATCAAATATTAAGATGAATAAATCATTATGCTGGCATTTATATTTTTCCAGACAGTATGTTAATTATCAAACCACTAGTTTGCTCACTTAAAATCAATTCATACAATTTGTTGATTAAAAAAAACTGAACCTTTACAATGTTGGTCAATACTTACTAGAATTAAATCTCTTTGGGATTGAGAAACCTTTAGAAAAGTGTTATTTGTTGAAAGTAATTACACTCTAAAATCCTTAGATTAACAAGATGTGTTTGTGAAACACTGATGCCCCTGTGTGGCAGCTCATGACAAAGGTTAAAGTTCTCAAATGCAAGTCAAACTCTAAAGCAGAGGTCAAGAGATCAAAAATATTGGTACTCAAAGAAAGGTCTTGTCACAATGAATACACCTGTGAAATATGAAAGCCCTAGCATCAACCGTTCAAAAGTTATGGCCAAGGTTAAAGTTTTTCAAAAGGAGGTCACACTCCAATGTTAACATCAAGAGGTCAGAAATATTTGTACCTAAGGAATGGTCTTATTACAAGGAATATGCAAGTGAAGTATTAAAGTCCTAGCACCAATCATTCAAAAGATATGGCCAAGGTTAAAGTTTTTTTTCAAAAGAAGGTCAAACTCTAAAGTCAAAGGGTCAAAATTGTAGGTACCCAAGGTAAGGTATTGTCACAAGGAATATACTTGTGAAATATGAAAGCCCATTCAAAAGTTATGACCAAGGTTTAGGTTTTTGATAAGTAGGTCAAATTCAAAGGTTAAGGTCAAAGGGTCGAAATAAATGATGCCCAAGGGAAGGTCTTGTCAAAAGAAATGCACCTGTGAAATATAAAACCCCAGCATTAACTGCACATCTACAGGACACAACCAATCATATTCTAAAATATGATTTAGTTACTGCTTGAAATAAAAGAGAAGTTCTAGGAATATGGTTTTTGAAGAAAAACATATTTTTTTAACCCCTTATTTGCAACCTTGATGAAAATGTAAATTCCAAATTTTTTTCTTGCACATCTGAAGGATACCAGAAATCATATTTCAAATGATGATTCAGTAAAATGTGAAAGCTAGAGGACATCAATTTGCAGAAAAACATGGTTTTATTTTGCCACAGATGAAAATTCTGAAACTTTATTGCACATTTACAGGGCACTAAAATCATATTTCAAAAGATGATATGGGTTCAGAAGAATATAAGAGGAGTTCTAGGAACCAAATTCTTGTGTAAAAATTTTTTTAGGTCCCAGATTGGCCTCTTAGATGAAAATAAGAATTTCAAAACCTTTTTGCATACATAGAAGACACCAATAATCATATTTTAAAATTTGATTTAGTTGCTTTGTAAAACAAAAATGTTCAGTTCTGGTGACAAGGTTTTGAAGAAAACACATTTTTGGCACCTCATATTGGCCTCTCTGACGGAAATGAATTCCAAAATCTTATTGCACATTTAAAGACACAACTAAACATTATTTCACATTTAAGTTCTGGAAACCAGATTCTTGAGGAAAAATGTCAATTTTTGGCCCCACATTGCCTATTGGATGACAACAAAACTCTTAAAAACTTGTTGCACATCTACAGCACACCACCAATCATATTCCAAAAGAAGAAATGGCTACGCTTTTGTAGAAAAATGTTGTCATTTCCCATGCCCAACACACAGAGTTACAGACACACACACCCTCTCACACACACACACATTAAAGGTCACCACCCAGCATGTTCCACTGTGTTAAATGTAACAGGACTACTGGGAAGCAAGTTTTGTAGAAAAACAATAATGATGCAAAATGTAATAAACTGAGATTATTACATTTTGTGTTGATATCAATGCAGAATGTAATAATGCAAAATGCATTTTACTACAAGTTATTACATTTTGCATTGTAACAAACCACCAATAATATTCCAAAAGATTGACTTGATAATGCTTAAAATGTAAACAGAGTTTGAGGAAGAAGAAAGTGTTACAAATGGATGGGATAAGAACAATTAATAAACCAAAACTTTCATTAGTTTGTGAAATACATGTAATCTGCAGACAAAAATATCAGAACAAATGGCCAGCTAGGTAAATAGAGGGACAAACATCAAACCACCATTTACTAATATGTTTGCATGGATATAATAAAAGCAATAAAAAAAGAAATGAAATATAGCATTGCTTACTTTGCTGACTCTATCAAGCCTCTGAATGTAGGAATGATTGCACATCCTATACCCAGCCCCATTAATGCCAATGATAAAATGATAGACCACAGTTCACTGTTAAGAAAGGTTATAAAAGTGTATAAGGAAATGAATTTTATAAGTGTGGAAAGTTTCATAAAAATCGAAGTCCTCCTAAAAGAAAAAAAAAATTGAAAAAAAAAAACGAAATTATTTTTGACAATATAATATTTATTGTTATTCTTTGCTTTTCTGAGGTATCCTTTTAAAAAATTTAAAAGAATGTCTGCTTTTCCAGAATTGTGAATCAATTTCCCAAGATTGACTCACAATTGCATTTGAAACATATGGACTTAATTACCTATACTTATATGTACTTACAAAGGTAACTGTTCTATCAAAGGAGTAGGTCCAATTAATAAATAGCCAACTGCCCCAACCAAACCTCCCAATACAATCATGGTCTTCACATTGCCCTGTAAAAAGATAAGTTCACAAGACATTTTTTAGGAAAGCTGGAATACAAGCAGCTTTTGTTAAATTCTGTATCAAAACAATATCTATGTGCAAGTATTTGCAGAAAAAGAATTAATATTCTAAAAAAAAAAAAAAAAGATCTATCAAATAGTGTTTCCTAATAATATCCTTTTGCATCTTGATTTACAAATACTGGTACTTAAATTTGATTTAAATAGTAGATAATCAAGATCTAAAATTATACAACCTTATGAATCTAACTTTAAAAAACCAGAAGACTTGCCTTTTTGTCAGTAAGATATCCCCAGAGAGGAGCAGTAAAAGAGTACACACCACCAGATATAAGAAACATCAGTCCAATCAGTGCTGTTTTACCATTCAACTTGAAAATAAATAAAGCAGTGAACAAACTGTTTTAGATTTATCTGCATGGAAATGTGTGCATAAGGCCTCATCAAGAGCCAACCATACCTCAGGTAGCTTTTCAACATGAAGCGCTAAAGTAGGATCAAGAAATCCTAAAGAAAAACTTCCAGCTGATATAGTTAAAGCAATGACCCATGTATATGGATTTTTCAGAAGATGAAGGATAGATTTTGTCTTGGGTCTTGGAGAATCTGAAAGATACAAAATAGAGGTGTTGGGCTTTCCATTAGGGGTGACAGGAGGCAATTTTATCAGAATTCACTGCTTGAATTTTATAGATGGCAAAATAAACAATTGAAAATAATTCTAAAACAGTCTCTTCAAATGGATAAATTCACCTTTTCACTTCAAAGTTATTGAAAACCCTGAAAGTGGTGATTTCTCTACAAGTAATTACATTTCCTTTTATTCTACTTGAGTGTATATAAAAAGTTATAGAATGATTTCAATGACTTGATAATCTTGACATTATAGTAATGTCACAGGTGGTGAAAAATCAAGTCTCAACCGGGACTCGAACCCAAGGCATCTGGTGTACGATGCCATCGCTCTAACCACTGAGCTATTGAGACCCAATATGTTGACAGACTTTCACGCACCCGTGAACCCAGTGACAATAAGAAATCTAGAATAAAAATCACAAACATACTTTTGCATTTATCAATTATATCATCAAAACAATTTCAGAATAGCCATATTCTCTCATCTGATCCTTTGCTTCTATTTTCAGAAAGCTTTAATTACACTTTGATACTGTTCAATACCAATTCAAATTGAAAAACTCTTCAAGGAATAATCTTATCATTGAAAAACATTACTTTCTAGACATGAATATCTATCATTCTAATCAAACAATTTGATTTAATATGTGTAGTACCATGCAGTTGTAACATTTATATTAACAAATGAAAATCTCATCAGACAATGGAAAACCAACAAAATGTACTCACCATCAATATGCCCAAGTAGAAAATAGCCAAGTACTCCATTAAGTACTGTTATAGAACCAACTACAAAGAATGGCAACCCAAATCCTCCCAACTGAAAAGAAATCATGAAAAACCTGCTCATCAAAATTACAGACTGCAACAAAGAATTTACCTGTGTAGTCTACATTTGATCAAAATATTTTCTTTTCAAATAATGATCATAAAAAATTACAGACAGAAATATACAGAAAGGTCTGCAATATCAAAACTCCAAAAAAAAAGAAATATATATATGTATGTACATGTACATGTATACCACTTTGTGTTTTGCAAAATTGTGGAATTCCTGTCTGGTGTTAAAAATTGACAACTGATTTATCATATGACTCAAAAGTCTCTCCAAAATGACATGTATATACCCTTAAAAGTTATAGCAATGAGATTATACAGATTACATTACCTGATAGAGGGCACCACCTACAGCTGGTCCAACAATAAGACCAAGTCCACTGAATGTCTCTAAAACACCCTACAAACATACACAGAAAATATAAATACATTCCATAAAATGATCCACACATATCTTACATAAGAACCATAAAATGACATTTTTTCTTATACATCTGGATATATTTAAGCTAATGCTTACAAAGACGGTGGCAACATGATCAGGGAACACGGTAGCTATGATGGCAAAACTGGCTGTTACAAACAGTGAACACCCAAACGCTTCTATTGTACGGCACAGAAAACACATTACAATGTAGGTAGTTCCATCAGGACTTTTATCTAACACTCTGGAATAAAGTATACACATCTATGAACAATCATCTTACAGTAACAAGAGGCCCATGGGCTGCAATGCTCACCTGACTAACTATGGACCTTCTGTTCTTCAACAGAAGATTCTCTTTCCTATATATCTTATGTAAAATTTACATCATATATTGTGGCCCCACACCACCCCTGGGGGTCATGATTTGAACAAATTTGAATTTACATTGCCTGAAGATGCTTCCATATACATGTAGATATGACTAATCATGGCTTTGCTGTTCTTGAAAAAAGGATTTTAAAAGATTTTCCCCATATATTCCTATTCAAAACTTTGATCTCCTATTGTGGCCCACTCTTCCCCCAGAGGTCAAGATTTGAACAAACTTTAATCTACACTATTTGAGGGTACTCCTATATAAATATGACCAATCATGGTCTGCTTTTCTTGAGAAGTTTTAATCAAGATTTTTCCTATGCATTGTTATATAAAACTTCATTCACTGTGGCCCTACTCTACCCCCAAGGGTCAAGATTTGAACAAACTAGAATGTCACACTAGCTAAGTATGCTTTCATATAAATATGACTAATCAGGCTTTGCTGTTCCCCAGAAAAAAAGATTGTTAAAATTTTTTCCTATGTATTCCTATGTAAAACTTTGATCACCCATTGTGGCCCCTCCCTACCCCCAGGGGTCATAATTTGAATAAACTAGTATAAACATTACCTGAGGATGCTTCCATATAAATATGACTGCATGATCATAGCTATCCTGTTCTTGAGAAGATTTTTAAAGATTTTTATTTTACATTCCCATGTAAAACTCTGATCTCCAAGAGTGGCCCCACCCTTCCCCTGACCTTCATGATTTGAACAAGCTTGAATATCTACTCTACATTAGGAAACTTTCGAATTAAGTTTCATCTTTTCTGGTTTAGTGTTTTTTGAGAAGAAGATTGTTAAATGACCCCATCCAATTTTCGCTTTTTCTTAATTATCTCCCCTTGGAAAAGGGTGAGGCCATTCATTTGAAAAAAAACCTGAATCCCCTTCATCCAAGAATACTCTGTGCCAAGTTTGGTCGAAAATGGCCCAGTGATTCTGGAGAAGAAGATGAAAATGTAGAAAGTTTACAACAAGAATTATGACAATTGAACAGACAACCAATAAATTTTTATCAGTAAAGCTCACTTGAGCTTTTCACTCAGGTGAGTTAATAATGTATTGATACATTCTTCTATGCACATAAAAGTAGGTCATACATGAATTTATATGAAGCATAAACTACAAATCTTTCACTAAAGAGTTCAAAACTTTAAAAGGAAATACTAGAAGTACCAAAACTATATAAATTAATTGATCTATATAAATATGAAGAGTTGACATACCCAAATAATATGGCACATGTACCTCCAATCATGGTACCCGAGAGATACATGAACTTTGACCCAATTTTTGTAATCTGTAAAGAATTTGTTAATATCTTTGTAAATTGACTCTAAATTTACCTGCATAAGTTTAATTATAACATTATTTTAAAACCAAAAAAAAAAAAAAAAAAAAAAAGCTAGTAATTGTAAAGAACACAGCATAATAGGGGTGCTTTTGGCCTTAAAAATAGATTTTTATTAAATTTGTCAGAAATGTCTTCTTCAATTATTATTTTATATGTGCACAAAATTTTTAGTAAGTACTAAATCAATTAAAAATGATTAATAATCTTTGAAAGAGCAGGCACTGCTTACATATGACATCACAAATAAGAATAATGCAAAAAATAACAATTTGATAATCATTTTTTTATGAGATAGAGAGAGAGAGAAAGTGAAAGAGAGAGTTGTGAAAGAGAGAGATAGGAAAGAAAAAGAAAAAGGAGCACTTGCATAATTTCCTAATATGGGGGATGTCAAGAAAATAACAAACTCAAATACTCCAAATATCATTCCAACCACAGTTTGTGAAACACCTTTCTTTCCTGCCTAAAATTAAAAAAAAAATGATGAAAGCATAAATTGATAATGCTCAGAAGAGTTTTCTTAAATTCAGTGGTATTACGATAACTTTTGTCAATCTATGGCAATTTCTTCAAGAATACCAGGTAATATGTTATCATGAGATTACATGTATACCTCTGCTGGAAAGAATGGTGCTAATAGTGAATAACAAGTGACACTGAAGAAGTTCACCATGGCCATGGATACCAGGAGGATCTTCTTTTGCTTTGTAATTTTAGAGAATGAAAATTCTTTGTCTTCTTCACTACTGTTGCTTTTGTCACCTTTACTTAATTCTAAAGCGTTCACAGGTTGCTTTAATAGGGGTTCATGCTCACTGTCCTCCATATCTTGATGAATAAAAATTAAAAAGAAAAATAAAAGATTCAATCAAATAAGTTAACTTTTAAAAATCAAGTGATGTATATAACTTTTTTTTAATGCTGACAATAGTATTTTATAGTATAAAGTATTAGCAAAACAACTAGCAGCTCCAGAAGACTTGTTACACTTTCAACAAGGACAAATCATAGCATTATCCCTCTCCTCCTATGTGGTTTCATTAAAAGAACATAATTTCTCACATGATGAAGTGATCAACACATATCATCCAATTCAATGCAATCACAATCATTGACCTACACATTCATTTTGTTTTGCATGTTAACTAGCAAGTACTGTATATGATAAAATGAATAATTTAAGTGTTGACTTATTTTTCAAAAATGTTGATTTCATTATTGTCTTAAAGATAGATGATACAAACAAAAAAAAATGGATGCCTGGATAGGTATATATTTTTGGACCTATTTTGGTTGTAAATGATGTGAATAATAAATCTGTAAAATATTAAGAAATTGTTAACTTTTTATGATGTTCAAAATTCTACCTTTTTGCAATCATCCTTATTAATCTATACAACTTTTCGTCACTTTAAATCCAATTATTGTGAAACTTTGAATTAAAAATGAAAAACTATGTGGTTAAAGTAATTCATTTTACTCCTTTGAACATGACTTAAGTTATTTTTAAGATATTTGACAAAAGTTTGTTTGTATCATCTGTCCTTAATAATCCTATGATTAATGAAAAACATTACAATTCATATCTCCCATCCCAATGCCTCCCAGGTAAGCCCAGATTAAATCAACATTTTTTTCTACACTGATCGAACCCATATCAAACTAAAAAAAAAATCTAGAACTGTATATTATATACAATTTCTTACTAACTTATTTTCTTGGTTTTTATTTACTGTGCCTTTTAAGGATTTACCATAGACTTTTAAAAAATACATAATATCAGTAGCTGTAAAGATTCTGGATTAATTCCTTGTATATTCAATACATATTTCTAACTTTGTAATCTCTGTGCATGAATTGTTGATGAAGAGAAAATTATGCAAACAAAATGTTTAGTATAGATGATCATTTTGATAAAATCCAAAATTTCAGAATAGTATGTAATGCATATTCCCATAATATAGGCTTATAATTGTTCATCATGAGTTTAACAGTTTGTGTTCAAGCTACAGTCTGAGAGAGAGAGAGAGGGGGGGGGGGAGAGAGAGAAATTTTAGTGATTGTCTTCATTCTTCAGTATTAAAATATTTAAAGATTAAATAATTAGGGATGTCAAAATATTTATTTTCTTTAGTCGAATATTCGATTGCATTATTCGAACGAATTTTATTTCAAACTTCACCGGTACATGACACATTTAACCCCCAAATCCCCTTTTCTTAAATTTATAAACAAGTAAAATCAAATGTTACACACAGATGTTCACATGGACTTAAAATGTGTATCATATGTTTATATTTACTAAATATAGACTGCTAATTCTCCAAAATGTATGATTTCCCATCCATCATGTTCATAAATTGTTCTGTAAAGTCGGTTTTTTAGGAAGCATAAAAAATGACAGTACGATATATATATATATTTTTTTTTACAGCTTATTAAATGATGGGGGGGGGGGGGGACACAATATCACAATATCTGTGATAATGTTAAATATTCGAATAAACTTTTTGTACCAACTATCAAAATGTCTCTAAAATATGTAAAAGAATATTAATCTTATAATAATTATCGTAGTGTCCAAACATGTCACGGCTATAATGGGTACATGGTATGAGATCAAGACCAATTAATAATTTTACAAAGAAAGCGCAGTATAGCAAGATAATTTCATTACAAAAACAACACATTATTTGACAAATAATTCTCACGGAAGTGAAACATTTCTAATTACTGTACTTTCTACATGTAAAGTCAGCAGTTTTTAATGAGGAAAATTATCTTATCGACTGTGTCGGGGGAAAGACTGTTTTTCAATTTTAGGATGAGAATTCCATCTCTTTATCACTCTTTTATTGAATTTACTTATTCGAATGTCGTTCCGTTATTCGATCGTCAGTCCATTCGACTGATAGTTGAATAGTCGATTATTCATTGACATCCCTATAAATAATACATGTAGTTGAAACAATCACCGGAGTCACTCAGGTGTCTTTAAAAACACTTCTTTTATATTTTAACTTATTTGTTTATAAGTTCTTAAAGTGTTTTTTTTTCTGTATTTTTTTCTTGAATTCTTTATAAAAAATTTTACCAGCTTTTGGTCTGCATTAATTGTCATTATTTACCCCCTTTCTAATGCATATTACGAATATATAAATACATTCACTCTCCTCAGAAAGAAGTTCTAGAACAACTTTAATTTAAAAAAAAAATTAAAAGTTATCACCTTTGTGATGAAAAGAAACAATGTAAATAGAATACATCATTTCATTAATCATTCAAATGTCAATGTTACATATACAACATTTTGCAATATAGACATTCATAATGGCCACCTTCTGAGGTTAAAAATATAACTTAATACTGAAAGAAATGGGTCTACAAACTTGAGTTGGATTATTATCAAAAAAACTCAAGATTATTTTTCAAAAAAAAAAGGGGGGGGGGGGGGAGTCAGAAGATACATGTACATGTAATTGACAAGAAAAGATACAGAACTTGACAAGCACTAAACAAAAGAAAACAAAAAAGCTAAATAAATTTAAAAAACCCCTAATAATAATTATAATAATAATAAAATAATAAAAAGAAACAAAACTTCATTGAAAAAATATAAATTTAAATTGTAACCCCCCCCCCCCCCTCCCCCAAATATATGCAGTTAATTTATTATCAAAAACATTACAAAGGCAAAGTTTGTTATAAGAATGTAGATGGATATGGTGTAATCTTAATGCACATGGGAAGTTATATATTACATTTATGTACTAAATCTAGTATGTTGAAAGAATTTACAGTATACACTTCTTTATGTACTAAATCTAGTATGTTGAAAGAATTTACAGTATACACTTCTGATATCAAACATGAGTGCATAATGTATCCTTGAGGAACCTATTTTGGTGGTAATTTGCATTCAATTACAAAATTTCTTAACAAGAACAATTGAATAAGAAATTAATAAAGTTTTTCATAAAAGGTTTCTTCAATTTATTAAAATATTTCCAGAATTTTGGTCAATAAGTTATATTTACAGTACTTTCTTTTGTTTGTAAGGGATTTATTGTACAGAGAGGCCTGGCAGTCGAGTCGCGCAGCGACGAGACTGTCACGCCTCTCTGTACAATAAATTCCTTACAAACGAAAGAAAGTGTCTGTAAATGTCTTGTGTCATGGTAATTTGCATAGTCACTCCTTCAGCACCAAACTGCACGCGACATTACGTCATAGGCCTAGGTCCATCGTAAGTGAACAGGCCCGGTGTTCAAACAAAGCAGAAAGTACGAAGGAGATGGTTGCATTGAAAAATCAAGCAATGTTAAACGAGTGTGAAATTGTATTTGATGGATTAATTTTAGCAGTGCGAGTATTTCAAAAACCATTACAAATACAGGCACAATACTGGAAACCTGGATCCATCCGCACTTTGACCCGCTACATTATTGTTACTAGGGATACGCTTGCATGTCCCGAGGAAATCCGAGTCAAGTACTGAAGCCACAGGTATCAAAATTATGGAATGTAGTGTGAAATAGTCCAGATACAATTATATACGAACATGTATCAGTTTGCATGTAACTCAAAGAACTCAGAAAACAGTTGCCATTAAGGGAATCATCGAACTGCGCGTTTTCAATATTGTTAGATTTCAGTTATCTGTTTTAATTTGAATACGCATTTCAAGAAAGTCTGTGTATTTTTAAAATATTTGTTTAAATTGGTTAACTAATGAGTTTACATGTAATCCTCATGAAAATGGTTTTCACGTATGCATTTTCAGATCAAAAGGGGGGGGGGTGAATTTTGTGAGGTTTCTCATTTTTCCTCTGGATAGGTTGTATATGCTTACAGAAATTGAAGAAAAAAAATTTCAAAAGTATTGAGTTCCTTTGGAAGTTATTGTACAGTACATTGGAAGTTATTGTACGGCTAAGCTCAGCCCCCTAGAAGTTATAGTACGTTGGAATTCAGCCAAAGGTTTTCTATCTGATTTTAAGTATGGCAAACATCAAAAGAAAAAGTACCGCACCATGACACAATTAAATAACCAATAGATATTTTTTCTCTAAATATATCATTTTCTGTTTTAGACATGTGCAGATAGATGAGGTACCTAAATCTGTGGTACGACACTTTTCAAAAGTTTCTATACTCAAGCTTAACACCAAACATACAATTATATAGAAATTATGAAAATAAACACAGTAACAAATACAGAATACTTTCAACAGAAATATATGGTTATATTTGAAAGTGATGAATAAATCGATCACATATATCTGAAAACTTCTTTTGAAGTAAAGCTGCTAAGGGTCCAGTGGCTACACTGTTCATATTATTTCCTTTCAGGGATTTTTCACATATATACTGTATAAGCGACTGTTACTACTTACCAAACATTATTCATATACAATGTATTGATAAAGTAAGATCTTCACCAATAAAAAAAAAAGAAGAATAAAAAAAACAAAATAAATATATAAAATGTACCAGCTTAAAAGGAGATGCCACTGATATCAGGACCCCATTGATTTAGGACCTTCCACGATACATCTTTAGTCCACATTAGTCTATAAATTTAAGAAAATCGTGTGATAGAAAATTAGAAATACAACAGTACTAACCTGAATTATTCACTGGAGCAGCTTAACCGCCTCAAGGGCACTTTTTTTTTTTATATACGACAAAACGCGCATTCACTGTTACATTTTGATTATGCAATCCCGTCCTGCAGTACATGTACCAAGTGAGTATTGCACAAAAATTATACTGGATATTGAGGATGCGCTAACAAATCTGGAATGAAAAACAGACAATAGCGTTATTTCCGGGATACTATGATGCACAATGGTGGATATACCTTATGGCCTACAATTTCATGTTTCTTTAAATTTTTACATATACAAAATGCATTCCGGAGAAAATATAATTGTATAATATAAATTCTTGAAAACTGTTATGGATTCCTTAACTTCATAAAAATCCTTACAAATAAAGACACATAGCAGGTTCCAGTAAATGTTCTACAGTGTACCAAGCCTCACTTAAATATTAACAGCAATGAAGGAGAAACTTCAGGAGTACTGTACAACGATACATTTGAGATGTGGTGTAAATCAGTTGTGGATACTTAAAAACTCCAAGGAACTTTTAGAAAATTTGAAATCACAAAATTTTACCTAAATCAATAACATTAAAACCTACGACTTTTCAACACTTTATACAACCATTCCCTACGATAATTTAAATTAAGTCCAGGCTTTTTGACATCATAGACAGCTGCCTTTTAAATAAAAATGGAACTCGTAAATTTACTCATCGTGTTATTGCATTGGTCATTTGCAAAATTATTTTGTTAAAAAAAATTCTGAATGTACTCACAAGTACTCTGAAGTAGATATTAAAAAGATGCTTAATAAGTTTCTGATTGACAAAATCTATGTGGTTTTTGGAGACCAGGTCTTCCAACAATCTTTCGGAATTCCCATGGGTACCAACTGCCCCCAGTTAACAGCAGACATATTTTTGTATTCATATGAAGCAGAATTTATTCAAAAACTTATGCCTGAGAAGAAGAAGACACTTGCTTCAACTTCAACTCGACTTTTACTAGAAAAAGACGTTAAGTACAACCTAACAACAAAATTTTATGATAAACGTGATGACTTCAACTTTTCTATCGTCAATTCCCCTTACTTATGTAGCAATATACATTTATCACATGCATATGGGGTTTATATCTCCCAGTTGATTCGATACGCAAGAGCATGCTCCACTGTAGGAACAATTTCTAAAACGAGGCAACCTATTGACAAACAAGTTGATGAATCAACGATATCTAAAGTCATCAATTCGCAAGTTCTATGATCGATACAATGAACTTGTCAGCAAATACAATCTGTCATTAAGTCGAATGCTGACTGTCGTTTTTCATATTGATTGTTAAGCCATTGTTTAAACACTGAATTGTCTACGGATTTTTCCTTTGCCCGATCATGACAACGAGCACACGGTGGGTGTGACCGGTCGACAGGGGATGCTTACTTCTCCATGGCACCTGATCTCACACCTGATGTTTTTTAGAGGTCCGTGGTTTCTCTGCTCCCGATTTGTATTGTTTCAGTGGAGTTTTGAGCTTATCTCCATATTTCAGTGAAAGTGCATGTACAAATAACATTCCGGAGAAAATATATTTGAATAATAAAAATTCTTGATATCTTGATCACTATTTCACTCATAAAGATTCAAAAACATAATTTATGATTGTCCTCGGACGCGGATCCAGGATTTTTTTTTCGGCGGTGTTTCCACACCAACTCTAACAGATGTCAGACTCAGAAAATAGTAATAAGTTTCCTCAGACCTGAAAAACCTATCTATGGGCTGGGGGGGGGGGTAGGAGAAGACACTTTCCTTAATCTATTTTCTTCATTGAGATACATGACTTTTCTTACCATTTTAAATGGGATCTGTTCCCCCCCCCCCCCCTCTAGATCCGCACGTGTACTTTTAAGTTTAATTTACGAAGGAAAATTATTGTCATTTCTGCTACCATTTGTCAGATGTGTATGACGTCTTGTCATATGTTTATGAAGAATTGGCAGGTAATTAAGTTGACGTGTCAGATCTTTTTGTTGATTTGTCACCTATTCACGTGTTTAGAAATCAACATGAATCAACATGTCCCTACCCATTTTCACTAAACTGGAGCCAACCAGTTGACAACATATTTTTCTGACAAGTCGACAAAAGGATCTGACAAGTCGACATGAAGATTTGACCAGTTAACATAATCATCTGACAAGTCGACATAACTTCAAATAAGTCGGCATAAATATCTAATAAATCGACATTATTATCTGACAAGTCAATATAATTTTCTGACACGTCGACATAACATCTCACAAGTTGACATCATTATGTGACAAGTTGATATATTATATTTTCATGTAAATTAGTTGAATCTGATTCGTCGAGAAACATTGGTTAAAAACAATTACCCTCTGAATGATGAAACCACGCCCTCCAGCGTAGCAACAGTCAACATTGCTTGACGACGGGTGATATTCCAAAAAATATTGACTGCACAGAATTTATGCGCGCAGGGTTCAGTGTTATATTTATTTGTATAAAACATTCAGTATAATATAATAAATACTGCATGTAGTTAAGGGTAACATTGAAACTTTTCACCCCTCGAAAACCATTGTCAACCTCGGCTGCGCCTCGGTTGACGATGGTTTTCTCGAGGTGAAAAGTTTCAATGTTACCCTTAACTACATGCAGTATTTATATAATATTTATAGCCTGGAAGCAATAATTTTGAATGTTCATTTAGCTATCAAATACAGAAAATGATGACATTGTTTAACTCAGATGACTGAAAACGAAAGTAGAGATGCAATAAAAAAAATTAAATGAATAAAATATGTGGAGATAACAAACAGTATTCTAGCTCAAAAGTCCATTAAACATTACAAAATAGGAGCAGAGTAAATACGGACCTTTAAGACATCAGAGGTGGGATCAGGTGCCATGGAGGAGTGAGCATCCCCTGCCGACCGGTCACACCCGCCGTGTGCTCCTCGTCATGATCGGGAAATAACGAAATTCCGTCGACAAATCAGTGTAAATTATGTCCTTACAATTAGTATGAAAAAAGTCAGTCAGCATATGACTTACTGAAAGATTGTATTTGCTGACAAGGTCATTGTATCGACCATAGAACTTATGAATGCTGATTCCCTTTTTCACTTTAATGGACGATGCCAAAAGTTTTCATCCAGTTCTAGAATACTAGATCTCCCTTTTTCTTGTCGGGATATTGATGAAATTTATGGTAACCAATGTACATAGCCTATGTATACAATTTAGTCTATGTACTGTAAAATTGATTCATTAGAACTCAACAAGTATCAGTAAAAAAATGTATAAGTGATAATAATTACGTTTTGACCCATTCCCTCACATCGTTATTTCATTTACCAACATAAGCACAACAAATCTGATTGATATTTCTCTTGCATTTGAACATGAAAACTTGCATACTTTTAATCTTATCATTTGAAGATATTTCATAAACTTTATTTCAGCAAAAAAAAAAAAAAAAAAAAAAAAAAAAAAAAAAAAAAAAAGAATTTAATGAAGAATATAGTCTGACTAAAAAAAAGGAGACTTTGAAAGAATGCATTTTGTAGAAAAAACGTCGGTTCTTGGTCATAATTTCTTCCAGGACGTGAATTAAATTTCGAAACCTTATCGCACATCTACAGGACTCCAACAATCATATTCCAATTATCTTCCAAAGTATGATTTATTGCTGCTTTAAATGTGAGAAAGTTCTGGGAATATGGTTCTTTGAAAAAACACGGCGTTTTTCGACCCTCAGCTTCCTGTATGAAGATAAAAATTTCAAGACCTTATTGTACATCTACAGGACAACCAATCTTATTCCAAAAGATGATTAGGCTACTGCGTTAAACGTAAGAGGAGTTCTGGCAGCCTGGATGAAAACGAAAATTTCGAAATCTTTCGGAATACCAATCATAATCCAAAAAATATGATTTGGCTACTGCGTAAAATTGAAGAGGAGTTTGAGAAAGAGGATAAAGTGATGAACGGAGAGAAGGACCAGAATAACAACAATATATAATACCCTACTTAAGGAAATGCAGGTGTAAAATATGAATTTACTAATATTTTTCTGTCAATGGAAAATTGAAGAACATGTAGCTGAAGTAAGTTATGGTACAGTGTTCTTCATTGTACTTTCCACATCTTACTTAGTCATATTATTTAATGAAAAAAAAATCATATACTGTTTTAATTTTATGTCAATCAAATGAAATAAATATCAGATACAGCTTTTTTTTGTTAAGGGTCACTGACTGACTGTGCACAGAATTTATCATGCTAAATTTATTTTGAAACGTAAGCAAATAAATATCTCATTATTTCTAATGAAGGAAGTTGGATTCTGGTCACACAAAAACTATTTGTGTGACATACCTATCTTGCAGAAAAGTCCATTAAGTAAACAGTTAAGGAATTTTAAAAAGTTCGAATACTTTTACGTGTTATGGTCGTTGTCCCTTCATCATTTGTAACTTCATGGATATACTCATAAATTGCAGGAACTCAGTGTGAAGGTAATAAAACCAAACTTCAAAGGTACCACATCCTCTAAACTAAATTATAAAAAATGACCTATATTTGATTTACTATATAGTGTTATTTATATAGTAAAAATAGGAAACGGACCTAGACACTATATATGATATATAGTTATGGCGTCATTGTATCCTGTTGTGATATGGTAAATGTGACCTTTGACATGTAATGTCAGGGCAAGCGTTTCCGACCAGTAATTTTATGCAGTGTAAGTGATGCATGTAAGCATTGTGTTTCTCAAATAAGGTTAGTAGCTACATGTGATTTTGTAAAATATATGCTCCGCAGATGTAATTTTTTTGCTATAGATTGCTTTTACTTCAAAGCAGGTATATTAATGATGCAAAAGGAATAAGGGTTGGTGTATGTGTGTGAAACACGTTACTGCTAATGACATTTTGAACAGACTAATTGAATATTCAGGCTTCAAGTGAATAAGAAATCTACTTTAAAATATATTTTGATATTTCCACATGTATACTTTCGTAGGCAAGGAAGGAGATTCATAAGACTTTAATAAATAATAATAATAATAACAAGAGGCCCATGGGATACATCGCTCAACTGAGCACATTGGCAAGGTAAAAGCACAAATCAGTATTGAAAAGATTACCGGAAGGGGGGGGGGCTTGAATTTTAAACTACTTGATGATGCTTCCATGTCAATATAACAAATGGTTTTGTTATAGTTCGGAAGATTTTTAAAAAAATTTCCCATATATTCCTTTGTAAAATTGTGGCTCCTCCCTAACCAAGGGGTCATCATTTGAACAAACTTGAATCTACTCTACCTGAGGATGCTTCCACATGAGTTTCATCTTTCCTGGCCCTGTGGTTCTTGAGAAGAAGATTTTTAAAAGATGCTATTAATTTTTCACTAATTCTTTATTATCTCCCCTTGAAAGAGGGTGTGGCCCTTCATTTGAACAAACTTGAATCCCCTTTACCCAAGGATGCTTTGTGGCAAGTTTGGTTGAAATTAGCCCAGTGGTTCCGGAGAAGAAGTCGAAAATGTGAAAAGTTTACAGACAGACAGACGGACGGACAGACAGACGGACAGACAGACTACAGACAAAATGTGATCAGAAAAGCTCACTTGAGCTTTCAGCTCAGGTGAGCTAAAAATATAGTTTTTTTAAATTAAAAGTTCTATTTATGGAGTGCTCAAACACGTTTCTAAGAATTAACTTTCTTTAAATAAAAACTCGTTTGAACAAAAATCAATTGTTTAACTCAATTTTCTTCCAGATGAAAAATGACAGAGACAGATGAAACATCATATATTCTTAGTTCTGTCACATACGATAGAAAATATAGCTGTATAGGTGGAGAGGAGAAGAAATGCCAACAGTCACAAAATGCTCAACAAAGTGGGCCCAGTGGCGACGAGACAAATCCTACAATGTCTTATCGAGAGGCACCAAGACATAGAAAATTATTACTGGTCTCTCTGGTACTCGTAGATTTCTTTGGATATGCCTCATTTTCGATGTTGGCACCATTTTTTCCGGCTGAGGTAATTTTAGTTATCTGTTTTGCACTTTAAAAATAGCACAAATTTTGGTTTAATAATGTTTCAACTGATGGGAAAAAAGTAATTGCATGAATTTTTTTAATTCTCGAGAATTACATGAAAAGACACTCAAAATATGTAATTCATGCATTTCAAATTTTTATAGGCCGAAAAGAAAGGGGCGTCACAGATTGTTGTGGGAGTAATATTTGGGATTTTTGAATTAACTATTTTCTTAGTGTCACCAATAATAGGAAGTTTTGTGAGTATACAGAAGATATATAAGGTACCCAGTATATAAAATAATTTTCAGAGAAAATAGTTTCTCTTAGTTTTCACATTTTAAAGAAAGTTTCACATGCCAAAAATTAATTCATAACTAGTAAATGAACATTTTTTCCAGATTACCAAAATTGGAGCTAAACGTACGTATCTGTCAGGATGCATGTTAGCCGGTGCTTGTTCGATCGCTTTTGGGTTAGTTAATTATTTATATTAAAAAAATACAGTGTTTATAAAATTTCAACAATTGAAATTCATTTGATAGGTTACTTTTCAGAAATTCGCATTCTAGTATAGACAATTTTTATACGTAAAAAAATTTCAATGTTAATCAACTTTTTTTTTTCCAGACTCTTAGACAAATGCCAAGGGGGGACTTTGTTCATTGTACTAGCGTTCATTTTTCGAGTATTAGAGGGTATTGGATGTTCTATGTTCATTACAGCAGGATTCGCTATCATAGCTAACGTGTTTCCAGACAAAGCTATTACAGTTTTTGTAAGTATTTAAAATTTAGAAAATGTAATTTTATGGGAAGCAATTGATATAAAGATATTTTTAAAAAAAATCTGAATTACATGTAAGCTTGAACAAATCTTTTTTTTTTTTTTTTTTTTTTTTGGTAATTATTTCGAGCGGAGGACTTTACTACAAAGTACACATGCCGGGAAAAGTTTTCTAATATAAACTTATTGTTTTTAGTGTGCTCAGCCAATCAAATAGCAAGTTACAAGAGAATTTCAATTGTACACGTATAAAAAAGCAGTTCAAAATTAGACGGTAATAGTGATGCTGGATTTGGTTTAATAAGTTCAGTTGCGCACATACCCTGATATACGGATAGCATAAGTGCACGCACAACCAGTTAAAAAACTCATTTAAGCCTTTAAGTCAGTTGATTTAAACACTTATCATGCATGCCAAGATCCCTCTTGTGACGGTACATTTTGTCGCCATAGTACTACGCCGGCGACAATATGTAACCTACCCGCACTGCCCACATATTTCACACAGTAACCCTTCTTATAACAATGCATCGACACACGCAACAAGACCTGTCTTTGGCTGTCTTTTATAGATTTTTTTGTTTATCTTTCTTCAATGCCCTATATATATATATATATATATATATATATATATATATATATATATATATATATATATATATATATATATATATATATACACCGGTATAAACCATGAAAGTCTCCTTCCATTAGTTGTAAAATTTAACGATTGCACCTGTAGCGTCTAAGAAAACGATATACAAAACTTTTTTGAATTCTGTCATCTCCTTGCAATAATTGGCCTTCCGCTTCTTTTATGAAGCCACATTCTACTATCCACAACAAAATAATAGATCGAGGTCTCATTTCTGTTATGATATATGGTAGTTTTCTTTTGCCACAATTCTGAAACTTATGCCATTTGAACCCTTGTGTTCTTTGTTTTTCAGTGAGTAAACGAGGCACCTACCTGACTGAAACATTAATAAGATTTACTTTTATGTACTATTACTCCTTTTCTGTTAGAACTTTCTGTGCTGTTCCCGTTGAAATCTGGAGGGCACTTGCAATTTCTTTTACTGTATATCTTGCATCTTCTTTTATCCACGGAAGTGTATTTTATCTTTAATCTTGGCTTTTCAACTTTAAAGTTGGGATTTCCAACTTTAATATTGGTTTTTCCAACTTAAAAGTTGACTTTTCCAACTAAAAAGTTGGTACTTCCAACTTTAAAGTTGGCTTTTCCAACTTTAAAGTTGTTAATTCCAACTTTAATGTCGGCTTTTCCAACTTTAATCTTGGCATTTCCAACTTCAAAGTTGGTAATTCTAAATTTGAAGTTGTTAATTCCAGCTTAAGTCTTAGCTTTTCCAACTTAAAAGAAGTTAATTCCAATTTTAAATTTGTCAATTCCAACTTTGTTAGCTTTACCAACTTTAAAGTTGTTAATTTTAACTTTTATGTTAGCTTTTGCAACCTTAAAGTTGGTAATTACAGCGTTAAAGTTGGTAATTCCAACTTTGAAGTTGGTAAATCTTGGCTTTTCCATCTTTGAGTTTTTCTAGCCCTTTTCTTTTTTTAGGTGCAAAATTGATACACTGAAATAGAATGGTGAGCAATTAATCTGTGTCAATAATTTTTTTACCTTGACCTTCCCTATGACCTTACATATAACTTCCAACTTTTAATCAAAAATCTTTATATTTCTTTTGGTCCATCTTATATAAACCGTACGTTGTGTGTTGTTTAACGTCCCTCTCGAGAATTTTTCACTCATATGGAGACGCCACCACTTGCTGATGGAGATCTGCAAATTTTGTCCTATACCCGGCACTTACGGCCATTGAGCAGTGAGGGATCTTTCTCGTGCCAGCACCTACTGCGACACGAGACCTCGGTTTATACGGTCTGATCCGGAGGACCGGTCCCCACGTCCCACAGTGGGATTCGAACCCGCGACGTAAGGATCAACTCCTTACTTGGCGACTATAGAGCAGACGCTCTAACCACTGCGCCACGCGGGCAATTTATAAATATATAGAGAATAACTTCATGCAACTCCGTATATAGAGAATAACTTCACACAACTCCGTACTGACAGGATTTCAACCTAACCTATCAAGATATATATTTTGTTTTGTATGAGAGAATAAGCTTAAACAAATGGAACCATTATTAAGTCTTTGATATGTAGGTTGAATAAACACTATATTACATGCTACAAATACAACAGAACTAAATGCATCAATTCTGTGTATGAAAACACAATGAAATAATTCCATTGTAATTACATGTACAAAACGGCAACACGAGTCCAGCTACAAAGTATCTGAATATAACGCATAAAGCCGTGCAAAGTTGGAAAAGCCAACTTTAAAGTTTGAAAAGCCAAGATCAAAGTTGGAAAAGCCAACTTAAAAAAAATATTACGTGGCACTAATACACTTCCGTAATTATCATAGTGTTCGTGCAGTATCAATGTTTCTTTGGATCCTTGCGCTTTTTGGTCCTTAATAGAGAAAGAAGTTCAAATTTTAAAACTTCAATTAGGTACATTATTTTTAATATTCAAAGCAAAGTACAGATCACTCTCGATTTATCGGTATTAAAGCACAAAAAATCGAGTCCTGGACGTGTTTGATTTTCCCGAGTTGTTTCTCCGTGTTTGAATTTCTTCATCCACATACAAACTGCACTGTGTGAAATCATAACTTTCCCATATATAGCAATCATCTCTCTGCATTTCTTTTAATGATTTCCCGAGCAATACACAGTATCTCACATAGACTTGCATTTCCGTTGTCATGGTCTGAAAGACCATCTTAGAGCTAAACCCTTAGTGTAGTGATCGTGTCGTTTTTTAATTGTAAGAGTTTTACGAATACGAAAGCAAAATGATTCAATTTTCGACAAATGAGAGGGAATGAATAAAACTGATATTTAATGTAAAGCCTAAGGTTGCATTATTCAATGAATGGCCCTCGTGTATACAGAACACCTGTCACAAGATGAACCGTCACACCTCTGCTATTAAATTGAAGAATTGAATTCAGTATTTTTTATAACGTAAATTAAAGGGTGCCTTGGAGACCTTCTGTGGCCTTGGATTGCTGTGTGGACCCGCTGTGGGAGGCGCCTTATATCAGGTCACATATCTTTAGAATAGCCATCTTTTATATGTTTGGAAGGTTTAAATCAGTTCAACACTTCTAAATATCATCTAAATGTTAGCTTTGTTATATTTACTTTAATTTTGATTTGAAAATTTATGCCATAACAAGAAGTCATTTTTATTTGCTTTATATTTCCAGGCGGGTGGGTACCAGCTACCATTCTTTGTCGTAGGCTGTGCTTGCATAATGACCGGCGTGTTTGGATACTTTTTTCTACCAGGACATGGTGGTAATTACTTCTATCTTTGACGTTAAACTACTTGTAAAACTTGGTATTCCCAATTGGAAGAAAATGTTTAACATTCCAAAAATAAAGCTAAAAGAATGTTGATTTAGGTCCCATAAAAGAATATTACGGAAAACATCTCGCGATTTCCAGTGACTAAAGAGTAAAAGGGATCGGAACCTCGTGAAACTAAAACTTACTCTTTAAGTCATTATTGCATGAGAGTGTACCGAATCCGTCATTCTCATACTAGTTTATCAATGTTTATCAATTATATTAATAATCTTTCAGAAAAAACTTTTTTTAAAAAACGTAATTTTTTGTCAATAAAAAAATAAGTTATTACAAATGGGTCAGATTCCTATAAAGTCAAGTTTGATCTGCTTCAAAATCGTAATATACGCAACAGTATGTTAAATCTGAAATGAATTCGCCAAAATACATATCTATTTTTCGAACAAGTGTATACGTGTCACCAACAGGAATATCAAAACTGATTACCAACCCCATAAAATGCAATATTTTGCACTTAATTTTTATCATCTAACTCTATATTGTCCCATTATTTCTGTTTTAGATGCATCAAAGTCACAGTCAAGATCGTTGTTTTATTTGCTCAGGAATCCCTACACATGGGTCTCTGCTTTAGGTTGTGCAACAGGAAGTTTTTCTATGGGGTTCCTTGAGCCCACCCTAGCATTGAAACTTTCCATATTACCAGAGGTAATGACTTTGCAATTTTGTCAATTTGATACGAAAGCTTTTTCATCGATGACGTAATTTAAATGATTGAGGAAAAATAATTGTAATTTTTGGCATATTTAAGTAACAAAAATGGTATATTGATAAAAGATTTAGTTATTATTGTAGCTGAATGGCAAGACAGGCCTTATAGGACTAATGTTTATGATTGGTGCAGGAACCTACTCGATATCGGCACCTTTTTGGGGGTATATTGTTGATAAAAAGGTAAAATTATATATATATATATATATATATATATATATATATATATATATATATATATATATATATATATATATATATATATATATATATATATATACTTCTTTTAAATTTCTACAAAATTTACGTCGTTCAACTTATAAGATATATATATTCATGCATTGCAAAGAGTGGTTCTAAGCGACAGTAAATGGTTTTGATAATTTAAAATAATTATTCAGTGTGTTGTAATATAAAACAACTAATCTTTTATTGTCTTATGGTTTTTGTTTCTTTAAGCATTGTGTTCTAAGTCTAATGTCAGTAGGAAACATTTTGGGCACGATTGCATGGCTGCTGATGGGACCCTCACCTTTCCTCAAATTCTTGCACTAGTATGTATGTATGTATGTATGTATGTATGTATATATATATATATATATATATATATATATATATATATATATATATATATATATATATATATATATATATATATATATATATATATATATATATATATATATATATATATATAATCCAATAGTAATTGATCTTAAGAAACATGATGTATTTCGTGGCTTCAAATTTTATAAAACAATTTTAAAGAAATTTTTGACAGAACGTCAAATAATTTTCGATTTGAGAAAAATCGTACAATGAAATTGGATCTATCACTACAGATTTACAAAGGAATGCTATTCCAAAGTTTTACTAAATGAATCTTTAAGACGTCCCTTTTAAAATATTAATGAAAAAAATTATTCAGAACTAACATTGGTCTTTCAGTAGCATATTTTGAAATATTTTAGCATTGATAGACCGATATTAGTTCTGCATAATTTTTTTTCATACGAATATCTTTTGCTTTTTTTATACGAATATCTTTCACGTTTTTTCAGTGAAAAGTAGAAAATATATAAAAAAGCAAAGTTTTATCATAAAGCATCATATTTGCAAATAAAACAATTTTTACATTTTCCTCTGAAAAATGCCAAAAAAATTCAAATAACATAATTGAAAGCTAATATCGGTATTTCAATGCTAAAACCATAGTTAAAAAGGGATGTCGTAAAGATTCATCAAATAAAAATTTGGTGTAGCATTCCTCCTTTTGTGAAAGGATTAATCTGTTGTATTTATTTACAGTTCATTGGTTACTATTTCTATTTCGTTGTTCTTAATGGGTATTGGATCAGGCGTTTCTTCTGTTCCAACATTCAGAGGTTTACTGGATTCTGCTAGGTAAATCCAGTCTATGTATTAGCTTATTCCATAATGATTTGCATGCCGTTTAAATCTATGAAAATTGAGCATTTCATTTAGTTTGTACCTGTTTCGTCAAAACATCAGTTCCTAGTATAAGTATTTCTTTTCGTAGTTAAATATTTTATAGCACGTGCAATGAAAGCTTGTTCGAAGTTCCTCACTTGCTTTTACGTTATCATTTTGTACATACATGTACAAATAAATACATGTGTATATGTAAAAGACAGAAGAAGGTTCAAATGAAAGCATGAAATTAAATGTTAGATTGATTGATTGTATATTGTTTTACGTCCCATTCGAGAATTTTTCACTCATATAGAGACGTCACCATATACCGGTGAAGGGCTTCAAATTTTGACCTTTACTCGGCACTCAGGGCCATTGAGCAGTGAGGGATCTTTATCGTGCCAACGCCTGCCGTGACACGGGGCCTCGGTTTTTAAGGTCTCATCCGAAGGACCCGCAACTTTCACTTCAAAGTGCCGAGCGCATGGCGAAGGAACAGTTGCTACCTATTTTTTATCGACTTAGGTCTGTCGCGGCCGAGATTCGAACTCACGACCTCCCGATCACGGAGCGAGCGCTCTACCGACTGAGCTGCCGTGAACGGTTTAAATGTTAGATACATATAGCAAAGAACTATTCAAAGTCTTAAAGGCGTGTAGTTGAAATGTCGAGCACATTTCTACATGAAAAGAATGTTAAACTTCCTGGAGAAATTACTGATTTTTATGCTTTCCATTATAAGGAGATTAGGTTTTATAATTTAGACCTGCTCCATACTACTGATTTTTCTGCTTTAGAGAACTAGGTATGGAGGATAATATGGATACCCATGGTACTGTGTCCGGATTTTTCAATTCCACATTTTCTCTAGGGTAATTAAGCATTTCTTTTCACACAGTTTGGACCCATTACTATAAGACAACATGTTTTATAATTAATACTTATTAAAAATCAAATAAATCTATAATGAGTTAGATTTTACTTTAGGAAATGTCATTACAATAAAAAGAGAACTAGTATGAGTTACATTTCGGTGTTGTATAATACTATAAATCACTTCAAAGTCAATTCGTTACTTATGAAAAAGATCTCTTCATTTTCAAACAGAGCATTTCTTGGTCCAACACTTGGTGGCATTCTCGTTTACAAAATTGGATTTAATTGGGCTGCTACATGCCTTGCAGGATTGAATGCGTGCACAGTAAGTTAATGTACATTTATCTAATATCTGGGAATAAGGCGTATGAAATTGTTATATTTGATTGTTTAAGTGCTTAACTGAATAGATTTTTTAAAATTGATTAATATGTCTGTCGGCAAAAATCACGAGTGGTAAAAAGGAAAGAAAACAATTCTGTGAGAATTAAAAAAAAAACTAAAAAAAAAAATCTTGCCGGTTGCTTTGCAAGTATGCAATTCAAATACCGGTACAAGAAGTACTCGTTATGTAATAAGAGGCTCGAATAACTAAACTTCAAATATTTTCACGAAATAAAATTGCAGAAACTAAATTGGTTTTACATAGGTATATATAAAATTGTTATTTAATAAGTAAAAAATGCGTTTTTGTTTGATTTTAATTTTTTTACTTTCTTATTTGTCCAACTTTGATATTTTTCTCGGCTATAAAACTTACCCGTGATTAAATTGGAAATACTACTACAACAGGATAAAGTTGGTTTCGTTTCAAATATATGCTCTGGTTTGATTTCAAGGCAACCACTGTGATATTGTTTGGAATATGTCGGAACAGCAGAGCCTGTGGAAAACGACAGGGATATCAGTCACTAAAAGACGCATCACCAACTATCATTTTGTGATATCATATATACAAGGGAATTTGTAAAATAAAAGTTTACAAATATTCAATAAATGATAAAAGAATCACTTGCTGTGATTATTTAGATTTCGAATTTTACATTATTAAAGAATTTCTTAAAAAATTTAAACTAGATACTTTCATCAGAGAGTACTGTATTACCCTTACAAAGTGTTTGCCTCTAAAGGTAATCTTGTAAATAGTATGGGAGCTATTCTATAATTTACATACACTTTATAGAAAAATGAATTTTTTGGCACCTCTTGTCCCTAAGATAAAAAATAAAAATTTCGAAACTATACATAGATATAAAACACCACCAATCATATTAAAAAAAGTGATTTGTTTACTGCATAAAATGTATGAGGAGTTCTGAGAACTGGATTTATGTAGAAAAAACATTGTTTTTCGACCCCAATTGGCTCTCAGGATGAAAACGAAAATTTAGAAACGTACATGCACATCTACAGGAACTTCTAATCAACTTCCAAAAAATGAACTGGGTATTGCCTAAAATTTAAGAGGAGTTCTGGTAACCAGGTTTTTGTTGTAAAAAGTTTGTCGGCCCCCAGTCGGCTTCCAGAATGAGAAAGAAAAGCCCAAATCCTTATTGAACATCTTAAAGAAACCTTCAATCATATTAAATATTCAAAAATATGAACTGACTACTGCTTAAAATGGAATAGAAGTTTGAAGAAGAAGTCAGTTTGACAGTTGGACGGAGGGAAGGACCGAGATAACATCTTTCTTTAGAAAGTGCGGGTATAACAAACTAAACAGATACATTGTACCGTTCTCCAAAGAAGACGTGAATATTCACCATGTATAAATTAAGATACCTCCCATTTAAAAATCATAGAACATGAATACTAGGATTTAAAATTTACTGTAGGCCTAATTCTAGTGAATAAAATCTCAAAGAAGATTCCAGAATTGATATTTTTGTTCATTTTAAACTATAGAAAATAAATCCATTACGTGTTGAACTATATTCAGATGTTACGAAGTAAATGAAATTGAAGTACTTCATGAAAGTCAGTATCTCCTATTTGTGATGAAGAATAAGTTCCCATCAATGAAATCCCAAATGGCGATATATCTTAAGCAGCTGCATAAATCAAGTTTAGTTATCCTTGTAATAGATCAATTGATATAGTCATTTAATATTCACGTTAAACATTGGCTCAATGTTTCTCCCTTACAGAAAAAAAAGTGTTTCTTGTATCCTTTAATTGTTAAAATGCATTCAAGGATTTCAATTTGATTTATCAGTTTAAGATTGTCCTTCTTAAAAAAAAAAGATGACATCTTATATAACTGTCAAGTAAATATGAAACCATCCAATCGTTTTGAATTCTACACGTACTGAGCTTAAACATAATTATGTCTTTTTTTCTATAAACGTATTGTTATTGTCTCTTTTTAGATAAACCGAGAATGTTTGTAAGAAGTGAAAGTCTTATGACGTAATATTTCGCATATCAATTCCACTAATATTTTTATCAATCATATTTGCACAAATGAAATACAAAATGTATACTCTATATTTTTCATCATGCAAATTAATTTTTTGAAAAATAAAAATACGTAAAAATAGAGTACTTACATTTTAGATAAAGATCTTTATTCATTTCCCTGACTTAATTCCATATAATATTTATAATGTAAAAAAAATGTTAAAATAATTACTTTTATACAATTTGTTAGCAGAAAAACCACAAGATATGCATCCTAAATATAACCTTTGTTGCCTACGTGACTCCCGCTATCTCCATTTTGTATCTTTTTTAGATGCTAAATTAGTCTTTTTTATTTGGTAGCAAAATAGACGATTCATGTACGTACGCATGACAAACTAAAAAGATTGTTAAGCACTTCCTTCTGCATAAAACTGATAACAAACGTGGAAAATACAATCAGTACTATATGTAAGTTAAATCAGAAATGCCGGGTACTAAATTGATCTTACATTTTATTGTCGTCGCTCTCGTGGCGAAGTGGTTAAAACGTTTGCTTTGAGTCGAGTGTTGATCCTTACGTTGCGGATTCGAATCAACTGTGTAACGTGGAGACCGGTCCTTCGGATGAGACCGTATTAACCGTGGTCCCGTGTCGCAGCAGAAGCTGGTACGAAAGTTTCTCTCACTGCTCAAAGGTCATAAGTTCCGAATACAGGTCTAAATTTGCAGCCCTCCATCGGCAAGTGGTGGCGTCTCAATGAGTGAAAATTTCTTGAAGGGCGTTAAGCAAGCTAGCAAACAAACATTTTATTGTCCTTTCTATATTAAAAAAAATTCTTATCGAAATAAGACAAGTTCAAATTAATCATTGATGCAATATTCTTGGTTCACCTGTTGTACCAAACGTACATGTTTTGTGCTAAATGGAAGCAACATAAAATATACTCTAAATATACATAAAATATAATGGATAGTGTTTTTATGTGACAAAATGCATCTGGCATGATATTTTAAAAGTGTTTTTCCAAGTTATGTGTAAATTTTGACACAAATCTAAAATGCCCTTTTATACTGAACTTAAATATTCAATGCCTTATTTATATTGAAGTTAGTTGTGTTTGTTTATACCATTATACAATTATAATGTTTAGCAACCACGGCTTTGTTTTTAAATAACTGCTTGTTCTTTTTGGTTATTATGAAAATATGTTTCACCTTCTTTGCCACAAATATAAACAGTAGTATATCGTTTGAATAGCAAAAATGTCCCGAAGAAAGTTAGAATATAGATGGCAGTAGTTATACATTATTTTTCTCTGATTTATAAACTATCGTATCGTTGCCTTTGTCCGAACCTCTTAAGTATTTCTTCTCATTCCAAGTCTTAAAGATTCCAAAAGCTGCAATAAATATTACCTGAAAACAGAAGCAACACATTCAAAATTTCACTCTGAAAATATTTTTTATCTTAAGCTTAAAATACAGTTATTTAACAACTTACTGAGACAGTAATTAACCCGGCACATACTGTTGCTGACCAATCAAAACCATATTCATCTGCCAAAGCTCCTCCTACTGTTGGCCCTATGAATGCACTGAAAAAGCACTAAATTAAAATTATTCTAATTGCAATTATGTACTTGGAAACAATTATTCATATAATGATACCGTAATGGTGTTTGAGAAAGAAAGTGTCAACCAAAAACAGCCTCAAAACAATTTGAATTTTTGAGAAACATACAATCATGTACTTTTCTTTCGAAAGAAATTTGCACTATCAATTCGATTGTTTTAGAAGATAAATAGCCAATAAAATTTGGGTTCACAGTTTATTGACAAATTCAATGAATATGTGTGCATGAGAATATGCTTAAGATCCTATGCAAAATGCCAATTGCATTATATATATATATATATATATATATATATATATATATATATATATATATATATATATATATATATATATATATATATATATATATATTCTCAACGACAGTGTAGTGTAGGGCAGCGCCGCGAGAATTCCATCGGCATCGAAAGCAAGTTTTTTGACTTGCCTAGATAGCCGAGCGGTCTAGCGCGCTGTTCCTGTACTGCTAGGAGACAGATTCCGTAGTTCGAGAGTTCAACTCCGGGCTGGGGCGGAAGTGGGTATCCTTATAAAAGTGAATTTCTTTGTGCTTTCTATATTAATATTTCTTCACTTAGGGCAGTTATGTTACTTTAACAGTTGTAAAATGTGCTTTATATATATATATATATATATATATATATATATATATATATATATATATATATATATATATATATATATATATATATATATATATATATATATATATAATATATATATATATATGTACTAGTACCCAAGAGAGAAGCAGGAATTAAAAAGTCCAGAGACCATGCCATGAGTGTCCATATTTTCCTCCATTCCAAGTGCCCTATTAACAGCAAACGAAAAGAAACATGTTTTATACAAGTCACCCTTAACTGACATTTGTAAGGATAAACAACTTCGAATTGGTACTAAATATTTAATACATGCATTTTTAAGTCTTAACATAATGGAAAGCAATATGTCAGCATATGGATAAAGATATTGCTAACATTAGCACATGAGGTAATATTTCAATAACTAAATGGACCTAAACTGAACACTATGCATAAAGAAAAACAAATTCTAGGGTTATAGTCAGGTATTGGACTATAATTATGTTCCAATTTTCCTTTTATGAAGCCGAGACTCAATTATAAACTTGATCATTACACAAAGACATAATCACTAGCTAATGTTTTCAGAAAAAGCAAAAATTATACGAAGGTTCGAGGTTTCACTTACTTTGCTGACTCTATTAACCCTCTGAATGTGGGAATGATTGCACATCCTAAACCAAGTCCCATAAGTATCAGGGATAAAATTACAGACCACAGTTTGCTAGTAACAAAAGTCCAAAAATATCATTGAAATATATACTCAATTACAGTTTTTCATTTGAAAATGTTTACATCTTAACTTATTTATTGAGTGATCGTAAACGTAATTTTAAAAATTTGTTTCTTTTTCACATAGTCAAATCCATCCACTTGTACTTACAAAGGTAAGTGATCTATTAAGGGTGTCGGTCCCATTAGTAAATAGCCAACTGCCCCAACCAAATTCCCAATTGCCATCATGCTCTTCACGTAGCCCTAGTAATATAAGTTAAAATACGTGGTATTGAACTACACAGATGACCATATTTTGAGATGCAAACAATCATAAACTAAAAAAAAATGTGTAATTAAGTCGTCCCACTAAAGACCCTCTGGTCTTTAGAAGTACCGATTTATTCCATAGAGCTGACCCCCCCCCCCCCCACCCCCCCACCCCAAAAAAAAATAATAAAAATAAAATTAAAAAATCAAAAGATCAACAAACAAACAAACAAAAAAACCCAGCAAGAATTAAAGGGTGAAGTAATACAGTAGGCCTCTCATCATTAAAGCGTGCACATAATTAAAATATCCGATTGGAGGTTTAACTCGCCATTATACTTAAAAATTCAGAAGTTGAATGTGTAAATGAATGAAACCATCTGTACATTTGAAAAAGATAAAGTATAAATAATTAAGTTGAAAAAAAGTACTTAATCATTCAGATAGCATAATACCCACTCATTCTCAAATGTTAGGGAATATTGATGTTATATTTGCTAATTCCTCCGTCTGAAACACATTGTTTTTCAGTAAACTACAACCTACCTTTTAGAGTTAGCAGAAAAATGGATTTATATACGATGGATCATGTTTTGTACACATGAAATTAAATTAACTAAAGAAAGTTTCGTTTCTGCTGCAGAGCTACCCAAAGGCTCAAAAGTATGTGGAGAGTTTGTCACAGAAATTCTGTAAATTTTTGAGGGTTTGAATATTGTGGAATGTGTAAAAAAAAATCAGCAATTTTGCAAGCGTCTTTTATTTTCTGAATGAGAAACCAAGTTAAGTTCCTCTATAAGATTTCTTCGAAAGTACATGTATCTATAATTCCTCTGTGGCACGGTCTACATTGTATGGTAGGCAGTAAGGATATAATACTATCAATAATGATTCAAATTCTGTGTTTGAATTATGACTCCTTATAATGATGACTTACAGATCAATTTCAAGTTTCATTAATTGACCAATTTTCACGTAAGTTATTGCCCGTAGTTTTCTAATTATTCAGTTTTTTCCGGATGTTTTTGCTGTGCTTGTAGATAATGAGCAGATTTTTGGCATGTCTCTTTAAGGTTCCACATAGAAGTCTTTGGAACACGTTAATTTCCAAAGATATACAGTGAATGAATCTGTAGAGGAGTCAACAGTAAGGGTACGCACGGAAAACGATGCTTAAGATGCTTTATTTAATCATATTATTAAGATTATTTTTTCAGGTAAGACCTTTCGCAATAAGCCGTAATTTCTAAATTGTATAAACTTGCATCAGATCCCACATCTGGAATTTCCAGGGGTTCGTGTTTTATGCGTTCTTTGAGATCGATCACTGTTCGTTATCTTCACCTTTTTCATACATAGTATATCACGGCAAGCATCATTTATGCTTCAAATGCTGTTTGTGATTCTTATTGTACAATGTAGAGATCTATACAGATGTAATGATGTACAAATACAGAGGTACAAATAAAGATGTACAAATATCTGGTTATTTAAGGGGGCCGACTGGGGTTTTCATTGCGCAATACTTCGCGCAGCATAGTAAAATAAAGCGTATTTACTCTTTTAAAGCAACTATTTTTACATAATTTATAAAAAAAATAACAAATTTAGGAAATACGAGGTTAAAAAATCTAATTACGTTTTTAAATAACTGATTTTTTTAACGATTTTTCAAATGATGGGTAGAAAGACGTCGTAATAGTGTGTTTTTGACGTTATGAATAACCGAAGTTCTTTAAGCGGGGTCATTAATTATGCCATAAAATAAAAAGTATAAAATATATGCTCTTGAAATTTTAAACATAGGAAATTGAGAATCTAGCAATCATTGTTATTATTTTTTAATAAATCCGTGGTATCTGTCATGTTTTGTTGTACTCCATAAAAACCGGAAAATATCATAGATTTTGACATTTTGAGATGCCCCCTCTGGAAACCAGACTGTAGAATTTTGTGTTTCTTGCACAAAATGTACAATATAGTATTACTCATCAAATAATAAAATTTGAGCAAAAAGTCTATAGTAGTATTTGTATAATTTGCTCCGAAGTGCGAAAAAATGGTATTTTCCTATATAATCCTATAGTAAATGTACCTGTATTTTGAGACGGTCCCTCAAAAATAACCAGACGGTAGATTTTCACTAAACTTGGCATGTATACTGAAGTCAATGTAAGGTATATATGGTATAAAATTAAAGAGTTTCTCTATAGTAGTTTTCACACAATAAAACCCCAGTCGGCTCCCTTAAAGCCTTTGAATAACTATATAATATTATATTTGTTAGTCAATTAATGCAAGTCCCAACTAGATTTTATGAATGCATACATATGGAGCTCATTACTGGCCAAGACGGTCAAAGGACAACTGTTTTAAAATTATACTATCCCATAGTCAAACAGTGGTCTGTAGGTATAATAATTGTCTTTACTTACAATCTCTCTCATTATTATTTTTGATGGACACTCATGGGGATAAATTAGTCATATACATGTAAATGACTGATTTCTCCGATACAATCTGGAATATATGGGTTAGCTATGGAAGTTTCTGATATCCAATCTCAGTGCCATTTTTACCTTTTTATCCGTGATAAATCCCCATAGAGGAGCAGTAAAAGTGTAAATACCACCAGCTATCAAAAATACCAGTCCTATTAATGCTGTATTATCCTTTAACTGAAATGAAGAAGAGTTGATCGAAAAAAAGATCCTTTTTTAGAGACAATTGAAGAAATCGGTCAAAAGAAATAAAATAATGGCACAATACCTCAGGTAGGTTTTTCACATGCAAAGCTAATGTGGGATCAAGAAATGCTAAAGAAAAACTCCCAGCTGATAAACTTAAGGCAATGACCCAGGAAAATGGATTTCTGAGTAGAGATAGTATGGATTTTGACTTGGGTCTTGGGGAATCTGAAAGTGTATATAGGGGTTTCTATTTGTTATGATGATATAATTCTAATACTGTTTTTCAGTGTTGACAATTATGACTTACTTTAAAAAAAATCATTTAAAGTTGCTAATATACTAGGATTTTAGTTGTTCTTCAATTCCTTCAAAAATACAATTTAAATTTAATGTGAATAACGAAAGCTTTTTTGGTGCTTCAAATTTTTAAATTTCAAAATTGATAGTACGATTCTATAAGTTATATTAATTAATATAATTAATATCCATCATTAACTCACCATTAATATGCCCTATAAAGAAGTGTCCAAGTACTCCATTAAGCACTGTTATGGATCCAACTACGAAAAATGGCAACCCAAATCCTCCCAACTGAAAATAAAATGTATGGTAAGTTATTAACCATTACATACATTCTTTTTCTATTTCAATATTGCAATGGCAGGCGACACTCTTTACTTTGATTATGACCAAAAAAAAAAAAAAAAAAAAAAAAAAAAAAAAAAAAATTCATGCAAAAGAAAGTCACTTAAAGATATGACCTGAGTATGGAAGCCTGGAAGGACATTGTCTTACTTCTTACTTGTTTTGACTTATTTTTTATGACTTATTTGTTAATTCTGAATTGATAATTTACATTTGTTAATACACGTATACTAATTTAAAAAAAAAAAACGGTGGGGTTTATGATGGAAGGTACATAGTTCCAGCAAAGATTTACGTTTTAAATTTACTTCTAATGTCCCTTCAGTGCTTCCGTACCTAAGATACTCTAAAACAAAACCATCATTTGAAAAAAGAAATCAGTATTTAGACAATAGATTTTCAGAAGTAATTTGTTAAGAAAACTATTTAAGCTGGTAAAGTAAAAAACGCACAATCTACTCTTTAATGATTTGGAAACATCATTTTCACGTAAGTAACCAATTCATTTACGGCATCAATGACAATTAATATTTCTATCATTTATGGTACCAAATCTTAATAAAACAATTAAGATTGTTGTGGTAAAAGAGTTACGAAAATGACTTTAATTTCCGACTTCTCCTTGTTTTAAAGCCAAATAAATATAGGTTACATAACATCTTTGTAGTTTAATGAACAAAGAGTTCGTATGGATGCATATTCTGAGTGTATGAGAAGGATTCCCAAATACTCAAGATACCTTAAGAAATACCATAAAGAATTGCAGGTTTAATGAAATATGGCGATGACGAACAGTATTGAAGCTCAAAGTACAATTAAACAATAAATCATTTCAATACTTGTAAAATATTTTTATGAGCACATTAAAAACAATAATCTGTGTATATTACCTGATAGAGGGCGCCACCAACTGCTGGACCAGCGATCATTCCAAGACCAGAGAACGTCTCTAATACGCTCTACATTGTACATATACTTAATACATCATGCAAAAGGTAACAAAAATGTAAATGTTTCTAATGCATTCAATATACAAAAAAAAAAAAAAAAAAAAAAAAAAAAAAAAAAAAAAAAAATCAACAATCTATTAACACATTATATCTCTGTATAGTCTCTTTTACATCTTACAAAAAGAAAATGGAAAATAATAATTAAAAAAATATTCCCACAAATTCAAAGTCTGTACTATTTTATTCGCAGGCAAGCATAGCATTCTGTTCAATATAGACAAATTCATTAAAAATAAGTGTACTATAAATTCAAACAAATCTACAAATGTATGGTGAGCACTTTTCACATAAAAGAAAATACAGATGTGCACTTAATGATCGATTATTTGAGTTTTTTCATCAATTCCAACAGCTTATACATGTACTTACAAAAACAGTAGCAACGTTGTCAGGGAACACCGTCGCAATAATGGCAAAACTGGCCGTCAAGAACATCGAACATCCTAAAGCTTCTATTGTACGGCAGAGAAAACACATTACTATGTATATAGTTCCATCGGGACTTTTATCTAACACTCTGAAAAAAAAAGAACAAAATTTAAATGTCGACTATTGTGTTTTTCTGCCTTCCCCATCTAGCAGTTATGGGTACTGTAGATCACCAAATATTCGCGACACCTTATTTTCATGAGATAGTTATTTAGATAAGTGGGATAAAATTTTTCACGAATTATGGTTACATGTATTAGAGTATATAATCGACCGGTATATACATGTACGCGAGAATGAAATTTTCGTGAGCAGACAGCCTCGCGTAATTAGCATAAATAAAGTTCTCGCGAATAAAAAAGTTATTTATAGTATAAAAATGAAAAAAGTTAATATACATGTAATTCGTTCCAATATTTAATTATTAGAATTAAAGTATTAAATACAGAACAAGTGCAAAATTTATTAAATATTTATACTTAGAGTGTGTACATACCCAAATAATATACCACATATACCTCCAATCATGGTACCTGAGAGATACATAAACTTTGACCCAATTTTTGTAATCTGTCAAATGTATAAATAAAAAAAAACTCTTAAAAGAGTATTGAACATAAACATCCTACTATGCTGCCTTATACAGATGAACAGTACCCTTCTTCTTTTGTTTACAACATTTTAATAATACCTTATCATGTTGGTCTCCATTTTACTGAGATAGAAATATTTTTACTGACAGAGGATATCTGTAGTTTTGCTAGAATCTTCGAAGCAAATCAGCGCAACATCTTTTATTTTTAAAAAATACTAGTAATTCATTTGAATGTATAGAAATGGAACCTATACTGTAAATAATTAGTAAGGTGAGTTCATATAAACTTGCATAATTTCCTAGTACTGGAGCCGATAAGAAGACAACAAACTCAAAAACTCCAAATATCATTCCAACCACGGTTTGCGAAGCTCCCTTCTTTTTAGCCTAAAATCAACACAAACTCGTTACAATTTATTCTGAGTTAAGAAGGACTTTTAAAGAAATGTCATTAACTGTATCGTTTCTTTTTGTATGATGTTTCATCATATGATTTATTTATTTATAAGATGTTTCTGAATTTGTGTACTGTTACCTCTGCCGGGAAGAAGGGTGCAAGAAGTGCGAATCCCGTAACACTTAAAAAATTGACCAATGCCATGGATGCCAGAAGGACTTTTCTGTGTTTCGGTATTTTTGAAAATGAAAACTCATCATCTTTCTTTGTATTGATGTTGGTGTTAAGACTTTCCTTCCTATAATCCGTAGTGCTTATATTGTGACTTATGAGGGGCTCGGTTTCGTTGTCACCCATTCCTTGGGAGAAAGAAAAGGTAGAAGCTAAGAAGACTTTCATTGCTCTTCGAGGCGGTAAGCAATAAAAGTGACAAAACTGTGTGAAAAATTGCATTAAACTGCGGTGTTAGTGTAAACGTATCTATTCCAGTCTTGTACTTAACGAATAAGAAGACTTTTGAAGAAAACTCCGACATGTTTTGTGCCATTTGGAATAGAGAGTTAAGAAACAATCACTAAATCTTGATATTTATCTGTCCCGTAGTGTTAACATCCTGCATTTTAACAATTTCACCATCCTTTTAACTGCACAGAACGTAGCACGGTAAAATAATAATATGGGCGAATTTTAGTGGAACAATATCCTTCCTGTTAAAGTGATTGGTCTTGGCCTTCAATAGTGGGATCTTGCTACATAATTTACAAGGGAGGAAAAAGCCAAGCTATTTACTTGTCAAGTGTTGAAAAATTTTATTGCTAGGGCGTTATCTAACAATTTGACCATGATAAATATCGGCCAAGTCAGTGATGAAAGCAATTTATAAATGCATATCGATAAACAAAGTAAATAAAGAAGTGTTGTTAGTTATAAATATAAACACTCGCATATTCATACATGTATATAACCTACTAAATATGAAGTTATCTCTCTTAAGATCAAGATATGCACACAAAGGAAATGTACACATATTTTACAGTAATTAGACTAAAGTTTGATAGTTTTTACCTTGCATCAATGACGTATCCTCCCTGCGAAGGTAAGTGTGTTAATATATTGAGAAGTCCAAATCATTTGTTTAAGGCTTACTTGACCGAAGTTCAAATATTTTATTGACTTAAAATTGTTAGGATTATCAGTGCATGACGTAATATAAAGTAGGTACACAAGACATATGAAAACGGCAACGTCATATATAAATTAAAAACTAGGCTTTTTGATATCATGAATTATGAAGATGTCGAACAGTAATCAAGCTCAGAAATCCATTGAAACAACACAAATTTGGAGGAGAGCAAACACGGACCTCTAAAAATATCAGAGGTGGATCAGGTGCCATGGAGGAGTGAGCATCCCCTGTTGACAGGTCACACCCGCCGTGTGCTCCTTGACATGATCGGACAAATAGAAAAATCCGTTGACAATTCATGTGAAAATAATGGCCTTCCACGTTGTATGAAAAAAGTCAGTCAACATTCGACATAATGAGAGATTATATCTGCTGACAAGGTCATTGTATCGACCATAGAATTTGCGAAATGTTGACTTTAAACGAGACTGTTGATATTTTTGTTTATCAACTTATTTGTAAATAGCTTGCCTCGTTTTAGAAATTGTTTGTATATACACTTGCTTCTTCAAGAAAACAAAAGAACTCGGAAATTTCATATCTTGTAATTTGTCATCAACAAAATTACTTTGTGAAAAATCACTCTGATTCTACACATAAGTACTCTTAAACAATATCAAAAGAATCCTGGAATTCGTCATTGACAACGTTTATGTAGTCTTCGGAGACCAGTTCTTCCAACGAACTGTTGGAATTTCGAAGGGCAGTAATTGTGTGCCTTTATTAGCCGACCTGTTCTTATTTTCCTATGGCGTAGAATTTTTTCAAAAACTTGATATATCCAAGTGAACTTGAAATAAAAGACACCACAGAGTCTGTCACATTTGTTTCATAGATGGATATCTTACTGACTATAAAGAATAAGGGAAGCTAATAACTTATTTGTATGACAAACAAGATGACTTAAGTTTTCCTATCGCTTCTATCGTCAACTTTTTTGTGTAAGGTCACTGCACATCCTTTAACCAAGAACACTCTATGGGTAGAGTATGAGCCTAACTGAGCCAAGGGAGAGAAAATATGCTCCGAATAAGGAACACAGAGAGGTTTTATAACTTTGTTCTTCGAGTGGAAAATTGATTCGAGATCACTGCACACCTGTTACCCACGGAAACTCTATGGGTGAAGGTTGAGACTGTCTGGGTCAAGGAGAGAGAAAAAGCTGACAAGCTTTTTCTTATTCAGAGATTTCTAACCTTGACTTTTAATCCAGAAAAATTGGTTCAAGGTCACTACACGCCCTCTACCCACAGAACCCCATGTTTGAAGTATTAGCCCAGGTGGGCCAAAGGGAGAGAATATATGTTCCGAACAAGGATTTTACATAGAGAGACCTTTAATCTAGAAAACTGTTCAAGGCCACTGCACACCCTCTACTCACGGGCTATCTATGGGTAAAGTTTGAGCCTGACTGGGACAAGGGGAGAGAAAAAGCTCCGGACAAACGAAATCAGACGGACAAATGGACAGGCGGGCGGAAAGACTGATCACTATAGGGTATACACAAATAGCGGTGCCCCAATTAACTTAAAATTCTAGAAATCATTGTGTGATCAAATTGCTGCATTTGGTTTATTGAACTGTTAGCATGTAATCCTCGTATCGATATCAATAGGTTAACGTTTATGAAAATATTTTACAGTTTCTGGAAGTTAATGAATATTTGTGAGACAGGATTCTTTTGAATAAGTTTTGAGGGTGAAAAATAGGCTCAAAATACGATCCTAATAAAACTAGCTTCCTTCCGGTTGTCACTTAATGAAATGGATTTCATATGATCGTTTGATCATACAGCTAGATTAAAATAAAAAAAAGTCTTGGGTATAATGTTATATATATATTTTTCAATCAAACATAAGGAATACATGGAAAACAAAAATAAAAAAAGAAAACCAACAAGAATGAACATATTTCCAGTACATAACATCTGTATAGGTGTTCATGGCTAAAATGCCCCATTCAATTCAGAACAAGATTTGTACTTGTACACATTTTCACTTACTAAGTGAGATCATTGAGTTATCAAACATTTTTCAATTTTTTCAAAGCTGTGATACTTCCAGTCATTCTTTTCTAGACGTCATAAAGATATCAATACAGCAAGATTTAAATAGATTAAAACAAAGCATATAATTTTAAGCATACATACACTTGGAAATAGCATATCTTGATCAACTTTTCAACTTTTTGTAAAAGAGAAAATACACATAAAAGTAAACTTCAAACACACACCATAAATTATTAAGTCATATATAATATTGCACAAATAATAATTATAATAATAAAACTTTTCTAATACATAAGAATGCAAGTTATACGGGTATACACAGTCGCAGCGAGGGTTCACTTTAAGGGAGCCGACTGGGGTTTTATTGTGTGAAAACTACTATAGAGAAACTCTTTAAGTTTATACCATATGTACCTTACAGTATACATGCCAAGTTTAGTGAACATCTACCGTCTGGTTATTTTTTAGGGACCATCTCAAAATACAGGTACATTTGCTATAGGATTATGTAGGAAAATACTATTTTTTCGCACTTCGGAGCAAAATATTCAAATGCTACCATAGAATTTTTGCTCAAATTATATTATTTGATTAGTAATACTATATTGTACATTTTTGGCAAGAAACACAAAATTCTACCGTCTGGTTTCCAGAGGGGGCATCTCAAAATGTCAAAAATCGTGATATTTTCCCGTTTTTATGGCGTACAACAAAACATGACGGATGCCACAGATTTACATAAAAAATAACAAAAATGATTGTGAGATTCTCAATTTTCTATGTTTAAAATTTCAAGAGCATCTATTTTATACTTTTTATTTTATGACATAATTAATGACCCTGCTTGTCGAACTTCGGTTATTCATAACGTCAAAAACACGCTATTACGACGTCTATCTACCCATCATTTGAAAAATCATTTGAAAATCACTTATTTAAAAACGTAATTAGATTTTTTAACCTTAGCTTTCCTAAATTTGTTAATTTTTATAAATTATGTAAAAATAGTTACTTTAAAAGAGTAAATACGCTTTATTTTACTATGCTGCGCGAAGTATTGCGTAATGAAAACTCCAGTCGGCCCCCTTAAGGAGATAAACAAAATATATTTCTATTGATAAAGGTAGGAAAATAGCTTTACAATGTTTTTATTTTAATATTTCATCTCTCCTCGGGTGCTAGTCTCTGTACTTCAGCCTCTTGTGGAATGACATTTTCTGCCATAGCCGTGTTATGTACTGGATGTACAACGTGCGTCAGTTGAGTACTGGATAAGGCACTGAGTTTACGTTCCCTAAATCGGAAAAAAAGTTGCGGACATTTGCGTTCAATGGACGCTCTTAAGAAATCCCGTAGCTTTGAAAAAGAAAATGAAAAATCTCATTATTTATCAATAAAAATCACATACGAAAAAACAAGTAATGAAACCTCAAGTTGTGGTCTTATGATTTGCAATCATCTTGACGCAGTGAGAGGTAGAAGTAATAAGTATCTCCCTAACATTTAGTCCAAATTGATCTAATTAAATACAAGGAGACATGATTAATGATTTAATAAACAAACACTGAAGGACAAGAACAAACCAGACAAATCATCATTGACACTATAATGAAACGGAGAATTTGTAAAACCCTTATTTGGTAAATTTGTCGTCATTTTGATCTCCATGTATTTATGTGAGGTCTTATGATCCCAGACACCTTTTGCTATTTTTCATTACAGCATCTTCTAGTCGATAAATTAACCTTTATTTTTGAGACAAATAATTTTTACTGTCTCATATAATCCATAACTAGGACCATTTAGATGACTTCTTCAGTTGCCTTTCTCACGCTAAGAAACAACTGATTCACATTTAGATCCTCCCTGCTGTAATTTGTCGTGTCCAAATGAATAGTGTCTCCAGGATCTTATATTTTGTTATCTTTCTGTCTGTCCTACTACGTTTATCGTTTTGCCTATCTATCTGTCCGCTTACAGTCACAAAATGCATTATGTAAATGCTTGCGATAAAAATAATCCCCCATGATTAAAATGGATGCTCATATCTCTATTGAAGGTCAATATAACTAAATCTACATTATACAATTTTAAAACATTTAAATCATTTTAACAATTCATTTTCCCTCCTACCTGAAATGAATTTATAAGGAAAGTATATTCCTGTTGATGACGTATAGGTTTTATTAAGAACTTTACTCAAACTCGTAATTGTAACTTGGAATAATCAAGCTAAATTATGTTGCTATCTATGGCCCATAGACGTCATATGACTTTGTATTAGCCAAGATGACTGAGTTATATGATGAAAAATATCTGATTGGAATCTAATTTCTGTAATAATACTAATTTGCAAGACATCTACCTAAAATGACTCTTGGGTTCTACACAACTGCAAATTTGAGAATTTAAGAATTTTAAAGAAATTTTATTTAGTCGCCTACCTGTTTACTGCAGAAAACCCATAAGATGGATACTAGAGAACCCTGAAAAAGAATAGTATGTTAGTCTTATTTTGTTCAAGCTATTGAAAACTTTTATTAAAAACATAAAAAATGTTCTTTTTTCTCGAATTTCATAGATAATCATCTAACAATTTGATTGGATCATACAAAACGCCAGCTAAAAATGTTTTAAAAACAGATCTCGACAGTAAATTTCTTGTACGTATTCTCATAATTGAAGTATCGGAATATATATGACTCTTTTATGTCATTTGATTAATTTGTGCACTGATTGTGACAGGATTTTCCATCATCTGAAATTTTACCTTAGCGCAGACTTCATGCGAAGCACTGCTATTCGCAAAGTTTTCGCGATAAAATTCTTAACTAAACCAATTACAAACACAAACACACACTCATGCCTTTCTTGAATCACTGATTTGATACAAAAATGGTATGATTTTGTAACAATTGACACAATTAGAATGTTTTCAATATATATTCAAGTACATATAACTAAAAAAACGAATCTACAGTAAATGACATCATTTTAAATAAACTGAAGTATTCTTAACGACATATTAGACCATGATAAAATAATTGAATATTTTATTTGCATACATTTTTCCAATGAAGGTAAATATATATAACGGTGGTTTCTGTACACCAAATGCTTCAATGTCTGAGAGCATTTTTCTGGAGAAATATGGCTCGTACCTATGTTGAAAAATAACTCAAAAACTCAATATACACAACATGACATAATACAATTTTGTCAAAGCCCAAAAAAACATCTTTTCTTGGTGTTTAGAGCTTCCTTAACTGTATGTCGCTGGTGTATACTGTAACGAAATAGTAGGACACACCACTTATTGCTTTACACGTATTAGCTTAAAATATCGAGAAAACTCTCTTAAACATTTCATTGTCAATTAATGCCATAAAGATTATATGTTCAACGTGATTTTAAGATTTTGCTACAGAATGATACCCGTGTTCTACGAACTATTGACTTAAAATTGAGGATTTCTGTTTGTTATCTCTAGCTAAGATGTTAGAAAGACAAAGTACAGAACTGATACCTGTAATCCTTCTACTACACTGTTGACAACGAAGCACCATGTTCCATCGAACACGTGGAGCACCCAAGCCAAAATGAAATGGAGTCCGAACAATGGAATGAGAAAGAACAGTGCACGGAGTGGTTTTCTGAAATTGAAAGGAATTAATTGAGCTAGTAGTATATAATTTTTTCACTTCATTATATTCTATCTTCAAAATATATTGTTTGAGTGATAATCAAATTGTAAAATAAATAAGTTAAATGATAACAACCCATTTTACAGTTTAGTTAGCTTTCAAGAAGAGAATTCTCTATCATGAAATATTTTGCGTCTTAATGAAAATATTTAACTTAAAAATTGTCAATCTTTGAATAATGTCATTAAACTTTGATACGCACACTCGGATGTATTTTTTAAAACGATATAATCGTAGCAAGTATGAACTTACGGCATGACAGTACAAAATGATGCACGGGTTTCATTCGTTTTCCGTTCTTTGATTACAATTGTCACCACTATTATTACCAGGAAAATAATGTTACACTGCAAATAAAACATACCATATACGTATAAGGAATATATCATGTTTGTGTTTGTGATTGACTTTAGTTTTTATCCAAAAATTCGGGTGTTTTATATTTCCAAGAACTTTACAAAAATAAATAAATAAATAAATAAATAAATAAATAAATAAATAAATAAATAAAAATAGTATAAAAGAAAAATAAAATTGAAAGCTTTAATTTTAGTGCGTTTACAGTTATCTAATCCTATTAGCTATTAAGTGCATAATTAATGATCGACAAAACGCAATGTTTTATCTAAATCTACTCAGTGTAATTTGATAAACAATGGATTTCAGAACACTTTTATAATTGGTTTTGATTTCAATATTTTACGTCTTCCAAAGGGCTGCCATAGGTTACACGCGGTTTTGGACTTGACAACAGAGTTCTCAATGACTTTTGTGATTAATTATCAATTTCACTGTTGATTTGTAACAGATTCAGAGCGCCCTACCCAAGCCTTTAATGTTTCAATTAGTTTGCCTGACATATAAAGATCCATTGCTGGGCCCAGCAAATGCCTACAAAGCCCCCATCTTTATTCCTCACAAAAATATCAACTGCTATAAAGGATTTACTTTAGACGTACTGTGCTACAGCATTTATTCTAGAAGTGGTGTAAATCAAATGTGGATTCTCAGAAACTCCAAAGAACTTTTAGAAATTTAAAATTACAATTTTTTTTCAAACGTTAATAAAATCACAACGTATTCTTTTGCTACACTTTATACAACCATTCCTCACGATAAATTAAAAACTGGGCTTTTTGATATCATATATATACAGCTGTTTCCTAAATAACAAAATAGAACTCGGAAATTTTCATATCTTGTGATTGGTTATCAACAAAATTACTTTGTTAAAAATCACTCTGATTCTACACACAAGTAATCTGAAGTTGATATTAAAAAGGATGCTGGAGTTCCTCAATGAATACAATTTATGTAGTCTTTGGAGACCAGTGGACCTTTTCACAAAAAATCTTACAACATATTTTTATCTTAAGTGAAAACTTATGATAAAAATCGTTTTCACAAAATTTCTTAAGAAAGTCCTAAGTGCAAAATCTGTCGTAACTTTACGAGAGCCCCAACCCACTCTTAAGTATTTTATAATAGATTTTATTGTCAAAATATAACCGCAAAAAACAAAATACACGTTACATTAAACTTTTTAAAGCAACTTCCAATAATATTTAAAATTTTTTTTTCACAATCATTGTCGAAAAATTAAATGAAATACACTTCAAAATATTTACGATGTAAGTTTCACTTAAGATTTTCGTATGACCTACTTTTACGTCAGACTTGCCATTGTGACGTCAGATTTTAAACTACCTTGCTTCACAAACGATTGCATTCGATATTTGTATTCAATAATGTTTGTTTTGCTGACAAATGTTGAAAACTAAGTTTTATTTTTATTTTCACACACTTATTTAAGGATTATAAAGCATATTGAAGTCGTTGCTAGGGATGAAGTCTGTCGTAAGTAAAATCTTAAGTTCAATCTGCTACGAATGCGTTCGTGAAAAGCACTTAAGATTTGTCGTAAGAGATTCTTAAGTTAAAATCCTATGCAAAAACTTAAGATTTTTTGTGAAAAGGGCTACAGGTCTTCCAACAAACTGTTGGAATTTCAATGGATACTTGTTTTGCTCCTTTGTTAGCCGACCTGTTCTTATATTCCTATGAAGCAGTTATTTTTAACAACTTTTAGATGAAATACATGTTGTGGTCTTCAACTCGACATTCAGATATATCAAAGATATTTTATCAATTAATAATAGTTATTTCCATTCATATGTCGACGCAATATACCCCAGTGAATTCGAAATATAATACACCACAGAGTCTCCCGCCTCTGTTTCTTATTTTGATTTTACTGACAAAAGACGATAAGAGATTACTAACAACTAAATTATATGACAAAGGAGATGACTTTAGTTTTCCATCGTCAACTTTTGTTATTTATGTAGTAATATTCCGCTATCACCTGCACATGGTGTTTTTATCTCCCATGTTCTTCGATACTTAAGAGCATGCTCTGAGTATGATCAATTTTTAAACCGAGGCATGCTACTGATGTTATAGGGATTTAAACAATCTCGTTTAAAGTCAACATTTTGTAAATTCTATGGTCGTTTTAAAGACTTTATTGGTAACTTAAACATATCATTGGATTGTATTTTGACTGACATATTTCGTATCAATTGTAAGGCCTTTGTTTGTACATTAAACATGACTACGGAATACTCCGTCTACCTGATCAGTACCTAGGGCTCACGGCGAGTGCGACTGACGGTTCGACAGGGGATGCTTACTCCTCTTAAGCACCTGATTCCACCTCTGGAATTTTCAGGGGTCCGTGGTTTTAGCCCTGTTTACAGATTTGTATTGTTTGTAGCTGTGTTTTGTGTTTTTTAGATCGATTACTGTTCGTTATCTTACCTATTTCATATATTGGAATTGGATGTTATTTACAGTACTTTTCTAGGTGACTGGATATATTATCATCAGCATGATTGATTACATGTATAACAATGTACGATCAATTTTGTTGTTTTTTACTTTATAGATAGATTCATTGATTGTATCACATCCGAGCCTTGTCGCCCAAGTCGGCTTAAAGGTTAGAATTTTGTTAATTTATAATTTGGACAGACTTACAAGTTTTATTTTTAACCTTGCAAAATTGATGAAAACATAATCGGTAAGAGAAAAATCACTCACCAATACAGATATGACATTTGGTCCTATAATTATAAATTCCAACCAAAGAACTGGATATATCCAGCACCTTTAAAAACGAAACAGCAGAATTGAAAGTTCAAGCAAACATATTGCTGTTTTTCTGCCATTTGAATACACATACACTAAAAAAGAATATAATATAATTATACTGATTAATATTATCACCCTAAATGAAATTTTTTATTTTTTTTTTGTTCACTTTTTTTTTTTTTTTTTTTTTTTGTGTAATATATCCTTTGCAACAGGTTATTGGATAAAACACTAGAATCTTGTGTCTAAATTGTTGTTTAAAAAATATGTATTCATTTAAAAGAGATAGGATGAGGGATTCATATTCAGTTGTATATCATGTATATATTTTTTTAAAATTATGATGAAGAAACATTCACATACTTATAATCATACTGACTGATAGCCGTCCTCAACGATGCGTAAATAGCAATAGGGATTAATGGAACTCCTAGAGTTTAAAAAAAAAGAAATGGATTAAAGGCATTTCATTGAATCATGGAGGACTTATCAATTCAAATATCAACAGAAGGATGTGACTTTCAGCTCATTTTTATTTCGAGACAATTATAATGTGAAATCAATCATATGTATGCACGTAATATGATTAAGTATAACGTACCCCACCCGATGAAATATATCCACATCAACCTTATTTCTTTTTGGAAACTCGGAAGCAATGGAATGAGAACATTGAGTCCTTCTACAAACATCCAGAAATAGGTGGCTGATCTAAGATACCTCTGTGTGATATGTAGAATCTTGCAAAAGGCCTTAGAAGTAAGAAAATATTAATGTGCTTATCATACATGTATATAGAATCATATAACTTCAAGTACTTAAGACAATTGCATGTATTATCAAAGTCGAATTCTTTGAACTTTTCCCTCTTGTAGAGAATATAAGCATCTGAAGATATATAGGTAAAGTACGATAAAAAAATAAAAACAAAATCAAAGCACCGTGCTTAGAGGTATGTCTTTCGTAAAAATAATGTGCTCTTTAAAATCTTTTAAAGAATTCAACTATCGTGTAATACTTATAAAATATATGAATACAGTCGAGGTTATGCAGGAATCTCTTCGAACCTCCGAATTATAGTATCGGGACATACAGACATCTTGAGGATAAATAACACAAACAATTTTTTTCCATCTAAAATTAAAATATATTTGCTTAAATAAGTACCTATCTCACAGAAGAAGTGATATCTGTTTAGTTAAACAACTTAATGTTTGGTGAATCCACATAATTTGGTGAAAAATGGGGGGAAAAAACTCTAGGGTTCCATAATAGAGTTATCTATCTTCGCCAAGGTTATGACTTCGTCAACCTGATGCTAGAAATTTGAAAAACTTCCTTCGATAAACTGAATCCACTAACATTGTGATTTAATTTCCCAAATAGAAAACACTTTTCTATATTTTTTCCCATTTAACTTTAATATATTTTTCAAAGCATTAACATGGGTGAAATCTAGGGATGGCAACGAATATTCGAACATTCGAATATTCATTCGATGAGTTGATTTCACTGAAATCAAATGAATAGTTTTTAATTTCTCTCTTTTAAACATTTATCTCCGATTTTAACAAATCTTCTATGCTGAAGGGATTTTAGTTTTAATATTTCATGAATTTTCTTGTCTATACTGGGGACAGAAACCTAGATAAAACAAGCCTCAGTAACAGAACACTTGGGTTTAAAACATCATTATTTTGTTATGGAGGTAATGAAAATAAGTCTGTTTAAACTTGTGATACGTGACTTAGGAATGAAACAATGGAAGATAAGAACAATATGAAGCCTTCTTCCATCTTTAACAATTTCTATTTGAATGTCTTAAAGATGATGAGTAGTGTTCTGTAATTGTCAAAGAAAACAGATGTGTGCAGCGTTAAAACATTACGAAAAGAAAGTAAGCCCAGTTAACAAATTTTATATGGTGGACTTTACGCTGTAGGAGTCGGTAGTCTCTATCTCAAATTTCCTTTAAGTTAAGGAGTTAAAAATATGTAATACGTTTGCCATTTCAAGCAGATTTAACTTGTATCTAATTTGCATTGACAAGCAACATGATAACAAAAATATGAGAGCTAATCTAATAAAGCTATTTAACCTTCCTACGCTTTTTCCATATCCTTGTAACACTACATCCAGACGAGTTGTGTAAAAAAAACCTTCGTTTCATGTAATTTAATGATTAATCATCTTATTAATGGTATCGGATGTAGAGAATTTACCGAATTTAAGTCTATTTGACTTGCTCCTTTGTGCAATTTGACAATGTGTTCTTTTGCAATAACTTCGTCCCAAATCAATGTTACAATGCTAACAAGTATCAAAGATAGCAGAAAATGCTGATGAATTCTGTACATTTTTCGAGTCCTTCTTCTTGACTCTGTGTTGCCTGGGCACCTATGAAAACAAAGATTGATTGATTGTAAGTCGCATTCATTCCAGAAGTTTTCACTCATGCCACCTGTTTAGGCGAAGTGCGACAAATGAAATATTGAAAAGAGTGTCTATGATATTTATTACCGTATATAATCGCCTATAAGTCGGTCCGTATTATAAGTCGGTTGTGTTTTTGAAGCTTATATTAGGAGGGCTGGGTGGTTGTGGCCATTTTCAGACTATATTGGTCTCCTTTAGAAGAAGAGTCCCATATAAAGATATACAAAAATGATCAAATTTTAAAACTAAAATGTTTGAAATTTTTGTTTGCCAAATGATAGTTGACAGCTTAAGATATCATATCTAAAAAATTAAGTTATATCTGATGGTTAATTTGTTGACCCCCCAGCCTCCTTAAAGGGATTGACCATCTAAAATACCAATCTTTTTATAACTTGCCTCGGACAAGGAGTTTTAGTCCAAAATTCTACTCCCCAAAAAACCGACTTATAGTATATACGGTATGCATCTCTTTTAAAGAAAAAATTGAAAATAGTAGTGAGACTTTTTGTGACTCTCTGTCTTCAAAGGTTTTATAAGTACGAGTTAGCTAAGCAACTAACATTGTGAAATGTAATTTAGCATATTCATATATATTCTTACCTGAAAAGAGTTAGAATTGCTATGGCAGGCAATGTGATTGCTAAGCTAATGAGGTTTGTAACCAGGGTAACCATTATGTGCTCTTCTAAGAATTCTGCTCCGAGTATCTTATATAGTAAATTAATCTTTAAATAAACACTTACCATAAGAAACATTTTTTCCAAAAATAAATATAACATTTACAATAAGTAGATGTTAACGTTAAAATATAATCATATTTTACGATTGCAAAAACATTTGTCATTAATGTTGCAAACTGAATTGACGTGCACTTATTTTTTAAATGCTTACCTTTTTAGGTACTTTGCAAGTTTTGTATACAAGAAGTGTTCCATTTTCAATAACACGCTCTTTCCATTTCCCGCTAGGCAAACACACAGTTGAGAATGTTTCTAAAATAAGATAATTTGAAGTTATCTGAGTAAGCATATTTCCTTTCCATTTTAAATTATTAGTTAGGCATGTATCTTACAATTCCCTGAACAAAAGCCAATTCAACAGGAAAAGAATATAATTTTTTTTTTCAAAAATGCTTGGGCTTTTCAAATATAACATATATTTCAAATTCACATATGAATGATTTCTGAATAAAACGTGTTGAAGAATAAATATTAATATTAGAGTTCTAAAAGTAATATTTCCATTTCTATTTGTTCTCTCTGTGATAACTCTTTGAAAGTTAGGAGAGTTGATTTCTTGATCATTCTAACGGAATGCAAATTTCGCCAAGCGAAAGGTCAGGAGCTAAGAAGGCCTAATATGCATGTAATTCTCGTGCGGATATCTTTGTGTCTGACTCTAAAGAGGCCTAATATGCATGTAATTCTCGTGCGGCTGTCTTTGTGTTTGACGTCAGTGAGCGGGGACTATTGAAATTGACATGTGAGGCCTTGTATAATTTAAATCTATTAGTCTACAATTTTAAAATCTAAATTTACAATTTTATTTCACAATGAAATGGAAATATAAGGAATCACTGTCAAGTTAGTAGAGTATGCCAGGGACATCAACGATAGTTGGAAACGTGGGATAATTTATGCATAACGGGCTTCGCCCGTTATGCAAATTATCCCACGTTTCCAACTATCGTTGATGCCCTGGCATACTCTACTAACTAGACAGTGATTCCTTACATCATGCCAACAAGTGTCTACTATATGTGCTTTTCTTTCCAGGTCTCTTCGAAATGAGGTAAGATCTCTGAATGATAAGGAAGATTAAATTCACAGATAAGGTATATCTTGATTTTTGTGTAAAACAGAAGCAAATCATGAAAGATTTATAATTATTCTTCTTGGCGAATTTAGACTTAGGATTAGCCATTCCTCACTTAACTCCTGAATTTACCTTGAGAAATAGATTCGTGAACGCTTTCAAAGTACATGTACATTTCTTGTTAAACGTATTTCTAATTAACTTTACACATTGACTACTGGATGTCAAGTTCCGAGATCAACAATTTTTTAAACAATATAATGCTTCTATGTTATTTTGGAAGATATCGGGTACGACATTGCATTAAAAATGCATTAGCGGGTAAAGTTAATTTTTTTTCTGCAAGGATTTCGACCGTTATACACCGTACAACAAAACGAAAAAGGCATTTAATTGTTAATACATTGTTGAAAATACTTAAATAAATAAAACAAAATTCTTATGAAATACATATTCTTTAAAAAAAAACTGATCTAGCTAGTTAAGAATTAAATTGTATTTATTTCTCCGGATAGACAGCGATATGGTTTTCATTAGGAACATAGATGAAAATATTCAGCGAATGAAATATTAAGCTTCAACGACGTTTTTTTTTTTTCAATTAACACTAGTTACTTCCATTCATATGTCGATTCGATATATAGCAGGGAACTCGAAATGAAAGATACCACAGAGTCTGCAACACCTGTTTCATATTTGGATGTTTTACTAACTATAGACATTAAGGGCCAACTAACAACTAAATTGTATGGCAAAGGAGATGACTTCAGCTTTTCCATCGTCAACTTTCTTTATCTATTTAGTAATATTCCGCTATCACCTGTATATTGTGTTAACGTCTCCCAAGTTATTCGATATTCAAGAGCATGCTTTGAGTACGAACAATTTTTAAACCGAGGCAGACTTCTGACAGATATTACAGAGATTTGAACGACCTCATTTACAGTCAGCATTTCGTAAATTCTATGGTCGTTATAATGACCTTGTTAGCAAATATAACCTATTATTGGGTCGTATTTTGGCTTACTTGTCTCGTATCAATTGTTAGGCCTTTGTTTTTATACTTAATTTGACTACGGAATATTCCGTCTACCTAATCAATACACAGGGCTCACTGTGGGTGTAACAGGTCGCTGGGATGCTTACTCCTCCTAGGCACCTGATCTCACCTCTGAATTTCTGGGTATCCGTGTTTTATGCCCTGTTCACAGATTTGTATTTGTAAATTTTTAAGATCGATCACTGTTCGTTATCTTCACCTTTTTCACTATAGTGTTGATTAGTGGAAAACATATTTATGAAAGTCACGTCTCAAGTTTTAGATGTTAACTTTTTCGATTGTCAGGTTGGTTTTTTGAAAATGGAATTTAAATAAAATAAATGAACAATTCCCAAACAACGTATTTAAAATTGTCAATTTATGGATATATTGTTTGTCAATTTTAAGAAAACTCCTTACTATTTCTTATGAAATTTCTTTTAAGCTTGCAAAGTAATACTGGAAATCAACATATTTCCGATAAAATGTGTGTGTGTGTGAGGGTGTGTGTGTGTGTGTGTTAGATTTTGCTCTACTTGTCATTCTTACATATTCAAAGCGAAGTCTACTTGCCAACAATTTCATTACAAAGAAGTCCATCTATTCTACTCATTTTGTGTCAAGGCATAACTTTGAAATGGAAAACATTAGCAGAAAGATTCATTATAGTCGGAGAGTGTCATAATTCAAAACCAAGGCATAAGGGACAAGTCCTAAGTCACAGTGTCTCAAATGTAAAATTATAATAGTTCAGACCGTAATTTTGAATTAGAAACGTAAAAATTATTTTTATTCCTGACAGGAGGATGTTTTCTGAACCCTGAGTCAATGTATTCTGACAAGGTCACATGATTTACATATACGAGGGGTTATCAAAAAGTTCGTGGACTGATGCGATAAAATTAATACTATGTAGTCTGTGCTTATAAAATTTATGAAAATCATAAATTAACAAAAGTTTAAGAAATGTTGAACATTTTAGCTTAATAAGTTGATAATTTGCCAAATTATTCTAAATTAAAAAAGACATTGTGTAATCATCCGGCGCAGTCGCCGTTTAGTTTCATGACGTCCGACAACGTCATTGTTTCTCATTGTTTCTCAATGTCCACTCCGTCTACCTTATACACTTATCTTGATGTAATTACCTGGAGTTAAGTAAGGACTTTAGTCCGTCTTGTTTATGTGACTTTACAATGTCATGAACAGCTGCTTTCATTGCATATAATATTGTAAATGTATCTATATATAAAGAAAGATCCTCACTTGATTATGTCAGAATACTTAGCTTGTTGGAGTTCAACTTTTACCAAACATGATCAACGTCACTTTTCGACGTGACTGATTTTTGACACCCTGACTACAAATTGACTTTAACTGTGCATCTTTCAACTCTCTAAATCTTTTTGGGTATTTAAAACGAGTACTCTGGGTGTATCTTATTTTTCTGTAGCCGATTTAAACATTCTCTAGGTCTATACCAGTTTTTCCAGGTGCGAAACTGTAAAGAATGTTGGAAACAGAAACCCCTCCCCCTTTTTGACGCCATTTTCAAGTCCTTAATTGTTTGGATACTCCATATAAAATTTACGATAAAATTTCATAGAATTTACAGAATGGGGTAAAAATTGAAAAATTTTACGGAACAATTGTGTTGTATCATATGCCTGAATTAACCGGATTTTTGGAGGACAAATGCTCATATCAAATGAGTTTTTCTCAGTTACACTCAGGTAGAAAAAACGTCATATTTGAGGTTGCACCGCTTGGACATACCATTGCTTACAAAAACATTTACAATTTATTAAAAAAATATATTATATGATTTACGTTTTATTCTATAGATAGAAAAGATGATGGTAGCTAGATGTATTAAAATTCATTGGTGTATTTAAAGCGGTTTTAATTTTATGGCGCTAGTCCACGAACTTTTTGATAACCCCTCGTAGTAATAAAGGTCATAGCAATTATGCAGAAATTGCCAAAATTGGTCTAAATCATGCTTCTGAAGAGATGATGTCGATCATGATAAAATACACTTGAGAGAAGTTTAAGATTACATAAAATGGCAATGTAATATTTTTGTAATATATAAGGGTCTTTTTTTTTTCAAATATGCATTAGTACCGAGAAGGCACAGTTTGTATCAAAGTACTGTATTGTAGTACGAAAATTGTACGAAATGAGGTAATCATTCTAAAGACTATCAGCTTTCAAGGAAAAATGTAAAGTATTCAAAGATTTTACTTTGAATCTTGGTAAACCTTTTCAACATATCTTTAAAGAAATTAAATCGTTGCTATCAAGCTTTTACGAAAATAAAGATGCAGTCGATAAATTTTGTTTGATATATATGTTATTCTATCAGGAATATTGCTTTACTGTACATAAATATTACACTGATTTGTAAAAATAGCGAGCATTTTTACAGCTGTTATGTTGTCTGATAGAGAACATGTGGTGTATAATATGATCGTGTTACCGATCAACCAAATGGTTTTTTATTGGCCCTTTTGAATGTAAAGAAGCATAGAACAAATAAATTCTTGCAAATTAAGGTAAAAGCTTTCACGGCATAATTTTTCCCCAGCTCATTAGTGAGGGGGTCGCACAATTCTTAGTACTTGCGCTAACTGCACATTGCGATTCAATTCCATTGCCTGATACTATGATAATTTTCAATAAATCAATCAACTTTACATTCAATTTGGAAATAATAAAAAATGTATTGTTTATAATATATAATTTGAAACGGTGATTACCTTCTCTTTTTTTCTATTTTTTCAATGATTTGTTTTTGGTTAACGTAGTGTTCAAAAAGAGGTTAAACGAACAGTATGATTTTTAAAATAGAAATTTTAATATACCACAAGATCCCGGAGTATAGGTATCAGTTGAATAGGTTTCTGAGAAAAAAATCCCCACCGGAGATAGATTAATCTACTAATACAATAAGTTGAAAACATGATCCTTTTAGCCTTCTCTTCTCTGTATTCTAAGATTTATTTCAAGTTTTGATGCTAAATGAAATATATGAACGAACAGTATTCAAGCTCAAAAGTCCATTAAACTATACAAAATAGGAGCAGAGCAAACACGGCCCTCCAAAACATCAGAGGTGGGATGAGGTGCCATGGAGGAGTGAGCATCCCCTGCCGACCGGTCACACCTGCCGTGTACTCCTTGTCATGATCGGGAAATAACGGAAAAATCCGTCGAGAATTCAGTGTGTAAATAATGGTCTAACAATTAGTATGAAAAACGTCAGTCAGCATTTGACTCAATGATAAATTGTAGTTGCTGACAAGGTCATTAATATATTCATAAATTCGAAACATGAAAACTTAAACAAGTCTTGCAGATAATTGCACAAAAACCCGATCTTCTGCCATATATTATCCACATAATTTAGATATGAGGTGCTAATATGTTTGAGAATTAAAAGTTTTGTCGGTGTACAATGTTATCCTTTTTCTGTTTTTACAAGATCTGTTATATTTTATTGAATTTGGGAGAAACACTTATTAGTTTTTCAAGAAAGATCTGGTGGAAGTACCCTGCAAGATATTTTTCTCCCAGGTTTTGTATCAGAGTATGTTACCAAACAAATGAACAGAAAAATAAATGAGAAAAAATCACATATTTTTCACAAGAGACCAATGGGTTTTGACGGTCATCTGAATATCATGATTTCTCAAGCTATGTCCACTTTGACCCCACCCACTGCAACTCTGCATAAGGAGAAATGGTGTTCATTCTTCTCATTTACATATCGGCCATATTGGAGCTATAATAGCGACAGATTTCATAAAGGTTTATATAGAGAACGAACAAAAACCCGCAGATTTTTATATATTAACTATTTCGGATAAAGTTCTTCCGCCGATGTTCAGATTTTTTTAATCTTCTACCGGAAATGACAATATTGTTGATGCCAAAGTGAAAGTTGCGACCGCCGTTTTGATTTGAAATTCCGAAGCGAGAGTATAATGTTTTAATGAAGGAAAGAGCACAAAATTGGTGTCTTTATCATTTTTGGTGATTAAATGTAAGTGTTTATTGCAAGTTGACAGAGTTCTTCCGCCGATCAATAGGTGCAGACGAATGCCTATTTTTATAAAATACAGATGATTAATCATTTCATGAAGAGTTACGACCGCCTTTTTAATTTGAAAGAGGCAATTTCTTGCATCAGTGTGACCTACTTATTACCAAAACTGTGCTTGCAGGCTTTAATATAAAAATTTAAAGAAATGGAATATTTCGAGTTTATGCAGGATCTTATGACTATTAATGAGAAGTAAATCACGTGGGAGCAACCTCATGAAAAAAACTGTACATCATTTCTCCATATGGGACTTATGTGACTTAACTGTATGGTGAGGAAGATTTGGAGTAAAGAAGATCCTAAAGGTACTCTGTATAATAAATTTCAATATACCGGTATATATTTGACTAACTCCTGAACTCGGAAGGCATGAATTTTATAAATTTGTATATTGTTTTTTATATTGTTCGCTGCACATTATAATCATGTAAATAATTTGCCCACTGGATGTCCATGAGTAAATGAAGAAGATTATCAAAAATGTTATGATTTTCAATAAAAGAACAACTTAGTCCCTTCCTGGGGCCAAGGGCGTTGAATTTTGATAGAAGGCTAAAAGTAAATTATCATCATGCAAACAGTTTGTCTAAAAGATGTCCAGGAGTAAAGAAGAGAGGTTTTCAAATATGTAATGTATTTTCAATATATGTCCAGCTAAGCCTCATCCTAGAGCTAGAACTATGTGTCATGAATTTCACAATTTTATAGAATGTTTAGTGTTTATTGTAATCATGGAAACAACTTTTTCCTAAATTTCCATGAGTAGAAAAGAGGATTTTCAAAGATGCGATGTATTTTCAATGAAGGAATAATTTTAAACCCCAACCTTGGGCTACACACTGGACCAAATACCATGAATTTAACAGTTTTAATAGGGGATTCATATTGATGATAATAATGCAACCAGTTCCCCAACACAATTAATGCAACACAGTTGCTAGACGTCGATGAGTACAGGGAAAATAATCAAGGTTGTAAGAGCCTGAACCATATGCACAGGGGCCATGATTTTCAAAATTTTGATAGAGGGCCAAGTGTTTACTAGTATTATAATCATGGAGATTGCTTGCTTAATGTCCATGAGTAAAGAGGAAGATTTTCAAAGTTTCAAAATCACAGTTTGTCTTCCTATGATCCCTTACATACTTTATATAAAATTAAAGACGATTGTAGGTGTATTCAGTAAGAGGTAAAAAATATTCAACTGTAAATGGGCAACAAGGGATAAAGCCCAATGACAATAGCTTTAGATCACCCGAGCGACTTGCATGCCCTTCTAATTTTATCACTATTTTAGATATGAACATCTCCAGCAGAAAAAAACGACATATTTTTTCTGAATTGACACACTCTAAAATGGCCTGAGGTGCAACACTGGTGTACAACTTCGTTTAGTTTACTTTCATAATCTGAGGCTAAATATGGGACAAGGCCATTAAAGTATGGTTGGGTTTTAAAGTGTATGCCAGAAACTTAATGAATAAACGAAATGCTCGACTCTTGTTATCAACCCCATTAACAAATTGATGATTCCCGTTCATAATTCAGGGAAAACAAGAGAAATAAGTTGATGAAAAATATTGAATAATTAAAACGATAAAATAGCGAATCAGTCATAGGATCGACAAATAAATGTAACTTAGCCTCCATTGAACATCTGTTTTTCTCATAAAAACAGGATGTATATTTATAACGGTATCAATATGCAACCAACAAAAATAGATATTAGAAATAAACTCACTTGAATCATCCGTAGGAATATAATAAGATGGACACTGTAGGTCGAGAACAGTTCCATTTGGAGTTGCATCGAGACAAGATACACCGTCCCATGTAATTTTGCAATAAAATTCTTGATCTGTTTCTGACAATTCAGCTGCTTTTTGTCTTTTGCAACAATCTCTGGCTGCACGTGAACACGAAATCCATCTCTGACATTCGTTTTCACTCAATCCAGTACACACCATAGCTACGTTTGTTGCGTTGTAAATGTCGGGCACAATGGAATATCCTTCCGGAAAATCTCCATTGAGGTTATTTGCGACAAATCTGTAGTCGTTTGCTTTAAAGACTGGGTCCCAAAGAACTACCGATTTATCACCAAAGAACATTTCCAGAAGTCGATGGCAAAACAGAGCCGTTGTGATATTGTATGTTAATTCATTACTTTGAAGACAGGACGGCAACATTGTCTGTGTCGTTATACTCTAATCCAAAAGTCCTTAAATGAGACGATATTATTCATACTCAATTATAAGAGTACATTCTCATGAACTTCGGTACAAGCTTTCTATAATAAAAAGGGAATTAATTCCATTTCCAGGTACATACAAATAATCATATGCTCCGTTAGCACGTTAGCAAGCGTTATCCTAATAACAAAGGCGTGATATAGTATTTCGGACAATTTAATTTCTCGTGTGAACACAATAATATTTTTGTTCATTACTGTAGTGTTTATGTTTTTCGAGTGGAGGTAAACAGCCTGATCATCCGGTGTCGTGAAATGTCTTTTGTTGATCTATTGTGGAGACTATTCTTACGTACTAGAATAAGATGAAGAACCAATCTTACTTAATGGCATCAAGACAAAACAAGTGATAAGGAGCAAATTCTTTGAAATGCTCAATTTTGGAATCTGACATCCTGAGACTGCACACATGTTTTCTATTGATATCACTAAGTCGTGTTTACGTAACAGATTTTAAAAATTCACGAAGCGAACCACTTCAACATTTAAATATTTTGAATTAAATAAGTTTGTCGATATTAAGTAACCTTATCTTACAGTGAATCACTGATGAAAGAAGATTGTTAAAAATGTATTAAAACACAGCAGGCATTAAACATTTATAACAATCCTTGAGCGTCACACACGTCGCCCGCAAAATACAAAGAACTCTGCATTTTAGTGAATGATGAATGGAAATGTGCCATTTTGTATAATTATATAATACCCAGAGGTAGAAATGCATTATGTTTCAAAGTATAAGAATTGAATTTATCATCAAAATTGGCACTGGGAAGATTCACTCCATTTGCTATCCTTTCTAGCTTTTGAAAACTTCCCTCCATGTAATGCATGATTTAGAATTGTATTACATATACAACAAAAGTACTAGTACTTGCCGCTGCGGTATTTGTTACTATGTCAAGTATTTCGATTGTACTTCATTTTGCTTACAGAGTGAATGGTTTTTGCATTCTGAATTTCCACGTAGAATTGAAATAAGTGAGGGAATGTACAACTGGAGCTAATAAGAAATAAGAACATATTAACTAGATGAATATTTTTGGGATCTACTCGGTTAATTACTCATTTAATTAAACATTTTACAATGACTACGTCAATTACATAAGAAGACTTTATCATTTGGACAAAGATCAATTAAACAGGTGCATTTTTGTTAAATGTAAAATAATGTTATCTGTAGCAACAATTTTGCTTTGATTATTCCAAAGATACCAAACAATTTTTCTCTTAATATTTGTATAAATGCTATCTTGACATTTACAGAGCAATCAGACATGGACTCAATTACCAGTGATCGAATTCATTTAAGGTTTGGTTTGGTATTTTACTATCTATTACTTTAGCTCAGTTAATCAATTACAATCGATGACTATAAACATTTAAACATGATGTCTATGATAGTTATATCGTGAATTATCAGACTTATCAAAAATGGTCAAATGATGTGTTAGCGTTATTTAATCTAATACATTGGCCAAAAATATGATTTACGTCTTATCAAGATTTTTTTTTGCTTAACTATCAGTACAAATGTTAGTTAGGAGTTTTTTGGGGTCACTTGAATCACTCAAGGAAAAGGAAAAACAAAAACTGTGAATTCCATGCTCTCTGTCTCCCTGGAGCCCGAGGGGTGTGACCTAAAATATTAAAATTAATTCAATCTTCAAAAATCTTCTTTACTCTTAAATATCTAGTAGTCTAACTGTTAGCATGATTTCAATAAGCCCTCTACAAGAATAAGATGAAGAACCAATCTTACTTAATGGCATCAAGACAAAACAAGTGATAAGGAGCAAATTCTTTGAAATGCTCAATTTTGGAATCTGACATCCTGAGACTGCACACATGTTTTCTATTGATATCACTAAGTCGTGTTTACGTAACAGATTTTAAAAATTCACGAAGCGAACCACTTCAACATTTAAATATTTTGAATTAAATAAGTTTGTCGATATTAAGTAACCTTATCTTACAGTGAATCACTGATGAAAGAAGATTGTTAAAAATGTATTAAAACACAGCAGGCATTAAACATTTATAACAATCCTTGAGCGTCACACACGTCGCTTCTGACAAAACAAAATTAAAAAATGAGTGGGTTTAAAAATTCAATTCCAGTGTTTAAATATTGCATGAGTAAATAGAACTTGTTTACGTCTGATTTTCCCTGAAAACATTACGATGTTTATCTGATGTAATTTTAGAAACGGATTTTTAGCCAATCAAAATCTCTGTGCGGGATTAGCACATACCATTTCATGGTTGAATTGGACTTTTCCACACGGCGAGCAGAGTTTTGACGCTGTTTACGGAGACTAAAGAAAATAAAGACAAACATGCCAAATATGGTTGTGTAGATAAATCATCGTAGAAAACATAGGTATAAACAGTTTGTCAGTGTATTTCCTCTGAAAGTGTAAATGAGTGCGATTCTGGGGGAGGGGGTACTCCGTGTAATTTGGAGTAGATACCTTGTGTTATTATTATACTATGGGTTAAAAATTTATTACCGAAACAAGTGCCTGTGCCCCAGGGGTTCAGAATTCAAGCTCAAGTGTGGCACTTAGTAAATATTATTTACTAAATAATATAGTGAAATTGCATTTATCTTATACATCTAGCGGCAAACTGTTTGCATGATTATAATGAACAGTTAGCCCTCTACACACATTGTAACATTCATGTGTCTTGAAACCAGACATCAGGCATCAGGCACCGGGGTGACACAAAATTGATCATATATTAAAATTTATTATAAAGTACCTTACTTTGTTTACTCCTGAACTTTTAATTTAAAAAATGCACGAATATGACAATGATCAAAGACTGAATTTTTTTTCAAGTCAATCCAGATAAGCTCCATGTGTTCCTAAAATCATTGTGAAACTCATGATACTCAGGTGACCGTCAAGGCCCATTGACCTCTTTTTGAAAAAGTATTTTTACAGGGTGTTTAATAAGAAAAACATAAGCAATTTATTTAGTACATGTATATGATGCAGATTAAACTGAACCCCATTTGCGTTACTATGTGGCAAGAGAAAGGGGTTGAAACTTGGACATGCTCACCTTAAAATTTTGTTTTTGAAAATACCGTACAAAATGGTTTATTCTAGGACCACATGGAGGATAATTTTTATTCAGTTCTCACCGTCATGTGGCATTTTAAAGAAAATAAAACCTACAAAGTTAATGAAAGTCCACTATTAACTCTACATATAGTTGCACTTCTCCAGATCAAGGGCCCGTTTTTTACAAAAGAACTTACGACTAAGACCAAAATGAAATTCTGCTAATAACCTAAGATAAATAGAAAATGTTTTTAATATATATAAAAAGTATGTAGAAAGCAATTTGAAACAGAATCATTAATTTTACAAAATTTTACAATCAACTGAAGTTTTTGGTCTTAGTCGTAAGTTCTTTTGTAAAACGGACCCCTGATTCCTAACAGATTGCTACTTCATCTGATGAAATTGACGGAAACTGGAGTTTTTAAAGCAATCTCTTTAGTTGTAATATATAGTACACTTTCAATTGATTCATTTTTGTTCTGGATTAAAAATAATTTTTACTGGCGTAAAAATATTTAATTGTGAGTAGCAATGGCCAGTGTTTTATTTTTACTGCAGTAAAAATAATTTTAGTGGAGTAAAAATAAATAATTGTAAGTAGAACGGCCAACCATAGACGTCCATAGCAACTTGGATGCTGACTGTTGTGACATTAACTCCTACTTCTACGCACCTGTCCCACAAATTCTGATATTGGTTCGTGTACATCTATGAGAGAACTGCCTTCAGACAAATCTGGTAGATTGATTGTTATTCGCATCAACGACTATAGCATGAAATTCTTCAGTCTGTTTCTAAATCTGGTTTTAATGTTTTATGACTGATTCTTCTCTTCTCTTTCAGGTAAAACATTACTAACAGGAAGTGACAGTATAACTACTGCCATTTATGGCAATTTTTTAAAAGGGCTTTTTTGAGAAGAAAGATTTTCTAAAAACATACTCTTTGGAACTATGATTCAGTAGTAGATTGATTTTCAACTTCATCATTTTTCCTCAGAAGCTTATAAATGAATGTAATCTAACTCTGAGAAAATATCACCTGATTATGGGTCTTCTGAGTAAAATCTTTTAACTAATACAAATTCCCAAGCAGCTAATTTTCTGATGCATCTGGAAATAAAAAAGGATCGAAGGCAGAGAGTAGAGTGAGTAATGGCAGCGTCCTCTTTAAATCTCTGATCAATGTTTTCTGTCAAATTTGCAATATTCTTATTTTCCAAATTTTCATCTGTATAACTGTTTTCTATGAGCTACAAGTTCCAGTGATTTTAGCTTCCCTTCGTAAGTTTTCTTGTAAAAAAGCTTCAGCTACTTTATTTTGGTCAACATGAGGGGCGTCCAGTCTAGATCTGTCTCGATATAAACGTGCTTTTCAAGTAAAAAATAATCTCATAATAATTCAGTAAATCTTAGTTATAGAGAAATCCTAGAGACCTGCAAATTTACTTTGCTATATCTGTAATTCTTTATATCTGTATAACAAATTAATCAACGTATATATAGCGAATTCAAAATATAGATTTTTTTTTCTCCAACTACGACTACCAGTTAGACTAGTATTGTGGGAAGTATGAAATACAAAACTTGGATTATTGAATTTCAAATTTAAATACTATAAAAAATAATGACAGTTCAATAAGCATCAACAGACTTGTCTGATTTGACTTATAGATGAAAAAATAATCTCTTGCTGTGGCCTTCAATTCGACATTTAGATGTATCGACGACGTTTTATCAATTAACAATATTCATTTTCATTTTTACTTTAATTCGATATATCCCTCCTGACTCGAAATAAAAGCTCCACAAGGTCTGACTCATCTATTTCATATTTGGATATTTTACTAAAAATGGCAACCTTACAGCAAAAACAACTTTATGATAAATGTGATGAATTTAACTTTTCTATCATCAATTTCCTTATTTATATAGCAATATACCATTATCACCTGCATATGGAGTTCATGTCTCCCAGTTGATTCGATGCGCAAGACCATGCTCTTCGTTTAAATTTTTAAAACGAGGCAAGCTATGAGTTGAGAAGTTGATGATACAAGAATTTCATCAGTCCCGTTTAAAGTCAACATTTCTATGTTCGATAAAATGACCTTACACTGATTATCTACGGATTTTTCTGTTTGTCCGATCATGACAAGGAGCACACGACGGATGTAACCTGGTTCCACCCTCAGATGTTTGTAATTTTTAGTTTTTGTACCTATTTGCTCTGCTCCCAATATGTATTGTTCCAATGGACTTTGAGTTTCTAACTGTTAGTTATCTTCATATTTCTTCTGTTACTAAAGAAGAAGAAAACTCGTTACGAGAACAAATACAAAGAGGGCGTATGTTTTTGAGTGGATACAAAGCTAACTGAGCAGGCAATAGATGCGTATATCTCTAATGATAAACAACCTAACCGTCTCTAACATAATTTGAGCTGTTCAAAACATTCTTTCGGATAGCTTAGTTTGTCCATGTAGTGGACTGGTAGTCCAATTACTTGCAGTTCTTTTTTAAGTCTTCAGAATCGTATGTGAGTTTCTTATATTTTCAATAACTACATGCATAATAAATTTGAAATACCTGGATTCCAAAACTTCATGAAACGCCAACAAACAAGGATATTTAATGGAATTAAGTACCTAGTAAGTTTTCTACAAAGCCTCTATCATAACTCATCATGTGTCAAGTAATGTTAACAGCAGTGAAGGAGAAACGAAAAGCACTGTGCTTCAACATATTCAAGAAGTGGTGTTAACCTAATGCACATACTAAAGAAATTTTTAGCAAATCTGACAATATACAAGCTCTCAATATTTATACAACCATTCTGCATGGTTAATTGAAGGAAATACTATGTGGTAGATAACTGCTTCATAGTTGAAAAATGGTAATCAGAAATGTGTCTTTTGATGTGTCATTCAGAAAATCAATTTGTTAAATCAATATTGTTTTCCGCACAAGTATTTTGAGAAAATAGTAAAAAGATGCCGGATTTTGATCGATGTAGTCTTAGTAAACCAGATCTTTCAACAATATGTTGGAACTCACATGATAATTGTGTCCCCTCATTGGCCGATCATTTATTTTATTCTAATACTTCTACCTAGAAAAAAGAATAATTTTAACTGTGGTCTTCAATTCGACATTGTATATCTATAAAGTTTTCTCAAATAACAATATTCATTTCCATCGATCATAGGTTAATTCGATAAATCCAACCGACTAGACATGAACACCATAGAGTTCTACACATCTGTTTCATATTTGATATTTCACTAGACATAGACATTGATGGCAAAAACAACAAGCAAGTGTGATGCATATTTCTAACGCCACAAGTAGGTAATTATGTCTTCATTCTGTAACCTTTGATGAGCACATGGTAAAGAAATAAACTTAACGATAAAAGGAATGGCTTCAACTTTTCCTTTTTTTATTTGGCATTATACGATTATCTTCTGCCTATATGTTTTATTTCCATTTCAATTCATATGCAAAGGCATTTTTTGCTTAGGATCGATTTCTAAGCCGCGGAAGGCTACTGACAAAATAATTACTTGTTGTTACAGGGGTATAAACAATCTCGTTAACGTAAATATTCCTATGACGTTACAGTGGTCTAGTTTGTCAATAGAACCTGCCTTTGGGTCGAACTTTTTGATTTGTTAAAAAATGCTAAGCCACTTTTTTTTTTTTTACTAATTTGTAGACGATTTAGTCCATTTACGTGATGACGACAAAGGGTTCAGGACCGATGTGACATAAGATCCGTACACTTACTTTCATAGTACCTGATCCAACTTCTTACATATCCATGGAGTCCGTGTTTGTCCTGCTTTCCTGTTATCAATTTTGTTTTGCTTTTTTTGAATTTTGGATCCGATCACTGTTCTTTATTTTCCATATTTTCATTGTGACCATGGATGAAAACGCTAAATGCTATAATATTTAAGGAGGAATTCTTCTCATATTTCTTGTATTAAAAAAATTAATGAAATTTTTATATATTCAAGAAGACATTATCACCAAGTGATGGTATCAATTAGATTAAATTTGACCGTTTTATTTTAGAAGCAAGGTCAGGTCAAGGTCATTATCTTTTTCCTTCACATTAAGAATAAAAACTACTGAATCCAATCACGTGATGCCTACTTCTGTTTCAAAAAATTAAATGTTTTTCTTATTGCATAAAAAGATATTACCATATAGGGTCTATCAGATGATACTACCAAATTGACATAAATAATTTAACTAAAATAGATATTGGCTAATCTGAATTTCCTCTATTTTCTTAAATTTTTAGGATATATTATTGATTTTTATATGCTTCATATATTTAATTTTTTCTTATTTGCACGTATGGTAAAGAAGTTATATAAAGATACAAATGAAATATGTGGAGATAACGATCAGTATTCAAGCTCAAAGGTCCATTAGACAATACAAAATAGGAGCAGAGCAAACACGGATTTCCAAAATATCAGAGGTGGGATCAGGTGCCATGGAGGAGTGAGCATCCCCTGCCGACCGGTCACACCCGCCGTGTGCTCCTTGTCATGATCGGGAAATAACGGGAAAATCCGTCGACAATTCAGTGTGTAAATAATGGTCTAACAATTAGTATGAAAAACGTCAGTCAGCATTTGACTCAATGATAAATTGTATTTGCTGACAAGGTCATTGTATCGACCATAGAACTTACGAAATGATGCCTTTAAACGAGACTGCTGATACTCATCAACTTTCATCAAAATGATACAAAAACAAAAAGGTTTTGACCCTTTACTAAGAGAAAAAAAACAAAAACTTTTAATTGATTTTTTGATCAGTTCTATACTTAGATTGGAAGCTTTTAAAAGCTAATAAAATTGTAGTTTGTTTGGGAAATCATATTTGTTTGATATATTTTAAAACTTTAGTCCATTATTTAATAATTTTACCTACATTTGAAAATTTCTTTTAGTCTCTGATTGTTTAAAAGTTTTAACTGAAATTCATTGTTCTATAGTAATTTTGAGAAACCGAAAAGGAGATATTTTCATACGCCGCCTTTCCACCAAATAGTCCCTGTTAGATTTCAAACTCAGTTTACCATTTCTATTTAAAGTTGTGCAATTATGATGAGGAAAAAAAAGAATATGATCTTTTGAATTCCTTACATCTAAATATATAAGACATATAAGCAGATATACTTTGAATATTTCATCTAGTCAGAAACAAGACAAGAATCCCTACTTAAGACTTATAAGAAAATTTCAGTCTAAACTCTTTCAAAAGATATCACTGAGATGTTAGATGACCTTGCATTTAAATATTGGTATCTTCCATGCAAATGATCATGCTACGTCGAAAGGAAAAGGTCAGGTCTAAATAAATCAAATTAGACTTTACAAAATCAGTTTCTTTGAATGCCAGGACTCTAATAAATCGAATTAAGAATGTGCTTTCATTTGTTTCATTAAAAAAAATAAAGTAAGGCGGTCAATTTTAGTAGGCTTGTCATCTTTATCTCAGCCATGTCCTCAGAGAAAATAATCTATGCGTCTATAAGAAAAAAAAAACACTTCAAAGTATCAGTTTATTGTCGTTTTGGTGATTAAAGATATCTGATCAAACTTAGATTCAGAGGGAGGATTACGGACGAAGATTAGAATTTAAATTATTTCTTACAGAATTCCGTTTGAAACCAGGTGTTATTTTGCATTTATTGGTAGTAATTGTAGATGAGAAAATTCCATATGAAAATAACTCTACATCATCCCTTAATGTCAAAAGACACAATAAAAATATGAGCAACAACGTGCAGTCAACTCTCGCTGATTTGACAAGGAAATAAATTGATAGTATGAAACCCAAGATTAAGCCCGGTATCGTGACTGTATGAAGCATGCCCATTGTAATACACAGGAATAATAATAATACGAGTAATCCGTATTAGCACAATTATTTTGTAATTATGTTACTATTTCATGTTGAGAAAATTGCAGAAAAACTTGCCCTGTATAATTTTACACATTACTTTGGGCTCTGCATGACCATGTTCTATCTTCAGAAAACATCGTGAGCATTTAACTTGAATATAAACTAGGATAGGGTTTGCCGTTCATTCATGTTTTTCCAAACTTTTGCGGATTTTAACTAATTCTTTCTGATAGAAAAAAAGCTTATAAACTGTATATATTTATTTACTTTAGTTCCTTACTATGATGGTATGGCAATTTTCTTACCATGAACTTGACACTGAAAGACAGATTAATAATATTTTTTTCAAATAAAGATTTCTTGTAATGATATGATGAGAATAAATTTGTTATAAATAAATACATAAATTCATCGTCCATTTTTTTTCTATTCCCAAAGAAAGTGAAAAAAGTTAATTGCTGATATTTACTACTGGTTAGAGCAAATCTTTGAAATCATTTAGTAATTTTTAGTTTTATCTATATTTAGTTAAAAGAGAGTTCAAAAGGATTTCATTAACTATTAAAATGAGATTTTTTTCATTCCAGGAATATGTTGCTCACACTACTGTTATAGGGCGAATAATGTGATGTTCTGAAAATCACAAACTTAAAAAAATCCTTTTATCTAGCTAGAAATATCTGGAAAAATAACACATCTTACATGCTTGATAAGCTATTTGTTTTTAAGATTTTTCAAATAGAGATAAGAATAAATACATCATTCAATTTTAGACAAAAAAATGTGGAAAGATAATTCACAGTAAGAAATCGACAGTGATTTATTTTTCTAATCTATTTCTGTGGATAGTAAGTGGCTTGAAAAATCTAAGTGATAAAATTTAACCAGCTTTGAGAGACTAGCCCAAGTGAAAAGCAACAGACTGCTTATAAATTGAAAGCATTATCATAGCTAAAAGTACTGTTGTTTTACAGAAGATATTCATTAAGCCAAAAGTTATATACATAATACATGTATAGCTAGTGTACCATACTTTATGTATGACAGTCATGTGTTGCTTGGTTTGATCAACATAAGATGATCATAATATGAATATTATTTCTGCACGTAAAATAAGAACTGAAAGGAAAATAAGTTTTTCCCAGTCACTTTATCTTAAGCCTGAAAAGTATTCAAGGAAAGACAATCAACATAAACGAAATCTAGAAAAAAGACTTGATGGTCTTACCGCCCATGCAGATGAAGGAAGATAGTGAACATACACGTATAATAATGAAGGGTGACAAGAATGGTGGGATAGCCTTTTTTGAAAATATGAACGGGAAGAAAAACAAGTAAGATCATAATAAAAAAATATGAACCTTTGATTTCCCATAGAAAATAATAAAAATATGTAAATAATGCAAATCTGTATTAAAAATCTCTTTCAAGATCTTTCAAGCCCAAGGACAAATTTCAATATATCTGATATGTCTCAAATCCAATAAAAGGTAAAATGTTGAATAAAAAAATTGATAAACAGTTGCTGCAACAACAATACCACACAGTACTTGATGTTGCTGTATTTTAGTATTTGAGTGCGATCGATATCAGTGTGCAATTAGTATCTGATGTGGAAATATAGTTGTTTTTCCTACAAAAGAAGAAAAGCACATAAATTTTCTTTTGTCTTTGTCACTACCCTTCAAAACTAAAGCAAAAAAGAACTGGTTTAGTTTCCAGCACAAGATCTCTCTATAATCAGCTGTGATTTAAATATAATGAACGACATTTCAATTTTATCTTTATTTTCGCCCTTTTCGTATCTTTGATCAACAGAATTATAAAGTTTTAGGAATAATTGGTTTATTTATTTATGATTTTGCAATCGTCAATTATGAGATCACAATCAATATCAAATGAAAAAGTAGTAAATATTATCTTTTATTATCATATTATATTATCATAACATCATTCTATTATCTTAAACATGTATATAAACAAAATGGTGCACATTTTTAATATCCTGATTATAGATTTTATATTAATTCTTGTTGCAAATTAGATGCCAATTAATTATTGAGCAGAGTTGTGAAATAATTATCTGCAAATTATTACTTTAAAACACCAAGAAAGTGTTGGCTCTAAAAAAAACGTCCCGTTGGTGCTGTTATCGGATTTCCACGTCCTGTTAATTCAGAGGTGCATTTATTGAAAATTAAGAATTCGTTCATATTGCAAGAAATCTCTATGGAATTAACATGATAAGGAAGCTAGACGGAATTTAAAGAACCAAACACTGGATAAATGTTTTGATGAAAGTTTACCACCCGCTGAGATTTCAGACGCGGGTTTTTTTGCAGCTTGAAGACAAATCGAATAAAGTGAGATATATTGATTATTGAACTAAGATCTGACCTTAATTTCTTTGAAAACAGCATTGGAGATATCTGCAGAGACACAGTCTCATAGACAACGAAATAAAATTGATAAAAATGCATAGTTTAAGAGGTCTTGTTTTCCAGAGACTGCATCCAGGAGGTTTGATCTTCCAGTTCTTAGAGAACCGAGAGACGCCATAATGTTACAAATTTGCAGAAAACAAAATTAAATCTTTAGGGGGAAAAGCCATGATCATAAATAAAAATTTATTTTTGTTAAGAGCCAGAGGAACCAGGCTTTGGTACATGTAGGAATTTTGAGATGGATCAATGGTTTTTGCCTTACAGTTGAAGGACTCAAAAATTTAATACAGGAATATAAAGACTAAGCATATACTAAAATTTGCAACTATATAAATTTAGAGAGTTGAGACATTATTGTAAAATATGACTCTTCTGTTCATAAATAAGATAAGTTTATTCAGTAGGAAAATCGAATTCCAGTTAACTTTATTAAATGCGGACAGCCATATAATTAAAGATTTCGTAAATTTCCCTCTTGCGAGTCCTTATTTCTTATAGTTAACATAGATAGTAGATATTATATCTCTCAAAACAATTGATTGAAAAAAATATTAGCATTTCAAAATTTTCACAGGGTCATTTCTCTTTGACAAAACAATGAAGATGGAAGCTCACTTTTTAACATTTGATTGAAGTATAATGATAAGCATAGGAGAACAAATTAACCTTCAAGAGACCTCTACTTAAATCAGGTAGGATTTAACTAAGCCTGTAACTTCTCCCAACGGTCAACAAACAAGAAGTGTGCAATAAATCAAAGAGTAATTCACTTTAAGTAAGGTAATAAACTATACACTTTCGTACTGACGATCCACACCCAATATACCTTTATGACCACTTCCATATATAGACATGTAATATTAACTACCACATATGGAATTATAACATCGGACATGAAACCGAATCACGTGACACTAGAATACCACACAAACACGGGTAAATACGAATAAACTATGAATGAGTTAACAATGATTTGAATAAACAAATAAAGAATCGGGGGGGGGGGGTTGTGTTAGACAAGCCAAATGCCCATGTCCGTTTGGCATGCACGTATATCGGAAAAATCTCAATTATACGAATTTACCTAGGCATTCAAATGTGTACTTGTCAAAATAATGATATCTAGACTCTAAACAAGCTAAACACTTGACCTTCATTTTCTGCCATAGAATGCCTAACACTGATAGTGACTTCTGTTCTGTAATCTGTATATTAAGCGTTAATAGGTATTACGCTGATATTATTAAAATGTAAATACATTGTATATAGTGACAGTGATGATATTTAGGTTTATAAGCGCTTGTAGTAAAATAAGTAGAAACGGGAATACACTTATTGAAGTTATTCCAATATTAATCGTAATTTTTTTCCGGCATTTTAAATAATTTACGGCAAATTATAATTTTTTTTATTGAAAAATGTTTTATTCCTATCGCAACATTTCAACTTAATTATAAAGAAAAAAAAATCAAAACATCGGAGCATGATTCGAACACCTTCCTCAATAAATGTCCGTTTAAAAATGACAGTCTCCGTATTTAGAAAGTGTATTTGAACTTAGAATTTTTAAGATCACGGTGATAATTTAATTAAGTAAACTTATTTTTTTTAGGTAGATTTGTAAAAATTGAGCGTGTTACTATTTTGTTGTGTTAATCATAATCAATTTACCTTTACCTGTATTCAGGTACTGTCAATTTTGTACACAGATGGCAATAAACATTACGGAAATTTAACAGAAAGTGGAATTTATGAGAAATAAATTTATTGATTCCTTTTTAATCTGACGTTATGTGGGCATATGGCTCGCCCCCCCCCCCCCCCCCGTTTCTTTGTAAATAAGTTTCATCCTATAGAATAACATCAAATTGCACATCTGTAACAAAAGCACTATGGGGATTGTAAAAAAAGTATTCCTTTTAAAGAAAATGACTGGAAAGTCCGCGTAAACCTTCCATGCTTATTAATGCGTTTTAACCTTTTAGCTCACCTAAGCTGAAAGTTCAAGTGAGTTTTTCTGATTACTTTTTCTCCGGACTCCGTCTCTCTGTCTTGTAAACTTCTAATATTTCTGGTGTCTTCGGCAGAACCATTATGCCAGACTCAATCAAAGAACAAGTGCACTTAAGGGCCCCGGTAAAATGTGAAAAAATGAAGAATCAAATTAAGCATAATTTTTCATCTCAGATCATTAATTGATATCTAAACCATAAGATTCAACAAATTTTATTGCTGAAATTCATGAATATACAAAGAGCAAAGCCATACAATGTGGTAGGGGTCAGCCGACATTCGTGAATTTCTATAGTAAATCGAGGACGGTCATTCATTTCAAAGCTTTTGTTTACTGTCAGCCTAACGTTGTACAAACTTGTGCGAATGACAAAAAGCGCATTATACATTTATAAAACTTGTGTGAAAGTAGGAAATTTGTACAAGATTAGGCTTGTACTTAAAATATTAAAAATGTATATGAAAAGTTCAATGTTTTTCCTATAGCAAGCGAAAGCTATTTATCTGTATGACCTATGTTGAACCCACCCGTGGAATAAATTATTCAAAAATACCGGTAGTCACGTGAGTTCCACCCATGTAAACATTCGGCAAAGGTGTTCACTGTAAAAGATAGCCATGCGCGTTTTGTATCATTATATCGAAGTCGTGCCGCATAGAGAAGTTTGTATGTATTTGGTTTTAGGAACACGGGAGGATTAGGAGAGTTTAGTGTCGTTAAAAATGTCATCATACATAAAAGCGTCAGACATTTTTAACATTCATGCAAGACAATGCTACCGGTATTGAAAGCCACCTGAATACAATTTTTTTCATTTTAAAATTTAAAGGAACTAATGTTAATACTTATTGTATTATTTCAAATGTAAGCGTGCAAATTTCTTAGTTTGATCACTATGGCTACAGGCATCTATACAACTTCATTCGATTTTTTTCTCAGTAAAATAGCGCAGTATCATTCAGCAAACGCTGCCGTCAGTGATCTACCATGAGATTGTTCAAGTGTCCGATTTAAATGTCTCCTCCCCTTGATTTAAATAAACGAAACTCAAATAGGTTCGGTACGACTTTTCCGGATTTGGGGTATCTATAGGCATTAAAAATCTTCATTTGTTTCAAATCCGTGCTGATTTAGGTGATGTTTTAACGTGATTTTAATTAGAAATATCCACTTGTCTTTAACTATTACCAGAAGAGAACAATTTGGTAATATATTCTAAAGTAATACGGCACTGAAAAGGGCCTATTAAGCATTGCTTAAGTGCACTTGTCCTTTGCCTAAAAACATCCATGTGTGAAGGGGATTCTGGTTCATTCATATGTGCTACACCTTTTTCAGGAGTAGATAAATAAAAAGTAGTAAAAAAATTGTTGAGGTTCATTCATAACTCTTTTTCTTAAGAAGCACTAGACCAGAAAAAAAAAGAAACGTGAAAGCTCTTAAACCACACTAAGGGGTAAGTCGCCCGCGTGACGCAGTGGTTTACTCAAGAGTCGGGCAGTAATGAGTTAATCCTAACGCAGCGGGTCCGAATCCACTGTGTGACGCGGAGGCCGGTCCTTCGGATGAGACCGTATAAACCGAGTTCCCCTGTAGGTGCTGGCACGAAAAAGATCCCTCACTACTCAAATGCTGTACATAGAGTAGAGTGTCGAGTACGGGTCTAAATTTGCAATCATTGAAAATCTTCTCAAGAAGAGCAAGGTAGTGATTAGTCATGCTCATGTTACCATCTTCAATAAGTGCAGATTCAAGTTCTTAAATTAAATCATGACCGCTGGGGGTAGAATGGGCCACAATACAGAATCAGTTTTACATAGGAATATATCGGGAAAAACAAAGAATCTTCTCAAGAACAGCGCTAGCTGAGCCATAATTAATGATATTTATATGTAAACATCCTTACTTAATTCAGATTCAAGTTTGTTCATAATATCTAACCATACTGACTTAAATTGAGATTGTTAATACCCTTGTAACTTCAACTTATTTTCGGTTGCCTTTTTCGGTTTAGAAATTTATCATACGCAGAACATGTTTTTGGATAAAACATAAACATCATATGTAGATGGTAATGGTATATATTGCTAGATAAATAATGGAAGTTGACCTTAGAAATGTTTAAGACAAAATGATTATGAAATACTAAGCTAAAATCAACTATAAAAATATAAAACAGACGTGTCAGACACTGTGGTGTCTCTTATTTCGAGTTCAGTGGTATAATCGAATCTTCGTATGAATGAATACGAATATTGTTGCTGACGTCGTCGATATATCTAAATGTCGATTTTAAGTCCACAGCGGGAGACCCTTCGCATGTAGAAGTTTTTTTTTGCTTCAAAAGAATTCATCAAGAACAGTTCAGCTTATGAAGGGGTACAATTAATTACCATAGATATTCAAACAGTATTACTATTGAAAAAGCACGTACCTTTGATGCCAAAAAGCCTAATCTTCAATTCATTGTGAGGAAAGGTTGTATAAAGTGTTGATATGTCATACACTTGAACATGATGCTATTGCTTTTGGAAAATTTTATGATTTCAATCTTTTAAAAAGTTCTTTGGAGCTGTTTGATTCCAATTTATTTAACAATCTACTTCTCGAATAGGTTATTGCAGAGTACTTTGATTAAGTTTCCCCTTTACTGTTGTTGATATTTTTGTGCGGAGCACAGATAGATATTTTGTATAAAATCTACAAGATCCAGCTCTGTAGCTTTGTAAGGATTTTTATGAAGTTTTTCGAATCCAGTATAGGTATGATGATTCATATTAGTTGTTTGGGATATTGAAAGTATTCAAAACTGACACATGGCTTTGAAAAATCTCTTTCTTTGTAAGGAAGCATTCAACCTCTGTTAAAACTTACATATAGTACAATACTATTAAATTTGGAAAGGAGGTTTCACATTTTCCTAGTTTTACCTGTGATAAAAAACCTGGTTAGTGTCTTATATTGATTCCTGACGCCAAAAACTTGTTGCAGTATCCCTTTGAAAGGTCAATCGAAAATCAATTATGGTGGCTAATATACTTCTTTTGATGACAACCTTTAATAATGGAATCCATATTCAAAGGCGATCGCTTAATACAAAAGGATTCGTATTTATAGGTTGTCGCACCTTTCAGTGTGTCAGGACGGCACGCCATAACACTTAAAAGGATGAAAAGTTTCCCCCTTTGTTATATTGATTCTCTTCTCTCTTTAATCATCCACAGTTCTGCTAATGGAATAATTTGTAAGAATTACCTTGCAAACAAAATTCATACTTTGAAGCTTTTCAGTTTTTCTCTTTAAGTAAGTGTCAGAAGATAAATTCAAAAAAGACAATAAAAATATTATAGGAAGGCTCGTTTCGGGAAAGGTGTCTTTATGAATAACACTAGATTTGAAAAATACTTTGAATATAAGTAGAACACACGTTGATATTTTAAAGACAGGACATTATGAGAAACTTGCAATTAAATTACAATTTATGAAATCTTTTTCTGTTTAAAAATTCAATGCTGCAAGATGCATGAATATACATAAGAATGTTTTGCTTAAATGATTTCTTTCATTCATTGCGAACCATTAGGTCACTTTTTGCGAAACTTATTGACTGACCATATAAAAAATCTACATTGATCTCTTCGTTTCACCAGCTAAAACCTCTTATTGTTTTCTGTCTGGTCAAAAGGCCACTCGTTTTCTTGGTCATATTGATGAAGTTGTTCTGTCAGTTTCTTTTGTTTAAAAGTAAGAAGGTTGTTGGAATTTGAAATTCTAGGGAAACATGTTTTAGCTTACGTGTTTGCTTGCTTTCTCTTACACATCACTTTTAAATATCTTATAAACAGGTAGTTGTTTCTGCAATTTTTACCCCATAGTATAATAATAATTAAATTTATCTACAAAACCATATACATGGTATGGAATACATAAGCTTGACTTTATTATCTTTTATCTCCGTAACAACGTCCAAACTTTGCTCGCTGACACTATGTTTGCAATGAAATATGAAGATAACGAACAGTATTCAATCTCGAGAGTCCAATGAAACGATAGAAATTTGGAGCAGAGCAAACACGGACCTCAAAATTTAGAGATGGGATCAGATGCCATGGAGGAGTGAGCATCCCCTGCCGACCGATCGCACCCGCCATGTGCTCCTTGTCACGATCGGAAAGAACCCGGAAAAATCCGGTTCAGTGTATAAGTAATGGCCTAACGATTAGTATGAGAAACATCATTCAGCATATGACTTAATGATAGGTGGTATGTGCTGACAAGGTCATTGTATCGACCGTAAAACTTGCGAAATGATGACTTTAAACGAGACTGTTGATATCCTTCTTTTATCAACTTGTTTGTCAATGATTGGCTTCGTTTTAGAAATTGTTCATACGTAGAGCATGCTCTTGCGTATCGAATGAACTGAGAGACATAAACCCCATATGCAGGTGATAAGGGTATATTGCTACACAAGTAAGGGAAGTTGACGATTGAAAAGTTGAAGTCATCACATTTATCATAAAGCTTTGTCGTTAGGTTACCTTTAACATCTTTTTCTAGTAAAATATCTAAATATGAAACAGATGTGTCAGAATCTGTGGTATCTTTTATTTCAAGCTCACTGGGATATATGCAAGTAATCCATTTAGACCTCTCCTTGTCGTAGTTAGAAACCTATTTACAAAAATATGCATATGATTTCCACTGTGCCATTCCATAATAAAAATTAACATTATAAATCTAGTTTAATTTACAAATGTTGAAAAAGTTAACAACCTAAAAAAATTAAGTGATGATACTGAGTTGTCAAAAAGAAACTGCTGATAAGAAAAGAATATTAAAGGATTCAACTCTAGTTACTGAAGATAAAATAAATTCCAGGATTATAGCCACTTACAATATATATTAAGAAATTAGTCATTGCAAAAAGACATTTGAGATAGAGAGTATGGAAAGCCATTATATAGACCCTGACCCTGGGGGTCCCCTATGGCTTTCCATAAGAGAGGCAAAGTGTGGAAAACCCATTATAATAATAACAACAGAATTTCAGTTTTCTCATCATCAGGTGGACCGTCACGGTAGCTCAATCGGTAGAGCGCTTGCTCCGTGATCGGTCGTGTGCTCGAAACACAGCTGCGACTGACGTACATGTAAGTCGATAAAAAATAAGTAGCAACTATCCTTCGCCAATTGCTCGGCACTTTGAAGTGAAAGTTGCGGGTCCTTCGGATGAGACCTTAAAAACCGAGGCCCCGTGTCACGGTAGGCGTTAGCACGATAAAGAACCCTTGAGTGCCGAGTAAAGGTCTAAATTTGAAGCCCTTCACCGGTATATGCTGACGTCTCTATATGCGTGAAAAAGTCTCGAATGGGACGAAAAACAACATACAAGCAATCAATCATCATCATGGGGAGTTGCAAATACGAAATCTCAAATTAAGGCCAATATTTTATAATGTTCATATTGTTTATATTTCATAGCTTTAGGATAAAGGATACACCCCTTCCAAAAATAGAATGTGTCAAGTAGAATATACTAGCTTAATCATTGGAAAAAATAAAATAAATACTAAAGAAAGAAACAATACACATTTATCATGAGGATTTCTTGTAAAGCCATCCATATTCTTGCGTTCTCTCCAAAATCTTACTTTTATGCATATTATATTGAAATTCAATGAGAGAATATCAAATAATTGAAATCCACAGGAAAAAAAACCCACTTTATCTGATGATTCAAATAACAATAAATAGTTATATAGAAATTAAGATTGGCTTCATAGGTAAATATATTTTTAGCAATGTTTTCCATGAAATGCACCAATATCCCTAAAATCTTTAAGGTCATTTTTGTTGCATTTTATTTCCCCTTTTTGGCATTAAATTTCAATATTGATATGAAAGTATTGGTTTTGACGTGAATGCAAGAACTAGAATGGCTGAATAAACATGTGTTTGAGTTCAACGCCTGTTCAAACGGTCAAAAAATTTCTATTTAAAATATATTTTGATATTCCCTGTCCTTACAAATCGCACAAAATTATTTTATATAAGTAATATCCTATATACAAATCGATTTCTATTTTATAAAGATTCACGAATTACTGCGAATGTCAAAATGTGTGAGTGATCAAAGTTAAAGAATTAACGCAAGGAAAAGTAATATATTTTTTTAGTAACTACGGAAAGTACATTTTTATACTTGATTGGGATTAATTTATGTTATGTAAGCAGTCATTGATAATCTGCGAAATTTTTTACAACATAATTTGGGTGGATTTAAGACTTATAATGGCAATCCTAGAAATCTGCGTAATTTTCTACCGCGGGTTGAACAAAAATTGTGGTTCCGCGGAATTATGGAAAGAAGTACGTTTACTTTACAGTATGTTGCCTAGTGGCATATATAGTGTAATTTGAAAATAAAAGGAAAAAAACAACCTTACTTTAATCATCCGTAAATATTTCGACTGAATGGAATTTACTGAATCCTTGTTAATTTGACCTGAGATTCATAAATTTAAGCAAAAAGATCTTTATAAAGTATTTCAGAGCTCGATAAGATTCATTCGGAAGATGATTTATTTCCCAGAATTATAGATCATCATTGTGTTTGCATAATTGTTCATGTCACTTGGGAATACTACACCCAGGTTCACTTCGGTCACGTATTGATTAAAGAGCAAAGTTGTTGATCCAACATTCTCCCTTGTTCACGTTCAGGTGTGTCTCTAGATCTTATCAAACACGTGTACTTACAGTAGATTTTCAAAACATAAAAACAGCAAAATCATCCTCTTAATATATTGTCTATATACATGTAGTAATCCTTCAGGAAATGATTGTTAAATGTGATTTCAGAAAGTGAGAGCAAAGTGAAAGGTAAAAAAAAGATTAAAAAAAAGATGTGATATGAATACCACAAAGCCTCAATTTAGAGAACTTTCACTAAGTCTAAAAACCCTTAATTGAAAATATAGGTATTGCCATAGATATGGAAAATATCTTACCTTGTTCCAATTAATTTATCAAGTGATAGAAATGTTTTTAAAGAAAATATTTGCCATAGTTCAAATATTTACACTAACACTTGTTGAATTCCAGAATTTGCGTAACCAAAAGATTAAAGGAATAAGAGAAATTAATTATTACAAATTGTATTGGAGCAACAATTTAAAAAGGGTAAAAGTAACGACCTTATAAACCTTTTGAAGTGTATGAAACGATAATTATTAAAAATTAGCATATGAACAACAATTTTTATTGATAAAAAATGAATTCCGAAGACAAAATATTCCACAATTTTTTTTCTTCAAATTTACAGTTGTTTTACAGCTGTTTTCAAATGTAGTTCAGGACTGAAGTTCTCATTCAATAATAAAAGACCCCCCCCCCCCAAAAAAAAAAAAAAAATAAAAAATAAAAAAAAAAAAAAACAAAAATAAAAAAACAAAAACACATAAAAAACAAAACAAAACAAAAAAAAAAAAAAAACAAAACAAAACAAAAAAAACAACAACACAAGTTTCAGAGAAAAAAAGCTTTATCGTAATATTAATTGCAAATCAGTTGACGTGATAAAAAAAATCGCCCCCCCCCCCCTCAAATTGACAAATATTTTACAAATGCTTACTCAAAAGAAGTGAGACTTAAAGGAATCTCTCTGGATCTCTTTTTAATATTAGGCAACACGACATTTAATCATTCTCCATATTTTTTTTTGTTTTACATTAATACAATGTAAAATCAAAATTAAAGTTGCATATCTTTCGGATTAGGGAAAAAGTAACAAGAAATTTTGAATAGTAGCAAATTTGCATTTATCCTGCAAATTCAGCAGAAAATCTATATATAGTGTTTCAAATCCATCATATCAAGTATACATTGTTCATAAACAAAAGATTTTTTATATCTGAATAAGTCTAGATTTCAAACTATAAAATGTGTGTAATTCCATGAGAAATTATATTAGCCCACAGCGAGTTCAAAATATTCAGAATGTCCAACAAATTTATTCCTGCTCTGATTCTTAATCATTGGTGATAACAGTAATGAGATACCTTTAATAAAATTCAACACATGACTCACTGTTTATTTTTTCGTCTGTAAATGTAAACACAGTGGAACTGCTATCCTTATATCTGGTAATGTGGTGACTAGTTTATCGATTGACAGGATCTGACAAACGTCAGGCAACCATTATTTAGTTAAATAAAAAAGAAAGCGTTCTCAAAAGATATCAAATGATTTAGAATTAAAACTGATTTCACCAAAAAACACTGTCATCAGCTGTCTCAGAAATGTTGATTGTAAAACTTATATATAAAAGCAGTTTAAAACATGTAATAGCTATTTGTAAAACATGTGATAATTTGAAATTCATACTGGAAAATAACTTAAGAACAATCTATGGACAAAAACTTGGATCAGCCATGGGGACCAAAGTTGCTCCGACCCATATCGCACTTGCGCTGGGATACCTTCAAGAAAAATTATGTAAAACTGTGAAAGAAAAATATTGTTGACAGTAAATCTTTTATTCAAAATTCCGGAAACGATATTTGAAGGATTGTTTTATAATCTGGACAAAATCAAACAATGAATTACAAAATTTCTATAACATTTTAAACAATATAAATCCCAACTTGAAATTCAAAATAGAAAGTAACGAGAAAAAGTTACCATTTTTAGATGTTACGGTTATAAAAAGAGAAAAAAAAAGAAGGGAAAATCGTGACTGATGTGCAAAGGCCACGGACACAATATCTTATCTATGATTCTTTTCATCCAAAAACATCAAGAAAAATATTCCATATAGTTTAGCCGCCAGGTGAGTCTATACCATAATATCGGACAAAGTACTTCTAAATTTTCAACTTCATGAATTACGAAATTTATTGCAAAAAGGCATCTAAACTACATGATTAAACCAGATTACTCCAGGTACCAGAAAAACCAAAAACATTTTAAATTCTATATGTGTCAACACACAACCCGAAAAATCAAGAATTTTCCCAAGTCATTAAAACCAACACGCCAATTTTATAAAATGATCCAAGAATGATTGAAGTATTGAGTGAATTTCAGATAATCGAAAGTAATCGACATAGTCCTCTCCAAAGAAGATTTTAACACAAGTGAAATTCAAGTGGACGAAAAAGGTAGCAACTGTTTCTTTGCCAAGCACTCGGCACTTTGAAGTGAAAGTTGTGAATAGTTCGGATGAGGCACTGTGTCACGCAGGGGTGGTAGGTCAATCGCGAGTAAAGGTCTAAATTTGAAGCCCTTCACCGGCGTACAGTGACATCTCATATGAGTGACATAATCTAGCAAGGGACGTAAAATTACAATCAATTAAACAATCAGACAGTTTATCCAAGATACAGGTAAAGGTAGAGATGGGGTAATATGTTAAATAAAATTCAAATACTTTCGAAGTGTCCTAGGTTTATGCATATCCTGAAACATCAACAAATCACTGATCATAGTACAATGACCGGAAAGGTAAGCACCAGTTGTCAAGTACGAAAGAACTAAGATTTCAAATTATGATTGCTGTTTCAACCAAAAAAATAGTAAGGTACAGTGCCAAGGAAACACATTTTATGTAAAAATTCACCTCAATATTAGAGCCATGTTGATTGTAACTCAGTCTGCAAATCAAAGTGCTATGTATAATAAATTTTCTTTTTTTCTTTTTACATAAGCTTTATCCGACATAAAATCGATTACTTCACAAAAAAAAAAAAATAAAAGAAAATAAAAAAAAAAGATATTAAAAAAAAAGAGTAGAAAAAGCCTATAACTGAGAATGCCACATGTTTGAATGATCACGTTCTACAGTCTCCTGCACCATGAATGTCATCACTTTTGGCTTAATATCTCAATATACATAAATACCTTGGCATTCAAACAAGGTTGGAGATTTGATCAATGAAGTATTCTTTTTTTTACTGGATTTATGAGATTGATCATTGTTCCTTGTTTTCACCTTATACATATAGAAACTAGTGTATCGACACACAATAAATTCCTAGTCTACGGGGATTCAACAAAATAAATGAATATACTTATTATACCACATCGGATTGGGGTCCATTATTTGTCGAGGTTTTCTTTTTTGTATCGTCAATCGATTACCAGGGGGAGCGTAGCGAATGCTCCATTTACGTATTTGTTATCGTCAATAACCAAAATCCTGTAAACCAATGATCTTTTAAATATTTTCATAATCTTCATTTTAATATTAGATAAAATGAAATTATACGAGGGGTGATCAATTATTTCTGTATCTATATAACCACAATTCAGAGCAAAATAAGAATTGGCATACAAATATTCAAAAACATGATCTATTAATAGCATGTGTTAGGTAATATTTTGCTCCATGTTTATGACGTCACAGTATGAAAATGAAAAAAGGGCTTTGATACTTCATATTACCTGTGACAAGACCATTGCAAACATACTATGACTTTTGATCCCGTGATCTTGACCTTGAAATTTGAAATTCTATTCAAAAATGTAACATTACTTTGACCTTGGTCATAACTTTTGACTGAGAAAAGATTGGGCCTTCATATTTTACATGTGCATTACCTGTGACAAGACCTTCCCAATTATACTTTGAATTTTGACCCTTGACCTTGAAGTTTGTCCTCCTTTTCAGAAATAATAACATTGCTTATAACTTTTGAATGAGAGAAGATAGGACGTTATTTGACACGTGCATTACCGGTGACAAAACTTTTCCGAAGGTGCTATGATATTTCATCATGGGACTTTGAATTTGATGTTTGACCCAATTTTCAAAAACTTTATCATTGCTGCTTACTTTTGAAGGAGAGAAGAGAGTACATTCATATTTTATATGTGCATTACCTGGAACAAGACGTTTCCAAATGTATTATATTTTTTTTTTATAAACCTCATATCTTTGACCCTGATGTTTCACCTAATTTTCAAAAATTTTAACATTAATAATAACTTTTGAATGAGAAAAGATAGGGCGTTATATTTGACATATGCATTACCGGTAAGAAAGCCTTTTCAAACTTACCATGATTTTTTTTTTGACCCCATGACTTTGACCTTAAAGTTGGATTTAATTTTCAAAAATTTGAACAATGCTGATAACTTTTAAATGAGAGAAGATTATTTATATTTGACATGCGTATTACTTAATTCAAGATGTTTCCAAATGAATTCTGGTTTTTGATCTCGTGAACTTGACCGTAAAGTTTAATTACAGTCTTTTTCAACATACATTGGTAATAACTTTTGAACGAGAGGAGATAGGGCTTTCACGTTTTACATGCACATTACCTATGACAACATCTTTCAGAAAGAACTATCATTTTTTTACTACATAACCTTGACCTGTAGAAGCTTGGCCTACTTATCAAAAAATTACATGCCACAAGACCTCTAGGATTGTATTATAATATTTGACTTTGAGAAGCTTTATCTTTGCCGTAACTTTTATTCATTCAAAAATATATATCTTTTTTGTACGATGGACAAGAAGACAGGACACACAAACAAGACAGTTACAAAAATTTTTATCCCCACAACTAAGACACCGAAAGATGGGGACCACAATTCTTTGAATTTGCTACTTTTTAATTTTTTTTCCAAATTGCGAAATAACCAATGCCACTTATTTATGATATGGTTGCAGTGTGTACCTTTTACATGGGAATGTAATGTAAAAATCTTTAAAAGTCTTCTTCTCAAGAATAGCACAGCTATTATCATGCAGTCATATATATATGGAAGCATCCTCAGGTAGTGGTTATTCTAATTTGTTCAAATTACAATCCCTGGGGATAGGGAGGTGCCACAATGGGTGATCAAAGTCTTACATAGGAATACACAGGAAAAAATTTTGATTAACAATCTTTTTTAGGGGAACAGCAAAGCCTGATAAGTCATATTCACATGATAGCATCCTTAGCTGTTGTACATTCTAGTTTGTTCTTGACCCTTGGGGATAGAGTGGGAACACAATGAGGATTCAAAGTTTTGAAGAGAAATATATAGAAACATCTTTAAAAATCTTCTTTCAAGAACAGCAAAGCAATGATAAGTCATATCTACATGTACGTATATATGGAAGAATCATCAGACAATGTAAATTTGAGTTTGTTCAAATCATGACCCCCAGGGGTAGGATGGGCCCACAATATGTGATCTAAGTTTTAGATAAGATATACACTGTTTAGGAAAAAGAATGCTGATGAAGAACAGAAGGTCCATTAGTTACTCAAGTGAGCATTGTGGCCCATGGGCCTCTTGTTACTGTTAAAAATGATTGTTCATAGATGTATATACTTTATTTCAGAGTGTAAGATGTAATGTGTTTTCTGTCGAAACTAGTTTAATTATGTTTAATTAATTTTAGTTTAATTTTGGAAAACTCTTTTATTAAGTCATGGTTGGTGAAGCGACAGCGAATATGCTTAAAACGTTGTTTATTTTTTTTGAAGTCTGGTAGCAATTTTTTTTTTAAATTTATGAACATATCTTCCTGAGGGGAATGTTTATTAAAAGTGTTTCATGGTTAACGGGAAATTCCTGCAATTTAAGTTCTCGAGAATAATAATATATAATTAAAAGTCATAAAAGGTGGAAATGCATGACCTACTGTGCTTCAGATTCTTTAGTAATAGAGGAAGGAATAAAGATGACTGTCATTCATGAGAGATTAAAGGAAAAGAAGCAAAATGTTATATGTTATGGAGAAATATAAGGTAGTGATTTTAAATATATACATGTATATATTTGAGGTTAGTTGTCAACAGTCAACTACGAAAGGTTTGAGCATCGAATGCTAAAATCAGTATTCGAGTACCGATACTTTGAAACAATCCAATATTTCTTCATAGTTCATACTACATACTACTACATTCTACTTTCAGAGTTCATTTTCCCATAATCTCAACTTAAAACAAAGGACTAGAAAGACCTTTCTTTAGGCCATTAGGAGAAGTGAAATAAAATTTCATTGCTCAAAGGCTTTTAAAGATATCGCCCGGAAACGAAAGTGTAACATACAGACAGAATTTATTACCTTGACCTTTGCCCATTTCACCTGAAAATCTATAGGGTTCTTCTTTAGGCCCAAGGGAGATATAAAATTTCATTGCAAAAGCTCAAAGGCTTTTAAATATATCGCCCGGAAACGGAAGTGTTACACACAGACAGATGGAGAGACCCAAATTAATATCCCCGATTTCAGTGAAAGCTGGGATCTGTTACTCCTATGTACTTAATGTTCTGTTACTCTTTAAAAGCCTTTGAGCAATGCAATTTTATTTCACAACTCCTTATGGCCTAAAGAAGGGTCTTCTTTAGGCCATAAGGAATTGTGATATAAAATTGCATTGCAAAAGCTAAAAGGTTTTTAAGATATCGTCCAGAAGCGAAAGTGTTACACAGAGACAAAATATTTGAAATTATGACTTTGACCATTGACATTTTGACCTCAAAATCTATAGGTGTCTTTTTAGACCATAAGGATTTCTGAAATTAAATTTCATTGAATAAAATTCAAAGAAAGCTAAAGTTATCACATGGAAAATGTTATTTGCAATGTATGGATTTCTGATCTTGATCTGTTACCTTTTGACCTCAAAATTAAAAGGGATCTTTGATGAAATTTGAGGTCAAAGGTCAAGGTCAATAATTCATACATTTCCAGAAGACAAATTTAATTTTCTTTGAGTTTCTTTCAATGAAATTTTATATCACAACTCCATATGGCCTCAAAAACACAATTGGTTTTGAGATGAAAAAGTGAAAGGTGATGGTCAAAAGTTCACAAATTCCGTTTGTTTGCATTTTTTTTTTCTTTCCGAACGATACCTTTAAAAGCTTTCAAGATTTTGCAATGAAATTTTTATCATAACTTTCCATGGTCCTAAAAATAATCCTATTGATTTGGAATCAAAAGGTCAAGGTCAGAAAGTTATATGTTGCAAAAATGGTTTCCGTATGATAACTTTAATTTTTCTTGAACTTAATCTATGAAATTTTATTTTTAGTTCTGATTGAGTTTTATATTGAGTTAAATAACATGGCTCCTAGAGACTTCAAATAGACCCCTAATGATTTTTGGGTCAGAAAGTTAAAGGTCAAGGTAAGGAATTCAATGCAAAAAAGGATTTTAGGATAACTTAATTTTTCTTAAACTTAATCTAAATGAATTTTATATCATAACTCGCAATGACTTAAAAAAGACCCCTTTTGTTTCTGGTTTCCTGGTGATAACTCTAGTTCCCTTTTAGATTTTGCAATGGAATTTTATACGGGTAGTTAATTTGACTTAAAAATGACTCCTATTAATTTTGAGCTCAAAAGTTCAAGCACCAAGGTCAGAAATTTATATATTGTACACAAAGTTTTCAGATAATAATTTTAGCTATCTGTCTGCTTCAATGAAACTAAAGGCCAAGAATGTCTTTAACCTAAAAAGACCCTTTTGACTTTAAGGCCAAAAGCTGAAAGGTCAAGGTTGACCATTTCTTTTTACTCTATCTTTATATTTTTTTTCCTTAAGTGGGGGACATGTCTATTCAAAAATCAATATATTTTACACTGTATCGAAATACATACTAAGCCTGATAATGCAATGTTTACGTCATAATGTCATCGTGTTATTTTCTGAGGAAAACATCTCTGAAGAGAGCTCTGTGGGAAAAATGGATTGAGAAACTTGAAAAAAATTAAATTGAATTAAAAAGAGGACGATTTTGATACTTAACGTACCTTGATCATTAAATGATACGAAAAAGAAAGAAAAAATGAAGATATTTCAATAACATCAAATTTGATTTTTTACTCCCGAGAAAATGTGTCATCTTTGAAGAAACTTTACATTGTTGATTTACTTATGAATTTACATGTAATATAAATTTAGAAGGAAAGAGAGAATTAATTAAAAGTATACCCTTGGTCAATTCACGCTTAATGGTATAGGACAACACTTAACAAATAATATTTACTAATTACTTGCAAACACATCACTTATGCCATCAATGGTTCTTATGATTAAGATGAAAGTACATGTAATACTTTAAGAGTAACACAGATGTGTTTTATTACTGAAGGCCAATCATTGCTGTTACAATTTGATTTGTCTACTAGTATATGAACTCATAAATATAAATAAAACATATGTAGAAGGTCCTATATAATAAAAGTTACCCTAAGGAATTAACAGTAAGGTTTTACTTATATAAATGTACAAACTTTTAAAAATTACGTAAAATTGAAAAAAATAGCATGCAAAGAAATGAATGCAGGATAAAAAAGGAAAATCAAATACGTTATAGATAATGCTCCAGCATTAAACAATTCAAAAAATATTATAGACGAGCTAAGTTTATAAATTTGTTTGAAAAAACAGTAGTTTAGAAAATTTAAAAAGTCACTGCACTAGAGTTCAAAAACTCAGGAAATGCAATCTTAAAAAAGTGCGTTTTAGCAGACTTTAAACCCCCCCCCCCATTTTTGGCAACTTTTACATGTGTCGGAAGTTCATTCCACAAACTGGCTGCAGTCCAACTCTAAGTTTGTAAAAAGAGGGAATTCAGAGGGCAGCATGAAATGGAGACATTAATCAAGGAATCTGATTATTTACACTGGCAAAAGTTGGGGTGATTTTCTACGGGCTGTTTCAATTATTCATCATGTTTCCCACCATCCTGCTCTCATTAAATAAAATTCTTTCTTTTCTATCTCAAATATTCCAAAAGTTATTTCTCTCCTACTTTATTTATTCATTACTGTTCGATTTTCCTGCTTCTCTAATTTTTATTAACAAATAATAGATATATGATTATTCAAATGTGAATAACATTTTAGCTAATCTTAAATAAAGAAAAAAAGCATTTACAAAAGATATCAGGTGCGTTTCTTTGAATAGACTCATTAAAATAATATGGCATTGCACACTACACATAAGGAGCATTTATGATATATAGATTTTGTCCCGAATTAATTATTAACATGCATCTAGAAATTTCTCTGTTTTCTAAAATTAGTACCTTTTTAATCATTTTTTATTTTTTCGTTTTATGAAATATTTCACTTTCTATTATAACTTACGACAACATAGTAAAGTAAAGTCTAAAAGTAGCAGTCGTAAAATGATATTTCTCGTTGCACAGTTCAATATCGTGACGTCATTGCGACCCTTTGATAAGGACTTGAAACTGAAATGAAATATCTGTATTGAAAATTGGCTTTGTTTCGACCATCGATCTTCAAACAATTAAAGCGCTAGGCATTAAAGCTAGATCGATTCCATTGCGAGTTGCCTGCCATCGTGTTTTAGTTTTTGCGCATAGGAAGTTCGCGCCATTTCGGGAAGCAGTAAGAATTGATTTTACACGGTTTATAATAGGAAAGGTGCCGATGTACTGAAATATTGTTTCTGATTTTTTCGCTGGAGGTAGTTTGTAGCAGCGACCTAACAACTTGTCAATTCTTTTTTTAGAAGTCTCATTACCAAAGTACCGGGAGATAGGAGCTGAATTTTCAAAATGAGATTTGATCTTCATTGATTACATATTGGAATTGAAAATGGAAGTATTATCAGTTTTGTGAACCAACGCATCTAAGACCGAAATGCCTTATTAATTTTAAAAGTCAGAAATCCTTAATTTTTGTGATTGATGTCAGACAATAACACTGCTTTTCCTAAGTAGGATATAAAAAATTGGTAAAATGTAGGACATCAGTTATTGCACGTGCAACTAAGCTTTTCTCAAATGGGATGTTCGGTCTCCTTACCAGTTCGCAAAAACCGGAGGGATTTGGTGCCGTTGAAGATCCTCAATAACAATGAACATAACTGTAGGGCCTCCGAGAGGTCCATGAGGTGTCGAGAGAAAACAACACCCAGAAGCTGGGTAAACATTGTCAACTCAACTCAAGGCGGTGGTGCCAGTGTAAGTATTAATAAAGATGTAAACAATTCAAATAATGCAAAACAGGCTCATAAAACATGTTTGAAAACATATTGTGTGTCAAAAGTAGTCTTAATGTCTTGAAGTATGTGATTTGTTTTCCTCTAATACATTTTATTTACATCGATGACGTTTTAATAAATTTACAATATTCATTTTCATTTGTAAGTTGATTCGATATACGCAATTGAACTCAAAATAAAAGACATCACAGAGTCTGACAAATTTTTTTCATATTTGGATGTTTTACTAGAAAATGTCAAAGATGGCAAAATAACAAGTATACTTTAAGATAAACGTGATGACTTCAACTTTTCTATCGTAAACTTCCCTTATTTATGTAGCAATATACCATTATCAACTGCATATGGCGTTTATGTCTCCCAGTAAATTCGATACGAAAAGGTATGTTCTACGAACGACCAATTGGACAATTTCTAAAAAAGAGGCGGACTTCTGACAAATAAGTTGATGACACATGGATATCAATAATACCGTTTAAAGTCAACATTTTGCAAATTCTGTGGTTGATACAACGACCTTGTTTGCAAAAACAAACTATCGTTAGTTCAAATGATGACTTACCTCTTTCATACACATTGTTAGGCAATTATTTTTCCACTTAAATGTCTACGGATTTTCCCGTTTACTCGATCATGACAAGGAGCACACGGTTGGCAATGTCATCAATAAACATCATTCAAAAAGCTTTTTTAAATGCAATTCTTAATTCACTAAGAAAACAATTCAATGACATATACAAATATATACACACATGTAAACACAGATAATAGGTAATATATATAAAAAAAATTGGAAAGGTATGCAAAGAAAAAATGTAATATACAATCAGTTGTAAAGGGTTCGAAGAAGAAACAGCTTTAGATTTTTTTCATATAAAACTTAAAATACATGTATGGTTTTATTATTGTATATTATTAGTATCAATTACATTATTCAACTTTATAATGTTTAGGTTTTTCAGAATATCTCTCAAACAGAATAATTTTTCTCTCCTTTGAAAATTCAATAACATAATGAAATTGATCACCAATTCTACTGCAATCCAATTTTGAAAATGTTAAATATTATTTCAAATGAAATGTAGAAAATGTTCCAAATCTGTTTTTTTTTAAACGCGTAAAGAAAGAAATTATATGTACATCTTTTTAATAAATGAATCCATATGTATTCCATATTGAAAAACCAACCCACGACAAAAAAATTAGAGAAAGCCAACAATCAGCATAACAAAAATGTACCCTTGTTAAATAAATTAATACATATATCTATCTATCTATCTATCTATCTATCTATCTATCTATCTATCTATCTACATGTATATATATATATATATATATATATATATATATATATATATATATATATATATATATATATATATATATATATATATATATATATATATATATATATATATATATATATATATATATATATATATATATATATTAATGCAATAAGTATTTTCAATTGATAGCCCAGTTACACATTAAATTGCTTATTTCTTTCCATAATCCTCTCATCACTAGAACACCATATCTTATCCTCCTTAAATGAATAAAAAGTCTGTAAAACAGACTGTCGTGTGTTGCCACCTTTGTGACGTTTAATAATTTGTTTGAAATTCTCAAAAGTATTATTAACAATGGCATATAATTTTAGCAGACACAAAATATAAATATGAGAAATAAACTAATTTTGTAAAGGGAGATAATCCAAATTTCCAGTAATTACAACTTAGACTTAACAGAAAAATCATGAAAATGGGTCTGAAAACGCTTAAAAATATAAAATTACAACCACAAATTTTGGCGGAGGCGGGGTGGAAGGAGGTAAATAACAAACTTGAAAAAACGTCCGTCCTCCAAGGCTGTAGGTGGGAGAAGAGGCAGAGTGACGCACCGCGTGGCCAGAATTTTAATTGCTTGATTTTGATTGGTCAATCTCTGCCTCTCCTAAGACATGAAACAAAATGACCATTATAATACATCACTGTACAATATTTCAGACTTGAACATTCAAGGAGGACACTTATTGATTACAATAAAAAATTTTAAGTAAACTTAAATTTATTTATATTAATGCAATAAGTATTTTCAATTGATAGCCCAGTTACACATTAAATTGCTTATTTCTTTCCATAATCCTCTCATCACTAGAACACCATATCTTATCCTCCTTAAATGAATAAAAAGTCTGTAAAACAGACTGTCGTGTGTTGCCACCTTTGTGACGTTTAATAATTTGTTTGAAATTCTCAAAAGTATTATTAACAATGGCATATAATTTTAGCAGACACAAAATATAAATATGAGAAATAAACCAATTTTGTAAAGGGAGATAATCCAAATTTCCAGTAATTACAACTTAGACTTAACAGAAAAATCATGAAAATGGGTCTGAAAACGCCACTGACTATATATATATATATATATATATATATATATATATATATATATATATATATATATATATATATATATATATATATATATATATATATATATATATATATATATATATATATATATATTAAGCTACTTAAATTTGCGTAAACACATCGTTTTGAATCAAATCAAGTAGTTTAAGTTTGTCTTTACATGCTGACAGGATAAAGACAACAAAAATTCGTTTCCTTCATATTATGCATGAAGTAACCACTGCAATGAGCAGCAAATCAACTTAATGAATATACATGTAGGAAAATATTACCTGGGCAGTAATTAGTCTCATAGACGTAATGTTATTAAATCTATAGAACTAATTTCATCCCAAAGGAAAATACAACTGAATTTATGCTGTCTATTCTCCTTGGTTTCTTCACTTTGTTCACTTAATGTCATGTTTCTGCTATATATATATATATATATATATATATATATATATATATATATATATATATATATATATATATATATATATATATATATATATATTGTACCTTTGACTTATTTGTACAAAAATATTTATACGTTACATTGTACCTTATGTATCAATATTTTGGTTTGAGTGAAAAAATAGAACTGAAAAAAAATGTGAACACATCAAAAATATACAAAGGATAATCCCGATATGAAATACAGGTTTTAAAAAAGAAATACTTATTCACACATTTTTTTTCAAAGCAGAAGCAGCAGAACATACAAACAAAGCTTGTATTTGAACGATAGATAACATAAAATTTCAATATGATTGATTATTGCAGTTAAAAACGGTCAGAAAAATTTGTCAACAATATAATTATGAACATGTGCACAAACGAAATGATTCCATAATGTTCTAAGTCACCCTAAGAATTTTAACTATAGATCACATTTTCTTTTAAAGAGTACAGATATTGAATATATTACTGATAATCGATTTAATTTACAATTTGACTATCAATTTTACATATGTAACATTTTAGAAACTTAAAAAATGGGGGGGCGACGCAAAATAGTTTTCTTCTGTGAAAAATTTATGACATCTTAAAATAGAGGTGTTACAATGTGGCTTTAAAAGGGTTTTCTGAGTGAACAGACATTCCTAGATAAATTCATATTCTTTGAAGTTGAAGTAAATCTACATTCATTTGAATAACCTATCACTTTGCATGTTCAGGGTTGTTGCATAAACTCTATTGTTTGTACTGGTTATTTGAACAATATATTACAAATTGTTTAAAAGATCAAGTTGTAACAGTTTCATCTAGCTATAGTATGTTTATCTACAAAATAAACACAGCATTTGTTATTACACAATAATCAAGAAGTAGCTTGCTCTCTTTGCAAACAACGTTTACCGATGTAACTGAGATCAATTGATCAAATTTTATATATTGCAACAAATAAATATTCATTTCGAATGAAGCTTAAATGTAATACAGTTTTAATCAACTTTATATATAAACAAGTTCTGTAAGCCAGCAATATGTATGTTTTCTGCGTAATTACGTGAAGAGTATACTAATCTAATTTGCGCACGAAATTAGAATCAATATTCAAGGTAATGAACAAAATAAATGAAGCTAAGTTCGTTCAGCTTTTAATTGATCAGGTGGGAAAAAAAGAGCCGACGAAAAGATGAGTTAGTATTCATATTTAATGACCATCATAAATGATACAGCTTTAAAAGTACATGAACTGCAACCGATTGATATTTTCATCACGTCATGATATACATTATGCATTCAACTAATCATCCAAAAATAGATTTAAAATATGATTAATTGATTTTTGCTAGAGGCTTAAGGATAAAGTAAAATTTGATTTAAATGACTGAATTAAACGTAACAAGAAATATTTAAAACGTTGAATAAGAGTAGATTTTTAAAAAATGTAAATATTTACTTCTTTTACACAGTTAATTAGGAAAGAGGAGAAAAATAAATTTCTCGAATTACCATATAATTTTAGAGTAGCGTCAAGAATGGATATAAGGCTAATGTTCTCATAATTGCTGGCTGATTTCTATTTATATAAAGAGTTTATAATCATAACAATGACAGTTAATAAAAAAATCAATAAAATCAGATTGCATAGCTATGGTTACACGATAAATTGTGCCTGAAATAGTGTGAACGTCTGATCCTACACCCACTTGTTCCTTTACACAAGCCTACATAGAAAGACCCAAGGCAAAATCTCCACCCTGTAAAACTAAACGCCGTCATTAAACGCAGACCCCATGTCCTGATTTGCTTATCTTGGGCTTCAACGGGGTTTCCTGGCGACATTTGAATTCTATCTTATTAATCTTTTTTGGAATTTCTTTTACTCCTTTTCTACTGAATGAGGTGGTTATGTTTGCTCAAAGACCAATGGCCCATGTGTGACATCCATATGATTCCAAACAGTTTCGCGATTTTAAAGATATATTTGTAAATTTAAGTTATAATCAAAAAGTTATAAACTGTGCACATACATGCAAAATTAAACCTATCCAGGTGATGATTTCATTTTATTCTCAAAAACTTTGAACAAATTAGCAGCATTTTTCAAAATTTGAGTGACTTAAATTGATTTTTGCAATATGATGATAGGAAAAATTGTTGAATTAGCCAACGCAAAGTTCGGGAGACGTTTGACGTCAGTTAATGGTTATTGCTTAACTAATCGATTTCGGTTTTTCAAATCTATTTTACCTGAATTTCGAAACAATTTTAGATCTTACAAAATCTTGTATTTTTACCTTCTTTATAATCATACCGTAAATTTTGATAAATTATTATATGAAAAAGTATTATACAACGCCAATCTTGTAGTACTGATACTACTGTAAGATTCGCCAGAATTTTCCTATCCAGTTCGTAATTCTAGATTTTTGATACCCAAAGTATTCATTACCATCAAATTGTCTTGATGTCATTTTAAAACCCACATCGGTAAGAAAAGGATACATTTACCATAACTTAATATATTGCTGACGTTTTTCCTTAATGCCCGGTTACTAATTTGCAAAAATGTTCAGTTTAATTTTGTGATTTTTCTTCAAAGATATAAACTTCTCTGATTTCAAAAAAATCTTAAATCAATCAGCACAAAGGATAATGAATCGATGAACACAATTGACATTTTTTGAGACTGTAAAAGTTATTGTATTGCACCAATTTAGAGAAATATGAAGATAACGAGCAGTATTCAATCTTGAAAGTCTAATGAAACAATATAAATTTGGAGCAGGGCAAACGACCTCAAAATTTAGAGGTGGGATTAAGTGCCATGGAGAAGAGAGCATCCCCTGCCGACCGGTCACACCCGCCGTGTGCTTGTCATGATCGGGAAAAAAAACTCCCAGGAAAAATCCGTAGACAGTTCAATGTATAAACAAGCATTCTGAGAGTATTGCATTAGCAATACTAGTCCCCTACCGGAAAGTGTAATCTGGTTCCCGTTAAAAATTGAAAATGCCATAATTCCGTCAAAAATTAATGAAGCGGGACGAAATGCAAACTTGATCTATAACTAATCAAGGTAAAGCCACATACCAAAAATCAGCTGAATATCTGCAAGCGTTTAAGAAAAAAGTGCGGAAAACCAAGTGGGACAGACTGACAGACAGACAGAGGGACAGACAGACAGACAGACAGACAGACAGACAGACGGATGGACAGACTCAGAGGAAACCTATAGTCCCCTCCGGTTTCACCGGTAGGGGACTAATAATGGCCTAACAATTAGTATGAAAAACGTCAGTCAGCATTTGACTCAATGATAGGTTGTATGTGCTGACAAGGTCATTGGATCGACCGTAAAACTTGCGAAAAGATGACTTTTAACGAGACTGTTGATATCCTTGTTTCATCAACTTGTTTGTCAATAGCTTGCCTCGTTTTCGAAATTGTTCATATGTAGAGGATGCTCTTGCATTTCGAATCAACTGAGAGACATAAACTCCATATGCAGGTGATAAGGATATATTGCCACATAAGTAAGGGAAGTTGACGATTGAAAAGTTGAATTCAACACGTTTATCATAAAGCTTTGTTGTTAGGTAACCATTAAGTTCTTTTTTAGTGAAATATCTAAATATGAAACTGATGTGTCAGAATCTGTTTTGTCTTTTATTTCAAGCTCACCGGGATATATCGAGTCGACATATGAATGAAAGTATCTATTGTTAATTGATAATATGTCGTCGATATATCGAAATGTCGAGTTGAAGGCCAAGACAAGTGTTTTCTTCTTCTCATGAAGAAGTTTTTGAATAAATTCTGCTTCATATAAATACAAAAATAGGTCTGCTAATAAGGGGGCGCAATTGGTACCATGGGAATTCCAACAGATTGTTGGAAGACCTGATCTCCAAAAACTACATAGATATTGTCAATCAGAAACTCAAGCATCTTTTTAATATCAACTTCAGAGTACTTGTGTGTACAATCAGGGTGCTTTTAACAAAATAATTTTGTAAATGACCAACAACAACGTAAGTATATTTACGAGTTCCATTTTTATTGAAAAAGCAGCTGTCTGTGATGTCAAAAAGAATAATAACTTAAATGTAGACAATAGATATGTAACTTTTTTTCAAGAACATGTTGAACAGTCTTAATGCTATAACAGATTCATTCTCAAAAGTTTGATCAATATTCAATATCTTTAAAAATGGATGTAGTTCTTATTAGTAAATTATGATTATTCTATTCATTACAAAATTTAAAACCTCAGATTTCGTTCGAAAAAAAATAGATTGAAGTGCAGTTTAGCAATATGATCGAATATCCTAGCTTTATTTCGAATCAAAACATTGCGTGAACATAAGCAGGACATGCAATAAATTAAATTACCTTACCACTTAAAGAAAACACTGAATAACAGGGAAAGTGTTTTTTCGTACACGTGCATCAAACATAATTAATGGACATTGTAAAACATTGAGGTGACTACAGTGTTATTTGTTTCCCAGTAATGAAATGTGAAGATAATGAACAGTAATCGTGCTCAAACGTCCAGTTAAACAATTCAAATTGAGTGCAGAACAGGGACCTTTAAACACATCAGGTGGGATCGGGTGCCATGTAGGAGTAAGCATCTCCTGTCGACCCGCTGTGAGCCCTTTGTTTTGGTCGGGTGAACGGAGTTATCCGTAGAGAGATCAGTATGAAAATATTTTTAGTAAATATTTAATATAAATATATCTAACGGCATGCAAACAAAGTAATTTTATCGGTTATAGAATTTGCAAAATGTTTTTGAATTTAAACGAGATTGTTGGTACCCTTGTAAGACCAACTTATTTGTCAATAGCTTGCCTCCGTTTAGAAATTATTCTTTCATAGAACATACTCTTGCGTATCGAATCATTTGGGAAATATGAACAACATAGGCTGGTGATACATGCAATGGTATATTGCTACGAAATTAGGGAAGTTAACAATAGAGAATTTGAAGTCATTATGTCATTAAAGAGTTTATTTGTTAGTTTGCCACCAATTACTTTCTCTAGTAAAGCATCAAAATATGAAACAGATGTGTCAGACTCTGTAGTGTCTTATTCGAGTTCAGTGAGGTATATCGAATAAACGTATGAAAGAAAATGAATATTGCTATCAATACAAATGTATATCTAAATGTTGAATTGAAGACCACAGCATATGAATTATTAATGCAGCTTAAGATTTTTGAGAAATTAAATTTCTCTCGTAAATTTTATTTTCAACAGTGGACATGGCCTCTCTGATTTTTTAAAGTCTTACTTTCTGTAAGCCCCACATGTATAAGCGATTTTTCAAACCTGAATAAAATCGACACTTAAATTAAAAAAAAAATAGAACAAAAATTAAACAGTAAGATAAATACTGAAATAATTGACTAATATGCATTATTCATATGTTTTTTTACGATTCAAAGCATCTCGTCTTCATGTCATCGTTCAGAAAGGGGAACAAAAGTGTTTTATTAATTTGTTGTGCTGAAGATTAATAGAAAAATGGTCTTTTTAAAATGAAGATGGCAAGTAAAACGAGAAACTTTGCTGTTGCAAGCAAAAATACATGTGTATGTCACACTGAATTGTTACCAACGGTGTAATATTGGAGTTGAAAGCAATATGCAACTTCTATTTTGAAATTTTGCAAAGTTTTAACTTTTTCAGAAATACGTCCTTTCTTCCAGGCAACAGCAGCTGTTTTGGAAATTCTAAAACCAAGAAAAAATTACACATAATTATTGTGCAGCTTGAAAAATCTTTAGACGAAAAATCAAATTTAAAAGAAATTTACCCCTTTTTGTTTCCATGGCAATAGTGTAAAATGTTCGTCCAATCGATTTCATTTAAAAAAGATTATTGTTATATTTTATTATTCATTATTTTTTTTTTTCTTTCAAAATATAATTTGAAACAATAACAATATGGCCCCCGGCCATCCTTCAGAATTTCACAATAAAAAATAAATCTTTTAAGAGAAGTTTTTATTATTTTGATAATTAAAAGCCTAAAGATGAACATGCTACAAGGTTGAATTATTCAGTAAATAAAATTGAGAAAGGGTGGGATGGAGGAAATTACTGCACATATCTTATGATTACTGACATTAACCGAGTCCGTAATGATGATTTAATGAGATTTAGTGAGAACAATTAATTAGAATTATGAAAAATTAAATATTTTGTAATTAAACACCAGTGAGGTTTCGAAATTTGACAAGTAATAAACTATTTATTTGATTTTGACTTTGGGAATTATATCTGGCATAAAAGCTTTACTTTGTATTCTTTGATATATTAAATACCACACGACTGCGATTATAAAGCATTCCAAATATCAAATTAGCCAATGGATAAGATTAGCTTCTTTTCCTGTCGCACACATTTCTTTCTTTTCTCCTGGTCTCTGCCACATTCAGTTTAATTTTGCCAATTTTCTTTTTATGACTATAGGGAGAAAAAATGCGTTGTGGATTTAAGCACAGATCATGAAATATTCACGACATAACCGTTAGCACGAACTTTTAGCCTGTATTTGACAATAAATCGTAATGTCACTACGTATACGTATTTTCTCATATAGTAATAGCGTCCTATTAGTGATACGTCCTTGACCACAGAGGCACATATCACTAGGAAATAATAAAGAGTTTGTGTAGCAAAGCTCTCCAGGGAAATACGGCAAAAAAGAAATACTCGTATATGCTAGTCATCTTTGAGTTAAATCAACATTAATTTCCAGGCATCTGTCGCATCTGTAAACCTTCTGCGAGTAAAATGTGGAATAATTGACAAACACGTGAACTAACTCGTGTATACTGTGCTGGTAGCGTACCTGAAACTGGAACTATTTTCGAATGGAGCAGATTCCCACTTTGGGAGATGCCATGATTGTAGATCTTTATTTCTGTCAAAATTGAAAGTGTTATCTTTTCTGACAATGTTTTTTTAAAGAAGATGGGTGAACAAGGCGTGCAGAATGCCTATAGCTTCAGATATTGATAAAATCATATTCAATTTGTGAATTAAGTATTTAAAATAAAGTTCTCATTATTGAAATTTATGAAATTATGATTAACAAAACTTTCCTGAGAAAAAAGATCTCGGAAAAAATTATTCTTTTATTAAAAAAAAATAAAATGGTATTCGTGGGATTCGAACCCCTATCAATAAAAATCCGGAGTATCGTATTGTTTTGAGACTAACACGCTAACCACTACGTCACGCAGCTCCTGACGAATAGTGGCATTTAAATCATGTTTGTGATATGACCCTTTACTTAATGGACTTCAAGTATTTCTCGGAAAGATGCGAATGCTTTGTCATAAAAGTGTACTTTTAAGGTATAGTGGGTCTTTTCTCCATGTTTTTGTAAACCAAAAAATGTATATTTTTATGCAAACTTTTAGGATCAACTTTCAAAAAAATGGAGCGAAGACCCACTCATATCGAAAAATTTTGTTAAAGTGTGAGAAAATGATCCTTTTTGTCCTCTTTAGTGTGTGTATGCTATTTCGTAGGCAAATAATTTCAGTCTTTGTGAGATTTTTGTAAATTGTAGAGATTTAGCATAAAATATACTTTAATGCTAGATGAAATATCAAAGAAATTTTTTATATAATTGAGATTTTATTTTTCACTTCATGTTTGTCGCACTATAGGCACTTCGCCCGCCTTGTTCACCCATCTTCTTAAATTTCATGTAGAAAAGTACCGATATGCTCTTCTGTAAATATACAATATTCGCAGCGACGCTGCTAAATAATTAAGGACAGGATATCTTTTAAAAAAGAAAAAAAAGTGTTTTTTCCATAGTGTCTTTCCTTTCGGTCAATTCATGTCCAATTTATCCACACACACACACACTATTAGGAAATTTGGGTTAATTTTCACTTTATTTGATATTTTTAGAGACATTATTTTGTTATTTTTTACGCAAATGTTTAAGAAATGTGTTTATTAGACAGAATGTTTAACTTTTCCTTCTTGAAAAAAAATCCTCAATGTGCAGGTTGTGACAATTACACTGTATTAAACCAAATTTAAAATTATGGCTTATTAAGGAAAAATATAGTACATTCATATTGCAATGAACTTGACAAAATTCAAAGACGAAGATATATACTTTTTTCGTGTTTTACAAACAGACAAACAGTCAATGCTTGATACTTTATGTAGTGTAAATTCGAGGAAATTGGTTACACAATATATACATTAATAAATATAAGAAATATGAAACCAATCATTGAGAGCATTGAATGAGTATGAATTATTTTTTTGTTTGTTTTTTGTTATAGTGAGTAACCATCAATAAGTTCATTATCCTTTTTTTCTTTCAGAGATCAAGATCTGCAAAATCAAAAGCAGAATCACCAAAATTATTTGTCGATACAGAATTTCTTGCCAACGATTCTTCGATCTTCAAAAACAAACAAGTAACCAAACAAGTTGTTTGGAAGCGACCATCAGTAAGTAAGATATCGAACCTGTATAAATTTACACTGTACTAGAAATTCTCACCCTTGACTCACCTTTCATCAATCTCTGTTTAGATCTGATGTGCAATTTATACATGTACATGTAAATACAATTGAATGAAAACAAACCCGTGATTTAGATGCATGTATCTTATTTTTGTTTTAAATTAGAATTTGTATTGCTTTGATGAGAATTTAAAAAAAATCTACCCATGAATAAGGCCACAAATGTTACAAGATTAAAAGAATATAGGCGATTCATACACTATGTTTGTTAGAAACAAAACTAGAAATCAGATTATAAGATTTTAAAATATTTTTTTTTCCCAAAGGAAATACGACCAAACCCAGTTCTAATTTCTGATGGTACGAGTCGTCATGACATGAAACAAGGCGAGCTCAACAACTGTTGGTTTCTCTCCACGCTATCCGCCATTGCTGAGAAACCGGAACTAATAAGCAAGGTACGTACATGTACACACAATTGCCATAATAGAACAAGCATTCTGAGAGTATTGCATTAGCAATACTAGTCCCCTACCGGAAAGTGTAATCTGGTTTCCGTTAAAAATTGAAAATGCCATAATTACGTCAAAAATCAATGAAGCGGAACAAAATTCAAACTTGATCTGTAACTCATCAAGGTAAAATCACATACCAAAAATCAGCTTAATATCTGCAAGCGTTTAGAAAAAAATGCGGAAAACCCTGAATAATTGAAAAGGTCGTAATTCCGTCAAAGATCATTGAAGCGGAACGAAATGCAAACTTGATCTGTAACTCACATACCAAAAATCAGCTCAATATCTACAAGCGTTTAGAAAAAAGTGCGGAAAACTACGTGGGACAGACTGACAGACAGACAGGGGAACAGACAGACAGACGGACGGACAGACTCAGAGGAAACCTATAGTCCCCTCCGGTTTCACCGGTAGGGGACTAATAAAAGTCTAGAAACTATAATAGGTTTAAATTGGTCTTTCCTTTCATTCATTCTGTGAAGTATTTTAAATTCTTTTATTAGAGAGATCAACATTTTCAAAATTAAAAATTTACGTGACTTATTAATATTTATAAACAAATTAAGTACAAAGCCGCCATATTGTTACATTCTTAGTTTAAGGACATGTGTACCGTACAATAAATAGTATAACGTTTTATTGATTTTGGACATTTATGTTTTATCTTGATACAGGCTGACACAACAAAGCAGCATATTTTTCTCAATATATAATGCCAATTAGCTACATTTTAACAGATAATTAATTTTAATGATTGGCTTTTTCGTGAGTTTTAATATCTTTATCAATAGACCTTCAGAAAACTAAAATCTGACCTGAGTTCTCCTAATGGAAATCTTTACTGTCGCCATCAATATATATGGAAATTACTACAGCTTCATTCTGATTGTTGACTAGTAATTCTATTCCTACTAAATTCACCACAAACTGCAGGGTAGCGGTACGCGATCGTTATTCAGTGGCAAAGTTTCGATTTTTATATTCGATATCATTCTCAGCGGTTTGGTGTTGGTTTAAACACTCAAAAAACAACGTTTCACAAATGTTTACCTTGTCAGTCTAATGGCTGTATTGATGTGTGTCTAAAAGCATTGGGTTAATCTAAAAGTAATTAAGGAAATATTGCGCAATAGAATCGCCAAAAGGAAATGGATAAAACTGCAAATGCCGGGCTAATGAATATTTTGGATTAATTGTTGACAGAATTAGTTTATGAATGCATGTTCATGTTTTATTGAGGAAGTTGAAAGAAAACTAAAAGATAAATCTATCTTTTGAAACGCAAACAACAAAGGATGCCAATAGAAAGGCTCTTTTATTTCCCTCTCTTTACATTCTTTCACAATATGAATAAGTTCACTTTGATTTCTGAACATTCATAAGAAAGAATTAACAATCATCTGAATCTTCAAAGAATCATCCATGAAGTCATATCCAAAAGAAAACTTTTCAAAATTTAGAAAACATACATGATTTTCCGCAGGAATCAAAGAATATATTTTGGTGGCTAATACACTGTAGCTTCATGCATTGCCATCATTACATAATTTATATCCTTTTTTTAATTATTTGATAGATCATCCCGAGTGACAACACATTCGGAACACCTTTTTATGATGGAAAATTTCATTGCCGCTTCTGGCAATTTGGCAAATGGGTGGATGTATATATTGACGATCTTCTTCCTACTGTTAATGACGAAATTCTGTTTGCTCACTCATCCGACCCCGATGAATTCTGGGTCTCTTTGGTAGAAAAAGCTTACGCAAAGTAAGTCTGTCTGTTTTATTCTGGATTTGACATAAAATAACTCGAGTTAGTAATAGAATGTTCGTTATTTGAGAACTGAAAGCTTTATTTTTGGTAGATAGAGTGATAGTCAATGCAAAACTAGGTTTTGCAGAAAAGTGTACAAAAACGAACAGTTGAAACATTTTAGAATTGTTATCCATAGTTCTACATTTTACCAAACATTCAATTGCACTAGGAAGGAAAGACAATGCTGACCAATGGATTCAAAGTACAAATAACGAGAAAAATATCTTCTGCAAGACTTTGTAAAAAAAAAAAAATAAATAAAAATCCTATGCTTGATATTGATATTTGAAAGGATCTTTCTTTAACAATTTACAGACTAAACAAGTCATACGAGGCACTGGAATACGGTTTCGAGGCTGATGCTTTCACAGACCTGACAGGAGGTCTTGCAGAGTGGTACAATCCTGCAGAACTTAAAGAACATGATTTTTACCTCATAAGAGCTGCTTATCAATGCGGAGCTGTGATTGGTTGTTTGAGTGTTGTAAGTTTAATGTATATATATTTCACATAGTAAGATTGTACCGATATAAAAAAAAAGTCAAATTTTTAAATTTCACGTATTTTTATAACCAAAAAAAAAAAAAAAAAAAAAAAAAAAAAAAAGAACAATAGACTAGAAGTAGGACTCTTTTTCCCTGAACTTATTTCATATGTTAAATAGATATACACGGAAGAATATGATTTATTTATTTGTTGTTAGATAAAGTTGCTTGAAAGACAAATGTTCTTAGTTTATAAAGAAAACGATTAAACTAAGCTTATTTGATTTTGCAGGATAAAGAGGATCGTGATGAAAGAGAAAAGCGAGGTATGGTATCAAACCATTCATACGTGATTACTGCTGTGGAAGAAATCCCGTACAAATCAGGGACAGCAAAATTGATACGAGTCCGAAACCCTTGGGGTGATACTGAATGGAATGGCGCTTGGGGAGATGGGTAAGTTTGTTTTCTAGTTCGAAGAAAGCGTAGTAATTACAACCTAAAATATGCGTAAAGTATGATAGCGTCACATTAAACAAAACTTAGAATATACATAAATATTATTTAATTCATGTAAAGGAGTGAAGAATGGGGTCATGTGACAAACGACGTTAAAGATCAGCTGGAACTACTTTCACGCGACGATGGCGAATTCTGGATGAACTACAACGACTTTCGGCGGGAGTATTGCAATATGATTGTGTGTAATTTGTCGCCGGATTTTGATCATGATGGAATAAGTGACAGAGCAGGTAATTAATCATAACAAATTTCTAGATACTACTAAACACAAGTTGATTCTTGGAATTCACACACACACACGCGCACCCTCTCTCTCTCTCTCTCTCACACACACACTGAAGATCTGCATAATGTATTTCATACTTGCTTTAAAATACCATGATTTGAAAATTATTTATTTAAAATTTATCGCGGTGTGCAATTAAAGAAGAATATTTAAAAATAATGATCTAGTTTTTAAGGTTCATAAGTCCTGAGGGCATATATACGTTTGAGCAGTCATTGCAATTCAGTTAAATGCCGAAACCATTACATAAGCTGCATGTACCAAGTGCTTAGGTGTATATTTTAACCCTCCACCATCACCCAATCCCCATCTCCTTCCTTTCACACACACACACAAGCACACCGAAAAAAAACTCTAAACTGGAATTTCTAAAATTTACATTTTAAACTTTGAGAAATGTTCCTTTTGTCAACATTAACTTAATATCATGCACTGTCATTTTTTTTTACATGTACTTATAATATGTATGTATATAATGATTTGTTAAAATGCCATTGCAGAATATCAGTTAAGCTTCAAAGGTTCCTGGAAAACTGGTTTGAATGCTGGCGGATGGTTGGAATGTGACTCTTTTTACCAGAATCCTCAGTATCTCATTACTCTTCACACTGACGGTCAGCATTAGCTTATGTTCACAGTTCATATTTTAGATTTTATATTGCTTCACCGACTGGTTGTTGACACTAACATCTCTATGTCAAAAACATCTGAATGATTAAGTGATTTGAAAGCTTCAAACATTGTCTGAATGTTGTTTAACCAAAGGATAATGTGCTTATTTTTGTTCCTTTTTATATTTGTTTTCAACGCCGTTATTCAAAAGCAAACATTTGTGGTTATACACGTATACTATTATTTAACTATAATAAGATTCTGTTTTGTATAAAGGGCCAAAAATTTTCTCTTACTGCTATTAAAAATGGTTTTACCAATAACATTTAATTGATTTCAGTTATGGTCCAGAGACGTTTTAATGGACGTCTTCCATTGATTATTTCCCTTCTACAAGTATACAGAAGACATGAAAAATTAGACAGTATTGGATTATATGCAATCGGTTTCGAAATTTTTCAGGTACAATTTAAAAACATGATGTTATTTCCTTTTAATTTACCGTAAATAAAAATCGAAAGCAATGAATTAAATGAAATTTTCCTTGATACCATAGTTATATTCAAAACCTTCCGGGGCCCTTGGAAAATCGTTCTTCGACAATAATGACCCACTCATGCCAGAAAACGAGGAAACATATGCAGAATACAGAGAGACATCCGGGCGCTTTTTCCTTGATCCGGGACATTATATTCTTGTGCCAACAACGCAGATGCCAAAATTTGAAAGAGAGTACTTAATGAGACTCTTCTCTGTCTGCAAAATGGAATGCATGTAAGTCAGCTGGGAATGAGACAAGGGTATCTCATTAATTAGAATTTCAATCAATAGTTTTTTTTTTTTTTAAAATTGATCGTATGTCGATTACAATTTGATGAATCGTCTCGTTGTATTGTGTTTATGACATAAAAATTTGAACGAGAAATTACTGACAAAAATATATTTTCATCATTTCAGTCCTATTGCAAATTGCTTACCATGGACACACTGATGTTTTTCATCATCCAGTTTGCGTGTCTTCGGAGTTTCTTCTTATGCGTCACAGAGTTCACATTCCATTGATTGATGATTATGCAACATTTTCCATGTGTGTCAAAATGTTTTACCAATGTGCAATCCTAATCTGCTGTCATTTATTTTTAATTTCATGCATACTTACATCTCTGTGTCTCTGTTTAAGTCTAAAATTTATAAGAATCAAAGTTCACTCATTTCATTCATTATCTTTTCACATTACCCATATCACTATAAACAATGTAGATTATAATTCTGCCAAATTTTATCATTAAATCATTTCAAATTTCCATTGTGAGAAGTCCCGCGTCATTCTTCGTAAAAATTTAAAGCTATGCACTGAATGAGACTAATCAATAATAAAACACTTATCTAGTGATTTCACATCGACTTTGTCCCTGTGCTGGCCTATTGCTATCCATGAACGTTAATGCCTTTCGTAGTCGATTGCCATATTTATTTCTCCTAACCTTATAATTTGCAACTTAATGTTCTCTAAAACTAAGAAGAAGTTTCAACCTTTTATTTATCGTATATAAGAAATCAATGGAATTTCTGACTTATTTATGATATTAAAATATTTTAACCCAAAGTTGTCAGAAACCTAAATAATGTCCTTTATAGAGACCCTTTGTGGAAGAGTAATGACCATAAAAATTCAATGATCTATATTTCATTCAAAGTTGATTTATATGACTAAAGAGTGTGTCAAGACTCTTGTCAATAATTGTAAGAACAAGGTCAAGCGGATAAAATGTACCTACAATCACCGAGTTTTAAAATGATGAATTCGGGCAATGTTTATGTAGTCACCATAAACACATTTGTTTATTATTAAATTTGGAAAAACTGATAACCTGTAAAATATATACAGTGATGGGTACTGTTTTTTTAAAGAATATAATTGATAATAATTGATAACCGTTGAATATACCTTAATACTATATGCATGCTCCAAACACAAAAGCAATCAAAACTTAGTTTGTTTAAAATTCTTTTACGGAAAACGGTCTTGCTTCACACTGACTGTAACATTCTTTACATTTAATATATAAGTTGACATAAACGCCGTAAATATACGTATATAAGTAATATTAGATATTTTTTCTGATTGAAAGCATTTTGCTAATGTAACTAATGACAACATATAAGTTAACATAAATGACGTATGTCTGACTGCTGTGTATTTGAATACTGTGTGTTATTTGATCATTTTTAAGTCTACTTCATTGTACTCTGAAATAGAGTGCAGAAATGAAACATCAATGTCTTCTAAAAAATGAACATTCTTTGATTATATTTGTATAAATGTTTTGCTTAAATTGAATAAAAAAATTAATATAAATTGTGATGCTTTACAATTACGATTCTGTCCTAGCATAGATATATAACTTTTTCTCATTGTGAAGTCTTCAAATTCCTAATTTTCCAGGTATATACTGATTTATTTTCGCTAGCCCTGGTACATGTACGTATTGATGGTTATTATTTTACGTCTCGTCTTGGTAACACTATAGATTGCGATTTGCAGTTTATTCAGTGAATACTCAAGCAGATTTATGTCGATATGTACAACAAAGTGCCCATGTCCGTTGTGAAGAAAATAAATCGACCATTTACAGTTTGTAACCAAGAGCTTGCAGGATCCTGTAATGTTTTTTACACATCATTCACATAATTAAAAGAACAGTATTTTCAGTACATTTACTTTGTGATAAGTATTCAAAACATTAGGAAGTTATTCTTGTACAAAAGTAGGTCCTATTTATTTGTTTGAAGCAGGACAAATAATGTACATGAAAGTGGACATACTAATTCGTGTATCAATGCCCTCAACCAACGTTCTATGTTCGTTCTTACCTATAAAGGGTTTTAAAAGAAGGAGTAATGTACATGTATAAAAAACATCCGATTATTAAGCTCACCGATCATATCCCAAGTTAGGAATATCTGTTTTTATTCAACTGGTTTTTCAATATAACCATAAATCCCTTTTAATCGTAAGAGTAGACATACAAAGAGGAATAAACATAAACGGACTTTTATTATATTTTCAAAATATTGACAAATAAATCGTGTGTTCGTATTTACTGACTTTAATGTAAATGTCCACCATTTGTTTTTATATCATCTGTTGAAAGAGTAATAGAAGTATTTTCTTTAATTTGAAAGTCACATGTATACTGACGTCACGACGACTTCAACGCTTTGTAAACATATATAAAACAATTCTTGATACAAGGTCATTGCCTTTTGCAGCGCGAAATATCTTCATATAGAAGCACAGGGTTACTCTTGAAGCCTGCAGATAACTTCAGGAAACATCAGAAATCCGTAGAACATTAAATATAAAGATGAAAATTTGGTCAGGTAGTTTATATATATATGCTAGTTCACAGAATTACTTTCACGCTTCTCGGGTTTGATAATAAACAGAACCCGAAAGTGAAAGATTATAATTACATTCTTTCTGCTTTAGGTGAATTCACAAAAAAGTATAGTTGAGTCAATCGTGAAAGGAATTCTGACAGACTATAGTACGTTTACTCATATTGACTTCACTTTAAACAATATTCATAATCGGTTGTAAGACCGATGATTGCAATCGATTGCTCTTGCAGAAATGGGAGAGGAAAAAGAAATCATGTGTTAGTGTACAATTTAAATTTTCTCGTGTGGATAGAGAATTGTTCTAGAGATTCGAAATAAGGAGTTGATCGTTACGTCGAGCGTCCGAATTCGACTGCGGGACGTAAGTGAAGACCGGTCCTTCGGATGAGACCGTATAAACCGAGATCCCTTGTCGTAGTATATTTATCTACATAGATGCTGGCATGAAAAAAGATCCCTTGTCAATGACTATAAAGGTCGAGTATATGTCTGAATTTGCAGCCCTTCTCCGACAGCTGCTAGCTGTCCTACATGAGATAAAAAATTCTCCTAGGTACATAAAGCCAACAAATAAAGCAACCAACAATCAATGTCATGAATGTCTTAATTCGTGTTACAGAAGATTGGCAGTCAATTTCACTCACTGTGTAGTGAATCCGACTGAAATGTTCATACTGCTGGAGAAAATCTGACATATCACAGTTAACCTATACTACATTGTATATGTACACTTCAAAGTTCAGTTCTCACTTTAATGTTCATTTTTAACCGATGGCTTGAACGATTGTTAATCGAAAGAGGAATACTCATTTTTCTTAATTCTTTTATATGTGGCTTATTTTAACGTATGCTGATTTTTTAAAGGCATGTTCAAACAATTTTTGAAAAATAAAGTACACTTTAGATGGAAAAAGAAAAAAAACGAACTGTTTAACAAACGATCTCCTGTGAACACTGAACAGTTCAGCTCGGATGATGCCTGTAGATGAAAAATGCAACCGCAATGTTGAGGGGAGGTTACAAGAATAAATCTGAAAAAATGTGCACTGAAGGATATTAAATAAAGAGAGGTGTCAAATGATTATATTTGCATTAGACAGTGCTACAACTGCAACGAAGTATGTGTTATTAAGAGCTACCTATGACTCTTTTAATTTGTATGCACAAATTTATCTAGTGTCAGCAACGTAACTTCCGAAAAAAAAAATAATCATCGAAACCTGGAATAATCTACTCCCACCCTCATAGACGTAAAAAATGATTGATTGATTGTATGTAATTTTACGTACCATTCAAGAATTTTTCACTCATATAGAGACGTCACCATATACCAGTGAAGGGCTTCAAATCTTGACCATTACTTGTCATTCAGGGCCATTGAGCAGTGAGGGATCTTTATCGTGCCAACGCCTGCCGTGACACGAGGCCTCGGTTTTTAAGGTGCCGAGCGCATGGCGAAGGAACAGTTGCTACCTTTTTATCGACTTAGGTCAGTCGTGGTCGAAATTCGAACTCACGGCCTACCGAACACCGAGCGAGCGCTAAAAAATGATTGAAAACACATTTGATGGATATTTGGTAAGTTGTATTCGCAGCATTACAGTTAATGTAAATTGATACTAAATCATCATATTACTGTTACAAAAACGTTTTCTTTCTTGTTCAATCTTTTAAATAAATACTGCATGTAGTTGAGGATAACATTGAAAATTTTACCCCAAGAAAACCCCATTGTCAACCGAGGCGCAGCCGAGGTTGACAAAGGTTTTCTTAGGGTGGAAATTTTCAATGTTACCCGCAGCTTCATGAAGTATTTATTATAATATACTGAATGTTTTATACAAATACAAAGAAAGGTGAAGTGCGCGGCAAAGATTCCGCGCAGTCAATCTTTTTTGAAATATCATCCGTCGTCAAGTAATGTTGACTGTTGCTAAGTTCTATCACGCTGGAGGGCGTGGTTTCATCATTTAGAGGGTAACAGTGTTTTTTAACAATTGTGTCTCGACGAATCGAATTCAAGTAATTTACATGAAAGTATAATCTTCTTAAATGTTGAATGCGTCAACTAATTTGGAATTGAACTTGATCGTGTCACATGAAGAGCAGGATGATTTGTTGCATGTTTAAAAGTATAAAGGAACAAAGTATGAAGTAATTTATCTTAAATCTTATAAATAATCAAATTAAAATAATCCATTTTCCAAAGAATTAAAAAAAATATATCATCATTCATAATCACATAGTTCTTCTAGATATATTAACATACTGAGCTAATTATAATTACAGATTTAAATACCTTCTGATAGGCTTCACTGAATACAGTGTACATGTATTATAAACAATTCTGGTTGCTTGGAGGACTTTTCCCATCCAAGAAAACGATACGTTTATGGAGCTTTCGTTGATAGAAGTTCATTGAATGTTTTAATAATATTTGAAAAAATTACGGAAGTTTTGTTCCATATGTAAGTTGCTATACGCAGACCTGCTGAGAGTAATGATCTAGTTGGCACTTGACTCTTCCAGTAGCATTTTTTGCTAGGACCTAGAAGTGCATCATTGAAACTGAAGGTTTCAGAAAAGGTTTCTTTGTTGTTTTCTCTGAAAATTAAACAAAAGTAAAATCAACATTACCAAGTGTTTATTTCAACCTCCGTCAAAGAGACTATGTTTGGTAGCTTTAGCTTATAACTTTTTAAAATAAAACTCAAGAGTTTTATAAGAATATATAGCAATTAATTCCATTATGGAAGGAAAGATAATTGCGTCGCAAATAATTTCAGATTTCAATTTTTTCGTTTCAACATATTTTCATATTCAAAAAACTTTCAACACGTTGCCTCACCTCTTAAACCTTTTTAACATCAGTAATGCAAGCAATGCAAGAAACCACAGTGAAAGACCAATCAGAAAGGGTGATAAATAGACTGCATCAACTGCAACAAATAAAACAATTCATAAATAAACCTAAACGAAGTATTAAACACAAAAAGAATCAAAATCATTAATGAAATGAAGGCTTGAAACTATCTATCAAATAGAATCAATTTTTTCAGTTTCGGGAACATAATTTTTTTTTTTACAAAATGATTTGAGTAATAAGTTTATTATGCGCTTACAGTTAGAGCACTGTCTTCCATAGTACCCAGTGTCACAGTCACAAAGATAGCTATTAAGTCCATCTGTACAGACACCATGTTCGCATGGAGATCTTGCGCATTCATCATTATCTTTAGAAATATTATTTTAATAATAGCTAAACATTTTGCAAAATGAAAATTAGACTTCTAGAGAAGATAATTAAAGGAGAACAAGGTTTAAAACAAAGATGAAAATTATTATTGTTATAAAATAAATCAATTTGTAAAGTTTATTCTTTGTTTATTGTTACATTAATATATAAAAGTAATTAAATACAAAATTAAAAACTATACAATAACTATGACTCCAATTGATATATTTTTATTTATAACATGAAAATATACATTTTTTATGTTTAGAAAATTGTTTTTGCATAAGCATATAATGAGTAGGAGGGTACACACGCACCCGTTTCACAAATGACTCCAGAATATCCAGGCATACACTGACATGTGTATCCATTGACTTGGTCAGTACAATTACCGTGTATGCAAGGGGAACTGGCACATTCGTTTATATCTTAAAGAAATTGATATTTTAAAGTTCAATGATGAATGCAATAAAAGATGTTAAAGAAAGTAGGGGAAATCGTATGAGAAGAAAGATTGCAGTACAAACCTGTTCCACAAGTTATTCCTGTATATCCTGAATAACATTGACAAGTGTATCTATTTACATGGTCTGTACAGTTACCATGGGTACATGGTGAACTTTGACATTCGTCGACATCTGTAGAATAAACTCATATGTAAAAAATAAGGTTCATTTTCACCCGTTTTCTTTTCCTAGAAATCGGATAGTGTAACAGTAATAGGCCTGGATAAAAATCAAAGCAAAGTTTTCAGAACTTTACATTAGCTTTCATATTTAATAATGGGGGAATCTGCAGGAAAATTAATTAAGTGACAAATAATATGCGGTAAGACCCATGGATCATGAAACATCTTATTTTGCATAATTCAAAATTTTCTGTGTTGTACTGAAATATTGTAGAAATCAAATACATGTGCACATGTAGTCCAAAATAAAATAATTTTTCAATATTGAATCACCAAAATTCCGTTTTCTGCAAATTTAGAAATTAATTCGAAAATCAATAGACATTTTAGGCGACTGAAAAGAAGAAGGTACGATTTCATTGCCCTGTATATTTAAAATATGAAATTGTGAGAAATTAAAACCCATGCTTTCTGAATTATGCAATGTCCAATGCAGTAAGGCAATGCAATGCAATAAGATCATACAAATCGTTTTCTTATATGTCCTCTTAAATGTCTAAGAAATGTGATTTCTCTCAGATTTTTACACAAAGTATCCGAAAACTGAAATGGGCGACGGATGTGGACACTATTCCCTTAAGGAAAATAAACCCTTTAAATGAGTCATTTTGACGCTTTTTTCTGTTAAAAACTAAAAAATGTAGCAGATTAATGACGTCATATTTAAAGTAATATGCCAAATTTTTTCATGATTTATCACATTCATATATTCAACTTATATTAAAGCAATTTCAAAACTTTTTGAAAACATCAAATTTATTGGACATCATAAATCCAAAATCGTACCTTCTTCTTAGAATGAAGTCTGTTTCATTATTCTGACTCTAAATTTCTTGAACTTGACTTTTATATAATCAATGATTTTTAACAAGTTTATTAAACGATGATGATGTAAAATGTGTGTTTTTAAATAATTGACTAATTTTAAAAGCAACTTGTCAATTTGAAAATGAAAAAATACAGAAAAGACTTTTACAGCAAAAATGTTCTTACCAGTTTCACAATGCGTTCCGGAATACCCAGACAAACAATTACATACAAAGCCATTGAAATGGTCGGTGTATGTTCCGTATATACATAGAGAACTAGAACACTCATCTATGTCTGAAAAACATACGCATTCAATTGATATACACTTCAAAAAGTATCACAGAGTGAAATATGAATTGTTCTTCCAAACACTTGATGCTATTTCAATGATTTACTAGTATCTCTGGGAACTTCATGGAGTTGTTTCAAACTTGGCTCAAGGCAAAAACTCAAGACAAAAATAGAGAAAACTCTTCATTTTTAAGCATACTTATACAGTAAATATAAACTGTAACTTTAATTTAATAGTTATTATAATTCTTTTGTTTCAATTTTGCAGTAGGTTATAGAAGTAATTTATGATAAGTGTCTAATTACTATTGAGTAACATTATATTTATGTATTTTGAAACTTCAATGAAATTAGAACCATGCACCTCAGTAAAATCTTTTTAGGGACATTTTTGAAATTAGATGTGAACCAATGAAGTATACAGAGAAAATTTTAAACAAAATTCATTTAAGATCAGACATAGATTGAAAAAGCTTTAATATGTAATTAGATGATTAATTTTAAAGTTACCATTTTCACAATTGACTCCTGAGAATCCAGGATCACACCTGCATTTATAATGAAGGTATTCATTTGAACAATTTCCATGAACACAAGGAGAACTGGCACATTCATCAACAGTGTCTGTTAAAATTGATGCAAAAACAATACATGCATATTAAGTTTACATATAATCATATACACGTATAAGCATTTCAAGACACATAAATTTATGTTAGTTCGAATTGCATTTGCAAGTAATGTATCTTGGTATAAAGCATAACTTGCCTGCATTAGAAATTTTATTTTGGTCCACCCTAAATACGTACTCTCCGGGGACGCCAATGTTTGACATCTGAGGGAGATTTAACACAGAGTTTGTTCTTGATCCAGGTACCGAGTAAAAGTGTTCCATCACCAGCATTAAAGAAAATCTACATTGATACAACGTCAAGATAAACTATTTTAAGAGGTTATTAAAATATTCAATATATATATTTTTCAGTCTTTTTTAGAGTACCTGTGATGAGACTGTCCATGTTATTTTATTGTAGTTAAAACAGCAAAAGAATGGACCCCGTCAGTGATGAGAAGAAGCTGGAACGTATTTCCCTGAAAATGTTATTTATAAGATTTTTTTTTAAATAACGGAACCGAGATTGTCAAAAAAGAATTCAACCTGGTTACAGTAAATTGGGCCAGATGAATCACAGCTGTAAGATGACACATCCTCCCATGTGGCAACCAACATCCACGATGCCGAAAAAGTCGCAAGGCTTGGGAAGAGAGAACGTATTTTATTCGTTCCCTTTTGTAATGTTGTCGAGTCTGTTGTTGCACGATACCATAGATGACCTCCTTTGTTTTTATCAATGTCACACCAAAATGGTGCTATAATTCTATGAGAACCATTGATCGGGAAGGGCTCGGGAGAATATTGACTTAAAGGAGTTTGGAATGTAACGTCATCGTTATTGTTCACCTGTTAATAAAATATATCTAACGCTTAAAATTTGTTTTACCTTTGCAACCATAGATATTAATACAGTAACACTTTAGTAAAAACTTTAGGAAATAACATTATATTTCGACAATACAGCGAATGTGGCAAATAATACATATATTTTAAACAGGATGATGAAGTTTTATCAATGAGACAATTTAATTTTTGTGGGTGATCTACATGTGGGACAAAAATTCACTAAAAAATAGTATTTAAAAGCATGCATAATATAGAAAAAAAATTACAAATATGATTATTTTTTTTGGTTGCAAAAATGCTCTGTTTCCAAAATTACAATGATAGTTTATTATTTGATCATGAATTTGAATATGTATAATCTAGCCTATTGATAATGATTAAGTAGCATTTCCAATTCCAATATGATTATATCTGGTATACTTTTTTTTCCCTAATATTTCAATTTAAATACGTGACATGATCACATAAAAGCATTAACATTGCTCAATCAATAATATACTTTATTTATTTCAATAAGTAATGAAATATGGAGATAACGAACAGTCATCATGCTCAAAAGTCAGTGAAACACTGCAAATCGGGAGCAGAGCAAACACGGACCTCTACAAAACATTAGTGGTGGGATCAGGTGCCATGGAGGAGTAAGCATTCCCTGTCGGACCCCCCCCCCCATTTGAAAAAAAGGAAGTTGCACATATTTTTTAAATAGCAAGACACTCATGCATTAGATTTTTGGATAAAGTTTCCCTGTTCTTAAATTACTAAAGAAGCTCAGAGAGACTGACTATTTGTCAAAATAACTGATACTTACAAATAAAGAATCAAAAGACAATCTAAAGAAAGGAAATGGTACTGTTGTTGAAATGTTTGATGTATAACCATCATCATTTGAGCGTAATTCACTGTCACCAGCAGCCAAACCAAAACGATAAAATTGATTAAGTGGGTAACAGTTAACGTTAACTGATTGACCGATGGCATATAGCATACAGAATACACGTACGACTGATTTTTTGACTAACATTATTTCAGTTTCATTCTCTTGAATCTTGTCCAGTGATTTGATTTTAACGGTTTTCTTCTTTTATGTAAACAGGCAGGACTGCTCAAACAAGGAAATCATTTTAAATATTAAGTGCGGTGGTTTAATATGTGTGTTTCAGACATGCTATTTTCACCAAATAATGTACAAAAATATATTACAAGTTGTATTTGATGTGAAAGTTTTCCATGATAAAAGATACTTCAAGATTCGATTTATTCATGTTGTAGATCTCAGGCAAGGTGTTTAAACGTAGAAACCCTCTACATACTGTGGTTATCGAGTGTATGTTGGCTAGACAAAATTGTATTAAAACAAATATACATTAAAGAGCTCACTGACGTGACACAAATTGTTGATTTTCCACGTCTTATAAAAATCAAAAGAAAACATCACACTTAATTTTTTTCAATTAAACACTTCTAGTCAAGTATCATATAAGTAATTACAGGGTTTAATTAAAGACGGATAAAAGCCTATGCGAAAAGAAAAAAAAACTACCGGTATAAAGTAAAAGAAAATGCGAAAGAAAATAACTCCCATGGCTGCGGAATGAACTGAAATATCAGTTGCAGAAAGTGTACAACCTACTAGTACTGCAATTTAAGGTACTTTTCATGTTCTTTTGTTCTTAACAAATTGTTAGCATGGAAATATTTATACCGAAATAAAAATATTTATATTGAAATAAAAAGTGTGTGCATTGTATTTAGATTTTAATGAAACCTTTTCATAATCGAGATCTGTGGATACAGAGATTTCGTAGTCTTTTTTCAATACACCTCATAGTTTTGCAGGTACTTTTGATTAAGTACATAAGTATTCGAATCGGATTTTGGACATCCCAAATTGAAAAACTAAAAATTAAAGGAGCTCTAAATAATACAAATACCAAATAAGGTCTTAAATGTTAATTTCAGATTCTTATGAGAATCTTAGCTAACAAAATTCTTATTTAAAGACCTCTCAAACAGCTTTCTTTATATGGAAAGTGACCTGTCTTACAAAAAAAATTCAATTCATTCATGACATTCTGCCACAACCTTTTCCAGAAACTGCTTAGTAAGATACATGTACTCAAAAGGGATAAAGATTATTGCACTTTCCAACCTTTCCTTCAAGAAAAAAGGACAACTTTATTTTCTTTCTTTTTTTTCTGCAGTATACACAGATACATACGTGAGTGCTTTTGAAATCTTTGAAGTTTGATAAATCGATCAGTGTTGTCTTTTTTATTTATACATGTATCTACATTTGGGCCTATTGTGTATATCACAAGTATTTCTTGTCTTAAAATTAAAAAAAAATTAAAAAAAAAGTCAGTTCCTTTTCTTACTTAAAAAAGAAAATCATGATAACCAAATCTTCTTATATCAAATATGAATTTAATTTATGCCGAATACAATTTCTAAAAATTTATGAAAAAAATATTAGACAGTTTGATGCTTGTGGATGGATGTAGAGTTTGATCTGTACTTGGTAAAAAAAAAAACCTTCATTTGTCATTTAATCATGACAGAGCTCGGGGCGGATGTGACCAGTATAATTAGAATGCCTTGTGGAAGTTGATTCTTTCTTTTTTTTTTTTTTTATATAACACTATGCATAATATTCTGTTTCAAAACACTACCTTTACTTGAAGATTTTGCTTCGCTTTTTGTTTAATGGTCAAGTTTTTTCTGTCCAAGTAACAGTCCAATTTTCAAAGATATTAGCACAGAGAAAGTAAAATACATATGCATGTATATCAGAATAATACTAATATTTGACTGTTACTTTCTAACGTCGGACGGACCAGTTTTTTTTCAAATGACAAGAGAATAGGAATGATGTCACACCGATTTCTTTTTATTGAAAATAACTTGGTACATGTATTTTTAGTGAGATATGAAAAACAATTAATTTTGGCAAAAACAATGTAACAACACGACCTTAAAGTTTGACTTTGAAGGCTCGATTCTCTATTTCTAAAAAAATGAGTAAACATATTAACAACACTAGTTCACACACACACTCACACCAACCCATAAAGATACACCCTCACTCCTCCCTCAAACATCCCCAGCCCCAGAGAGAGAGAGAGAGAATCCCTAATATGATGCCGAAAGCATATATTATTAAATAATACTTTTGGCTAAATAGTGTTTTTAAAAAAATATCCATTAATGTTTTGTGTCATCTATTTCACAAACATTAAAACTCTTTGGCAAATCTTCATGCATATAATGAATTTTGCTGGCCTGAAATGCTGAATTATCCGTGAAACGTTGTTTGTTTTCTGGAGTATTGCTCGAAATTGCATTAATTTTTCCTCTCGGTTTAGTCAAATTTGTGATTCTTTGCCATAACTGATTTATAAATCCTAAGAAATTAAAATAAGTAGAGAAACTTTGTGTCTGTTTTCTGAACGATGTCTTACTAGGCCCTAACGGTGTATCACTAAAGTAAATGACTCCGTTCATCTCACCTTCACTGTCTCTTTAATAAAAAGAAAGAATTTCATTTACTCAATAGGTACATATAAAAATGGTTAAGTAAATGAGTATGTCTTCACATAATGTAGATACAGTTATATACGCATTTCACATATGTACATGTATAACCGATACATTTAAAGAAATCTCCTTAATGTGTTAATTGATTTTTAATATTTTTTTTTCACACTCTTGTTCATTTATGAAATAAAAAAAAAGAAAAGAATTATCCATTCGTACCTTTTGGTTCTTTTCCACAGAAGTAGCAGAACCATGGCAAATACCAACAGCAGTAATCCTACCAATAATGGTATTAGATAGGAGATGTTAACTGGAAAGAGTCATTAGATGATAAATATTAAAAAAGAGTTTTTTTTAAATTGTAGGAACCGTTTTATAAAAGGGTCAATGAATTGCAACAGTCATATAATAAAGAATTCCATGGGTGGAATACATCCAACAAGACGTTTATCCAAACATTTTAGAACATTATGATAAAATCTAAAACTTACTCGATTGAAATTTGAAATGAACATCATTTTTTAAAAATTAAATTTATATTTATACGTACAATGTGAACAATCTCTCCCATAATATGCCGTATCACAAACACAAATGTAGTTATTAATTTCATCAATGCATAATCCATGCTGACATGGTGAGCTTGAACACTCGTCAATTTCTGTAATAAAAAAAAGAAATAAGGAGTACTAAAATCTAAAGAAATTCGCAGCCTTATCCATTTTCATTTGTATTTTGCAATGCACATTTATCATTTGTGTTTGTCCAGTTTCACCAAACGAAATTATTCAATGTAAATAGAAAAGGAATGTATGGAATTATAAATATACCTGTCTCACAGATGACTCCGGTATAACCAGGTATACACTCACAGGTGTATCCATTGACTTGGTCAGTACAATTACCGTGTATGCAGGGAGAACTGGCGCATTCGTCAATGTCTGTACAGAATGATGAAAAGGAAATAAACGTAAAATAATGCATGCAGTTTTCAATTCGGCGTATGAAAAAGGGAAGGAAATTTTAAAATACAAACCTATCTGACAATTGGTTCCGGTATACCCTGCATAACACTGGCATGTGTAGTGATTTACATGGTCAGAGCAGTTTCCATGGACACAGGGTGAACTTTGGCATTCATTGATATCTGTCAAATTCAATATAAAGTTTAGAACGATGACTAACTTATTGTCGACTTTTGTTGAGTATTATCATTTACAATTATTTTTTAACTAGATGTAATATAACGTCTTTTTTTTAGGAAACGTAGGGAATACAGACGAGAAAACAAAACGAAACAAGCTTTTAAATGGACACGCACTATTTCCATATATTTAACTGATATATTACTCACCTACTTCACAATGGATTCCAGAATATCCCGGCATGCAATTACACATGTACCCATTGATATGATCCGTACAGTTACCATAAACACAAGGAGAACTAGCACACTCGTTAATATCTTAAGAGAAATTGAAATTTCTATCATGCTGTTCTTTTTGACATATTGTACGGTAGTTATGCAGTTTAACAATAGAAAACAACTGGTAACAAACCTGTCTGACAGTTTATTCCTGTATATCCATCCTGACAATGGCAAGTATAATGATCAAGATGGTCAGAACAGTTTCCATGAATACATGGCGAGCTTTGGCATTCATCAATTTCTAACCAAAAGTCATTTTGAAAATCAATAAGTTTACTAATTAAGATCTCATGATATAATATGTAAAGAGCTAGGTTCACTCTATGCATAAAATGGCCCTGTAGTTATACCAATTTATTGACTAACACCTTATGTTCCATTTTAAACATCAAGATAAAGTAGAGACTAAATGCTTTCATTTCCTATTAAATTTTTACCCCTTAAAGTCCAGGTCTTGGAAAACAAGCTCTATGGAATTGCAATGTTCTTGAATTCTAAGGAAAAAGGTATATTTAAGTACTTTCAGAGAAAAAAAATAATATGAGCGCACCCTCTGATCTAAAAAATAAAACATGTTTTGTAATCCTCAGAAACGGTTCTATTAGTAAATAATTGCATATTTTAGATCAGAGATTGCGCTCTATATTAATTTTCGAAAAATAGCTTTAAAAATTGGCTGTTTTTGTAGAATTGTTCAGGATATGAGGAAAATGACGCATTTCATGACGTCATAATGCATTGACTAGCCAGAAAATTACGTCATTTTCGGTAGATTCGCAATCGCCAAATGTCTAAATGAAATTTAATGAATTGTCAACTAAAACTAAGCAGTTTCAGTTTTTCAGAAATTTACAGGGCCAAAAAAAGGCCCAAAGTGAACCTTGTTCTTTACACCAGAAAGGAAAAATGTGGCATTAACCAACGGAGGATATAAATATTCGTTTAAGATGAGCAAAACGGACGTAGAATAATACTGTTCTTGTTAAGGATTCCATTCATGCCAAATACTAAGAGATTCCCCAATAAAACAACACATATTTAAACTTTGCCTCTTTTAAATTTCTTTCGAAATAGGAAATACGGTCGAAGGTCAATCTTATCTATGAACAGATTCATATTCCATACAGATATCCAATTGGAAAATGTTAATATAGCACAGTAATACAGTTATTATTTGTAAACAACCTATTCTTTTGAAATCATAGTAAAAGTTTAGAAAGAATAGATAAGAATTATCGCCAGAGTAGATGTGCTGTTGGTCTTTTGACAATACATGAATAACTGAGCAATCAAGATATCACTCAACGTGTAAATCTATCTAATTCTTACCATTTTCACAGTTTACACCCGTGTAACCAGGGTCACAGATACATTCATAATACAGGTATTCATTTAAACAATTTCCATGAACACAGGGAGAACTGGCACATTCGTCGATGATATCTGCACAAAACATAGTATATACTAGGATTGTTCGGAAAGTTCGTGGACTTCTCTCATATCTTTTTTATTTAACGTCATATGTTATCCAAATTTAGTAGAAATATTTTAACAATAAATTTAAATGATTTGTATTAAATTTTTCAAAAATATCATGATTTATTTAAAACTTATTCAGAATTAAAGACTACAAAAATCGGATCGCTGCGCAAGTCAAACTTCCGTAATTTACAAACAATACACTAAATAATGTCTGTAGTCATCTTCTCTCTAAAATGGAGCAAAAACGAAAAAATCCTAGAGGGTTAAATTAAGAACTGTTACATCGATTCGTATTCCAAATTATGGCTTAATATTTTTTGCTTCGGTAAAAAGAAATCAATTTGAGAAGATAGGTAGTCCTCATTGAAAACGACAAAAACGATGACGTTGTAGAACGTCACGGAGCAGCAGATAATGATGCAGTTTTGTGTTATACTCGGGGAAAACTCTGAATAAACGCTAAAAATGTTGAAGGAATCAGAAAATATGCCACAAGCGAGTAGTGCATGTGTGTGTAAATGGTAGAGGCGGTATTTGAGTGACAGAGACTCTGTATCGGACGAGGACAATCTGTGAAGAAATGGTTTAACTGTAAAAATCTGAACGAAAACTTTTAAAAGTTGGGACGTCATGGAAAGACGTAGGCGCTTCAGAGTTGCTGATTTTGTGAAAACACAGCTAAGCGGTAAAAGAAATTAAACATTAACAAAGGAAATTATAAAATCAGGAAAAAATGTTAGTGAAAAAAGTGAATGATTGAAAAAGGTTTTTAATACGTGGGTATTGGACTATACTGTGTGAATGTATAGGGATAGAATTTTTAAGAAACTCTTGACGCTATGTTTTTGACGTTACATTGCTTTTAAGTGTGCGCCGTGGTTACAAAACATGTTGACTTTGAAATGAAGTAAATTAATTTCTATCAAATCGAATGGATTAAAATTTCACAGATCAACAAAACAAATATTTTTACACATGATATTGTGCTTATTTTAAATTTCTTGGAAGTAGTATAACAAAGATTGACATCGTCCACGAACTTTTCGAACAACCCTAAACGTACACTAAAAAAAGGCGGCGTTATTTTCTTGAACAATTGGAATTTATATATAGGCAGAATAATAAATTGAAAAAAGAAGTTTATAAGAGAACAAACCTGCATTAGTAATTTTAGCTTGATCTACTCTAAATACAAACTGTCCAGGAATTCCAATATTAGACATCTGAGGAAGATTTAACACAGCGTCTGTCATTGACCCGGGAACGGCATAATAATTCTCTCCATCACCAGCATTAAACCCGACCTTCGAGGAGGGAACGTAAATAATTAGATTACTATACATAAGTATGTGGTATGCGATATTCTTAGAGTGAAAGAGACACAAATATGTTAAACTATATCACGTCATAATTACATTTGTATACTAATTAAAGGTTCTGTTACCTGAGCAGATTTTGTCCAAGTGATTTTGTTGTAATTAAATACAACAAATGAATGAACACCATTGTTGATTAAAACAAGTTGAAATGTGTTCCTCTGTTATGATAGATTACAAAATAATAAATAATGCAATACAAGACATTTGCTTGCTTAAACACATAGATACATTTTTTATGAATTGATTTAATTGAAATATTTGGAAAGAAATCGACATTATTATTCATAGTCGTATAATATCCGTATTTATGAAGACAGTGTATAACTTTAAATAAAATAAATAACTTTAAATACTACAATGCTACCTGTTGACAATTTATTGTTCCGGTGGGAGAACAGCTATACGCAGCTACATCTTCCCATGTAATTATCATCATCCACGTGGCAGTGAAAGTTAAAATGTCAGGAAAGAGAGAGTTGATTTTAGTCGTCCCTCTTTGTAATATCGTGGAGTCTGTGGTTGTGCGATACCATAATTTACCTCCTTTGCTTGTGTCTATATCAGTCCAAAATGGTGCTATGATTCTATGACTTCCACTTATTGGAAAGGGCTGTGAAGTATACTGTCTTAATGGAGTCTCAAACGTAGTGTCCCCGTTGTTATTAACCTAATAAGTAATACTGATTTGAGGTAAACTTGATCTTCACGGACATAATATCATAAATTTTCAAAAGGGTCTCCATAAAATTAATGACTAAAAGAACAGCATCATTCATTCTGTGAGAAATTACCTATACTTACGTAAATTGAATTATATGATGACCCAAAGAAAGGAAATGACACAGCTATAGGAATACTAGAAGTGGAGTCATCGTCATTTGCAGGCAATTCGTTGTCTCCGGCAGCTAGACCAAAACTATAGAACTGACTCAGTGGGTAGGAGATACAAATGTTTAGCATTGCTGATAATATTACTACAATTAAGGTTGGGTAAGACATTGTTGAAGATCTTAACTTGGACTAATTTGGATCTATAGATTCGTGGCATTTATGTAGAAAATCAGGAAAGTCTACAACAAGGAAGACTTAAAGAACAACCAATGCCATTAAGTTTACACAAACTACAGCAATGTTACATTAAATATCGCAAAAAAAGCATGACACTTTTCCATAGTATTTCCGTGTAAAGGTGCTAAATAAATTTATCAATTTTGATATTTTTTTGACAATATGTCCATGTCTAAAACTGTCCTCCTTGTCTTATCGTTAAACGGTCACGAGAGAATGGTAGATTGTCAAGAGGAAAATAAATCATAATGTAACAGCTGTCGAATCAAGACTGCAAACTGATAAGTATATTAGACATGCGTTTTAGAAATCTACTCTCTTGTACTCTTTCACCCAAGTAAAAAAACATTTTTTATAGATGGCTGGCTGGCTGGCTAGCTAGCTAGATAGATGGATAGATAGAACTATCGAACTGTGGAATCTAACTCATTAACATACCACTCAACCAAGGTGAGTTCAATCTACCCTACCTATACTAGATTCCATAAATTCATAAAAATCCTTATAACTACAGAAACATTGACGGGTCCAGCAAATGCTCTACCTATCTTCACCACTCAACAAAATATTTACTGTAGTGAAAGAGAATCTTCAAACGTACTGTGTTACAGCATATTCTAGAAGTGGTATATATATATATATATATATATATATATATATATATATATATATATATATATATATATATATATATATATATATATATATATATATATATATAGAAAGCACTACAAAAACCAGCAACACTGTATATCCTAAGTGTCGGATCTACTAAATAGACACAAGGTCAAGGATTGAAATTTATATTTATGTTCTTATTCGTGCCACTCAAACGAACATAAATAATTTATAAAATAAACACAAACACGTATATTAGGATGTGAAGCGCTCTGATAGTGCAGTTTACTTTTTTCGAAAGACAAAGAAGAGCTAGCGATAAAGGGAATGACTTGTATATAAACTTTAAATACCTAAGTTTTGGGTTACAAATAATTTTTCCTGAATATTTTCTTTCACATAGCCGTCTTTAGCTTTTTCTGACCTCCACCGCCCATGCTTTTTAAACAATCTATCACTAATACCAGCCGCTGCAGCGGAAGTGGCCCCGCCTGACCGTAGGCTATGAAGACCAAATTTACTCTTATCTAACCCTATTTCTCCAAAAGCATCTAAAACAATTTCTCGTGTTCTAGTATAAGACAAAGGCCGATTATCTCTTCTAACTTTATATGTATTTGTATTTTTACAGAACGTCAAAGATCTGAATAAATATTCTGATGAATCAACTTCAGCATCTAACAATTTTATATATTCTTCTAACATATGTACAGGACAAGTATCACCATGAGTTCTAGCAATACACAACTCGTGACCTTCCTTATAAATATCCGTTTTACTTTTGACAATGTTAATTTTCATACACACATCATCAAATGATATATCATTAAGTCTAATATTTGCGAGCTCCGAAAATCTGAGGAACCCTGCGAAACCTAACAAACACAAACATAAAGTACGCATATTATATAAATTATTCGATTTGTATCTCTGAACCGATAATTTCAAATGATCTGGTGTGATTGGTTCCTTTTTCACAACAGGCTTGGAAGTCTCTCTTATTGCACCCTCCTTTGTTAATTTCACTAAAGCAGATTCACATGGATCTTTTAATCCTGCTAGCTGATGGGCCCAGCTTATGGAATGTGTAGCTAATTGAATTTTGCTTGATGATTTGCAATCTTTAGCGATAGAGATTATATATAGAGCCACATGTTCATCCGTTGCGGGTAATGCAGAAATAGAAGACAGAAAAGCGCCGCACCATCGACAGAAAGCATTGAATGCGTACCTGTATTGACTTAATGTATTCCCTGCTCTTGATTTAAGGCAGTATGTTGGTAAAAGGTCCCTTAGTTGCTGTAACCGCTGATCTTCGATCCTTGCACTATCTGACCACCGTCCCGTTTTAAATATATCTGAAAAATGTATATAACGGAATACAAAGATTAATTTGAAACTAGTACAATGGTCATGGTGTATCAGGATTCTCAATCAACTGCAATACACCGACTAAATAGATGTATCAGGACCATATATCAACTGCAATACATCTAACCAATACAAACAATCTGGTGTACCAGGGCCCCAGCTCATCTGCAATACACCTCAAAACGTATCTACAGGTAACTCTTGATGGCTCGAACTTCGATCTCTCGAAGTTCTTGATCGCTCGAAGTGAGTCTCCGGTCCCGAATTTTCCCACTATATAACTAAGCAAATTTACTCTTGATTTCTCGAACTCTTGATCTCTCGAAACCCTTGATCACTCGAAGTCAAAATGCAGTCCCGTTATGCATATTCTATTAGTATTTACCCTCGATACCTCGAAGTGGCTATGTGTATACAAGATTATATAATTAGCACCTTTACCTGGACATTTAAATGGCCCCAGGCAGAAGACGCAGGTCTCGAGATACGGGATGTTTATTCAGGTGACACTTATGCTGCAAGGTGATAATTGATTTATAATCATATTTTGCCCATATGCTATTAAAATAATTATCATCGACTGTCTTACGATAATTTAGAGACGCAGTGTCATTGATTAAAAGAAAAAACACTAATTTAATTTTTATTTCGGGTCAGTGTCAAAGTTAAACGAAATATGAAAAAAGCAGAAACAGCCTCAGTCAGTATGACGACTATTATTGGACAAATACTTACAGAACTGCGTTCAATGATCATTTTTGGAATAGTCAAAGCTACCGGTATGTACGACGCTGTAAAATGTCGTTTTCATGTAACGAATGCGTAGTATGATGTCCGTATTACAAAGAATAAATAAATATACATGAAATGACGATATATATATTTTGCATTACTCAGTTTAATGAAATATTCATCTGAATTACGAAAAAGTATCGTTGTTTTATAAAAACCACGTGTAAAAGGTTAGCACTGCATGAAAATCATTACAACCGGTAAGACTAATTTTAAAACCTGTCAACAAACCCGGAAAATTCCGGACTCTTGAAAACTCGAACTCTTGATCTCTCGAAGTTTTTCCTCGGTCCCGCGGACTTCGAGGTATCGAGAGTTACCTGTACATAATTATACATGCTGAACTCGACATGAGTTTATCAACAGACTTGAGCGTTCTATTTTTAAAACCTTGCGTCTAACTTTACTGCCAGTATCCCAGAAGTGAAATTTGTTGACCCAAACAAACATGCTTTGTTATCACCCTGAATAAGTATATCTGTACATTCATTGAATAGTAAAGCATCTTTAACGTACCATCTATACGTCATATCTTTATCAAAAATAAACGGCCAAAAAACAGCGGAGGGCCAGTTTGGAACAATTAGGACCCCGAAAGCTTTACAGGCTATTAGATGTTTTATAGCGCGAACTACTAAGTGAATAGGGGGTACTAACCAATTGTTTTCATGTTCCCAGTTTTGTGTAAAACAGTCAATAGCTTCCGAGCCAGGATTCCAAAACTTTGAATTATACCGCCCCAACTTACAATTATTATAATTTGCAAATCTGTCAACAGTAAAAGTTCCGAACAAATTGTTAACGAATTCAAAAAATGTTGCAGTAACACCCCAATCATCGTGATCTATGATATTACTTAGAAAATCAGCTTTATCATTTTCTAGTCTGGGAATCCATTGTATGTCAATTGAAATTTTTTGTTCTACACACATCTTGAAAATATTGTAAGCAAGAGATTGTAAATGATGTTTCATACTGCCAGACTGAACAATTTTTACACAGCTCTGATTATCAGTGAACCATTTTACTTCTTTATTCACTAAACTATCTTTAAATGAAGCTAAAGCTAATTCAATCGCTCGAAGCTCTCTCCAAGTAGAGCTCATACCCTTCTCAAACTCTTTCCACATTAAGTGAAAAATTTTTGAATCAACTTCAACAGTGTAAGCTCCTGACGCTAGACTACTGGCATCGGAGTAAATGATGACACTTTTCTTTGTCGGTATGTGTAAATACCTTGTTTTTTCTGAGTAAATACATTGTAACCAAAAATTACATTCATTTAGAACCTCGTTCTTGTGTGTAAATACAATAATATCGTCCCATGACTTTCTACATGCTATCTCTATAGAACAGAATCTGGTCATTATACTACATATGTTACCCATTACTGGTGACATTGACATAATCTTTCCGACCACTCTTGCCAACTCTCTGGCCGTCACTTTAGGAAAACTCTTCACTAGTTTCTGCAAACAAGCAACTGTGTCGTCAAGACGTCTTGTGGGCACTGAAATAGAAAATGACTTTGAATCCCAAGAAATTCCTAACCATTCTAAATTCTGGGTAGGGTAAAATACAGATTTTTCAAAATTAATAAGTAGCCCAAATTCTGACAAACTCTTTTGAATGAATTCAGAAACTGAAAAACATTCCTGTTTCGATGGGGCAAACACAAAACCGTCATCTAGGTAAAGTACTATTTTTATACCCCTCTTTCTCCAGAATTTAACAATAGGTCTTAGACATTTTGTAAAAATGAATGGAGCGGATGACAAACCAAACGGGAGCACGGTATAACAGTAATACTTGTCGTTCCATGAGAACCCGAGGTATGTCTGGAAACTTTCAGAAATATCTATATGATGATAGCCAGATTTGAGATCGAATTTTAGACAATAACAATCTTTTTCAAAATAATCTAGGACTGTTTTCCAATCTTCAAACTTTATTTTCTCATATTTCACATAATTATTAAGTCGACTCAAATCTAGTATCAATCTCTTTTTCGACCTGTTTTCCGCGACGCTGAGGGGACTTACAATGTATGGTCTGTATGTAACTTCTACAACACAACCTGTCTTAATTAATTGGGATATTTCTGATGTGACAAAGTCAGCGTTAATTCTTGCAGATTTGTTATTTCGAAAAATCATAGACGGTGGAACGGAAATAAAAGGAATTTCGTAACCAGAATGTATGACTTTCAAAATATAAGTAAAAGCCCCAATTTCTTCCCATTTACTGTAATGTCTTTTTAAACTGTGTTTTATGCTACTTTCTGTTTTACTCTTTTGAATCTTTTCGTGAACACAAGTCAAACAACCTGTATACTTATCATTGACTTTGAGTGGTCTTTCCCTTTGGGCAGTTGGACTTCCAGTGCCCTGTTGCAAAACAGTTGAAACAAACGTCGTACGGCATAGGCTGTCTCCTTGACTGCTTGTTTCTGCCCTGGCCGTAGAGAAATGGCTGTTGCTGCTGCTGTTGAAATGCAGGAAAGGGCTGAAAAGTACTAGAAACCAAAGGAAAAGCCAGTTGAGCTGGAGATCCCGCTGCTGCCGCTGGTGGTGTTTTTTGTGTCCCATAAGGCTGAAATCTCTTGTTTTGTTTCTGATGTCTAAGGGCCCTGTTTTCGGCGCTGCAAATCTTCTTTTCGTCATCAGAGTTGTCTGCGATCTCGTTACTCTGGTATTCGTTGACGGTTTTCCAACCGGCCGGAGACGAATCAGCTATCCGTATATACTTCTGACGCGCTTTTAATTTTTTATTTAAGTCGGAAATAATTTTCAATGATTCAGAATCCTTCAAGTCAAAGGCTCTTGACTCCAGCTTCTCTAAGCCCTCTAACAATTCGGCATTAAATTGGAACTGAATTCGGTTACCTTCGGACTTTATCTTGTGCAGAGAATTTTCTTTGAGTTTCTTCGAAATAGATTCGGACTGTTCCGCTTTTAACTGCCCCGAGAAAGTTTTGAATTGAGACTGTATTACTCCCGTGAAGAGTTTAACAATGTCCGAGATTTCTAATGAAGAAGTCCCTCCTGTGCTGTCTTTTGGTAATTTATGTGTATCTAAAGTCAGCTCATCGCCCGAATCGCCCATATTACGTGGAAATAGAGAGTGGCAAAAAGACGTGTTATCTGCACTGAAAAGAGCCTTCGAATGGCTATAGAACTTTCGGCGCTAACAGCGGTCAGTTAAAACCCGTGCAATGAATATTTAAATTTAAATGTCACCTGACAAGGTGACCAGTATTGCAGCCAATAGATTGCAGATATAAATACACACGAACACGTGTTATTAAAACCTTTGATAAATACATAAAACAGTGCAAATGACCAACGACACGAACAATAGAAATTGACGCCCTGTCCCTTCCTCAGGACAAAGAAAAAAGTTAAGAAGTCATAAAAACAAAGGAAATAGAAAAACAAAAAAGGCTACCACTACTACTAAACTACCAAACACTATTTATTTACAATGTTACATGTTGAATTTGAATTTTATAATCAGTTGTTAAGAAATAAATCCGGACTGCTATGAAATACGTCCGGTCTCTCGGGTGTACTCTGGTGAAGTGCGATTTACATAATTGAACGAATTAATTATCGCTAATTAATTACGATCAAGCAGTAAATCGTTCACTGTCTTATTCTCTCAAAATAGCTTAACTTTACATAATAAAAAGAAACCAAAGAAAGATAATTTAGATGTATTATAAATGTAATTTGGAAATGTTATAGGACTGTTTATCGGATAAAAGAAATAATAAACAAAAATGTAAGCAAAAAATCTATGCGTGGGTTGTTCCAAAATTGATAAAGCGAATTACCGGTAAAGTTAACACTATATAGAGAAAATAAACTTGTTTGTTACAGTCGGGAATTGGGTCTAGTTCACGTTCATCCTGGTGAAGTCATTTAGTTTGTTGATACCATTAGGGCGGAATGACTTCAGTTTGTGCATCCAGAACTTTTCCTTGCTTTTTCTCTGAGCATCGGTCCAATTCGGATTATGGTCAATAACCACTACTTTCATGTCCTCCCATTTGTGACCTTCAAGGTTAAAATGTTCCCCAACGGGTTCATTGAGTTTTTTGGTCTTAATGGTCGAACGGTGATTATTGATTCTCCTGTGGATATCTCCCGTTTCCCCAACGTAATGTTTGGAACAAACTTTACAACTGATGAGATATATGCAGTTTTCTGTTTGACAAGACAAATTCCCTAGAATTTTGTAGCTGCGGCCTGTAACGGGGCTTTTAAAGCTGTCTGTGTCAGAGTTGTGCTTACAGAGAAGACATCTTCTGTCAGAGCAAGCTCGAAAGCCTCCGTTAGGTAATGGATTGTCCAATCTGGTTCTAACTACCATATCCTTTAAGTTCCTCGGGCGCCTGTAGGCAGCCAATGGAGGTTCCTTAAAGACCTCTGCCATTCTTTTGTTAGAGTGGAGAATTGGCAGGTTCTTTTTAAGAAAACCGCTGTGGTTCTTAAGGACGGGATGGTATGTGGTTACCAGAGGGACCTTGCTGCTATTTTTTTCTCCTTGTAGAGTAAGAGGTTTTGTCTGTCGTGTCCTGCCATCTCATCAATAGCAGTTTGTACGTTGTGGGCTTTGTAGCCTCTATTGCATAAATGGGACTTTAGGAGACTGAGACTGCTCTGTTCCTGATATAAGGCAGGGGATGAACAGATGCGACGAATTCTGGTAGCCAGACCCTTAGACACACCCTTGAATGTGTGGGGGATGACAGCTAGTCGGCATGAGATATAGGTGGGAATCGGTGACTAAACTCGATTTCGCTATCAATCAAGGTAGATATTTTGGAATTAGATACGTCTACAGTAAATTTGATAGACTGATGGAAGGTGTTGGCAAACGAAATGAATGCTTCGAGGCTCTCGCCGCATTCCACCCACTTCATCTCTATATCGTCAATGAAACGCAACCAGCTAAGGGGCCTAACAAGTTGCGTTCAAGTCTGCCCATGAAAATATTGGCATAAGATGAGGCCATTCTCGTACCCATAGCAGTGCCATTAACCTGCAGGTAATGTTCTCCATTAAACATATTGTTACATTTAAGAACATGTTCAAGGAGCTTGGTAAGGGACTCAGTGGAAGGAGTTTGTATTGATCTACTGTCCCAGACTTCTCTACAGGCCTCAACATCGTGCGGAATGTTGGTGTACAAAGATGTAACGTCCATAGTCACGAGAAGGGTATGATCTGGAAGACAAGTCGAGGGCACTTGTTGATATAGTCTGTGGTGTCCTTGAAATAGGATGGCAAATTTTCTACATGTGGACGGAGATGCAAATCAATGTATTCAGAAATTTTCTCCGTGGGTTGTCTGATTGCACTAACTATAGGGCGACCTGGCATGCCTTCTTTATGTATCTTAGGAAGCAGGTAAAATTGTCCTGGTCTACAGTCAATAGGATTGAGTGTCTCATAGACGTTTATACCAATCTCGTTATTTTCAAACATTTCATCGAGAGTTTTGGTGATAGCGGTGGAGAATTCTTTAGTAGAGTCAGAGTCAAGTTTCTTATAGAAACGTTCGTCTGAGAGTTGTCTATGGGTCTGCCATGTACGTCTCTGTCAAGTACTACTATTGTACAGCCTTTGTCTGTTTTCTTGATCACGATGTCATCCCGATTCTTTAATGATTGTAAGGCGGATCTCTCTTCCTTACTTAAATTGTCGGGGGCATTGTCTGGCATGGAAAGGAGTATCTCAATGTCTGATTCAACGGCGTCAATATACGAATCAAGGGCTCCGCATTTGCCTGGTGCAGGTTCCCAGTTGCTTTTGGGCCGATAGAGTTTGTGTTTCTCTAAGTCGTACAATTGTGGCTGGGAAGAGTCGTATGAATGATCATCGGAGTCTTTTCTAGGGAAGTGCTCCTTCAGTCGAAGTCTCCGAAAAAATGTTCGGGTGTCCTCTCTGACTTGTTTTTCGTCGACCTCATGTGGCGTGGGACAGAAATTCAGCCCCTTAGAAAGAAGTGAGGTCTCCGACTCGAAGAGAGGAACACTAGATTTATTGAGCACTGGACAGATATCAAGTGTTTGTAAGGGTCTGTCCCCCGTGATTGTCATTTGCGCTTGAAGCGTCTAGAGCGGGGTTTACGTGATTGGTTAACTCTGACCTCTGACCGGTCGTTTCTGGTCTGTGGAACATTGTCTCAGAGAAATTTCTTCTTTTGAGTATTGTTGAGATCTTTAGTTAGGGCCATATTGTAGGTGGCAATAATATTATGGGCTTCATCAAGGTTACCTTGGGACATGCTATCAGTGAGGGATGATTCTAAGGACGTGATATCACTCTCAAATTGTCCTAACTTGTGAATATCCCAAGAAAGACAGAGTGACATCAATTGTGTAGAACACCTCCTTGTGATACATTCCCAGCGTTCTTGAAAGCGTTTGGAGATTGGCCCTATGTTAGGCGTGGCATTAATCTGGAAACCTTTAGGTATAATGTCACACTTTAAGTAGGTCTGTAAATTTGAAACACGGTGTTTAGTTATGATTGATTTTTTGGTGTTTTTTCTTCAGTAGTTTGAATGTTGGATTACTTTCTATTGACATGTTGAAAAGGTAATAAAAAGCTGATTGCCTATACCATGAGAGTAATGATTAAAAATGAATTCGTGTGAAGTCGAAAGAATCGACGAACGATTGAACTCAATTTCGTAACATAATTTCCGGAGATAAATCGTACATAAATTCAAAAATTGATACACAAATGCAGTGAAGAGAAGAATAAAAAAAACTAATTTGCAAGGGTGAGGTATAAAATAAGAGGCAAGAAAAACAAATGAAGATTGAAATAAACAAATACAGAAACAAATGACAGGCACAGAAAAAAAGAACAGAGACAAAACGGATATACGGTTGGATCTTGGAAGATACAGTTGGCGAAAAAAGATTTATAGAAAGCACTACAAAAACCAAAAACTCTCGATGAAATGTTTGAAAATAACGAGATTGGTATAAACGTCTATGAGACACTCAATCCTATTGACTGTAGACCAGGACAATTTTACCTGCTTCCTAAGATACATAAAGAAGGCATGCCAGGTCGCCCTATAGTTAGTGCAATCAGACAACCCACGGAGAAAATTTCTGAATACATTGATTTGCATCTCCGTCCACATGTAGAAAATTTGCCATCCTATTTCAAGGACACCACAGACTATATCAACAAGTGCCCTCGACTTGTCTTCCAGATCATACCCTTCTCGTGACTATGGACGTTACATCTTTGTACACCAACATTCCGCACGATGTTGAGGCCTGTAGAGAAGTCTGGGACAGTAGATCAATACAAACTCCTTCCACTGAGTCCCTTACCAAGCTCCTTGAACATGTTCTTAAATGTAACAATATGTTTAATGGAGAACATTACCTGCAGGTTAATGGCACTGCTATGGGTACGAGAATGGCCTCATCTTATGCCAATATTTTCATGGGCAGACTTGAACGCAACTTGTTAGGCCCCTTAGCTGGTTGCGTTTCATTGACGATATAGAGATGAAGTGGGTGGAATGCGGCGAGAGCCTCGAAGCATTCATTTCGTTTGCCAACACCTTCCATCAGTCTATCAAATTTACTGTAGACGTATCTAATTCCAAAATATCTACCTTGATTGATAGCGAAATCGAGTTTAGTCACCGATTCCCACCTATATCTCATGCCGACTAGCTGTCATCCCCCACACATTCAAGGGTGTGTCTAAGGGTCTGGCTACCAGAATTCGTCGCATCTGTTCATCCCCTGCCTTATATCAGGAACAGAGCAGTCTCAGTCTCCTAAAGTCCCATTTATGCAATAGAGGCTACAAAGCCCACAACGTACAAACTGCTATTGATGAGATGGCAGGACACGACAGACAAAACCTCTTACTCTACAAGGAGAAAAAAATAGCAGCAAGGTCCCTCTGGTAACCACATACCATCCCGTCCTTAAGAACCACAGCGGTTTTCTTAAAAAGAACCTGCCAATTCTCCACTCTAACAAAAGAATGGCAGAGGTCTTTAAGGAACCTCCATTGGCTGCCTACAGGCGCCCGAGGAACTTAAAGGACATGGTAGTTAGAACCAGATTGGACAATCCATTACCTAACGGAGGCTTTCGAGCTTGCTCTGACAGAAGATGTCTTCTCTGTAAGCACAACTCTGACACAGACAGCTTTAAAAGCCCCGTTACAGGCCACAGCTACAAAATTCTAGGGAATGTTTGTTCCAAACATTACGTTGGGGAAACGGGAGATATCCGCAGGAGAATCAATAATCACCGTTCGACCATTAAGACCAAAAAACTCAATGAACCCGTTGGGGAACATTTTAACCTTGAAGGTCACAAATGGGAGGACATGACAGTAGTGGTTATTGACCATAATCCGAATTGGACCGATGCTCAGAGAAAAAGCAAGGAAAAGTTCTGGATGCACAGACTGAAGTCATTCCGCCCTAATGGTATCAACAAACTAAATGACTTCACCAGGATGAACGTGAACTAGACCCAATTCCTGACTGTAACAAACAAGTTTATTCTCTCTATATAGTGTTAACTTTACCGGTAATTCAATTCGCTTTATCAATTTTGGAACAACCCACGCATAGATTTTTTGCTTACATTTTTGTGTATTATTTCTTTTATCCGATAAACAGTCCTATAACATTTCCAAATTACATTTATAATACATCAAAATTATCTTTCTTTGGTTTCTTTTTATTATGTAAAGTTAAGCTATTTTGAGAGAATAAGACAGTGTACGATTTACTGCTTGGCCGTAATTAATTAGCTTTAATTATTTGGTTAATTATGTAAATCGCACTTCACCAGAATACACCCGGGAGACCGGACGTATTTCATAGCAGTCCTGATTTATTTCTTTACATCTGATTATAAATTCAAATTCAACATGTAACATTGTAAATAAATAGTGTTTGGTAGTTTAGTAGTAGTGGTAGCCGTTTTTGTTTTTCTATTTCCTTTGTTTTTATGACTTCTTAACTTTTTTCTTTGTCCTGAGGAAGGGACAGGGCGTCCCGAAAATTTGACAATTTCTATTGTTCGTGTCGTTGGTCATTTTTAGTGCTTTATATATATATATATATATATATATATATATATATATATATATATATATATATATATATATATATATATATATATATATATATATATATATATATATATATATATATATATATATATATATATATATATATGTGTGTGTGTGTGTGTGTGTGTGTGTGTGTGGGTGGGTGGGTGGGTGGGAGGGTGTGTGTGTGTGTGTGTGTGTGTTTTTCAAAAACTCCAAAGAACTTTAAAAATTTAAAATCACAAAATTTTTGAAAGGTCTGTAAGAACAAAATGTACGACTTATCTACATTTTAATTATACAACCATTCTTCACGATAATTTAAAAACTAGGCTTTTTGATATCATGGACAACAGCTTCTTCAATAAAATCGGAACTCGGAAATTTTCATATCTTGTGATTGGTAATCAACAAAATAATTTAACTAAAAATCACTCTAATTCCTCACACAAATACTCTGAAGCTGATATTAAAAAATGCTGGAGGTCTTCATTACCAACATCGATGTAGTCTTTAGGAAAAGTTAACTAAGAAAAAAAAGAAGAAAAAAAAGTAATTTCTGCTCTGGAAATGGTTTCATAATAAAGAATTTAAATTGTAATAGTCATTTGATTAAGTATCTTATTATATTTGACAAGAGTTTTGGAAAGATTTAAAAAAGAGTATGTATGTAATATACATTTTAAAACAAATCGAAAATCTACTTTGGAGGAATTTTGATTTGAACATAATTTGGCTTGATTTACGTTTATGATATTTATACGTACACTGTGAACATTCTCTCCCATGATATACCGTATCACAGACACAAACATAGTCATTGATTTCATTAATACATACTCCATGTTTACATGGTGAACTTGAACATCCGTCAATAAAATTTGCTAAAAAGTATAAAAATATACAGGTTTATCCCATGTTTATCCCTTTATCCCGTGGATAGGACTCATTGGATATTTTTTTCATAACCCACAGTTAAGTGCAGTTGTGACGTCACAATGGTTTTTGCGTTAGAGTGATCAAGTAAATTAAAGTGGAGTCCTATATAAAACAGTGTAAAACATTGGTTGTGAAGTATTAAACATGGGATAAAAAGAATCTCCCATGATTTGTAGTTGGATATGACTTTTATCCAACTCGTTGTGTGTTTTATCCCCTCGCCAAGGCTCGGGGATAAAATACACACAACTCGTTGGATAAAAATCATATCCAACTACAAATCATGGGAGATCCTATATTTATCAAATGTTTACTCCTCTATAGGATTTCGTTTTCATATCAACGGCTGTGACATCACAATTGTTTTGCGCGAATTTGATCAAGTTAAATATTGTGGATTACATGTATAAAACAGTGTAAAACATGATATAGCTGTATAAAACAAGCGACTTAAAAGAATCTCCCATGGTCTGTGATCGGTTATGATTTTTTAAATCCAACTCGTTGTGTGTTTTTAACCCTTCGCCAAGGTGCGCGGATAAAAACACACAACTCGTTGGATAAAAAATCAAATTCAACCACAAACCTTGGGAGATCTTATATATATGTAATTCCATATACATGTTTTCATTTGTATTTTGTGAAATGGATATCTATAGCCTGTGTTATACAGTTGTACTACACCATAGATTTAAAAAAATCAATCAAAACATTTTTTTAAATAAAGGTAAAAGAAATGATAGTGTCTTCTAAAGTACCTTCTGTTTCACAGTTGACTCCAGTATAACCAGGTATACACTCACAGGTGGAGCCATTGACTTTGTCACTACATGTACCATGCATGCAGGTAGAATTGGTGCATTCGTTAATTTCTGTTCGGAATGATATCAATGAAAAAATATTCACTTGTTTTTACTTCAGCTTACGAAATAAAAAGGAAGAGATATGTGTTAGATTATAAGATAATAAAATACAAATCTATGTGACAATTTGTTCTGATATAGTATTACATGCGTAGTGTTTATCATCATCAGAACAGGTACTTCAAAGTGAAGCATAGGGCGTAACCATTCCCCCTTCAATATACCACCAAAAATGTATCTACAAGACTCCTGTGTTCACGAATTTGGTATTAATTGGGAGCTAACTTGAGGACTTTCACCTCAGACAAAAATATAAATACTATTAACTCCTGTTTTCAATGGAAACTCCCGAAACCAAGTGGAGAAATGAGAAGTTTTTGCTTAGGTCATGTGTTTCATACCAATTGTTAGGCCTTTGTTTTAATATTGAATTTGACTACGTAATTATTTTGTTAAAAACATTCTGATTGTGAACACAAGTACTCTGAAGTTGACATTAAAAAGATGCTTCAGTTTCTGATTAACAATATATATGTAGTTTTTGGAGACCAGGTCTTCCAACAGTCTGTCGGAATTGCCATGGGTACCTATTACACCTCGTTATTAGCAGACATATTTTTGCATTCATATGAAGCAGAATTTATATATATTAAAAAAATCTTATACACGAGAAGAAAAAACCACTTGCTGTTGCAAACTCCACATTTAGATATATCGACGACGTATTATCAATTAACAAGAGTTACTAGTAATTTCCATTCATATGTCGACTCGATATATCCCAGTGAGCTTGAAATAAAAGATACATCAGAGTCTGACACATCTGTTTCAAATGTAAATATTTTACTAGAAAAAGACGTTAATTGAAACCTAACAACCGATTTTTATAATAAACGTAATGACTTCAACTTTTCAACTTCCTTAGTCCTACTTATGTAACAATATCACCTTGCCACCTGCATATGGGGTTTATATCTCAGTTGATTGATCCACAAAAGATTTCAGTTACTTCCTGTTTATACTATTCCACATACTAGTGAATATATCCACACACTAACGATCGATAACACGTCTTAACCTACTTGCAGTTTGTAACATCTAGTTTTAACCTTTTATTAACTTTATCTTTAACCTGACAATTGAAAGGAGAAATTGATGAATATGAATTTGAATACTACCCATTAGATAAACAAATGCTTTATCAAAGGGTATGCTTTTAATAGCACTTACGGTTTTGACACAAGTACTTGCTTCAAGTTGTAAATTCCTCGAAACTTCTATTTGTGAAAGTTCTTGCGTTATTATAAAATATAGTCAGCAAAAATGTCCATTAAAAACAAGAAAAGTACTCATTAACCTCAGTGAAATGTCAAGGTTTATCAATATATCGTACCAGCGATGACGGATCCGATGTTACCCTCCTCCCTTTCCCCTTTCCAATCTTTCTCATGAGTAACGTTAGGCTTACCAGTCTAGTTGTGATTCAATATTCCTTTGACTAAGCAGGAAAGTCAAGTGACTTTCAACAATGCTTTTTACATAATACTGGAAGCATATAACATATCATAGATCTATAAGTAGCACGAACGCCTTATACAGAATCATAAGTAGGACTTCATATTCCTCGGTCCTTAAAATTATTACTTCCAGTCAAAAGTTAGAGTATGTTGAAATAATCCTCCAACATATTGTCACATATATTTCAAAAGACGCAAAGAGGTCCATTCCGGCTTTTTATTTTTTATTTTAAAAGAGTTCCTCAAGCAACAGAATAAAAATATTTTATTTACTGATGCTTTGCCTCTTTTGCAATAGAAAATTGAAAATTCTATCTATTTACGGTTTTATAGGCAAGTTAGATATTAAATTACGAAAAACAAACATAGCTAAGTAAAACAATATTTGTAAACAACATGTTCTTTTGAAATCATGATAATGGTTTAAAAAACAACGATAAGATGAACATCTGTTAGTGACTTTTTTGCAATACTTGAATAACTCAACAATCAACTTAATTTTTAACGAACATATCTAGCTTAATCTTACTAGTTTCACAGTTCACACCGGTGTATCCATGATAACAGATACATTCAAAATGAAGGTATTCATTTGAGCAATAAACTAAAAATAGGTCTCTTCTCATTAATTTATTCCATATGTTAAATTGATATACAAGGATCAGTGCATGTTTCTGATCACTTTGATTATTAATTTGTTGTTAGATAAAGTAACTTGAAAGACAAATGTTATAAGTTTCCAAAGAAAACAATTAAACTGTTAGCTTATTTGATTTTGCAGGATAAAGAGGATCGTGATGAACGAGAAAAGGGTATGGTATCAAACCATTCATACGTACGAAAGCCCAGAAGGCTCATTCGAGATTCGAGTTTCGAAATACGAGATTCGAAATTCGAGTTTCGAGATTCAAGATCCAAACTAACCAATCAAAAGGCGGATTAAGTAATTGATTACTCCCCTTTATTAAGCTTTTACTATCAAGAAATCACTGAATTTATTTATAACAAATGGGTTATTTGCTTAAATGATAATGCAAGAAAAAATGTTATATGTATCAAAACAAAATAAAAATGAATTTTGGCTAACGTTTTGAAAAAAGTGTATAAAATCTTATTTTCCTCAATAAACAATTATATAGAATATTATATGGTCTTATCGTTGAATTGCGAAATAAGTAGCTCGATAAATTATTTAATAAGCACATTGATGAGGGAGAAAATTATTATTGATATGAAATACTAAGGATCGTCTTTACACTGAAGAGTAATTTAATTTAGGATACTTTTCATTACATTTAAGGGTGCATTTGCGCAGTTAGACTGATCTGCTATTTGATATGGAATAAAAAAAAATTCCGGTCTGTATTGCTTATATAATTTTTTAATTGATTCAAGTATTCAAAGCCTAAGACCAAGATAAGCGATTGAAAACTTAATTTTTATGTTTCTCCTATTGGTAAACAGTTGGTTATATTCCCTTCTGCTATCGTGTAGGCTAATGTGAAGTCACAGATTTCACCTAAAGCGCATCATTACCGAATTGCGGATAGGCAAGGAGGGAGTCGCTCCCTCTCAATAGAGGGAGGTCGGGGGTCGGAGGACAACTTTCTGCGATCTTGGAGACATCGCTTATTATCATATTTCCAGTGAATATAATTATAAATCATTTAAACATATTTTATGATACAAAAATTAAAATCTGCATGGCCACTCTTAAAATTGAGAAATTTGAGAAATTTTAAAATCCTTCCACATGCAGTGCTTGTAAATTATGGAAACTTTTTTACTGAATAATCTAAATATAATTTTTAAAAGTTTTGTATTTGACTTCCTATACTAATCCAAAAGTATTTCCTAATTTCTATTCCCTGTCCTAATCGTAGACTCCTGTTGCTGTCATTTTTTAAAAGTCTGATTTTACTTTTCCATTTTCGATTTAACCAGCTATAAAATTCAAAAGTTTTGTTTACTGTAAATATTGGATAGGCATAAAAGTGTGGATTGCTAAAAATACTTCTATTGCATTTGATGGAAAATATTCTAGTAGCTGGTAAAATAAGATTTATGACAAATTTTCCGCATTTTTCAACCAAATACATGTATAAATAAATATTTTTTTAACATTAAGAAAATGGTGTGTAGGCTACAGCATTTTTGCCTATATGGAATATACACCATTGGGAAAGCAAACGCGATTTTTCTTTATCACTACTACGATGTCTTTCAAGATTTAATGTGTACACTAAAAAGGCATACATGAACTAAGTAATTTTAATACGTACTCCTTTAGGCTATATCATTTTTTCAAAGTCCTAAAGGGTCCATTGTTTTGTTAAAATAATAATTTTTTTATTATTAAATACTTTTATATCTTTTTTTCTCTATGGACATTACATCATGTATTGAAACTTGTGTATTGATTGATTATGTATCTTGCGAGACCCGAGCGGTTTCCTTATAAATATTTATCGAATATATAATTATTTTACCCATGCATCGCAAGATTGACACTGAATGTTGATAATCGAACATTTGTCTACCGTTGTAATAAAATAAACAACATAGCCAAAAGGACTCTGGGCACGTGTCCCCCCCCCCCCATTCCCCTTATATTTTTTATCGATATAATATACAATAGAAAAAATAGCAACTTTATGCTTGTGTCCTTTCAAAATAACGTCTAAAAAAGAGAAATCATTATCTTTATTAAGCATGTATATTTCAGCCATCCGTACTTAAGGGGCTGTCTCTTGGTTTCACATACTTGGTCACTGGTTACTTTCTAATACCTTGTCACAAATTATATCCACTTTGAAACCCGTATTACTTATTATTATTAATCGCTATTCACTTGTTTTATTGCACGCTTAACTTTGAAAATCCGTATTAGTCACTGGTCACTTTCAAAACTTGTCACAAACTATATCCACTTTGAACAGGTCGAGGAAACTATTTTCTGTGACGTCAGAATAAATTTACATGCTAAATGAGACACCGATGTGACTGACAAACCGACAAATCAGCTAAATGAGTTGCATTATGGGTTACTACAAAAAAAAATACTACATGTATGTTTTTGAAAAGGCCAGTTTTTTAAATCGCTCTCGGAAAATATGTTGCATTTTTTTCAAACATTTTACACACTTAATACAATATGTACATCATTATCTACTGATTCCATGCTCACATTTACAAACAATTGTTTTACAATGGTAAAATTTGGGAATTCTCCACTCCACTGTACGTCATTTGTGGACAATTGCCTGCATTCCCGTGCTGTACTGTCAGTGAATCAATTTTCCATCGTCCAAAAGAATTTACTCTGAGGTGAATGTCATGCATAAATGACCTCCGATGGCCATTTACAGTTTGAAATGGTTTAGAGATACTTTGTTTACTACGTATACTACTTTGATATATAAGCTATTAATTATGACCAAGGTACATGTCGCGCAGCAATAAACTTATGTTTTTAAATGCATTAACTTTTAATTTCAGTCAACAAATTACAAAGCTACGACAAATAACACCAACAGCATGGCAAATGTACGAATATCAAGTTGTAAAACTTGGATTCTTATTACTAGTAAAGACTTTGTGAGCGGTATTTCAAAGAAGTATTTAACACGAAAAATTGGCTTTGTTTGTTAATGTGATGAGCATGGGAAATCTTAATTAGTACATAATCTTCATATTTTTAACAAAGACGTAGAAAATAGTTATTAGTTGACTTTGGACCAGTCATTTGAAATCGTGTCGTAAATTTGCCCAAACCACGTGTTTGAAGAAAAATGTAAACATGTAGTACACCAGCACGCTTTTCTGTTCATTCATTGGATTGGACCATTGTTCGCAGTAAACACCGCCTTGCGCAACGACAACAATATCCATACAAGGTAGATTCCTCGACCTGTTGAAACCAGTATTACTTTTTATTATTAATCGTTAGTCACTTGTTTGATTGCACACTAATAATTCTCATCGACTACCATACGCCCATCCCCCCCCTTCCCCCTTTGCTGTTTGAATCCGATTAACAATATTTATAATCATTACATCAAACCTGTAAGCAAAGGAGATAATACTATATAGATATTCTTGATATAAATCTATTTTAATGTTTAAGAAGTTATACATAAATTCAAGCATATTTTGCAGACCAAAAACCCAATATTTTTTTCTAATTTTGTTCTGATATATAACACTCTTTCTTGCATTGTAATATAATCAAATTACCTCTTGGGTTTGAATATATTCAACGATTTCTTGAAAGTCAAAACTTAGCAAAGGGAAGTAATTGAATCTTAAATCGCCTGATTGGTTAGTTTGGATCTTGAATGAAACTCGAATTTCGAATCTCGTATTTCGAATCTCGTATTTCGAAACTCGAATCTCGAATGAGCCTTCTGGGCTTTCGTGCTTACGTGATTACTGCTGTGGAAGAAATCCCGTACAAATCAGGGACAGCAAAATTGATCCGAGTCCGAAACCCTTGGGGTGATACTGAATGGAATGGCGCATGGGGAGATGGGTAAGTTTGTTTTCTAGTCAGAAGAAAGCGTAGTTATCACAACCTAAAATGCGTAAAATATGATGAGCGTCACATAAAACAAAACTTAGAATATAAATAAATACAGTTACTGTATAAATATGTTATATTATGTAAAAAAAACAAGTTTTTTGTTACTAACTTCATGTAAAGGAGTGAAGAATGGGGCCATGTGACAAACGACGTTAAAGATCAGCTGGAACTACTTTCACGCGACGATGGCGAATTCTGGATGAACTACAACGACTTTCGGCGGGAGTATTGCAATATGATTGTGTGTAATTTGTCGCCGGATTTTGATCATGATGGGATAAATGACAGAGCAGGTAATCCATCATAACAAATTTCTAGATGCAACTAATCACAAGTTGGTTCTTGGAATTCACACACCCACTCTGAAAATCTGTATTTCATACTTGCTTTAAAATACCATGATTTGAAAGTTATTTTTTAAATTTATCGTGGTGTACAGTTAGGAGATGAAGATTTAAAAACAATAATCTAGTTTTTGGGTTTATGAGGCCTGAGAGCATGTATATATTTGAGCACGGTCATTTTAATTCAATTAAATAGCGAAGCCATTACATAAACTGGTTTGAATGCTGGTGGATGGTTGGAATGTGAATCTTTTTACCAGAATCCTCAGTATCTCATTACTCTTCACACTGACGGTCAGCATTAGCTTATGTTAACAGTTCATATTTTAGATTTTATATTGCTTCACCGACTGGTTGTTGACACTATAATCTCTATGTCAAAAACGTCTGAATGATTAGGTGATTTAAAAGCTTCAAACATTGTCTGAATATTGTTTAACCAAAGGATAATATACTTATTTCCCCCCTTTTTTTATATTTGTTTTCAACGCCGTTATTCAAAAGCAAACATTTGTGGTTATACACTTATACTATTACATGTTAAACTAATATGAGAAGACTTTGTGTTGTATAAAGGGCCAAAACTTTTCTCTTACTGCTATTTAAAAAAAGGTTTTACCAATAACATTTAATTGATTTCAGTTATGGTCCAGAGACGTTTTAATGGACGTCTTCCATTGATTATTTCCCTTTTGCAAGTATACAGAAGACATGAAAAATTAGACAGTATTGGATTATATGCAATCGGTTTCGAAATATTTCAGGTACAATTAAAAAACATGATGTCATTTCCTTTTAATTTACCATAAATAAAAATCGAAAGCAATGAATTAAATTGCATTTTCCTTGATATCATAGTTGTATTCAAAACCTTCCGGGGCCCTTGGAAAATCGTTCTTCGACAATAATGACCCACTCATGCCAGAAAACGAGGAAACATATGCAAGATACAGAGAGACATCCGGGCGCTTTTTCCTTGATCCGGGACATTATATTCTTGTGCCAACAACGCAGATGCCAAAATTTGAAAGAGAGTACTTAATGAGACTCTTCTCTGTCTGCAAAATGGAATGCGTGTAAGTCAGTTGGTAATGACAAGGGTATCTCATTAATTAGAATTTCAATCAGTATTTTTTTTTTTAAATCAATCGTATATCGATTACATTTTGATGAATTGTCTAGTTGTACTGTGTTTATGACATAAAACAAATTGAATGAGAAATTACTGACAAAGTATATTTTCATCATTTCAGTCCTATTGCAAATTGTTTACCATGGACACACTGATGTTTTACATCACTAGTTTGCGTGTCTTCGAAGTTTCTTCTTATGCGTCACTGAGTTCACATTCCATAGATTGACGATTATGCAACATTTTCCATGTGTGTCAAAATGTTTTACCAATGTGCAATCTTAATCTGCTGTCATTTATTTCTAATTTCATGTATACTTACATTCCTTTGTCTATGTTTAAGTCTAAAATTTATAGGAATCAAAGTTCACTCATTTCATTCATTATCTTTACACATTACCCATATCACTATAAACAATGTAGATTATAATTCTACCAAATGTTATCATTAAATCATTACAAAATTCCATTGTATAGAATCCCGCGTCATTCTTCGTAACTATTTAAAGCTATGCACTGAATGAGACTAATCAATAATAAAACACTTATCTAGTGATTTTACATCGACTTTGTCCCTGTGCTGGCCTATTGCTATCCATGAAAGTTAATGCCTTTCGTAGTCGATTGCCATATTTATTTCTCCTTACCTTATAATTTGCAACTTAATGTTCTCTAAAAATAACAACAAGTTTCAACGTTTTAATTATATAATATATAATAAATAAATGGATTTCTGACTTATTTATAATATTAAAAATATTTTAACCCAAGCTTTTCTTTGTAAGAAACCTAAATAATGTCCTTTATAGAAACCCTTTGTGTAAGAGTAATGGCCATAAAAATTCAATGATCTATATTTCACTCAAATTTAATTTATGTGACTAAAGAGTATGTCAAGACTCTTGTCCATAATTGTAAAAACAAGGTCAAGAGGATAAAATGTATCTTCAGTCACCGAGTTTTAAAATGATGAATTCGGGCAATGTTCATGTAGTCACCATAAACATTTGTTTATTATTAAATTTGGAAAAACTGATAACCTGTAAAATATATACAGTGATGGGTACTGTTTTTAAAAAGTGTAATTGGTAACCGTTGAATATACCTTAATACTATATGCATGCTCCAAACACAAAAGCAATCAAAACTTAGCTCGTTTAAAATTCTTTTATGGAAAACGGCCTTGTTTTCACACTGACTATAACATTGTTTACATTTAATTTGTAAGTTAACACAAACGCCGTAAATATACATTTATGAGAAATATTAGATATTTTTCTTCTGATTGAAATCATTTTGCTAATGTTACTAATGACAACATATAAATTAACATACATTCTGACTGCTTGTATTTGAATAATGTGTGTTATGTGTCTACTTCATTGTACTCTGAAATAGAGTGCAGAAATGAAACATCAATGTCTTCTAAAAAATGAAATTCTTTGATTATATTTGTATAAATGTTTTGCTTAAATTGAATAAAAAATGAATATAAATTGTGATGCTTTACAATTACAATTCTCTCCCTGTATAGATATTTAACTCTCTCTCATCTTTAAGTCTTCAATTTCCCAATTCTCCAGGTATATTCTGATTTATATTCGCTAACCCTGGTACATGTTGAGGGTTATTATTTTACGTCTCGTCTTCGTAACACTATAACACTATAAATTGCGATTTGCAGTTTATTCAGTGAATGCTCAAGCAGATTTATGTCGATATGTACAACAAAGTGCACCCATGTCCGTTGCGAAGAAAATAAATCGGCCATTTACAGTTTGTTGCCAAGAGCTTGCAGGTTCTTGTAATTTTTTTTTTTTACACATCATTCACGAAACTAAAAGAATTGTATTTTCAGAACATTCACTTTGTGACAAGTGTTCAAAACATGAAGTTATTCTTGAGCAAAAATAGGCCCTATTTATTTGTTAGAAGCATAAATCTTACAAAAGTTTATCTGAATACATGAAAGTGGACATACTAATTCGTGTATCAATCCCCTCAACCCAACGTTTGTGTAGATTTCTATATTCGTTTTTACCTATAAAGGGTTTTAAAAGAAGGCGTAATGTACATGTATAAAATCATCCGATTATTAAGCTCACCGATCATATCCCAAGTTATGAATATCTGCTTTTATTCAACTGGTTTTTCAATATAACCATAAATCACTTTTAATCGTAAGAGTAGACATACAAAGAGGAATAAACATAAACAGACATCTATTATATTTCAAAAATATTGACAAATAAATCGTGTGTTCATATTTACTGACTTTAATGTAAACGTCCACCATTTGTTTTTATACCATCTGTTGAAAGAGTAATAGATGATTTAGTAGTATCTACTTTAATTTGAAAGTCACATGTATACTGACGTCAAGACGACTTCAAAGCTTTGTAATGTAAACATATATAAAACAATTCTTAATACAAGGTCATTGCCTTTTGCAGACCGAAACATCTTCACATAGAAGCACAGTGTTACTCTTGAAGCCTGCAGATAACTTCAGGAAGCATCAGAAATCCATAAAACATTAAATATAAAGATGAAATTTTGGTCGGGTACATGACAAAGAATACTAAGCTTCACTTTCTCAAAATCCGGCATTGAAATCAATTCTCTCAGAGAAAGCCATAAAGAAGTTTGATTTCAACTGATTTGAACAAATATATTCTTATGTAAGAAAAACATGTGAAACATCATGAAGCCGATGGTTTTTCTCCATGTTATATCAAAACCATATTAAGATTCACCGGATTATAAAGAGGCTATATCCTGGATACTCTTTCGTTATATATATATATATATATATATATATATATATATATATATATATATATATATATATATATATATATATATATATATATGCTAGTTCACAAAATTACTTTCACGCTCTCGGGTTTGATGATAAACAGTACCCGAAAGTGAAAGATTATTAAGGTCTTCCGTCTCCAACGGAAGACCTTATTGTTTTCGTTCGGTTTCTTTTTCCCTATTATTAAGGTCTTCCGTCTCCACGGAAGACCCTATAGTGATTCTATTGTTTCTTATTATTATTCTTTTTTTTTAGACAAAATTTTGTGCACGCGATTTCTCGAAAACTATTCAATGAATTTCTTTGAAATTTTCAGGGATAAAAGGTCTTTATATGAAGTTTATATAAAATTCCGTTTTTTGGTAAATTCGGTTCCAGTGCCAAGTTATGGACAATTTCCTGATTTTAAAATGAAATTTTGTCCTCGAAGGATCTAAGAAACGGCTAAAGATATGAACTGGAGACTTATTAGAGATGATAGACCATGACTTCTAGATGTTCGAAATTACCTTGGTTTTCGTCGTCAGTACTTCCGGTCGTCACCGGAAGTGTTCAAAGAAATCGAAAATTTCAACTTTTCTTTTTTTAATCAAATCTTGCATCAAATTATTGCATCTCTTTCGCAGTTTCGAAATATGTTGGTCCCACCGGAAACAAAAACGACAACTTCCGGTTATAAGAGAAAAACTACATAATTTGAGTATTTTTCTTTCCCATAAATATCTTTTATAGGTAAAGTATTTGAAATAATTTTTAGATATGTTATTCAGATTGCAAATGTCTAGAGTAACGCCAAATATCTTTGCAAAATTCACTTCCGGTCGCGTGTTTTTCTGTCCTCAAAGTGAGAAAATATCTGAGCGAGATCTCAGAAACGGTAGGAGATTAAGACAACAAACTTATATGAGTAATAGACCTTGAAGAGTAGGCAAAATTATTTGGGTTAAACTGTCAGCCGTCACTTCCGGTCGTCACAGGAAGTGATCAAAGAAATAAAAAAATTCAACTTTTCTTGTTTAAATTAAGACTTGCATCACCTTATTGCATCTCTTTTGCTGTTTTGAAATATGTTAGACTCCTCCGGAAACAAAATCGTCAACTTCCGGTTTTAGGAGATAAAATACATAATTTCGATATTTAACTTTCTCATAAATATCGCTTAAAGAAAAAGAATTGAAATGTTTTAATACATGTTGTAGATACTGCAAATGTCTAGAGACACGTTAGAGATTTTTTTTTATAAAATTCACTTCCAGTTGCGTGTTTTCCTGTCCTCAAAATTAGAATTTGTTCTCACAATTGTTCGGCAACAATGAACGACTGACGTCTGAAACTTTCAGGATTGACAGTCCGTCATCAGTTTATTTGCATCGTATGAAAATCGTGTGTCGCCGTTACTTCCGGTTGTGACAGGAAGTGATGCAAAAAAAGTGAATGGTTAATGGTTAGCACGTTGGATTTTCACGCTGAAGACCAGGGTTAAATCTCCAGAGTGTCTGAATTTCTTTTATCACTTTTTCAGCTTGAATTTTCGTTTTTATATTCAGAATCGGACGGGAGACCTCTCATTGCTCGCAATGAGTTTCTAGTTATTATTATTATTATTCTTACCGATTTTGTGCACGCGAGTTCTCGAAAACGTCTTGGCCGATTTTCATGAAACTTTCAGATCTGATAGGTATTGATCTGAACCTTATTGGAAATTTTTTTCGTTGATGACGTCACTTTCTATCTTGAGATATTTAGGATTTTCTGATTTTTAGAGGGTCGGCTTGTCCTGGAAACTCCTCCGAAACGACTTAAGATATTGAGGCAAGATTTTCAGTGAGGGTAGGGGAAGGTTGGTAGATTTGCAGGCAGGTGTCCAAATCTCTCTAGCGCAAAAGGCGCCGAAGCTCGGTAGGGCTCAAAAAATGTCTCAGAAACATCTCACAAAATTTTACACCTTTTCTTTCATATCTTCATACCTGCTAAGAATTTGTTAAAACATATAGAAGAAAAGTTGTGCAGAATGATACGACCTTTCATTTGATATCAAGAAAAAGGGGCTGACCCCTCACATTAGGGGCTCAGAGGGGCCAAAAGTCTTTCATCTTTAACTCTTTAACGATCAATAATTTGTAATGCATTACTGAAGCAAAGATGCTTATCTTAACGATTTACAACAATATATGACAAGATTCTGATCATATGTTACGTAAAAAGGGGTCACAAGGGGCCAGAATGCTAAATCTTTGACGCTTTATATCTCGAAAAGGGGGAATATTTTGATAAGCAATACTGAACAAAAGATGGTCAGAATAATGTTCTAAACAATATGAACCCTTTCAGTTTTTGTCAAACGGCCCCATTAAGGACTTGGAGGGGTGGCCCCTAAATATTTCCATTCAGCATATCTCCATAACGAAAAGAAATCTCTGAATAGTTGTTGAACAAAAAGTCTTCAAAATCATAAGATCTTTTATTTGATATCAAGAAAAAGGGGCTGACCCCTCAAATTAGGGATTCAGAGGGGCCAAAAGTCTTTCATCTATAACTCTATAACGATCAATAATTTGTAATACATTACTGAAGCAAAGATCCTTATCTTAACGATTTACAACAATATCTGATAAGATTCTGATCATATGTTACGTAATAAGGGGTCACAAGGGGCCAGAATGCTAAATCTTTGACGCTTTATATCTCGAAAAGGGGGAATATTTTGATAAGCAATACTGAACAAAAGTTGGTCAAAATAATGTTCTAAACAATATGAACCCTTTCAGTTTTTGTCAAACGGCCCCGTTAAGGACTTGGATGGGTGGCCCCTAAATATTTCCATTCAGCATATCTCCACAACGAAAAGAAATCTCTGAATATTTCTTGAACAAAACGTTTTCAAAATCACAAGACCTTTCAATTGATATCAAGAAAAAGGGGCTGACCCCTCAAACTAGGGGCTGAGAGGGGCCAAAAGCATGTCATCTATAGCTTTTTTAATAATGTTATATAAATCAAAAGAATGAAATTTAATTAGGGAAGTCTATATATTATTATCTTTTAACAAAGATCATAGTCAAAATCGTATCTCATCTTATCGAAAAATCGGACGGAAGACCTACTCGTTGCTCGCAACGAGATCTCATCTAGTTACATTCTCTTTTTGCTTTAGGCGAATTCACAAAAAAGTATAGTTGAGTCAATTGTGAAAGGAATTCTGACAGACTATAGTACGTTTGGGAATTCAACGACTTTACTCATATTGACTTCACTTTAAACAATATTCATAATCGGTTGTAAGACCGATGATTGCAATCGATTGCTCTTGCAGAAATGGGAAAGAAAAAGAAAATCATGTGTTAGTGTATAATTTGAATTTTCTCGTGTGGATAGAGAATTTCGTTCTAGAGATTCGAAATAAGGAGTTGATCGTTACGTCGAGGGTCCGAATCTGACTGCGGGACGAGGGTGAACTGGTTCTTCGGATGAGACCGTATAAACCGAGATCCCATGTCGTAGTATATTTATCTACGTAGATGCTGGCATGAAAAAAGATCCCTTGTCAATGGCTATAAGTGTCGAGTAGATGTCTAAATTTGCAGCCCTTCATCGACAGCTGGTAGCCGTCCTACATGAGATAAAAAATTCTCCTAGGTACATAAAGCCAACAAATATACCAACCAACAATGTTCTCAATGTCTTAACTCATGTTACAGAAGATTGGTTGTCAAATTCACTCACTGTGTCGTGAATCCGACTGAAATGTTCATACTGCTACAGAAAATCTGAAATATCACAGCGAAGTTATACTATATGTACATTTCAGAGTTCAGCCATTTTTGAAACAACAGTTCTCACCTTATAAATGTTCATTTTTAACCGATGGCTTGAACGATTCTTAATCGAAAGAGGAATACTCATTTTTCTTAATTATCTTATACGAGGCTTCTTTTAACGTATGCTGATTTTTTTAAGGCATGTTCAAACAATTTTTGAAAAATAAAGTAAACTTTCAGTTTGTTAAATAAATACTGCTTGTAGTTGAAAGTAACATTGAAAATTTTATCCCAAGAAAACCCCATTGTCACCGAGGCGCAGCCGAGGTTGACAATGGTTTTCTTGGGGTGAAAATTTTCAATGTTACCCTCAGCTACATGGAGTATTTATTATAATATACTGAATGTTTTATACAGATACAAGGAAAGGTGAAGTGCGCGCAGCCAGTATTTTTTTGGAATATCATCCGTCGTCAAGTACAGTGTAATGTTGACTGTTGCTAAGTTCTATCACTTTGGAGGGTGTGGATTTTCATCATTTGGAGGGTAACAGTGTTTTTTTAACAATTGTGTCTCCACGCATCAACTTCAAGTAATTTACATGAAAGTATAATATTCTTAAATGTTGAGTATGTCAACAAGTTTGAGCAAGATGATTTGTAGCATATTTAAAAGTATAAAGGAACAAAGTAATTTATCGTAAATCTTATAAATAATCAAATTAAAATTTGAACATGGCATTTCAAATAATCCATTATCCAAAGAATTAAAAAAAAATATCATCATTCATAATCACATAGTTCTTCTAGATATATCAACATACTGAGCTAATTATAATTACAGAATTAAATACTTTCTCATGAGCTTCACTGAATACAGTGTACATGTATTTTAAACGATTCTGGTCGCTTTGAGAACTTTTTCCATCCAAGAAAACGATACGTTTATGGAGCTTTCGTTGATAGAAGTTCCTCAAATGTTTTAATAATATTCGAAAAAATTACGGAAGTTTTGTTCCATATGTTAACATATGATCCAGTTGGCACCTGACTCTTCCTTTTCCTGTAACATTTCTTGCTAGGACCTAGAGGTGCATCATTAAAACTGAAGGTTTCAGAAAAGGCTTCTTTGTTGTTTTCTCTGAAAATTAAGCAAAAGGGGAATAAACATTAACAAGTGTTTATTTCAACCTCCACCAAAGAGACTATGTTTGGTAGCTTGTAACTTTTTAAAATGAAATTAAGAGTTTTATAAGAATATATAGCAATTAATTCCATTATGGAAGGAAAGATAATTGTGTCGCAAATAATTTCAGATAGATTTCAATTGCTTCGTCTCAACACATTTTCATATTCAAAAAACTTTCAACACATAGTTAAGATTATTTGGTAGTTGTTTATATACATGTATGAGTACATATTAAATATGCTGGTAAAACAAGTATTATTGATCTTTGCCTCACCTCTTAAACCTTTTTAACATCAGCAATGCAAGCAATGCAAGGAACCAAAGTGAAAGACCAATCAGAAAGGGTGATAAATAGACTGTATCAACTGCAACAAATATAAAACAATTCATAAAAAATCTAAACGGAGTATTAAACACAAAAAGAATCAAAATCAATTTTTCAATTTCGGGAACAAAAATATTTTTTTTTATGAAAAAGTATTTGCACTTACAGTTAGAGCACTGTCTTCCATAGTACCCAGTGTCACAGTCACAAAGATAGCTATTAAGTCCATCTGTACAGACACCATGTTCGCATGGAGAACTTGAGCATTCATCAATATCTTTAGAAATATTATTTTAATAATATAAAGCTAAACATTTTGCAAAATGAAAACTAGCCTTCTAGAGAAAATAATTTAAAAAAAACATGGTTAGAAACAAAGCTGAAAAATTTAATGGTTATAAAACATATCAATCTGTAATGTTTATTCTTTGTTTATAGTTACATAAATATATAATTATTATAGTAATTAAAGACAAAATTAAACACTTTACAATAACTATCTCTCCAACTGATAAATTTTCTTCATAACATGAAAATATACATTTTTCTATGTTCAAAAAATTATTTTTGCATAAGCATAGTAGGAGAGTACACGCACCTGTTTCACAAATGACTCCAGAATATCCAGGTATACACTCACAGGTGTATCTATTGACGTGGTCAGTACAATTACCGTGTATGCAAAGGGAATTGGCGCATTCGTTAATATCTTAAAGAAATTGATATTTTTAAAGTTCAATGATAAATACAATAAAAGATGATAAAGAAAGTGGGGGAAATCGTATGAGAAGAAAGACTGCAGTACAAACCTGTTCCACAAGTTACTCCTGTATATCCTGAATAACATTGACAAGTGTATCTATTTACATGGTCTGTACAGTTACCATGGGTACATGGTGAACTTTGACATTCATTGACATCTGTAGAATAAACTCATATGTAAAAAAAATAATAATGTTCATTTTTACCAGTTTTTTCCCTTTGAAATTGGATAGTGTAACAGTAGTAGGCCTAGATAAAAATCGAAGCAAAGTTTTTAGAACTTTACATTGATTTTAATATTTAATAAAGGGCGAATCTGGAGGAAAATTAATTGAGAAATAATATGTGATTAAGCCCATGGATCATGAAACATCTTAAGCATTATCCAAAATTTTCTGTGTTGTACTGAAATGTTGTAGAAATCAAATACATGTACACATGTAGTCCAAAAAAAATTTTTTTTTACAATATTGCATCACCAAAGTTCCGTTTTCTGCAAATTTAGAAAATTATTCGAAAATCAATAAACATTTTTCAGGCGACTTAAAAGAAGAAGGTTCGGGTTCATTGCCCTGTGTATTAAAAATGAAATTGTTGTGAGAAATTAAAATCCATGCTTTCTTAACTGTGCAATGTCCATGCAGTAAGATAATAAGATTGATAAAATTATACAAATAACTTCATGAACTGGATTTTTCCGTATTTTCTTATAAAGTTGCAGAAGATATCAATTTTTAGTGTAATTTTCTTTCAGACAATAGAGCACATGCATCCAAGATTTTAAGAAATGTGATTTCTCTCAGATTTTTACAGAACGTATCCGAAAATTGAAGTGGGCGATGGCTGTGGACACTATTTTCTTAAAGAAAATAAACCCTTTAAATGAGTCATTTTGACGCTTTTTTCTGTTTAAAACTAATAAATGTAGCAGATTAATGACGTCATATTTATAGTAATATCCTCCTTATGCCAAATTCTTTCATGATTTATCACATTCATATATTCAACTTATATTAATTAAAAAAGCAATTTCAAAACTTTTTGAAAACATCAAATTTATTGGACATCACAAAGCCGTGGCTTCTTCTTAGAATGAAGTCTATTTCATGATTCTGACTCAAGGTTCCTTGAACCTGACTTTTAAGATACAATGATTATAATAAGTTTATTAAACAATGATGATGTAAAATGTGTGGTTTTAAATAATTGACTAATTTAAACAGCAACCTGTCAATCTAAAAATTAAAAAAAAAAGACAGAAAAGACTTTTGCAGCAAAAATGTTCTTACCAGTTTCACAATGCGTTCCAGAATACCCAGACAAACAATGACATACAAAGCCATTGACATGGTCGGTGTATGTTCCGTATATACATGGAGAACTAGAACACTCATCTATGTCTGAAAAACATATGCATTCAATTGATATACACTTCAAAAAGTATCACAGAGTGAAATATGAATTGTTCTTCCAAACACTTGATGCTATTTCAATGATTTACTAGTATCTCTGGGAACTTCATGGAGTTGGTTCAAGCTTGGCTCAAGACAAAATGGAGAAAACTCCTCATTTTTAAACATCTTATACAGTAAATATAAACTGAAACTTTAATAGCTATTGCAACTCTTTTGTTTCAATTTTGCAGTGGGTTAAAAAAGTAATTTATGATATGTATCTAATTACGATTGAATAACATTGTAATTATGTATTCTGAAACTGCAATGAAATTAGAACCATGCACCTCAGTAAAATCTTTTGAGGGATATGTGGAACTAATACACTTTGTTGTTAGAATTAAGGACAGATGATACAAACAAAAACAATGGATGCCTGGATTTGTATATATTTTTGGACCTATTTTGATTGTATATGATGCAAAATATAAATTTCTAAAATATTAAGAATTTGTAAACTTTCTATGATGTTTAAAATTCTATCTTTTTGCGCACCGTCCTTATTAATCTAAACAATTTTTCTCACATAAAATCACAGAAACTTTGAATATAATTAAAATACATGCGGTTAACTTATTCATTTTACTTTAATAAACATGACTAGAGTCGTCATTTTCGAAATTGTTGATAAAAGTTTACATGTATCATCTGTCCTTAAATTGGAATTTTTACTTACACAACCTAGATCTTACAACACATTGATATTTGACGGGGGATGGGCGTATCTGGCGTGTTATCTGCAGGAATCATATGACTGTACTTTTGCAGACAATTTGGTCAGCTAACCACACCTGGACAAACTTTACGAAAGCTACGCAGATAGGAAGATAATAATTAATTAACTGCTACAAGATAATAGGGGATAGTAAAACGCAAATGTATTATACTTTCGAATTGCTATTGCTCTAGATGCAAAAGAATCAAAATTTATCGTAATTTTAAATTTAAAAAAAAAAAAGTAAATAAAATTAAACTGTCAAATGTTTTGTTGAAAAAAAAAATGAACGCTCCAAGCGACTTATATTTCTCACCGTCATAGACAGGTAACTCGTTCTATTTTTGCAATCGTCGCAACATGATGACTTTGAGTTTTAAAACGACATTGTTACAGAAATTCATTTTTTATAGTCTCTGGTTCTTTCTTTCGTTTTTTTTTAATGTTTGCTCATTTCTTTGAGTTAAATTCTTTAAAACAAATTACAATATTTTAAATTGTGGAGCGATGACCCAAAGATATATAAAAACGTATTTAAAATGATACACAGGAAGTTAACCCGATTCGTCAATTGAAAGCTAAAAATCATGTGTCGGGTCCAAAAAATTTTAACTTTTCAAGTGCGACAAGATTCCTGCAGAATCCATATCAAATGCACCCTCCTTCATCAACGATTTAAACATTGAATAATACCTACCAATTTCACAAATACGTCCTGTATATCCATCCTGACAGTGGCATGTAAAATAATTGAGGTGGTCAGTACAGCTTCCATGTATACATGGAGAACTTTGGCATTCGTCAATATCTGAGAAGATTTTTAATTTAGAAATACTTAAACAGCAAACGGTCTTTTTTTTTAAAAATTAGATGTGAAACAATGACGTATACAGAGAAAATTTTAAACAAAATTCATTTAAGATTAGACATAAATTGAAAAAGCTTTAAAAAGTGTAATTAGATGATTAAAAGTTACCATTTTCACAATTGGCATCTGAGTATCCAGGAACACACCTGCATTCATAACAAAGGTATTCATTTGAACAATTTCCATGAACACAAGGAGAACTGGCACATTCATCAACAGTGTCTGTTAAAATTGATGCAAAAACAATACATGTATATTTAGTTTACATATAATCATATACATGTATAAGCATTTCAAGACACATAAATTTATGTTAGTTCGAATTACATTTGCAAGTAATGTATCTTGGTATAAGGCATAACTTGCCTGGATTAGAAATTTTATTTTGGTCCACCCTAAATACATACTCTCCGGGGACTCCAATGTTTGACATCTGAGGGAGATTTAAAACAGAGTTTGTTCTTGATCCAGGTACCGAGTAAAAGTGTGTAAATTGGGCCAGATGAATCACAGCTGTAAGATGACACATCCTCCCTTGTGGCTACCAACATCCACAACGCCGAAAAAGTCGCAAGGCTTGGGAAGAGAGAACATATTTTTTCGTCCCTTTTTGTAATGTTGTCGAATCTCTTGTTGTACGATACCATAGATGACCTCCTTTGTTTGTATCAATGTTACACCAAAATGGTGCTATAATTCTATGAGAACCATTGATCGGCAAGGGCTCGGAAGAATATTGACTTAAAGGAGTTTGGAATGTAACGTCACCGTTTACCTGTTAGTGAAATATCAAACGCTTAACAAATTTACAATTGCAACCATAGATATTAATACAATAATATTTTTGGTAAAAGCTTTATAAACTAACAATATATTTCGACAATACAACCAAGATGGCAAATAATATATATATTTTAAACAAAATGATGAAGAAGTTTTATCATTGAGAGAATTTAATTTTTGTGGGTTTGATCTACATGTTGAACTAAAATTCACCAAAAAGAGTATTTATAAAGCATGCATAATAGAGAAAAAAAAGTCATAAATGTGATTTTTTTTTTTTTTGCTAAAAAAAAAACAAAAAAAAAAAAACCACACACAAACAAAAAAACGACAATGATTATTTGATCACAAATTTGAATATGTATAATCTAGCCTAATGAAAATGATTAAGTAGCATTACCAATTCCAATATGATCATATCTATCATAACTTTTTCTTATATTTCTATCTAAATAAGTGACATAATCACATAAAAGCACTAGCATTGCTCAATCAATATACTTTATTTATTTCAATAGATGATAAACTATGGAGATAACGAACAGTAATCAAGCTCAAAAGTCCATTGAAATACTGAAACAGCAGAGCAAACGCGGACCTTTACAAAACATCAGAGGTGGGATCAGCTGCCATGGAGGAGTAAGCATCCACTGTCGACTGGTCACACCCCATTTAAAAAAAGAAGTCGCATATATTTTTTAAAAAGTAAGACACTCATGCATTTAGATTTTGTTATATTTGACTGATGTGGTCATGATTTAAGTATAAAATATAATCCAGAGTATATATCTTTCAGTGGACTCGAATTTCCACAATTTGGATAAAGTTTCCCTGTTCATATAATTACTAAAGCAGCTTCGAAAGAATGACAATTCGTCAATAACGGATACTTACAAATAGAGAATTAAAAGACAATCCAAAGAAAGGAAATGGTACTGTTGTTGAAATGTTTGATGTGTAACCATCATCATTTGAGCGTAATTCACTGTCACCAGCAGCCAAACCAAAGGGATAAAATTGACTCAGTGGGTAACAATGAACTGATTGACCGATGGCATATAGCATACAGAATAATGTGCGACTGATTATTTGACTAACATTATTTCAGTTTCTTTCTCATGAATATTGTACAGTGATTTGATTTTGACGGTTTTTCTTCTTTTATGTAAACGGGCAGAACTGCTCAAACAAGGAAATCATTCTAAATATTAAGTGCGGTAGTTTAATATGTGTTTCAGACATGCTATTTCAACCAAATAATGTTAAAAAATATATTACAAGTTGTATTTGATGTGAAAGCTTTACATAATAAAAATACTTCTAGATTCGATTTATCCATGTTGTAGATCTCAAGCAAGATGTTTAAACGCAGAAAACCCCTACATACTGTGGTTATCGAGTATACGTTGGCTAGACAAAATTGTATTAAAACAAATATACATCTGAGAGCTCACTGACGTGTCACATATTGTTGATTTATCACGTCTCATAAAAATCAAAAGAAAACACCAGACTCAATTTTTTTCAATTAAACACTTCTAGTCATGTATCATATAAGTAACATACAGGGTTTTATTAAAGATGGATTAAAGCATACACTGTATGAAAAAAAAACCCTACCGATACGAAGTCAAAACACTGCGAAAGAAAAAAAAATCCAATGGCTGCGGAATGAATTTTAATATCAGCTGCAGAAAGTGTACAACCTACTGCAATTTAATGTGCATTTCAGAATGCTATATTCTAGTGTTTAGAGTAATAAGTAAAAATATTTATAATGTTGAAAAAATAAAAAAGTGAATAAATAAATGAAAAGCATCGTTTTTTATGTGTCCCTTGCAAAACAGAGATCACTTTGTCCGCCATCTGGTTGTCTGTTCGTCTGTCATACCTTATATCTTAGGAACTATATGGGGTTTAGGAAAATATTTCTCATGTATTGCTTGATATATATATATATATATATATATATATATATATATATATATATATATATATATATATATATATATATATATATATATATATATACAAGAGTCATTGACATCGTAACCTTGAACTTGACCTTCGACCTATTTAAAATTAAAATCGTTTTAGATTAAAACTCTGAAATAAATATTTTGTTACCAGTCAGTCACAAAATGTAATATACAAATAAGTGAAAAGGTTTAATTTCTAAACATCTACTGAGATAAAGATATACGTGTTGGTACAATGTGAGTGCTCTTATCTACAATAAATGTTATTTGATCATATGACCAACCGTATGTTTATCCCAATAGATGTTTTGAAATTATACTACATATTTGTAATATTTTGTAACCCTTTTTGCATAGGAGATCCATTTCTTTGACCAGGGTTATAGTCTACAACAAACGCAGTGAAAACAGACTACAGGATTTGCAAAATTTTGATGTTAAAATTGCTTCCAGTGCGGGTATTATCTTTCATTTTGTTTCGAAATAAATTTGAACAGAAGTATAACATAAATAAGAGAAATTTATGAGACATATCTATTTATTGATAAAAAATCTGACATGATACTTTTCTAAAATACAGATTTAAATTATACCTTCTAATGAACATTTTCGGAATCTCAGACATCTGACAACGTACTACGGACAGCGGACTGCAGACAATAGACGACTTGCGGCGAACGTATAGAAATACGTTTTCAAACTTACTAACATGTAGTATGTACTGTACTGAGAATTTTTTCTCAGTATCTCCTACATCTATTGAAATTGAATGAAGATAAAATGATAAACAATTGCATAATGTAGAGATTGGTTACATTTTGTATTAAAAAGTCTGTTTTTCAAAATTCCCAGAATCTAAGATTCCTGGATCCAGTGGAGGCCCAAGATTTTAGATACTTGCCTAAATTGAAGCACGCTTGGCTCATCCAATGAGAATATGATATTCAGTTATATTTTAAAAGAAAAAAATATTGTAAATTAGAGTTATATAATCGAGTGTGGTTCAAAACTCTTTGCTTTGGTTCGTTTGTATTGTTTGTTTGTTTGTATGTTGCTTAACGTCTCTCTCGAGAATTTTTCACTCATATGGAGACGCCACCACTTGCCGGTGGAGAGCTGCAAATTTTTTGTCCTATACTCGGCACTTACGGCCATTGAGCAGTGAGGGAACTTTTTCGTGCCAGCACCTACTGCGACACGGGACCTCGGTTTATACGGTCTCATCCGAAGGACCGGTCTCCACGTCCCACAGTGGGATTCGAACCCGCGACGTAAGGATCAACTCCTTACTTCGCGACTCTAGAGCAGACGCTCTAACCACTGCGCCACGCGGGCGACTGCTTTGGTTCGTGAATATTATTTTCTCTTCACCCTCTCTTTTCAAATATATGTGGATCCTAAGATAGTGGGGTATGAGAAAAGATGTAAGTGATATGTTTGTGACATGTATGTGACATGGGGTAATGTTTTCTTTTTTTCCCCAGACCAGGTATTTTATTCTTTAAATCAACAAAACATTTTTTTGAGGACGCCATTTCCTGCTTTGACAGAGTTTTATTCTTTTTTTATTTACAGACTGTACACTCTATAAGATTTTAGTCTGTTTTTTTTTAGTCCTAGACCTTGACCCACGGGTTTGTTGGAAAAGGGTGGTAAATTAAAATTTACAAAATCGAACTATCTCTTGGGTATAGAGCGTTACATTATTATTATAATTCTCCGACAAGTGAGGGACACCCCCCCCCCCCACCCCCCACCCCAACGCACACATAACCACACTTCGTAAATGTGTTCACAGTGTATGGTGGTTTTAATCATACAAATATAAACAAAATGTATATATCGATAATCAAGACTTCAAAAAATATATTCATTTTATCTAAATTATGTTTTGACAATTTCCCTTATCTGAAAAGTCCGTAGTCCGAAGTCTGCTGTCGGGTGTCTGAGATTCCGAAAATGTTTAATAGCCAGATATATTCAATCACCTTCTGCAAATTTGGCTCAGAGAGTCAAACATTAACCCCTACTAAACTATTTTAAGATAATTTATGCCTTTGTAATGAAACATTAATCTTTGGAAAGTGTTTACAAACTATTTACGTCTTGATAACAAGATCGACATCGTCCCTTTTATAACTTCATTGCAACCCGATCTATCTACATATTCTTGGAATATTTGTTATCAATTATAGCCGTACTTGTGTCCTTAACAAATTGTTAAAATGGGAATATTTATATTGAAATAGAAAGTATGTACACTTAACAAAACTTCTAAGTGTTCACTCTAATAAAAATATTTATTTAAAAACTACAAGATAGAATGGTATGATATTTTCAAATTATTATAACCAACGAGTCTTCTCAACAATTGTTGAAAGAAAATCAATTATCACCGATGAAAACCAATGTACCGTGACGAAGCGTAAAAACAATAAATCTGTACTTTGCGGCAAGTGTTTTGTGTGATCAGCATCTTTTTGTGACCATTTTCAATTTTTGAAAACTGGTTTAACTAAAAAACACAAAACATTGGCAAAATGACCATTGAGAAAGGAGGGAGAGACGTTGGAATGTTGTTATCCGGATCATCCTTGCACCATGTTTTACTCACTTTTATCTTAGTGTTTATTTGTACTTGATATTACTTTTAAAAATTAACAACAAGTATAAAAACCCATTTAAACACATTTTTCTATAGGTTCTGCGTCATTTTCATTCCCCAACTTGTCACAATTTGAAAGTTTTGGACAAAATTTCATCAAACCGGAAGTGATATGGATCTTCGCCTGAGGTCAACGTTTCTCATCAAAACTAGGTTAAAAGTTTGTTACATTGTCCTGAAATAATTTTAGAAACATTAAAACAAACGACTTAAATGGTAAGAAAATGATAAGAAATTGGTGCTGGTGGCAGTCTAATATCATCTCAAACAGTCTGAATCATCCTTAAAGAGGTACACTTACGTGCGAAACGCCCAAGAATATTGACCAAAAGGTATCTGTGATGATACACTGTCAAATTCCCGGATCTGAATCCTATTGAATACATTTGGGATTTTTGTAAGGAATGTCAAAGCACCCCCCTCCTCCTCCACACAATTTCAACGGTTTAGAAAGATCCATGCAGTAGGTGTGGCAGCAGATGGGTCAATATCCTATTCAGGGGTACATGGTATCCATGAGAAAAGAATATGCCTTGCAGTAATTTTAGCGAGTGGTGGTCTTATTCCTTAGAGATTTTTTTATGTGAATCTTCATTTTGAGGGTACATCATGTCCTTGACACTTTGCTTAAAATTCTGACGAGATAGTTACACGAAATTTACGCAACATCGAACTGAAATATGCATCATTAACCATGAATTAAAAGAAATTATTTTTTGAATGCATTTGTTTTTCAAAACTTAAAAAATATTAGGTGAACACTTAGAAGTTTGGTTCAGTGTATATAGTATTTAGAAAGTATTAATGAACCATTTTCATAATCTAGATCTAGTTCTGTTGATGCAAACATTTCATAATCCTTGTCAATGCACCTCACAGTTTTACAGGTAATTCTTGATTAAATACATTTGTGTTCGATTCAGATTTTGGACATCTCAAGTTGAAAAACTAAAAAAAAAAGTCAAAAGGGCTCTAAATAACACAAAGATCATGTAAGATCTTACTTGTTAATTTCAGATTTTTATGAGAATCTTAGCTGACTAAAACTCTAAGTTCAAGACCCCTCTGAACAGTGTTGTTTATATAGAGAGTGTCCTGTCTTATGGAAAAAAATCGATTCATTTATGACATTTACCCACTATCTTTTCCCAGAAGCTGCTTAGTAAGATAGATGTACTTAAAAGGGATAAAGATTATTGCACTTCCCAACCTTTCCTTCAAGAAAAAAATTGACAACTTTATTTTCTGTTTTTGCTTTTTTTTTTTGCATTAACACGAGACATGTGTGAATGCTTTTGAAATCTTAGAAGTTTGGTGCATTGATCAGTGTTGTCTTTTTTATTTATTAATATTTACATTTGTGTCCATTATGTATATCACAAATATTTCTCGTCTTAAAATATATATAGAGAAAAAAAGAGTCAGTTGCTTTTATTACTTTAAAAGAAGATCATATTAAGCAAATCTTTCCTATATTCAGTATGTATTTAATTTATGCCGAATAGGTTTCTGTGTGAATAAAAATATTAGACATTTTGAAGCTAGTGAATGGATGTAAGTTTTGACCTGTACTCGCTGAAAAAATCCTTCATATTCTTCAAATTTTCAAAATCCTTCAAATCCTTTACTTAATAAAGACAGAGCTCAAGGCGGATGTTTCTTGGAAGTTAACGCTTTTATATTTTTTTTTTCCAAATTCTACATTATGCATAATATTCTGTTTCAAAACAGTAACTTCTTTAAGATTAAACATTGCTATTTGTTTAATGGTCATGATTAATTGTTCATGTAACAGTCCAATTTTCAAAAATATAATTACTGAGAAAGTATAAAACATATCTATGAGAAAAATACTAATTTTTGACTGTTACTTTCTAACGTCGGACGGATGAGTTATTTTTTTAAATGATAAGAGAAAAGGAATGATGTCACATAAATTTCTTTTTATTGAAATTAAGTAAACTTGGTACATGTATTTTTAGTGAGATATGAATAACAATTAATTTTGACAAAGAACAATGTAACAACACGACTTTAAAGTTTAACTTTGAAGCATGCTCGATTCTCTATTTCTAAAAACATGAGTAAATACATTAACAATACTAGATCATCCCCCAGACACATACCGTACCATCCACAACACCCTTACCCCTCCCCCCACCCCCTTACACACACAGCAATCCTTTCATATGATGTCAAAATTATTCATCATGAATTTTAACAGATCTGGAAAATATGATCCTCTCTTTTTCACCAGAGTAAAGCTGCATATTTTATTCCAAAATATCATTGATAGCAATTCAATCTTGTTCAATATATATTTGCAAAAACATACAGAGAAGACAGATGGACAAATGTTACCGAAAAAATACGCCTCTTCAAACATGTTGGTTGAGATATATATTATAAATTTTAATACTTTTGGTATGACGGATTTCTTAAATATTCATTATTTTTTGTCTCATCTTTTTTTTTTTATATACATTAAAACTCTATCAATCTTCAAGCATAACATTAGCTTTGCTGGCCTGAAATGCTGAATCATCTGTGAAACGTTGTATGTTTTTCGGGGTATTGCTTGAAATTGCGTTATTTTTTCCATTTGGATTAGTCACATATATGATCCTCTGCCCTAACTGATTTTAAAATCCTAAAAATTCAGAATTGCTAGGCCCTAGAGGTGAATCATTGAAATGTGTCACTTTCACCGTCTCTATAATTAAAAAAAGAAAGAAATCCATTTACTTAAAAGTACATAAATAAAATCATTAAGTAAACGTGTATGGGGTCACGAAAGGCCCATATACATAACAAACATTTCACAAACAACCCGATAGAATTCTGAGAAATCTCCTTAATGGTGTGAATTGATTTTTATTATTTTTTTCTAATTCTTGCTCACTTGTGAAATAGAAAAAAAAAACCTTATCTTTCATACCTCTGGATTCTTTTCCAAAGAAGTAACAGAACAAAGGCAGATATCAACAGCGGTAATCCTACCAAAAGTGGTATTAGATAGAAGAATTTAACTGAAAAGAGGAAAAAAATTCTGTTCACCCTGTTCACAAGGAAAGTTGAATTCGAATTAAGGGGGCCGACTGGGGTTTTCATTGCGGAATATTTCTATAGTAGTATATATATAATTTGCTTCGAAGCATGAAAATTTAGAATTTTCCCAAATGATCATATTGTAAATGTACCAGTATTTGAGACGGTTCCTTAAAAATACCCAGTCGGTAGATTTTCCCTGAACTTGGCATGTGCACTGAAGTCAATGTAAGTTGCTTATGGTATAAAATTAAAGAGTTTCTCTATCGTAGTTTGCACACAATAAACCCCCAGTCGGCTTCCTTAAACGTAAGTAACTGTGAATTAAATTAGAACACGGAGAATTTAAATTAATTAAATGTGCATTGAATTGCTTCACATTAACTCCTTGTAAACGCTAAGCGAAGCTGATTCGAATTAAATTTGGACGCATGCGTAAAAGCAAAATTAAGCTACATGTGACATGTCGGTAGTCAGATTTAAATGTTTGGTGAAAAACCAAGGAAATTTAAGTTTATGACTAAAATGTATCAAGAATCTATGACATTACATCCCTCGCTAAGGAGTAAATTCTTCAAAATCGTATGTCAGTTTTAAATATTTTTAATATTCCCAACAATCAGATTGAATTTGAATTACCATACTTATACTGGATTCCTAAATTACATAGAAATCCTTACAAACAAAGATATATAGCATGTTCCAGTAAATGTTCTACCAAGACTCTTTCTTTACTCACCACCTATTACCGACAACTGGGACTGCCGATGCAACTGGGACGACAGACGGCAAAGTTGTTTTTCGCTTTGACATGTAGGAGATTTTTATCATGGTTTTGACTATTCATTTAACATTCATTTACTAAAGTTTACCAACGTATGGTGGTTTCCCGTTTTGGTCATTCCATTAACTATTATTAACTAATACTGTCGTCAGTGTTTGTTGTGCAAACATCCATTTGCCAAAAAATGCCCCCCCCCCCACCCCCGAAAACAAACAAACTAGTGCTCGCAGCACCATTATTAAACAACAAATACTACCTACATTTTGCAGTTATGTCGTAAAGAGCCTAAATTTATTATATACAACAAAATGTGACCGTGGAATAGCAGTTTTAATATACTTTATTTATACCAATAGGTGATGAAATATGAAGATAAAGAACAGTATTCAAGCTTAAAAGTCCATTCTTCAAACAATACAAATTAGAAGCAGAGCAAACACGGACCTTTAAAGCATCAAAGGTGGGATCAGGTGATATTGAGGAGTGAGCATCCCCTGCCGATCGGTCACACCCGCCGTGTGCTCCTTATCATGATCGGGAAAAACGGGAAAATCCGTAGACAATTCAGTTTGTAAATAATGGGCTAACAATTAGTATGAAAAAACGTCAGTCAGCATTTGACTAAATAATAGATTGTATTTGCTGCCAAGGTCATTGTATCGACCATAGAGCTTGCGAAATGTTGACTTTAAACGAGCCTGTTGATATTCTTGTTTCATCAACTTGTTTTTCAATTTCTTGCCTCATTTTAGAAATTGTTCGTACGTTGAGCACGCTCTTGCGTATCGAATCAGGTGATAAGGGTATATTGTTATATAAGTAAGGGAAGTTGCCGACTGAAAAGTCGAAGACATCATGTTTATCATAAAGCTTGGTTGTAAGGTTACCATTAACGTCTTTTCTAGTAAAATATCCAAATATGAAACAGATGTGTCAGACTCTGAGGTATCTTTTATTTCAAGCTCACTGGGATATATCGAGTCGACATATGAATGGAAATAACTATTGTTAATTAATAATACGTCGTTGATAAACCATATAAGCAGAAACTTTAGTGAGTATTAAATTTTGACATTTTTGGCGAAGGTGTTGACATCGCTAAAATTGCATATCACTAACAATTTATTGTACATTGGAGGTTACCGTTTATTTCTAGGCATAAAAAAGTCGCTGGAATTATTTTTCGCTAAAATTAAATAACAAATCGATAAGGTGGCGTCTCGCTAAAAAATTTACTTATACGGTATATTAATGTCGAGTTGAAGGCCACAAGCAAGTGTTTTCTTCTTCTCATGTATAAGAGTTTGAATAAATACTGCTTCATATAAACACAAAAATAGGTCTGCTAATAATGAAATATATGGAGATAAGTCCATTATTAAAACAATACAAATTTTGGAGCAGAGTAAACATTGACCACAAAAACATAAGAGGTGGGATCAGATGCATTGGAGGAGTAAGCATCCCCTGCCGACTAGTCACACCCGCCGTGTACTCCTTGACATGATAGGAAATAACAGGAAAATCCGTAGACAATTCAGTGTGTAAATAATGGCCTAACAATTAGTATGAAAAACGTCAGCCAGCATTTGACTTAATGATAAATTGTATTTGCTGACAAGGTCATTGTGTCGACCATAGAACTTACGAAATGAAGACTTTAAACGAGACTGGTGATATTCTTGTTTCATCAACTTGTTTGTCAATAACTTACCTCGTTTTAGAAATTGTTCGTACGTAGAGCATGTTCTTGCGTATCGAATCAACTGAGAGATATAAACCCCGTATGCAGGTGATGAAGATATATTGATGCATAATTAAGGGAAGATGACGATTGAAACATTAAAGTCATCACCTTAATCATGAAGCTTGGTTGTTAGATTACCTTTAACGTCCTTTCCTAGTAAAATATCCAAATATGAAACATATGTGTCAGACTCCGTGGTATCTTTTATTTCAAGCTCTCAAGCACGGTATATCCCAGTGAACTTGAAATAAAAGGTACCATAGAGTCTGACACATCTGTTTCATATTTGGATATTTTACTAGAAAAAGACGTTAATGGTAACCTAACAACAAAAGTTTATGATAAATGCGATGACTTCAACTTTTCTATCGTCAACTTCCTTTATTTTTGTAGCAATATACCTTTATCACATGCATATTGAGTTTATGTCCCCCCAGTTGATTCGATACGCAGGAGCATGCTCTACGTACGAACAATTTCTAAATGAGGCAAGCTATTGACAAATAAGTTTATGAAAGAAGGATATCAACAGTTTCGTTTAAGTCAGCATTTTGAAGCTCTTTGGTTGATACAATGACCTTGTCAGGAAATACAATCTATCATTTAGTCAAATGCTGACTGACGTTTTTCATACTACCGGTAATTGTTAGGTCATTATTTGCACACTTAATTGTCTACGGACTTTTCCATTAGCATTTCCTTATCATGACAAGAAGCACACGGCGGGTTTGACCGGTCGACAAATGATACTTACTCCTCTATGGCACCTGATCCCACCTCTGTTGCTTTTAGAGGTCTGTGTTTGTTCTGCTCCAGATTTGTATTGTTTGAATGGACTTTTCAGCTTGATTACTTTTTGTTATCTCCATATTTCATACATTATCTACTCCGCATAAGTTGACGTGATTTGCAAATGACTTCATTTTAAACCTTCCCGTAAAATAAAATTTTAATGCACATGCTTTGCATTAACTATGGTGTGAACGGAATTTATTTCGCATAAGTTTGATCTGCACTATATTACTTTGCATTAATTTACTTTCGAATTGAATATTTTTTGTGAACAGGGCATTTAATGATAAAATAAAGAGAAACGGTTTCATAATAAGGACGTTGAATTGTAACAGTCATATAAAAAAGTATATCACTGACAGCATACAATATATTTTAGAAAATTATGTATACAAAATATATTTGCCTACAAAAAACTTAATTGAATGAAATGTAAATAAAATAATATTGTTCTAATATTATTTATACGTACTCTGTGAACATTCTCTCCCATGATATGCCGTATCACAGACACAAACATAGTTGTCAATTTCATCAATGCATACTCCATGTTTACATGGTGAACTTGTACATTCGTCAATTTCTAGGATAAAAAAGAAATATATTTGTGCTAAAATATATAGGTATACGCAGTTCTATTTATTTTCATTTGTATCGTATTCAATACAAATTAAACATTGGTGTTTGTATATTTTCACTTAATCAAAGCTGTTCAAAAGAGAAAGATAAGGCATTTTACTTTGTATTGTATGGAATCAAGCAGTCATATACCTGTCTCACAATTGTCTCCAGTATAACCAGGTATACATTCACAGGTGTACCCACTGACTTGGTCAGTACAATTACCGTATATGCAAGGGGAACTGGCGCATTCGTCAATGTCTGTGCAGAATGCATAATGAAAAGGAAATAACGTTGCAAGCAGTTTTAATTCGACGAAACAAAAAAGATGAGGTAAAATAATATGATACAAACCTATCTGGCAATTGGCTCCGGTATATCCTGCATAGCACAGACATGTGTAGTGATTAACATTGTCTGAGCAGTTTCCATGAAGGCATGGTGAACTTAGGCATTCAATGATATCTGTCAATTTCGGCATAATATAAAGGACCTATCTGTCAATTTTGGCATAAAATAAAGGACCTTGAATAACTTATCTTTAAACATAATGTCTATCTTTGAATATCATTCCTTAGATTTACTTTTAGCTTAATATAATTTAAACCAATAAAAGAATGTTGTTAAGCAAATCAAAGAAATACAGACGGGAAAAAATAAATAAAACAAACGTTCAAAAGAAACACACAGTTTCAATATATATGACTGAAATATTACTCACCTACTTCACAATGGATTCCAGTATACCCTGGCATACAGTTACATAAATAGCCATTGACACGATCGGTACAGCTACCATGAACACAGGGAGAACTAGCACATTCGTCAATAACTTCGAAGAAATTGAAAATCAATCTAAATGTTTATTTAAAGAAGTTGTAATAAAACAATTTAACAAAACATTTTGATACAAACCTGTCTGACAGTTTGTTCCTGTATATCCATCCTGACAATGGCAAGTATAATGATTAAGATGGTCAGAACAGTTTCCATGGATACAAGGCGAACTTTGGCATTCGTCAATTTCTAATAAAAATCATTTTAAAAAGTCAATCACAGGGAGAACTAGCACATTCGTCAATAACTTCGAAGAAATTGAAAATCAATCTAAATGTTTATTTAAAGATTGATTGATTGATTGTATATTGTTTTACGTCCCATTCGAGAATTTTTCACTCATATAGAGACGTCACCATATACCGGTGAAGGGCTTCAAATTTTGACCTTTTCTCGGCACTCAGGGCCATTGAGCAGTGAGGGATCTTTATCGTGCCAACGCCTGCCGTGACACGGGGCCTCGGTTTTTAAGGTCTCATCCGAAGGACCCGCAACTTTCACTTCAAAGTGCCGAGCGCATGGCGAAGAAACAGTTGCTACCTATTTTTTATCGACTTAGGTCTGTCGCGGCCGAGATTCGAACTCACGACCTCCCGATCACGGAGCGAGCGCTCTACCGACTGAGCTACCGTGAACGGTTTTATTTAAAGAAGTTGTAATAAAACAATTTAACAAAACATTTTGATACAAACCTGTCTGACAGTTTGTTCCTGTATATCCATCCTGACAATGGCAAGTATAATGATTAAGATGGTCAGAACAGTTTCCATGGATACAAGGCGAACTTTGGCATTCGTCAATTTCTAATAAAAATCATTTTAAAAAGTCAATCACAGGGAGAACTAGCACATTCGTCAATAACTTCGAAGAAATTGAAAATCAATCTAAATGTTTATTTAAAGAAGTTGTAATAAAACAATTTAACAAAACATTTTGATACAAACCTGTCTGACAGTTTGTTCCTGTATATCCATCCTGACAATGGCAAGTATAATGATTAAGATGGTCAGAACAGTTTCCATGGATACAAGGCGAACTTTGGCATTCATCAATTTCTAATAAAAATCATTTAAAAAATCAATCAATTTATATCCAGTAATTAGGAAGATAAATGAATCATACGATTAAAAAGTTCTTTGGTAAATAATCATGATCTCTTTCCTCCTAAAATTGAAATTAAGAATAACGCTTTGGACGATTAATAACTTTCGAATACTTGTATTCTTGTTCCAATATTATAAGAGTTAACTAAGAGTATATTATCATTCATATAAATAAAGTCATAATATTATTTTTGTATAATTACCCTCGGTGGATTTAAATTTTACAAACCTACTGTAATTAATTTTTGACTTTGATTTCCTTTAACAGTTTCCATATTTATTTTTGAACTCTGATTAAATGTGAAAGTTTACATAAGAACTTTTTTTTTTGATCTAGAGAATCTACATCTCCCAAATTCCATAAAAGGGTAGTTTTGAATGTAATATTTAAATAATCTTTTCATTTATATGTTACATTTAAACATCTCAAACAATAGTTTTCTATAGTTTTTTTTTGTTTGTATTTTCCCCCTGTAGGGTTCCATTACCGCCAAATACATAGAGATATACCGATGAAACAACAAAAGCATCTCTTTATTTTATATTTGCCTATTTCGTGATTTCTTTCGAAACAGAAACAAATCCTTTCTATGTACAAATCATTATGTCATCCAGATATCCAATAATAAAAAAAATTATATAGCACAGTAATACAGTTCTTTATAAACAGCATGCTCTTTTGAAATTATGATAATGGTTTGGAAAGGATTAATAGGAATTACTGCAATCTAGAATCAAACTCCGGGCCGTAAATACTCTGGGTAAGTGTGTATTATGCGCGGATCTAAGAAGTCTGAATTTTATCAAATTGGGAATTATTGCTAGAGTAGATGAAATGTGAATAGTTATTTTTGCAATAAACGAATAACATAGCAAAAAGGTATCATTTATTGTTTAATTCTAGCTAATTCTTACCATTTTCACAGTTCACACCCGTGTATCCAGGATCACATATACATTCATAATATAGATACTCATTTGAGCAATTTCCGTGAACACAGGGAGAACTGGCACATTCGTCGACGATGTCTGTACAAATATCAGTATATACATTAAAAATACAACGTTACTTTCTCAATTTGTATATGGTAATAATTAAAATACAATTAAAAAATAACTAACAAGTTTAACAAGGATTCTGAGAGTATTAGATTAGCAATAATAGTCCTCTATCGGCAAGTGATCTGGTTCCCATTTAAAATTGATAATGCCGTAATTCCGTTAAAAAAATCATTGAAGCGGAACATAACTCAACAAGGTAGACTCACATAATAAAAATCAGCTTAATATCTGCAAGCGTTTAGAAAAAAAGTGCGGACAGACTGACAGAAAGACAGAGGGACAGACAGACAGACGGACAGACACACAGACGGACGAAGGAGGAAACTTATAGTCCCCTTCGGTTTCACCGTTAGGGGACTAAAAACTTCACCGGGAACTTAAGTGTGTCGGCCACGTGATCAAACCTGTGTATATTCGATTGTGTACCGAGCAACTTCATTTCCTATGTGAAGTTTTGAAACTTTTTTTTATTACTTATATTATATATTTGAGACGGACAATCGTTTGTATATAGATATTGCACTAACTACTAATTTTGACAAAACGTCAAAGCTTTAAATCGGCTTGAAAAGTGGTAACGCTTTGAATTCACCTGTTTTGAAGCAAATAACTTTGGCTACTTATGGTCAATAATGGTCAGCAGATTGTTGTCTTTGATTTTCTGTTCCCGTGAGAACTGATATTCGAAATTAAAAATGCACAAGAAACATGTCCTATGTTTTAAAATTAAAAAATAAGAGGAATTTCGATTAGTAAAGGTATGGAGACACCAGGCCTGGCCATTTAATTTCGAAAACACGATAAGAAATCAAACATAACTTTATAAAATTTCACAAAAATATTATATCTATGATTTCAGTTAGGCATATTCAACATTATGTAGACACAGAGACTCTGGCGACTCTTTACCTTGTTCACTCCTACTTATGTGTTCGGAATATTTTATTTTTCCCAGTAGCTCTCACAGTAGCTCTGGCGAGATCTAGCGAGACTACAACGAGATAAGGTAAATTATTCACGGAAATGTTGCTAGGAAGTGACAAGCACGTGGAGACATGGTAAACAGAAAAGTTATATTGCGTTTCATTTTCAACCACTGAATAATATCTGTAGAAATGTACTTCAATCTCTCTGAAATTCATTCAAACGTCATTAAGTATTCTTCAAGACATTATTTTCTGCACTTATGTATTAAATTTTCTTTTTGGACAAACATGATTGCTTGGGGACTCGGACTATATCTTTTGGCGTTAGATTAGCAAATGAGGTATCAGTATAGCTTAATCTGAATGAGTTGAATTGCATTGTGGGTTACTACGGATACTACAGGAGTTAAAAAAACCCAGGTGATCGGAAAGGCACATAGAACATTTTTCCCATGCATTTGCATGCATTTCCATGCTGTCCATTTTTATTCTATTATTTCCATGCTTACAATTACAAACAATTCATAACAATTCATTTGTAACATGTTAAATAAACGTGGAAGTCTAGGTTTCTCAAAGTCATACTGCAAGCCAATTTTCGTCTGCATTCCATTGTTGTACTATGTAAGGGATACAAGACGAAGATGGTCTAATATTCAGGTACATGACTGAGACGAGGTGCGAAGCACCTAATCTGTCCCGTATCTGACATAATAGACCATATGAGTTTTGTATCTTACTTTAAAAAAAACATTTTTAAATGCACTTTTGTGTCAAGGCTTTTATCATAATACGATATGGTGATCGTGACCAAACCGGATGGATGGGGCGCTTAGGGATTTGAGACATTTCTTTCAGATGAATGAATGGTTTTTGAATTAAAAACCCTTACTGAACCCCAATTATATATTATTTATCGTTGTGACACTCTACGGATGAGTTTAAAAGAGCTGAACAACTTCATGACATGAAACGATTCTGAAAGTATTGTGAATGATCCATTTTTTTAGCAGATGAAGATTATAAGTGACCAATAGGTAAATATTCCAGGGAAGCGCCGTTTGTGTCCTTTGGATATCGAAAGCGCCACATATTTATACGTAAAATAATTTGTAAATATATATTGAAATTAAATTTTTAAAAATCAAAAAATGGAGTTGTATGAGATGTATTTCCAGATCGAGTGTAAATTTGTCTGCATTTCGATTTTTCTTCCCCTGAATGCTGACTTTCTTGAGTGAACCACTTTAGGTGGATTTATTTGGATTTTTTCCCGGAAAAATCATATATTTAATATTAAGTGTTAGCTCGACCATATAATGTGCTTCAGTACCGGTAGTTTCACAAACAGTGACCTGAGTGTTAATTCAAAGGGTTTTCTGAGGTATTCCTACTTTGTAAGTTTCTTTCCTTGAATTGGATTACGAGATGTTGATTTCTATATAGCTTGAATTGGATTACGAGATGTTGATTTTTATACAGCCTTAACTGGATTAAGAGATGTTGATTTCCATATAAAAAGCTTATATTTGTCTGTTTTTGGCCTTATTCATTCGTTTGTAAAAGCTGGGTTACGTAAGCCTTTGTTTCACACAGTCCAGTATTATTTTGGATTACAATATTAGATATAATACTTGTACTCCTGAAAATAATATTGGACTAGGCTAGTGCATTCTTTGAAATATGAGACTATAGGAACAAAAGAATGACATCACAAAAATGATTTAACGGTTAATACAATTGTCAGGTGGGTTCCCTGACCAAAAAGCAAAGATGATCACCGGTATTGTAATATGAAAATAAAACCTTTGTTGTCCATTTAACTGTTTAAATCTCAATAAAAGAATCTGCTCGTTTTCCTTAAACTTGAAGCGTTAGTGTGCTGAACGTGGCACAGACTACTTTTTATATGCATTTTCTAGTTAACAACGTAACAACAAATTACGAACTCCCGTGCATCTTTCATAGTTTTTTCTCTGTATTTTTGTCATATAAACATTTTTAAAAAAAAAAAATAATTTTTTTTGCAATCCATTTAACTGTTTAATATCGATCGTAGATTGAGTTGAACCACGTGTTCGAAGTCAAATGTAAACATATAGGTGTCAAGTTAACGTTGCTATTCATTTAATGATTGGTCAATTGTTGGTGGTAAGATCCTCTGTGCGCATTAATAACAATAGCCATATATGGTAAACAAAGATTTGTCATATATGTTTTTTTATACCAGCGTATCGGGCGATTTTTGAAAAATTAACACTACTTAGGTCCAATTTTTGCCGTAAATTATCACAAAAGCGAAGACTAATTAAGCAGATTGTGATTTTTTTTAATTCCCACCAATTTCTATTTAAAATCTTGAAAATCTTTCAGAAAAGTCTGGAAACACATTTTTATATGACATGTTTTTAAAAGAAACAGATTATAGGAATGTCCTGTTTACTGCCAATTTTATTTATAAAACCGGTTCTATACCCTATAACCTTTGAATGGGTCAACCTACACCACGTGCCTTGAATTTGAATCACAATAACATTGGAAGAGGTGTTGGTGAGACAATGCTCTTGTCGGTGACCTAGTGCATAAGTTTACCGAAGTTGTAAGTTTGTGGCATGTATGACTTAATATTTTACAGCAGACTTGCAAATTTAACGTGAGTAAAGGTAACTGAAGAAAGAAATACTGAATATCATGAAATTTTAGGATAAAGATTAAAGTAACGGCCTACAGGAAAAATAAGGAAAAACGTTGAAATTGCTATTCTACGCAGCTGCTTGACAAAGACTTCATTAGGCATACATGTAGTTGTTTTTCTCTATGTAAAATCTCCAAATGACTGGATTTGATAAAACATATATGTGTAGTTTTTTAAAATAATTTTTTATTTTATTTGCGTATTTTGTACATTTTTGTACATGAAAAATGCACTAATTATGCATATTAAGTAGAGCAAACTTTTATATCTGGATATTATTGCGCCATGTGATAAGGTCAGGTATGACTAATGACCTTTGAAAACCTTCATACAGGTTTGAACAGGTCTGGAGATTTCCAAATATGGAAGTCAAGAACGATAACTGAAAGTTTCTATAAATGTACATCATATACACGTAAAAATTTTTCTGCCCAATAAGAAAATAGCATTTTTACACACCCCAAAACATATTTCGAGGGAGCAAGAAGAGAACACGTGCTTTTGTTTTTTCCTCAAAAAGATTTTTTTGACAAAAAATCTATAGAAGTAAGATTAAAAGTTTGGAAGAAAAAGGTATTCCCCACATATTTACCGTGACCAAACCTGACATTTTCATCTCGAAAAAGAAAAAAAAAATCATGTACATGTAATCATGCGATCGTTTACGGAGGAATAGATCACACCGACAAGCTATTATCAAGTACAATTGTAACATTTAGCAGATCATACTCTTATGTTGGTAAATATAATTTTGCTTAGCCGTCCGATTTTCATCGATAATGCATAGTTTCCATGTGTGTAGCTCTACTGCACACAAGTATTCATCCTATAGACTACATATAGTTTAAAAATAACACGGATTTCATGAGCGCCGAATATCATGTTATATACACTTTAAATGGATGTAAAGAAAGGTGAAAAACATGGAGAAAGGGAATGTTCATGAATGCTTTTATCACCATATCTTACATGTACCTCGCATATATCAGAAACTGCATGGACGATTTTGTAATAAACACTCAGGAAATAATTGAGACTGTTCCATTTCTCTACGAAAACTTTTTCATGTCAGGCTCTAAAAACTGAAATTAAAATCTACCGTATTTATATCAAATTTCTTAACACAAGTTAAACTTTTGGGATTGCTACTTCGTAGTGACAGATTTTTGGTCCCATTTAGAATTTATATTATGTTTTCAAGTCGTGTTTGTTCACGGTAGAATTGTTAAATATACTATATTATTCCTAAATGTGCATAAAGTTTACAAAAGTTTGTTCTAAAAAAATCTTTTGAGCAAAAAAACTTTAAAACTACGTGTTTTATTTATTTTCTCCTGGCTTTGTCTAAATGCCGTTATCTGATTAGTCAGAAGGATTAGCATCTTATTTATTCTGTGTATTTATAGCAATTCACGGTTATCGTTCTTGACTTCCATATTTGGAAATCGTCCAGACCTGTTGAAGTTTTTTAATCTCTGCATGTTTATATAACAGAGAGCAAAAAACAAATGTATACATTAGTAGAATAATAAATTAAGATGGACGAAGTTTATAAGAGAACAAACCTGCATTAGTTATTTTAGCTTGATCCACTCTAAATACAAACTGTCCTGGAATTCCAATGTTGGACATCTGAGGAAGATTTAACACAGCGTCTGTCATTGACCCAGGAACGGAATAATAATTTTCTCCATCACCAGCATTAAATCCAACCTTCCAGGAAACGGAACACATACATGCAGATTACTATCCATGTGTGCAAAATGTGTTATTCATTGGAGTTACGAAAAATAATGTTTCAAATACAATACGTCATACATACATGAACAAATAAATAAAAATAATTTACCTGGGCTGAATTTGTCCAGTTAATTCTGTTGTAATTAAATACAACAAATGAATGGATACCATTGTTGATTAAAACAAGCTGAAATGTGTTCCGCTGTCATATCACATAACAAAATGATTAGTATGCAATATGGCAGGCATTCTTTCATGTATATCCAATTTATTTGATTGGTTTTTACGCTAACATATGAAAATAAAAATGAAATATTGGAAAAGGAATTCCTTATCATAATTGCGTAAAGTCTATATATTGATGAACATAATGGTCAAGAAGTAATACAATGTTACCTGTTGACAATTTATTGTTCCGGCTGCAGAGCAGCTAAACGCAGCTACATCTTCCCATGTAATTATCATCATCCATGTGGCATTGAAATTTACAATGTCAGGGAAGAGATAGTTGATCTTACTAGTCCCTCTTTGTAATATAGTGAAGTCCGTTGTTGTGCGATACCACAATTTCCCTCCTTGCCTTGTATCTATATCAGTCCAAAATGGTGCTATGATTCTATGACTTCCATTAATTGGGAAAGGTTGTGAGGTAAACTGGCTTAATGGAGTCTCAAACGTAGCGTCTCCATTGTTATTGACCTAATAGTAAAAGAGTAAAAAATTAAAATAAGACAAGTAATATCGATTTGAGGTAAACTTTATCTATACGGACACGATTTCTGACAGATTTGCATCCAAAAGTTCTTCATCAAAGGAATAAATAAAAAAAAACATAATTCAAACTGAGAGAAATTAATTGTACTTACGTAAATTGAATTATATGATGACCCAAAGAAAGGAAATGACACAGTTATAGGAATCCTCGAAGTGGAGCCGTCGTCATTTGCGGGCAATTCGTTGTCTCCAGCAGCTAGACCAAAACTATAGAAGCGACTCAATGGGTAGCAAATACAAATGTTTAGTATTGCTGATGCTGTTACTACAATATAGGATGTGTTAGACATTGCTGAAGATCTTGATTTTGACTAATTTAGGTCAATAGATTTGTTGCTTTTATACAGAAATCAGGAAAGTCTACAACCAGGAAGACTAAAAGAACAACCAATGCCATTAAGTTTACACTAACTACAACAAAGTTGCATTAAATACAGCAAACAAAGCATGACACTATCGCACAGTATTTACGTAAAAATGTGCTAAATAAACGTGTCAGTTTGATATTTTTCTTATATCTCAATGTCTAAAACTGTTATCCTCGTTGTATTGGTATCATTAAAGGATTTCGTGTACATAAGTGTACATATTGCTTGAATAAAAACCAGAGAGGGCAATTGGTTTATCAAAGGGAAAGTCAATCATTATGAAACGAACACAGCTGTCAAATCAAGAATGCGCTCGATCTGAGTCGATATCAAATTGATAAGTTTGTTAGACATACGTTTGAAGTCTTAAATTTGTACTCTTTCACCCAAAATGCTAAATACAAAAATAACCCCTTTTACAAAACAAAAGTAAAACTTTCTCCTTAAAAAATTTAATAACATTTTTTTGTGTATTTGTGTAATAGCTATTACAGCTAGCAAATGTCTGATATCTTACATTTCATTTGTGATTATACTATCATTTTTTCAAACATAAATTGTTTTTTAACTACAACAAAATCACTTAAAATTAATCTTTTCAAGTTTCAGAAAATAATTTAAGCATTTATAATATTTCTAAGCATTTATAATGTAAAGCTGACGAAGCTGTATTGCTATTAAAGGTACGGAAAAAATAATGATAAATGAGAGGGACCTACATGGTTTCTCACGTATTTCCATGATAAATATTATATAGGTCAAATAAGATATATCAGGGTATAATTTCTAAGTGAACACATGAAATTACTTTTAAAAGCAGTTATTTCAATGAAAATAAAGGAAAATAATTTTAAATAGAGTTTTTTTCTATAATAGAAAAATAAATTGTAACAGGTTTGCCCTCAATCTCTAAGAAAACAGTATTATTGTATGTATGTGACATCTTGAGCTCTTCTTTAGAACTATATTTAATTGAATATGGGTATCCGGAATAGCTTTTCAAGTGATTTGAAATTGAATACTATGAAGCTCTAATTTATACATGCATCAATGTTTTTGTTTTCTCTCCTGCAAGGTATGGATTAAACTATTACTCAGTTCCTTGGTGAATGACAAAATCATAAACAAATCTTTCGCTAATGTTTAGTGTTCTAAAACTTGTGCTATTTTAATTTTTTGGCATTAATGGCTTTCTTATTTATGCTTTTCTAGATATTTCACAATCATTTCTAAATCTTTAATTCGTTAAAAGGTGTGGTGACCCAAATTGTTGAAATGCGAATATCTAAAGGAAGGTTGCGAAAAAAAATCTCTTAAATATTGGTAAAAATTAAAACAACACGCCACCATGACCTGTAAGTCAGATATATATTATATATATTTTATGATCTGTACAAGCTGTAATGAATACTACATAAGAACCAAGCGGCAGATTGAACGTTACCAAGCTATTTGTAATTCATTTTGTAACTATCTGAAGAGCCATTAAAAGACAGAAAGCGCTTACAGTTAAAATATTTATTCGAGATTTTATTTCATCATATATATATATATATATATATATATATATATATATATATATATATATATATATATATATATATATATATATATATATATATATATATATATATATTATGTAGGACGCCAAAGTCCGATGGTCTGCGCCAAACCCCGATGGTTTAACACGCCGATGTCCGATGGTGCGGAAAAACGATTGACGGTACTACTGCGCCAAACTGCAATGCCGCGCCATGCCAAGATCTTAAGGTAGGTCGCGCGTTTGCTTTTGTCATCAATTTCGGTACACAATTTCGACGATTCGAGCGGTTGTTTTGTGCACATTTGATTACGACGTCAGTTACGTCACACAGGCGACGTTGCGTTGTTTCCCGTATAATACCCTGAAAATAACTTCATAAATAGTCTACAGGTACGAATCAAGTAGATAAATTCAAAGTGCATGCTCTTGTACGTAAACCTCGAACATGTATGAACCAAGATCGGGTATTATTAAATGACAGTCTGAATTCTGATGTGATTATGTGTAATGTCTTAGAACAAACTAAATACGATACCACATGACAGGAATAATTTATATTGTTAGTGTTACTAAACTGCTAAAAGTCAATCAAAATGAGTCAGCGTAAAAGTTATGGTATGCAAAAAGAAAATTATTGTAAATTTCATAGCCAAAAACTTGAAGGGTTGTATGTGCGCATGTAATTTGCACCTTAAAGTAAGTGCGTATTACACCATGTTTGCCGGGGTGAAACTTTTTCAGGATGGAATCAAGCCTCAACACTAAAAACGGATGAAATTTAATTACAGTACATGTATTTTCCTGTTATTTATCATTATTATTTCAATCATCATAATTATTATTTCTTTATTTTGTATTTGAATCTCGGGTAGTCGCTACGTATATGCAGGCTAACAAATTGTGAAATGCATTTAAAAAATAAATTTAAACAAACACCTGGACTATCAGACTTATATGACACTTTAAACAATTTACAAGTATCAAGTACATTTATTTCTATATAAGAAAAGCTCTCTGTGTATAAGCTAAATGCAAGTGTTTTACATTTTACGTATGGAAATTTGATTGAGAGAATTCGAAATTAAGAAAGTTTGAGAGTTAGGGCTATATACCAGCTTGCGACTAATATAGAAAGAACACAGTCGGTAACCAACTCCCCCCCCCCCCCCCCAATTTTTTTTCATTATTGGAATATATATATATATATATATATATATATATATATATATATATATATATATATATATATATATATATATATATATATATATATATAACAAAATGAAGAACCGGTACAGTTTTGCTGGCTGTATTAAAAATAAAAATCCAAAAAATCACAAAATATTTCCTGCAAGCGCTTTCGACATGTAAGGCTCTTCAACTTGAAGTTAATGCAATATTTGTACATTATCTAATACGGCAACTTTACGCTACCTTGATATATTATGACGTCACAATGAACTTTTGCTTTTGGACGTTACCAGATAACCTACCTGACATTTGTATAACTGCCTGAAGAGCCTTACATGGCGAAAGCGTTTTCAGGAAATATTTTGTGATTTTTTTTGGATTTATATATATATATATATATATATATATATATATATATATATATATATATATATATATATATATATATATATATATATATATATATATATATATATATATATATACTGTAATGTCTAACAAAACTATTAATACGTTAAAAATCATTACCTACATGTATAATTTAATTTGATAGCTAGCTATAAAATGCTTGCAGTATGTTCACACCTCTGAAACCAAATCTAAAACGTGTTTGTATCATTTATTGGAGAACATGGGATGGTTATTTTAGTCAGAAATCAAATAAAACCAAACTGTTAAGACTGGGTTTAAATTTTTGAATGAAATGTTTTCTTTTTCTATTCTTTCAATTATATTGTCTCTAAAAAATTTATAAAAAGGAAACACTTTAAATTGTCCGTGTATGGTGTGTAAAACGTTGCTTTATTCGACAATCTTGTGATGTATATTCAAAATCTTGTGATGTATGTTCTAAATCTTGTGATGTATATTCAAAATTTTGTGATGTATGTTCAATATCTTGTTATGTATATTCAAAATCTTGTGATGTATGTTCTATAGTCTTGTGATGTATGTACAATATCTTGTGAAGCATACTCGAAATCTTGTGATGTATGTGCAATGAAATATATGGAGATAACGAACAGTATTCAAGCTCAAAGTCCATTAAACATTACAAAATAGGTGCAGAGCAAACATGCAGGTGCCATGGAGGAGTGAGCATCCCCTGCCGACCGGTCACACCCGCCGTGTGCTCCTTGTCATGGTCGGGAAATAACGGAAAAATCCGTCGACAATTCAATGTGTAAATAATGGCCTAACAATTCATATGAAAAACGTCAGTCGGCATTTGACTCAATGATAAATTGTATTTGCTGACAAGGTCATTGTATCGACCATAGAACTTACGAAATGATGACTTTAAACGAGACTGCTGATATTCATGTTTCATCAACTTGTTTGTCAATAATTTACCTCGTTTAAGAAATTGTACATATGTAGAGCAATATCTTATTATGTATATTCAAAGTCTTGTGATGTATGTTCTATTTTTTTTTTTTAGATGTATATTCAAAATCTTGTGATGTATGTTCTATAATCTTGTTATGTATGTGCAATATCTTGTGATGTTTATTCAAAATCTTGTGATGTATATTCTATAATCTTGTGATGTATATTCGATAATCTTGTAATGTATGTTCAAAATCTTGTGATGTATATTCAAAATCTTGTTATGTTTACTCAATAATCTTGAGATGCATATTCTATAATCTTGTGATGTATGTGCAAAAATTGCATTGTGGGTTATATTCCACACAATTTCGACAGGCTATGTAAGGGCTTTTTTCTTTGGTCTCCAAAGTGGAAGTACGTACCTTTGTCAACAGTCGCATCTAGATTGCTGTGAACATGGAGATGGATAAAGGAGAGTCCGGGGACTGTAACTTTATTTTACACCTTGAAAGCCAAGGTATTTATACATTTTGAGATATGAGGCGAAAAGTGAGGTCCTTGATACCGTGGGACAGACTATGCATGTATATGTGAATGCTCATTGGGTAACTTCATATGACATCGTTTTACAACACCCCTGCACCTCTGTGGTATTGGTAATCATAAATGCATGAAGATTTACATGTACAGTACAAATAATTTAAATAAACATCCACTTCTGTTGTAAAGTGAAATTAATTTGAAAACTTTCTTCTTAGTTAAGAGATTAAAATGGAAAACTCTATACAATAACAGTATCAGTTTGTCCTTGCATATTCTTTGCTAATTTGTTTTCATTATATTAATTTATTTTTTTATTTTCATTTTCAGATATAAATGCATGCTATGTTTGTAAAACAGATGTAAAGTGTGGGTGGCTTAAAAATATGAAGTTGTCAATAAAATGGAACATTTGACTTATGTCCAACAAGTCCTCTAGAATACAAGTAAAAAATTTCTACTTTTTATGATCCTTCAAACACTTTTCAACAAACCCACAAATTATCCTTGCTATTTTTCTCCCGTCTGCAAAGTAGAGCGACTCTTTGGGATCACTTTACCTGGCGTCTGTCAGTCAAACATTAGATTTGATATTTTGCACTTATTTGCATGGCATTATGAATTTTGTAAAATACCAAGGTTACGGACTTTGAGACCATTGAACGTGACCTTTGACTACTTTATTTTTAAATCATAATGCTAGTATGCAGTTATGCTTTTGATATTTAAGAGACATGACTATGCTGTTTAGCACTGATTGTTGTCAATACCAATAATACAGTCTATATGTCCTTGACATTTGACCTACTTTGCAAAATATACTCCAGACAGTCAACTTATGCTTCTTGAGTTTTGAGAGGCAGGGTATTGATAATTTGCATTTATACATGTTAATGACACTGTACTTGCTGAATTATGTACAGTTACCACATACACACACTGAAATTTAAATACATAATACTAGTACTTTGGAAAAACACTCGGAAAAAGTATACCAGAATGGATCATTGTTGTGTGACAGATTGACAAACTGTAGTAAAGACAGGCTGAAATCTCTTTTAGAGGAGTGTTGGATCAAACAAAAATATTAATGAAATGATAAATAATTTTTAACAATTTCATTTTAATTATTCATTAGCTTTGAGGTTGGGGAAGCGTATTTCTATCAAAGTCTTGTATGTTTTACTATTCAAAGATGTTTTTTCTTCACAGGCAATAAGAACTATAATGCTAGTAGCAAACAAATAGCTGACCACTCTTAAGATTTATTTACACCTTTAATGATGAAATATAGGGAAGGTGACACATGTGTTCCTTGGAACACTCTAGTTATTTTATTCTGTACATTTTTAATGAAAGTAAAAGAGCATTAGACAGGCCATTTGATAATTAGTACAGAAATTTCCATGAACAGAAATTGGCAATGCTTGGCAGGTTTATTGGTAAAATTTGAACATTGAATGCCTTATTAAACGCGCACTTTCTAAAGAAAGTTCGGGTATATTAATGTTACTCATGTCCGGCCGGCTGTCTGTCACACTTTCTTCTTAATCTAACTACATAAGCAGAATTCAATTAATCTTTTGGAATATTATAGGTGTGTCCTATAGATGTTTAATAAGGTTTTGGGATTTTCAATTTAACCCTGGGGGCAAAACGAGGGTCGAAAATAAGATTTTTCCTACAAAAGCCTGGTTCCCAGAACTCCTACATTTTACGCAGTAGCCTAATCATCTTTTGGAAGATGATTGGTGGTGTCCTGTAGATCTGCAATAAGGTTGCGGAATTTTCAATTTCACCCTCGGGGTCAAATGGGGGTTGAAAATGATGTTTTTTACCAACCCATGGTTCCAAGAACTCCTCTTACACTTTATACAGTAGCCTATTCGTCTTTTGGAAGATGCTTGGTAGTGTCCTGTAGATGTGCAATAAGGTTTCGGAATTTTCATTTTCACCCCAAGGGTCAAATTGGGGTCGATAAATGATGTGGTTTTTTTATATATACAAAAAGACCCTGGTTCCCAGAACTCCTCTAACATTTTATGTAGTAGCGTAATCATCTTTTGGAAGATGCCTGGTAGTGTCCTGTAGATGTGCAATAAGGTTTCAGAATTTTCATTTTCACCCGGGGGTAAAATGGGGGGGGGGGTGTAAAAAAGACGTTCAAAGTCTTAATGTCAAAGATTTCATGAGTTTTGACCTGGTTGTCTTTTTTCTTAATTTGACCTTGAATGAAGAAAGGGTCAAGGAAAAAAAATTGATGCAGCAAATATTGTGTCAATGTCTTCTATCCAAGTTCCAAATTTGATTTCATAAAGTCAAAGGCTTCTCAGATTATGCCCTGAATTTTATTTTCATGTAAAAGATTGACCTTAACTTTATAAATGGGTCATGGTAAAAAAAGTTCTTGGCATGCACCCTTTCTCCATACCACCTCTCCATGTTTCAAGACTGAAGATTCAATGTCAAAAGGTTCTTAAGTTATGGTTTGGTGGTGTTCTCAATTTGAACTTGAATGACGAAAGGAGTCAGGGTCAAAATTTTGATGCAGTGCATCTTGTGTAAATGTCTTCTTTCTAAGTTACAAGTTTTAAATCCTAATGTCAAAGGGTTCCCAGGTTATAGCCTGGACTATATTTTGATGTAAAGATTGGCCTTGACCTCATCAAAAGGTCAAGGTCAAAAAGTTTGGTGGCCTCAACCCCATTTCTATACCACCTCTCCATGTTCCAAGTTTGAAGTCTTAATGTCAAAGGGTTGTCAAGTTCCGGCTCGGACAAAATTTGATTGAAGAAGAAAATGGACAAAAACAGTATGTAGACTAGTAGAGTCTACTTGTTGCATAAAAACTGTAGGAGGAGTAGAATTTTGAAAGAACAAATTTGTTTCTGCATTATGTAATGAAACTTTCACTTAAGATTCAACTTTTCTTGCCCAGTGGTTCTTGAGAAGAGTTTTTTCTTATACAGTAAAGCATGCTTAAACACGCTTAATATAATGAATTGTTGCTTACAGCAAAGCGATTTCCAAATATATTGTAAACTTAATGGATATAAGCAATTACACTTATAACAAAGCAAAATTAATTATTATACCCTGAGGGGTATGTTTACCTGTCTTCAACAAGTCAGGTTCACAGTGAGTACTTTTCAAGCATAATTGATCGAGTTCATTTCTACTGATCTTGAGCTAATTTATAGGAGTTCCATGGGAAATTTGTAACAAACCACGATAAAAGACTTCTGGCTGGGTCCTTTTGTAATCATAGATATAGATCAAAGACAATATAGTGAGTAAACTTATTTTTTATTTTACATGTCTGGGAGGGATATCATTCATGTTGCAGTATGAATTAGTGAAAACCTAAAAAGTCATCTCATAAAGAAAATTGTCTTATAATTCCATTTTAATTTTGACTCAAGTAGATGTTAGTGCAGAGTCGAATCCACTGCGGGACATGGAGACCAGTCCTTCGGATGAGACTGTATAAGCCGAGGTGTTGGCATGAAAAAAAATCCCTCACTGCTCAATGACCCTAAGTGCCGAGCATAGGTCAAAATTTGCAGCCCTCTAGATCCGGGTTGAAAATTGACCCTGGGGTCAATTGTGTGATTTACAGGAAAGTTCAACGACGAACCCCACAATACCTACTTATTTTGTTTAAGTAGAGGATCGAAAGGGGGGGGGGTTAGAACCATCTAAGGTAACACAGATCCCATGTAAATTTTTAAGATTATATGAAGAATTTTTTTGTAAACAATATATTTCGACAATACAGCGAAGATGGCAAAAATGCATATATTTTAAACAAAATGATGAAGAAGTTTTATCATTGAGACAAATTTTTGTGGTTCTGGGTTCGTATGCATAAAAATTCTTAAGTCCTTAGGCATATACTTAAGTATCATTTTCCTGCTTAGCAGATTGGAATTTTACTTAGCATCTTGCTTAGAATGTTGCATAAAACTTCTCAACTCTTAAGTATATGCTTAGTTTACAGATATTTCAAAGAGCTAGTCACACAAAAACAGTTAAAGGAATTTTACAAAAAATGAAATAGAAAAAAAAATGAGGAGATTAAATCAATGAAATAAATAACAATCTGCAAGTATATCCTTTATTATATGGCATTTACATACTTTATTGACGCTAGCTATTTATTATCAAAACGGTTCAAAATATGACGTCATTTGATTGTTGCATAGTTTGTCAACGTCCAGCAGCTATAAAATGCAGCCCTTTTTGAGTTCAGTGCACCAGTGCGATGTACGTCTAGATACATGTTAACTTATTTTTACATTATGTCAAAATAATTTGATTTCCATGTATCCTATATTACATGTAATCTATACAATCATTCAATCGTCAATCACAGATCAATTAAGATGTCAATAATAAAAAAGCTAAAAATATAAATAGCTCAAAACTATTGATTAAGTAACGAGAGAGAGAGAGAGAGAGAGAGAGAGAGAGAGAGATAGAGAGAGATAGAGAGAGAGAGAGAGAGATATTTTCTACTGACTGTATTCAGAAAAAGCGCCAAATATTACGCATGTGATTATATAAACGAATTAAACCTAAGTTCATCGTGGGAAAGGTGCACACTATGTCCTTTCATTCTCTAAAAAATATAACTTCAATTTCAAAACTAAATAAATAAAGTTTGATTCACTCTCCCCTCTCAATTTTGCGTCCAGTTTTGTTTTGTTTTTTATTTCTTTGTTTCTTTTTGCTCTGTTGCCTTCTTTAGCCATCTTTACCAGTGTGTATACATGTACCTCCTTTTTTGTCCGAGCAGACGATAATATAAACACGTCATCGATATCAAACGAAATAATTGCGATCAAATCGATCAAAATATAAGAAAAAAATAGTTATAACAGGAAGGTGAATCTTTAAATTAATATGATTTGTATTTTCATTATTTTATTTCTTTGTGTCTACATCAAAACTTGTGTATATTTAAATTAAAGTGAAAGAGGAAGTGACTTTATTGACATGGCATCAGTGTACTTAAGCACATTACGATATGCTTAGCTAAGAATCACTAAGCATGTTTTAGTCAACGGAATCTAAGCATCTTACTTAGCTAAGAATGTGCTTAAGAAATTTAAGTATACAGTTAAGAAAATTCTTAGAATTTTTATGCATACGAATCCTGATCTACATGTGAAACTAACATTCACCAAAAGGTGTATTTATAAAACATGCACAATAGAGAAAAAAAATCACAATATGAGTATTCTTTTTTTGCAAAAATAACGACAATGATAGTTTATTATTTGATCACGAATTTGAATCTGTATAATCTAGCCTATTGAAAATGATTATGTAGCATTACAAATTCCAATATGATTATATCTATTATATTTTTTCTTATATTTCAATTTAAATAAGTGACATAATTACATAAAAGCATTAACATTGCTCAATCAATATATTTTATTTATTTCAAAAGGTGATAAGATATGGAGATAACGAACAGTAATCAAGCTCAAAAGTCCATTGAAACAATACCAAATCGGGAGCAGAGCAAACAAGGACCTCTACAAAACATCAGAGGTGGGATCAGGTGCCATGGAGGAGTAAGCATCCCCTGTCGACTGGTCAACCCCATTTGATAAAAAGAAGTTGCACATATTTATTAAAAAGCAAAACACTCATGCATTTAGATTTTGTTATATTTGACTGATGTGGCCTTGATTAAAGTATAACGTATAAACAATAATACACATCTTGCAATGGATTCGAATTTCCACAATTTGGATAAAGTTTCCCTGTTCAAATAATTACTAAAGCAGCTCAGAGAGAATGACAATTCATCAATAACGGATTCTTACAAATAAAGAATTAAAAAACAATCCAAAGAAAGGAAATGGTACTGTTGTTGAAATGTTTGATGTATAACTATCATCATTTGAGCGTAATTTACTGTCACCAGCAGACAAACCAAAACGATAAAATTGATTAAGTGGGTAACAATTAACTGATTGAGGCAAGATGACAGAAACCCCCTACGTGCTGTGGTTATCGAGTGTATGTTGGCTAGACAAAATTGTATTAAAACAAATATACATTAAAGAACTCACTGACGTGACACAAATTGTTGATTTGTCACGTCTCATAAAAATCAAAAGAAAACATCACACTTAATTTTTTTCAATTAAACACTTCTAAATAAAAAGAAATAAAAAGTGTGCATTGTATTTAGGTTTTAATGAAACATTTTCATAATCGAGATCTGTTGATACATTTCATAATCCTTGTCAATACACCTCATAGTTTTACAGGTACTTTTGATTAAGTACATACATGTAAGTATTCGATTCAGATTTTGGACATCTCATATTAAAAAACTAAAAAAAAAGTATAGGGGCTTTGAATAAAACAAATATCAAATAAGGTCTTAAATATTAATTTCAGATTCTTATGAGGATCTTAGCTAATTATTAGTTAAAGATCTCTCAAACAGTTTTATTTATATGGAAAGTGACCTGTCTTAAATCCTTAAAAAGAATCAATTCATTCATGACATTTAGCCACAACCTTTTTCCAGAAACTGCTTAGTAAGATACATGTACTCAAAAGGGATAAAGATTATTGCACTTCCCAACCTTTCCTTCAAGAAGAAAAGGACAATTTTATTTTCTTTCTATTTTTTCTGCAGTATACACAGAGATATTCGTGAGTGCTTTTAAAATCTTAGATGTTTGATACATCGATCAGTGTTTTTTTTTAAAGATATATTTACATTTGGGCCTATTGTGTATATCACAAGTATTTCTTGTCTTAAAATATATAGAGAGGAAAAAAAAGTTCCTCTTCTTATTCAATAGGAAAATCATGTTAAGCAAATCTTTTTTATATTTAATATGAAATTAATTTTTATTTATGTCGAATACATTTCTGAAAATTTATTAAAAAAAATATTAGACATTTGGATGCTTGTGGATGGATGTAGATTTTGATCTGTACTCAGTAAAAAAAAAATCCTAAATATTTCTACGATTACCTAATCATTACAGAGATCAAGGCGGATTTGACCAATATGATTAGAACACTTTGTGGAAGTTGACTCTTTCTTTTTCTTCAAATAACACTATGCATTATATTCTGTTTCAAACCAATACCTTTACTTTAAGATTTAACTTCGCTTTTTGTTTAATGGTCAAGTTTTTTCTGTCCAAGTAACAGTCCAATCTTTAAATATATCAGTACAGAGAAAGTAAAATACATATACATGTTTATCAGAATAATACTAATATTTGACTGTTACTTTCTAACGTCGGAAGGACAAGTTGGTTTTTTTTAATGACAAGAGAATAGGAATGATGTCCCATCAATTTCTTTTTATTGAAAATAAGTAAACTTTGTACATGTATTTTTAGTGAGATTTGAAAAACAATTAATTATGACAAACAACAATGTAACAACACGACTTTAAAGTTTGACTTTTTTCCTAAAAAAAATAAAGTAAATAAACACATAAGCAACACTAGATGATAAACACACATTCATACCAACTCATACCAAAAACCCTCACCTCTCGCTCAAATACACATACACACCCAGAGAGAGAGAGAGAGAGAGAGAGAGAGAGAGAGAGACAGAGTAGAATTTTTACAGATCTTCGAAATATTATCCTTTTTTCCCTCATATTTTATCTTATTGCAGGATATATTCGGAAAGACAAACAGAAAAGAAAGGAAGAAGAGGACAAAAAATAGAACACCTCTCCAAACAAGTCGATTGAGGTATATATTAAATAATACTTTTGGATTAATAGTGTTTTTTTAAACATCCATTAATGTTTTGTGCCATCTATTTCACAAACATTTAAACTCTTTGGCAAATCTACGTGAATATAATAAATATTGCTGGCCTGAAATGCTGAATTATCCGTGAAACGTTGTGTGTTTTTTGGAGTATTGCTCGAAATGGCATTAATTTTTCCACTTGGTTTAGTCAAATTTGTGATTCTTTGCCATAACTGATTTATAAATCCTAAGAAATTAAAATAAGTAGAGAAACTTTGTGTCTGTTTTCCGAAGGATGTCTTACTAGGCCCTAAAGGTGTATCACTAAAGTTAATGACTCCAAACATCTCACTTTCACTGTCTCTATAATAAAAAGAAAGATAAAATTCCACTTACTTAAAAGGGACATGTATAAAATGATTAAGTAAACGAGTATGCTTCACTTAATGTCGATACATTTTAGATATGTATTTCACATATGTATAACCGATGCATTTTAAAATCTCCTTAATTTTTCACTGATTTTTTAATCTTTTTTTTCAAATATTTGTTCATTTGTGAAATAAAAATAGAATCAACCTCCGTACCTTTTGATTCTTTTCCACAGAAGTAACAGAACAAGGGCAAATACCAACAGCAGTAATCCTACCAAGAATGGTATTAGATAGGAGAAGTTAACTGGAAAGCGGAGATAGGTGATAAATAATAAAATAAGTGTTTTCTCTTGTAGGAACCGTTTTATAATTATATAACAGGGCCAATAAAGTTAACTGTCATATGATAAAGTATAATATGGGTAGCATACATCCAACATGACGTTTATTTAAACAATATATTTGAAAACATTATGTATACAACTTAAATTCGCCTAAAAAACTTACTTGAATGAAACTTGAATTGAACATAATTTTTTCTTGAATAACATTCATATCTATACGTACACTGTGAACAATCTCTCCCATAATATGCCGTATCACAAACACAAATGTAATTATTAATTTCATCAATGCATAATCCATGCTTACATGGTGAACTTGAACATTCGTCAATTTCTATAATAAAAAAGAAATAAGGAGTAATAAAATCTAAAGACATTCAAAGTCTTATCCATTTCTATATGGTAATTTTGCAATGCCCATTTATCATAGTTTGTGTTTGTCCAGTTTCACTCGATCAAAATTATTCAATGTAAAAAAGAAAAGGAATGTATTGAATTATAGATATACCTGTCTCACAGATGACTCCGGTATATCCAGGTATACATTCACAGGTGTATCCATTGACTTGGTCAGTACAATTACCGTGTATGCAGGGAGAACTGGCGCATTCGTCAATGTCTGTGCAGAATGACGAAAAGGAAATAACGTAAATATTGCATGCAGTTTTAAATCGGCGTATGAAAAGGAGAAAGAAATTTTAAAATACAAACCTATCTGACAATTGGTTCCGGTAAATCCTGCATAACACTGACATGTGTAGTGATTAACATGGTCAGAGCAGTTTCCATGGACACAGGGTGAACTCTGGCATTCATTGATATCTGTGAAATCCAATATAAATTTTAGAACAATGACTAACTTAATGTCGACTATTGTTTGGTATCATCATTTAGAATTATTTTTTAACTAGATGTAATACCAAGGTCTTTTTTAGCAAACGTGGGGAATATAGACGAGAAAACTAAACGATACAAGCTTTTAAATGGACACTCACTATTTCCATATATTTGAATGAAATGTTACTCACCTACTTCACAATGGATTCCAGAATATCCCGGCATGCAATTACACACGTACCCATTGATATGATCCGTACAGTTACCATAAACACAAGGAGAACTAGCACACTCGTTAATATCTTAAGAGAAATTGAAATAGAAATAGAAATGCTGTTCTATTGAACAAATTGTAATAATGAAATTTTAAAAATTGAAAACAATTAGATACAAACCTGTCTGACAGTTAATTCCTGTATAACCATCCAGACAATGGCAAGTATAATGATTAAGATGGTCAGAACAGTTTCCATGGATACATGGCGAACTTTGGCATTCATCAATTTCTAACAAAAAATCATTTTGAAATCAATAAATTTTGCTTCTTAAGACCTCTTGCTATAATATGTAAATTTACACTAGAAAGGGAAAATGTGGCATAAATCAGCGAAGACTATAAATATTCGTTTAAGATGAGTAAAACATAGGTAGACTACACGTAATACGTTCTTTTGGGAAAGAAAATCACGATTTTTTTTTTTTTCAAAAATTGAAATGATGCATTGCGTTTGCAGTTAAACTATTTTTCAAACACTTGTCGTCTTGGTCCAACATTATTAGAAATGATTTAGAGTATGTATCATAAATAATATAAAACCTTCAGACAGTAAAGTTAAAGTGATTTCTTTTTCTAAATGCTATCAGATTTAAAGAAAAAAACTTAATAAAAACTTATTATAATTAACTATAGTTTACTATAGTACAAACTTAATTACTTTGATACTTTACTATAGTACATTCTTAAATAATTTGTAAATTTACTATAGTACATACTTTGATACTTCACTTTAGTATATACTTTAATACTTTGATACTTCATTTTAGCATATACTTTAATTTTTTGATATTTCACTTTAGTACATACTTTACTGTAGTTCATTCTTTAATAATTTGACACTTTACTATAGTACATACTTTAATACTTCCATACTATACTTTAATTTCCTTTGATACTTTGCATCTTTACTATGGAACTTTGATTTACCATGAAATTTTATTCTAGTACTGTTATTTTTAGATTTAGATCATTGATAACCGTGGAATTTAATACCAATGATGATATTTGAATAATCTTTCCTTTAACATGTAACAAAGAAATCTGAGAATTGAGATGAGAAAGAAAACGTGACAATTTAAACTTTTTAGAATACTTTGGTTTAAAATAGTAAAAACTTCTTTACTTTTTGAAAATACTAAAATATTTTTTAAAGAAATGTTTCGTTTGAATTGTTCTTTTTAGGGACTCCTTTCTTGCCAAATACGAAGAGATTCCCAACTGAAAGAATAAACATTTAAGATTTGAGTCTTTCCAGATTTCTTTCGAAATAAGAAAAAAAAGGTTGAATATCAATCTTATCTAAGTACAGATTCATATGTCATCCAGATATCTAATTTCAAAAAAGTTAATAGGGCCCAGTAATATACATGTAGTCATTATTTGAATACAGCATGTTTTCTTGAAATTATGATGTTTGGGAAGAAAAAATAGAATTACTGCTAGAGAAGATTTAATGTGAGTCTTTTGACAATACTTGGATAACTGGATAACTCAACACTCATTTAACGCGTTTTACTCGTTTAACGTGTAAATCTATCTAATGCTTACCATTTTCACAGTTTACACCCGTGTATCCAGGGTCACAGATACATTCATAATAAAGATATTCATTTGAACAATTTCCATGAACACAGGGAGAACTGGCGCATTCGTCGACGATATCTGCACAAAAATTATCAAACATACTAAAAATGGCAGCGTTATTTTCTTAAACAATTGAAATATATAAGAAGAATTATAAGTTGAGATAAACGAAGTTTATAAGAGAACAAACCTGCATTAGTTATTTTAGCTTGATCCACTCTAAATACAAACTGTCCAGGAATTCCAATGTTAGACATCTGAGAAAGATTTAACACAGCGTCTGTCATTGACCCGGGAACTGAATAATAATTCTCTCCATCACCAGCATTAAACCCGACCTTCCAAAAGGGAACAGATACATTTAGATTACTAAAATATGTACGTGATATGTCATATTCCTATAGGTAAAAGAGGCACAAAGTTTACGCTCTATTGCTTCATGTTGTATTTATAAAAGTTACTGTTACCTGAGCAGATTTTGTCCAAGTGATTTTGTTGTAATTAAATACAACAAATGAATGAACACCATTGTTGATTAAAACAAGTTGAAATGTGTTCCACTGTCATAATAGATAACAAAATGATAAGTAATTCAATTTAAGACATTTACGTACTGATGAACATAGGTATAATTTTTTATGTATTGATTTTTAAAAGTTAAAAAAAATGAAAGATTTGAAAAGAAATTAAACATTATTATTCATATTCGTATAATATTCGTATTGCTCAAAATAATACACAAATGCAAGTACTACAATGTTACCTGTTGACAATTTATTGTTCCGGTGGGAGAACAGCTATACGCAGCTACATCTTCCCATGTAATTATCATCATCCACGTGGCAGTGAAAGTTACAATGTCAGGAAAGAGAGAGTTGATTTTATTTGTTCCTCTTTGTAAAATAGTTGTGTCTGTTGTTATGCGATACCATAATTTCCCACCTTGCCTTGTATCTATATCAGTCCAAAATGGTGCTATGATTCTATGACTTCCATTAATTGGGAAGGGCTGTGAAGTAAACTGTCTTAATGGAGTCTCAAACGTAGTGTCGCCGTTGTTATTTACCTAAGAAGTAATACTGATTTGAGGTAAACTTTATCTTAACGGACATAATACATGTATCATATTTTCCAAAAAGTTCTTCATAAAAGTAATAACTGAAAAAGAACAATATCATTCATACTGAGAGAAATAACCTGTACTTACGTAAATTGAATTATATGATGACCCAAAGAAAGGAAATGACACAACTATAGGAATTCTAGAAGTGGAGTTGTCGTCATTTGCGGGCAATTCGCTGTCTCCAGCGGCTAGACCAAAACTATAGAACTGACTCAATGAGTAGCCGCTGCAAATGTTTAGTACTGCTGATACTATTACTAAAGCAAAGGTTGGGTAAGACATTGTTGAAGATCTTGTTTTTGACTTATTTGGATCTGTAGATTTGAGGCTTTTATATAGAAAATCAGGAAAGTCCACAACTAGGAAGACTAAAAGAACAACCAATGCCATTAAGTTTACACTAACTACTGCAATGTCACATTACATGTATATACAGCAAACAATGCATTGACATGTCTAAAAGTGTCCTCTTTGTCGTATCGTTAAACGGTTTTGTGTACATAAGTCTATTAATTTTATTGCATGAATAGAGTCACAGAGAATGGTAGATTATCAAGAAGGAAGTAAATGATTATGTAACGATCACAGCTGTCAACTTAAGACTACGTTCTGAATCGATAGCAAACTGATAAGCATATTAGAAATACGTTAAAGATATCTAAACAAATTGCACTCTTTCACCCAAATATAATTTTTTTGTATTATTATTTTTATTATTATTATTATAATATATAAGTATCCTTATAAAGTGAATTCCTCTGTGCTTTCTATATCAATATTCTTCACATAGTACAGAAATGTAAGTTTAAGAGTTATTGTAAAGTTAATGTGCTTTCAAATAATGTTAGTTTCAAAGCAATGTGTATCAGTAAAGATCCTCTAATAAAACATTTGTCCAAATAGCTTATCTCAATTTCATTTTCTAATTGCTGTTTCCCACTTCCATTCTCGTGTAGTTTGGGTGGAGTCGCGAGAATTTCATCGGCATCAAAACGTTTTATTTACTTGCCTAGATAGCTTGCGATCTAGAACGCTGTTTCTGCACTGCTAGGATTGATTTATTGTACCGGTATGTTGTTTAACGTTCATTCGATAATTTTTCACTCATATAGAGACGTCACCGTATACCGGTCAAATTTAGACCTATGCTCGGTACGCAGAGCCATTGACCAGTGAGGGTTTTTATCGTGCCAAAGTCTACCGTGACAAGGGACCTCGGTTTTTAAGAATATATCCGAAAGACCAGTGTTTTTCACTCCTAGTGCCGGGCGCTTGGCGAAGGAACAGTCACTACCTATGTTTACGTCTTAAATTTGACGCAGCGCCGCAAACGAGAATCGAACCCGGGCCTCCCGATCACGAAGCGAGAGTACGTTACCGTGACCGGTGCACTGCTAGAAGAAAGGAGTTCAACCACGGCTAGGGCTTGAGTAGTACGGAAGCCCATTTAGGACCTATAAAAAACTTTTTGAGTTCGATATAACGAATTGTCATATTATTTTTATATCGAATTAAATTTGTTACATGTATAAAAGTTGTTTAAATTCGTTATAACGAATTAAATTTGTTATAACAAATTTGTTGAATTCGTTCTAACGAAATCAAAAATTTGTTGTAAGAGATTAAATTCGCTTTAACGAATTTCAAATTTTGTTATAACGAAATAAATTTGTTTAATCAAATTCAACAATGAGGGCCTATAGAAAATATAGATAAATTCAATATAATGAATTGTCCAATTTGTCAAAACGGATTTAATTCGTTATAACAAATTAAAGAATTCGTTTCAACGAATTTAATACGTTATAACAAGTTTAAGAATTCGTTGAAAAGAGTTTAATTCGTTATAACAAATTTTTGAATGCTTTATAACAAATTCAATTTTATAACTGATAAAATTCGTAATTACGAATTCAAAGACATTAATATAACGAATTTAATTTGATACTTCGTTATATCGATTCGACAATTCGTTATATCGAATAGCTATGATCAATCAGTTCTACAACAGCTAGGTAATGCGATACAATGCGATGTTGGCGAGATCATAGACCTAAAACAGGTTTAGGTCTATGCCAAGATTCAGTACTATCATCAAGAAAATGGGAACATCGGTAGCAATATAATATTTTTTTCTGAAACTATTCTGCCTAATTTACTGTACTTTTCTTTCGTTTAGATTGGCAATCAATTTAAAACACAGAACTTGATATTGATATCGTCTCAAATTTTTACATAGTATCTATAGTCTCACCAAAATGTTATTTAATTAATGACTGTGTGTACACTATCGATTTTACATAATGCAGTTAGCAGAAGTGGTTGGTTGTATTGATAAGCCAATTTTGCAATAGAAATCTTTATACCTTACTTAAATCTATGTTGATATATATTAGGACACGAAAGCGTCGACTGATTTTTTGTATGTAACTGATTTCAAATTAAGTTAAAATTAAATAAAATGGACACGTATTAATGAGCTTTGTTACATACTTTAAAATTAAAAAAAAAAGATTCTGTTACATTACAGGTGTATTTTATTCGAAAGTAAATTTGAACGCATTTTTATAAAATTTTATAATTTATTAAAGATTAAATGAACTCCCATGCCGTAAAAAACGTGCTAAGTTTTTAGAAAAAGAAATCAGGGGTTTGTTTTTATCTTTACACGTTCCACTATAATTTTCTAGAACTGTCGATGAAGATATTTAAAAATCTTTATAAATTCACGATACAGTACTCGTGTTACCTCATACTTATTGATAAAGTACATAAATATATGTTAGTCAAAAACAGAATTACGTAGATTTACAAAAACTTTATTAAGATATTCTCATTACAAGTACAAGTATACGTAAAAATGCATGTCCAGGTGTAACGAATAGACAAACCTTCTGCTTCAAGACTCATCTTATTTTACTGATAACCCTCTGGATTTGGGACCTTCAACAACCTGTTATCCAGATAGACTTTCTTGTACTTTTCATTATTTAGTCATATGCATATATGAACATGTTGTATGCTATCAAAAATGGCAACACTAAGTATTGCATTACCTAGCTGATATCTAACTGATATATCATAGAATCTCATAAATTACAACAATTCAGGGAGAATTTATCTACAATGTAACATTAAAATTTTAAAATTTAACACTTTGTTTTAGTTGAAAAACATTAAAATATGTTAGAAACTTTTAGAGAGAGATTCTACTAGCTTATTTTGTTTTTGTAATTCTACCCAAACCTTCATGTATATATACTTGCGCACATATGATATCACGAGGCTTGGATATACATGTATACATAGTGAGGAATACGAATATTTTTCCAGTGAGTGATTCGTATTAGTTTATTTGATATCACACGGCTTGGAAATACATAGTGAGAGATATGAATATTGTTCCAATGAGTGATATATTCTGGATAAAACACTAATCATGTGTTGAATAAAAATACGTTTGTTTTAGTATTGTTTTGCAATACATGTATTCATTAATATTTTGTGTCGTCTACTTCATCTGCATTAAAGTTTCTTTGCAAATCTACAAATACAGTCCGAGTTTTGTTGACTTGAAATGCTGACTCATCCGTAACACGTTGTATGTTTTTCGGGGAGTTATTAGAAAATGCTGTAATCTTTCCACTTAGCTTGATCACGTTCATGATTCTTTGCCATAACTGATTAATAAATCCTAAAACTTTTGAATTGGTGGACAAACGTTGTGTTTGTTTTTGGAACGATGTCTTAGTTGGCCCTAAAGGTGCATCACTAAAGTGTATGACTCCAAGCATCTCCATTTCACTGTTACTACAATCATACAAAAGTCATTCATTTCCTCAAGCCAAATAAAAAATGCTTAAAGAAATTAAGCATGGCTTCAGGTAATGCCCATATACATGCACTTCACATACACTCAATATATGAAGAGAAGTCTCATTATTTTGTTAATTTTAAACAATTTTCATTGTGATTATAAGTACCTCGTACTTGTTTGTTGACATGTGAAATGAATATAGATGAAATAACTCTCCTTACATTTTAAATCTTTTCCACAGAAGAACAATGGCAAATGACAACAACGGCAATCCTACCAATAATGGTATTAAATAGGAAAAGTTAACTACAAAAAAAGAAAAAAAGGTAATTTTCTATTCTGGAATGGCTTCATAATGAAGAATTGAAATTGTAATAGTCATTCGATTAAGTATCCTATTATATCTGACAAGAGTTTTGGAAAGATATATTTTAAAAAGAATATGTATGTTAAATAAATTTTCCAACAAATCGAAAATCTGGAGGAATTTTGAATTGAACGTCATTTGGCTTGATTTACGTTTATGATATTTATACGTACACTGTGAACATTCTCTCCCATGATATGCCGTATCACAGACACAAACATAGTTATTGATTTCATTAATACATACTCCATGTTTACATGGTGAACTTGCACATCCGTCAATAAAATTTGCTAAAAAGTATAAAATATACAGGTTTATCAAATGTTTACTGTTTTATATAGCTCATAGGATATCGTTTTCATATCCATGGTTGTTACACTACATCATAGATTTAAAAAAAATCAATCAAAACATTTTTTTAAATAAAGGTCAGAAAAATGATAATGTCTTCTAAAGTTGATTTGTATGGGAAGTAAATGTACCTTCTGTTTCACAGTTGACTCCAGTATAACCAGGTATGCACTCACAGGTGGAGCCATTGATTTGGTCAGTACAAGTACCATGCATGCAGGTAGAATTGGTGCATTCGTTAATTTCTGTTCGGAATGATAACAATGAAATAATACAAACTATTTTTTAGTTCAACAAACGAAATAGTATGGAAGAGATTATCGGTAAATTATAAGAATAATAAAATGCAAATCTATTTGGCATTTTGTTCTGGTAAAGCATAACACTGACATGCGTAGTGATTATCATCATCAGAGAAATTTACATGGATTCATGGTTAACTTTGGTATTCATTTATTTCTGTAAAAGTTGGATATAAATTACTTTAGGCTGTAATCATTTCACATCGTCCCGTTATAAGTAAAAGGCATTAGGGTGAAAGGAGTTTGTAAAAAACGGCATTTTGAGAGGATCATATTGAACTCAGAAAAGTTTTTTATTCTAGAAAATTGATTTAAGGCTTCTGTGCACCCTTTACCCACTGACACTCTAGGAGTGAAATTTGAGCAAGACTGGACTAAGATGAGAGAGATAATTCAAAACAAGTATTTCACTAAGAGATGTTTTAAATTTTCCGTGATCTTTCATCTAGAAAATTAGTTCAAGGTCACTATACACTCTTGACTCACCGGCAGTTTATGGTTGAAGTTTGAACCAGATTAGGTCAAGGGGAGAGAAAATTGATTTATAAAAGATGTTCTTACCTTGACCCTTGATCTACAAAATTGATTCAAGGTAACTGCATGCCTTTTAACCTCAGACACTGTATGGGTCAAGTCTAATCCAGATTGGATCAAGGAGAGAGAAAAATATGTTCCTAACAAGTATTTTACACAATTTATTTGAACTTGACCTTTGAACTAGAAAATTGATTCAAGATTAGTGCTCACCCTCTACCAACAGACAATTTATAGGTGAAGTTTGAATCAAAATGGCCCAAGGACATAGTAAATATGCTTTGGACAAGGATTTTACAATGTCAAGTTTGACCTTGACCTTTGATCTAGAAAATTTGCTTACGATCACAGCGCATCCGTTAGCTACCGACATAACACTCTTTGGGTAAAGTTTGAGACAGACTGGCTCAGAGGATTGAAAAAAAAAGTCCCATATCAGTGTTTTGTACTGTTGAACAGACTGATCACTTTATCGCATCCGCAGAGCGAGGCCCTAATTATAGTTTTTTGATTAAGTAAGGTTAAAACTTGTTTATTATCATCATTAAGGGTAATTATAAGCTCAGAGTAAATCCCGCGAATAAGAACATAACTCTATTTGCAAATGTATGAAAAGTCTTGAAATCTAAAAGATACGTTCTGGGGGACATGCACTATGTTTCCATATAGATGTTTACAATATTACTTACCTACTTCACAATTGATTCCAGTATACCCCGACAGACAACTACACACGAACCCAGTGACACCGTCTGTACAGCTACCATGAACACAAGGAGAACTAGCACACTCGTCCATATCTAGGGACAAATTAAGAATCCTAAGCATGATATTCATAAAACCAAAGAGAAATGATGCAATTTAAGAAAACAATTAGATCCATACCTGTCTGACAGTTTGTTCCTGTATATCCATCCTGGCAATGGCAAGTATAATGATCAAGATGGTCAGAACAGTTTCCATGGATACATGGAGAACTTTGGCATTCATCAATTTCTAACCAAAAATTGATAAATACATTTTTATCAGTTCCTTTGCTCAATGTCTTGCTATCAAATATAAGATGATATTGCAAATGTAAAGATTTTGTGAAGATGACAAGTGAGTTAAACATGATTTGTAAATAAAAGGGAAATGTTTTTGAGGAATTATATTTACAGACATTAGTAGATTTGGTTGTTCTATTTTAAAACATCACAAAATTTTATCTAAATTGAAATGAAATTTCTACAATAGAAAGAATTTTTTACTTTCTCAACAACTGTTTATTTGTTACAATACTGTCTGTTGGTACTTTAAGGTTGCATCCCTAACACAAAATACTATAGTAAACTATAATTAACTATAGTAAATAAAAGTTTCAAAACTATCACCATAGTAAAGATTTCAACATATATACTATAGTGTCATAGTGATTACTATAGTAATCAAAGTTTTCAAAGTTATCGCTATAGTGTCAAAATTATCACTATAGCAAATCAAAGTTTTCATAGTTATCATTAAGGAGAGTTAACGCAAAATGCATTAATCTCATCGAAAATTACAAGGATGGAGACGCAGTAGAAAATAAACAGGTCTTATTTTTTCCATTTCTGTGCCTCTTCAGAAGAAAATCCTAATACTTTCTATTTCGTCTTCAGCTGTGCAAAGAAGCAACTTCAAAAAACAAAAAGAGTTGTATTGCTAATAAGCAACGAACAAGAAAGAGACATGGCGGATAGGCTGAAGTCTCAAACTTTCCTTTATCTAAAAGGTTGAAGGGATTATAAGGACACTGAAAGACCTCTTAATAACCTGTTAATAACTTGAAACCACGTCCACTGAAGTTCACCTACGTCTTCCACAACGGTGCTGTTACGACAAATCACGATTCAGCATCTAATTAACTACGGTAGATCTACAAGTTCTTATCAATGTTGTCGATGTCACGATCACTTAGCCTTGTTTTGAGCAGCATCAAAATAATCGTAAATTTTGCCGAATTTTTCATGCTAGCATACGATTCATCAGGTTTCAACACGATCATTTATACGTTCTCCCACGATGATGTACATTAGACCAAATCGTGAGTGGTCGCGAAGCTAAATCGGGACAGTGTGACTGGGGCTTTAGGTATACAGTGTATTCAAAATAAGTGTATTCAAAATATACTTGTTCATTAAGAAAATTGAGGTACATTTGAAAGATGTCTTTACAGAAACCCAAAATTTTGAAATATTTCAAAGAGGAATTTAAGAAAAGTGAAGGTCACTCTGTAAGTCACAGCTGCTAAACATGTTCCCATAGAACATATACAATATTGAATAATAAATCTATCTAGACATTTTTTATGATTAAACAATGAAAATGTATCCATTTATCGGTTCATTGTATAAAACACTGTAAAAAAGCGATAACTTAATTATGCATGTACATCTGCACGGCAGATACACAATAAAGAGTTCATTTGTTTTGCCGATCAAGAAATCGTGTACTTGATCGGAAAGAGGAATTGATAAACGGTTTCTAGATTTTGACCGAAAAATCTAAAATTAATTTTTTGCAAAATTATCCAACCTTTTCAGACCTTGTAAAACAATGCTTTCTAAAGATTAAAGATTTAGTTACAAAAATACAAATCATCAATAAAGGCGGGTAATTCTATTGTGAAAGAAGTCGAACAGATACTTGAAAGTGAAGCATAGAGTGCAACTACTCGTCCTTCAATTTACCAAAAATGTATGTATCTCCAAGACTCCCGTGCTCTTGAATTTGGTATCAATTGGGAGCAAACATGAGGATTCTCACCTCAGACAAAAATATAAAATACTAGCAACTCCTGTTTTCTGTGGAAACGCCCGAAACCGAGTAGAGAAATGAGACGTTTTTGCTTTTGACGTGGACCTTGAGCGAAATACAGTTTATTACATCATTTATTAAATGAGGTTAGATGGTCGTTGCATTTCATAAAAACTTGTAAAGGAATCACAGCCGGTACAAACTACAGGTAGGTGGAAAAACATCTGCAATAAGGGTAATATCTTCACGTAAATTAATCTTGTGACTGTCAAAAATAGGTAGGGGAATAGCATGAATTGCGCAGGAATCCTACCTGGTAAAAACCACAGGTAGGTCAGGAAAAAACACCGTGGATCAGGGTTTCATCCTCATGTTTAATTATTCTCGCGCATGTCCAATTGCTGGTGGCTGAATAGCTTTTGTGCAGGAATCTCAGCGGGTTAAAAAATACATGTAGTTGGGAGATCCTCTGGGATCAGGGTGATATCCTAGTGTTTATCTATTTAATCCCTTGACGGTCAAAAGTAGGTAGGAGAATAGTGTGCATTGTGTAGGAATCATACCTGGTACAACCTACAGGTAGGTTGGAAAAATCCTCATGTCAAGTTAATATTTTGACTGTCAAAAGTAGATGGGGAATTAGTGTGTATTTTGCAGGTATCTTAGCTGGTACATACAGCAGGTAGGTAGGAGAGACGCTCTGGTATCAGAGTAATATCCTCATTTTATATTAATCATCAGACGGTCATAAGTAGGTAGGAAAATAGCGTGTATTGTGGAGAAATCTAAATTGGAACAGAAAGGTCGGGGAAACATCTGGGTTCAGGGTAATTAACACTTTTACATTTAATTATTCTTGCGAATATCCAAAGGTAGGTAGGTGAATAGTGTGATCTTGAAAGAATCTTAGCCGGTACAAAATATAGGTAGCTGGAGGATAACATCTGGGACAAGGTAATATCCTCATATAATTTAAATCGCGCAACTGCAAAATAAATAACGTATTTGCTTGTATTGTGTAGAAATCTTAGCTGGTACACACAACAGGCAGGTGAGAGAACCATTCTTGTAAGAGTGTAAACTGTTCATGTAAAATAAGTCTGGTGCCTGATGAATATAGGTTAGAGAATAGCGTCTTTTGAGTAGGAATTTTAGTTGGTAAATAGAAAAAACTGTCGGAGACCAATGTAAAATATTTATGTGTAAAATTAATTTGGTACCTGATCGTACGTATATGAATAATGTACATTCTTTGGGAAAATATTCAATTACTTTCGATCCAACTGATAAAAATACTTCGTATTCTACATCTTAAACATCCATCTTTTGTTATAAATTATGCTGCGGTTCTGGCCCTTTTATGGTAATGCTCTATCAGGGTTTGACTTGGTGACGTGTGAATATGGGGGTATCTTAAGACAACTTTAAGATATCTACCTAATCCACATGAGATGATACGTGCGTGTTTCAACTGGATAATAATACCCCCGACCCACCCAATTCTCTTTTGGCATGCAAACCAATATCAACTTACAAATGTCGAAATACAATTTAACACATACGGCTTATTATATAATTACCGCCATTAATTATTAGTTACATAATTGTTTTTTAAAAATATTTCACATATTACCGTCAATCTATTTACATGTCGAATCGATACCGATATAACCCCCACCCTTTCTAATCGTCCTTATGAGTAACGTTAGGCCTAACAGTTAAGTTGATGGTTCAATATTCCTTTGACCACGCAGGAAGGTCTAGTCACTTTCAACTATACCTTCTTGCATAATACTAGAAGCATGTAACTTATCATAGATCTAGGCTAAGTAGCACTATCACCGAGGAATCATAAGTGATTCCTCGGTCCTTCCAGTCAAAAGTTTACATGAAATAATTCTCCATATTGTCACGCTGCAGATATTATTCCAAGTTGTCGTATTTTATATCTTTCGGTATGTCAACATCAACAAGACCAGGCGACGTCATCAATTTACAGGTAATCGATTATGGCCGAATCAATCAAAAGGTTACAGGGGGTAATTGCAAAGTTTTGTTAAAAGCAAAAAAAAAAAAAAAAAAAAAAAAAAAAAGATAAATAAAACATTTATAATTGCGTGATTTTATAATTGCTTTATCCAACTCGATAAGTGGTGTATATTCGCTCGGCAAGCGAATATTCGGCGAATATACAACATTTCAATTCGTTGGATAAAACAAATATAAAATCACACAATATAGATATCCTCTGTATATGTAGTGGAATTAAATTAGTTACTTAACTGCATGCATATAATATGTCACATGTACCAAAAGGTATTCATTTGAACAATTTCCGTGAACACAGGGAGAACTGGCGCATTCGTCAAAGATATCTGTAGAAATATTATAATTAATGGTTCCTTTTTTTCAATTCATTGAATAAGCTGTTATATATAGGAATTAATCAAATAGATGATTGGAAGAACAAGTGAAGATAACCGAATTTAATAACAGAACAAACCTGCATTAGTTATTTTAGACTGATCCACTCTAAATACAAACTGTCCAGGAATTCCAATATTAGACATCTGAGGAAGATTTAACACAGCGTTTGTCATTGACCCGGGAACTGAGTAATAATTCTCTCCATCACCAGCATTAAACCCGACCTTTCAGGAGACGGAATATAAAGATTAAGGTATACATACTTGTATGTGTCCATGGACATGACATTGTTATTATCTAAACGAGAAATATGATGTTTCAACCACACATGTAACAATAATGTTAAATTTATTTCTGTTACCTGAGCAGATTTTGTCCAGTTGATTTTGTTGTAATTAAATACGACAAAAGAATAAACACCATTGTTGATTAAAACAAGTTGAAATGTGTTCCACTGCAAAAGAAATAAATTCTAACAATAAAACTTTAATGATATTTTTATTCCCGACATTTGTTTGGTTTAACATCTAAAACAGTTTATACATCAGATACAACTATAATTTGAAAACATACAAAACTAGAGGTACTGTGAGCACTGCGCTCACAAAATGATATCCCCGCTCCCATATAAGATCAAAGTCCATTTTTTGCTACGGGATACCTAAAATATCTGTCGAATCGAAATATAAAATAGGAGGTGCACAACGGCACTATGTAATAAAGATTCTGTGAAAATCTCATTAATCATTTAATTATAATCAGTGGTATAGGAGTAGAAGCTGATAAGAGAGGGGTATCCCAATCTCATAGAAAGAATAGCAGTGTCCAAGGTTTACTACGGGAATCCTCAAATACGATATCTGTCCATTTGAAACAAAATAAAAACAAGAGGCCCATGGGCCATAACGCTCACCTGAGTAACTTTGGCCCTGCTGTTCACCTGATTTCCTACGTTGTTATACCTTTTGTGGCCCCGCCCTACCCCCCCCCCCCCCCGGTGGTCATGATATGAACAATTTAGAATGTACACTACCCCAGAATGCTTCCACATAAATTTCAGCTTTTCTGGACAAGTGGTTCTTGAGAAGAAGATTTTTAAAGACTTTTACTACATATGTCAATTTAAAACTTGGATTCCCTATTGTGGCCCCGCCCTACCCCCGGGGTCAAGATATGAACAATTTAGAATCTACACTACCCCAGGATGCTTCCACATAAGTTTCAGCTTTTCTGACTCAGTGGTTCCTGAGAAGATTTTTAAAGATATATTCTACATATTTCAATGTAAAACTTGGATTCCCTATTGTGGCCCCGCCCTTCCCCCGGGGGTCATGATTTGAAAAATTTAGAATCTACACTACCCCAGGATGCTTCCAAATAAGTTTCAGCTTTTCTGGACCAGTGGTTCTTGAAAAGATTTTTTAATGACGCCACTTGAGCTTTCAGCTCAGGTGAGCTAAAAAAAAAGTGTAGAATGGCACTATACAATAATGATTCCTTGAAAGTCTCATTAAATTTTATTCATTGGTATAGGAGTATCGAGAAAAGGTCTAAATTTGAGCCGTTCAGCGGTAATTAGTGACGTCTCATAAAAGTGAAAAATTCTTGCAACAATAATTAATCACTTTTAGATTATAAATGGTCCCAGAAAATTTTCGAAATTGGCCCCAATTAAGAGTTTACTACAATTATGTCCCACATGAAATTATGATATGTATAGAATGACTCTTAATGAAAGTAGTTTTAAACACAACCACTTTAATCAATCATGGAAGGAGGTGGTCGTAAATTTACTCATTATCCCTGTCGGCACATTAGTACTTTTATCACTACTGCTATTTTGGGAGATTAAGGCTCCTTCAATCTTTACATCAATGATGACTTCTCTATTGCGATATATTCTACGTCTACCCCTTATAACGTTTTCTCAAGCTTCCTCAGGTCTTTTACAGTTGAAGTGTATATTGAATCACAATCTTTAGAGTGTAAAACTGCAGTTAGTCTTTTTTTGTATAGAAAGATCCATTTCGTACTAAGAGAGGTGATTATAGATATTAATGCCTACTCTTTGGTCCAATTCAGTAAATGAATAAAATATTTTTTCAAAACAAAGACCAGTTTTAGGCGAGTCCAAATAAATCTAATATGGTTCAAATCTAAAAGATATGGAAGATGTTTACGATTTCATGCCAAAATCTTTAACTAACTTGTCATTTTTGGTATATATCCCAGGGGATGTTTGTGTAAATACCCGACGATGTGCGCCTCAAGGAATTCTTGTGAAATGAATACAAAAGTAATAAAAAGGATATTCGATGCAAAAGGTTCATTTAAATCAGTCGAAGTTGATAACGCTATCCTTAGATATTTATTTTGACAAATTTAACTAAGAAGCAATAATAAAAAACGTAATTGAATATTTGCAATTATTCAAATATAAGATCTAAAAATTTCCTTGACTTCAGTAAATAAAAATATGAAACTAATTCAATCTTACCTGCTGACAAGTTATGGCACCGGTGGCAGAGCAGCCAAACGCAGCCACGTCTTCCCATGTAATTATCATCATCCACGTGGCAGTGAAATTTAAAATGTCAGGGAAGAAAGAGTTGATTTTAGTCGTCCCTCTTTCTAATACAGCTGTGTCTGTGGTTGTGCGATACCATAATTTCCCTCCTTGCCTTGTATCTATATCAGTCCAAAATGGTGCTATGATTCTATGACTTCCATTTATTGGGAAAGGTTGTGAAGTATACTGTCTTAATGGAGTCTCAAACGTAACGTCTCCATTGTTATTGACCTTAGATGTTAGAACAGTGCGATTAACATCTTAAAAAATAGAAAATTTACTTTTTTCATTCTATATTTGGTTTATGTCTTCAGATAATATTTATGAATTGCAAATTTTTTGGGTGTTTTTAAATGAAATTAATTATTTAAAACAAGTATATTTTGTACGTATCTTCTATTTTAAATAAAAGTCCTATACTTACGTAAATGGAATTGTAAGATGACCCAAAGAAAGGAAATGGCACAGCTATAGGGATACTTGAAGTAGAGCCGTCGTCATTTGCTGGCAATTCGCTGTCTCCAGCAGCCGAGCTAAAGTTATAGAACTGACTTAATGGGTAGCAGATGCAAATGTTAAGGATTGCTGATACAGTAACTATAACTAAGGTTGAGTGAGACATTATTGAAAGTTTTAGCTTACAGACGTATTTGGTTTTAAAAATTTGTTGCTTTTATATACAAAATCAACTGGGAAAACAACTAGGAAGACTTAAGAAACAACCAATGCCATCACGTCTTATTAACATGTAGGTAATTCTAAAAATATTTTTATAATATTTACTACTAAATCAAACTCCTCTTGTCTTGACCTCAAACGATTTTATGTATGTTTGTCTATTAATTTTATTGCGTGAAAGTAGTAGAAGGGGGTTTCACATCATAAGAGGGTTAATAAATTGATATATGATAAACACAGCTGCCAAATCAAAAGTACTTCTTTCTAAATCGGTACCCACATAGTCAATTTATTTGACATACTTTATAGAAAAAGCACTCCCTACACCCAAAAGTAAAGCTTTTGCTGAACAAAAGTCCACGACCATTAACGTCCCCACTCCCCAACCCTGAAAAAAATTGAGAGTGAAAAACCAAACATTTAAAACAAGCAATTTGTTATCCGTGTTCAAGTAATAATCATTTTTATTCATTTATTTTATTTTTTATTTTTGCATTTTTTCTTCAACTAAATAGATTATTAGTAGGTTATTAACATTGTTTTACGTATTAAACATTTCGTTTTTATTACCTATTTTTTCTTATTTATGGTTTATCGAAACATCAAACTGCAATAAAGATATGTTTTTATCATTAATTACAATTCTAAAGAGTTAACATTTTTTTTCTTTACCTTACCAAAGAACTGGTCTTAAAATGTATGTTTTATATATCATGAATCATAATGGTCTTAAAGTTGGGGTTTAAAATGTTTCGTTCAAAATCGATATTAGAGAGTTTATTTAATAATAATGTCAGCAGTAAGATTATGTACATGTAAGATATGGCCCTAGTTTTTTTCCTTATCTTAATCGCTCGGGGTGGGGGTGGGGTGGTTGTAAGTTATCTATACTCAATCTATAGCTGTATATCAAATGACATTTTTAGTGCTTTCTCTTCCATAGTTGTTATTTGTGATTTAAACAGAAGCATACATCTTGAAGTCGTTCAGTTCTTTTATGCCAGATCCTCGTGTTAGCTTTAATTTGCAAGGAGTTTCGTCCATGTATTGCTTGACTACATGTAAAACTACGTATATTCATAAATTAATATCATGAAAATATTATTTAATAATTATTTTATATTTCCCTTATGATTAGTTCTAAAACATCAGTATATGTAATTTTGTTTGTATTAAAATTCTGAACGGAGAATATTGCGAAGGAGTCGTACACAAACGTATGATTTTATTTGTAAAAATTATACATTTTGGTAATTATACATATCAAAACACAAGTAAAATGTAGAAGATACATAATAAATACTGTTTGTTACTGAAAATAATAAATAGTTTATTCAGTAATAAATTTGATGAACAATGCCTTTTTTCGTTGTAGTTATTTTTAATATGTGTTGCGAATCATCGACAAGGGGGTAAAGCAAAGATAACTGACATGATTAATGCTGTCATTGTTTATTAAAACTATTTACTAAAAGCAAATAAGGAATTATACGTAATAATCGTTACCATGTAATTACATAGATTCAAAAATAGTATAAAAACAAGCGGCATCCAGCTGATGAGTTGCTTCTGCTTTCTCACATTTCTACTCTGAATTTGTTGGATTAAAGTTTTAATATTTATCATTAATACACAACAAAATGTTTACTTTTCTTAAGTATTAAGGATAAAGTTCACTTTGTGAAAGTGCAATCAAACGCTTTCAAAATTCATGCTTTCAATAATTTCCAGATAAAATAAGTTATTTATTATATTTCCGTGTGAAATGCCTATAGCGACATATAAGTCGTGATATTATACAGAAAATTTGAAAAAAAAAAATTAACTTCAAATTTGTGTCTTGGTCCCTTTATGAAACTATGGTAAAGGTAATGGTAATGTAATGCATTACGTTACAATGTAATTCGCCCCAAGCGGCGCCACCCTACACTACACGGTCATTGAGAATGGAAGTGAGATACAGTTATTTGCACATCAGTTTTATTAGATAATCGTTACCGACACACATTGTAATGAAATTAATTTTATTTATAATTTCATTTTACAACAAGTCTTATACTAACAGAACTGCCCTAAGTGGAGAATTATCTGAATATAGAACAACAAAGAAATTCAATTTTATAAGGATACCCACTTCCGCCACACCCCGGGGTTGAACTCTCGACCTAGCAGTACAGGAACAGCATGTTAGATCGCTGGCCATCTAGGCAAGTCAAAAAACTTGCTTTCGATGCCGATGGAATTTCCGCGGCTCCGCCCTACACTAGACACTCATTGAGAATGGAAGTGAGAAACAGTTATTTGGACATTAGTTTTATTAGAGGAACGTAATGAAATTAATTTTATTTATAAAGCACGTTTTACAACAACTTTTAAACTAACATGACTTAGACCATTTTCCCAGCGGGGCAGCAAGATCGGACACCTGTCCACCGCCTAAATAACGTAAAAGTAATGACATTTAACCTTGTTTTGTATTTTATTTTCTGTTTCTTTGTTATCATATCTATTTTTCAGTCGTTTTCAACAATGTTTATTGAAAGCAACAATTATATAGTCAATCTTTATGAAATTAAATTGATATACATTCACTGTTCAACATGTACAGATGCACACACTTAAAATAATTTAATAAATATACTTTGATTTTTTAAAAAGAAATATGCTTAGTGATATTTTATTCAAAATATGTATAAAAAAAATAAAAAATAAAAATAAAAATTTAAAAAAAAAAAAAAATCAAGTAATTCTGTTCTATTTTTTATCATCAAATTAATTTATGCAAAGCCTCTGTAACTAAGATGTCATTTTAAAAAAAAGAAAAAAAAAGAGATGACGTTATTGAATAACATCAATGACGTTATTGTTTCATTACAACATGTGTTCAAATAGGTATATCTTTAAAACTATAGCAAATTCAATACTCAAAATTTGTCTGTGTTTCCTGAAATTGTTGTTAATTTGAAAAATTTCGAGAAATTTATCATTAAGACCCCTTTTCCCATATATATATATATATATATATATATATATATATATATATATATATATATATATATATATATATATATATATATATATATATCGTGCCCACTGTCCAATCCAACAACTGTACAATCCGGTGTAAAGACGAATAATGAACCCCGTAGAATAAAGACCGGGGGTCACTTTTCGACGTCGAAAAATGCAATTTTTGCTCGTAGAAAAAGTGGCATCACCATTAAAATCTGCATATCCTACGTGAAGAAAAATGACCCCCGTAGAATAATGACCCCTAGTAGATTTGTTAGGGATATAAATGTATTTTTCTTTTTGACTTCAACCGAAAGAAAAAGCATTAATTACTTATCCATTGTATATAGAGCAAACAAAAGTGGAAATGCAAGCAATTTTAACCTACACTGCAAGTAAACTTACATGACACCCCAGAAACTGCAAAGGAATGGAGTCAATGAAATAAAACTTGTTATTGCAGATATCCATATCTCGTCCCCAAAGTGCAATTAATCCATGTGCTTTATACATGTAGCATCTTTGATTTTCTGCTTGCTCTCCTTTATCAGAGGAATGATAAATCTTGTATAATGAAATATGGAGATAACGATTAGTATTCTAGCTCAAAAGTCCATCTCAAATCGGGAGCAGAGCAAACACGGACCTCCAAAACATCAGAGATGGGATCTGGTGCCATGGAGGAGTGGGCATCCCCTGTCGAAGTCACAGGCGAGGTGTATTCCTTGTTATGATCGGGCAAACGGAAAAATTCGTAGACAATTCAGTGTAAAAATAATGACCTAACAATTTGAATGAAAAACGTCAGTCAACATTCGACTTAACGGTGTATTGTATATGCTAATAAGGTCATTGTATCGACCATAAAATTTGCCAAATGTTGAGAAAACGAGACTGTTGATACCCATAGTTGATACCCGCCAGATAAATATCTGGCGGCCGCCACATTATTTCTGGCGGTCACCAGATAACTTTCTGGCGGCCGCCAGTTATTTATCTGGCGGCCGCCAGATAAAATATTTTTTCTACCTGGCACCAACCGGCTTCTGTAGACATAGGCGAGGCTTTGAACATAAAAGATTTGCAGGAAGCAAAAAAAAACTTTAAGTTGTTTTAAGTAGCCCATTAAATTTAAAATATTACGTCTGTTAGATCAAAATTCAATCGCAATCACAATGTTTTAGAGTTACGTCCCGTTTGTATGAAAAGTCGTGTGACTGTATTAATAGCACAGTCCATGTTGTAAAAGAATCGGAGAGAAATGTAGTGTACAAAAAATATTAATACCACTGTGTAGAGATGGTAGACGAAATATTTACTTTAATATCTACTGTCAGTAAATAAAATGCTTAAAATTAAATTGCAACGTTTTGAAGCGATCGAAGTTTCATCTGTTTAGTGCATTTAACAGAGTTCACTAATGCTATATTAAACGCTGTTTCTCAAAGAAACAGACACATTTACAAAGGTATATTTTATTCATCAAAGAAACAATTATGCAAACATTTTGACAATTAAATAATTTAAAAATACATGTGTATTCTAAACCTGATGAAAATTGATTTTTTTTTGTATGAAGTCATCTGACACTAATCATAATGCTTCATTATATTCAACACTGGGTAATCCGACATTGATTTTATTTCCCGCAGCTTGTCGGATAAGACAGGTTTCACTGTGTGTGTGTGTGTGTGTGTGTGTGTGTATATATATATATATATATATATATATATATATATATATATATATATATATATATATATATATATATATATATATATATATATATATATATATATATATATATATTAATCAGAAACTCGTTTACTAACTACATGTATTATGGGCCATTAATGACTTGCGATTTTTTAAAACTTTTTTGTTTAAAAAATCTTTTCATCTAACACCTCTTTGAACAACACTTACATGTGTATGCGCTTGAACACACAAAATTTTGTTTCTCAAAATTAAGACTCTACTATCAGCATAAAAAATACAGCTCAGGGGAAATTATTTTTAAAATCATCATAAAATGATCGTAGGTATGAATTAATACTGTCAATTTGTATTTCTGAACAAACTATTTCTAATTTTAAGCTATGTTGCAAATTCCCATATTTTTGAGTGCGGATAAAAATGAAAACGCATTTTTCCTGATAGAATAATAATAATAAGTAATGAAAAAAAAAACTTTGATATAATTGGTCACTAGAATTTCTTAAGAAAATCTTTCACAACTATAAGATACTATTCTTAAAATCTCAGAATGATTGACGGGTTGCAGGATAACATTTTAAACAAATAATAGGTACATGTTATCCCTTATCTTACAAAAGTAAAATCAATCAAGCTCACTTACGTCTGCAACAAATTTTATGTATCAAACTTTTATTCCTAGTTAGACTGGGACACATATATGAACTAACGAAACCAGTGATAAAACGCACTTCAAAACAAAAATGCAATGTGGCTTTTTGTGATTTTTCCTTTCTTTGCAGTTGCGACTGGAATAAGCGAAGACTGCAAAAACGTAACAATATGTGGTCAGTAACCGTGGTCAGAGTGGAGTACAGGCAGTAAGACCTGTGGGGGAGGTTATCAAACAAGGAAGCGTGAAATCTGTAGGTTAGGAAGATGGGATAAAAATGCTTTAAAAGAACAGTGTGGAAACCCACTTCGCATAGATTTTAAAGTTTGTAATATGGACTGTCTCAATAGTGGGACATTTGTGAATGGCAATTGCATCTGTACTCCTGGAAAAACTGGCAGATGCTGTGAAATGGGTAAGAAAATAAAGCTTCTGCAAATTAATTGCAATATGATAGTATTATTTTTACAGCAAATGGAAGATGTTATCATGACAATTAGAGAAAGCGAATAAAATTTAGACAATAAATTAAAATCCATTTCAATCCGAGAAGTATTATATTTTTTTCAAGTTTTTAATGCTAAATGATGTGATTAAAAATAAAAAAAATTATAAAACTTGGAATATGTACGTACTTCTAGTCTTATTTATTACAAAAGATAGGGTGTTGTTTGACTATGTGTCCCCCAAATTAGGAAAAAAATACTTACTAAGGCACTTCGCCCGCAGAGAAGCATATATTAGGCCATCGACTACATTACTCCATCTGACTCGGTTCTTGGATGTTTTTTGCCTCTGTCCAATTGGTTCTATGTCCACTCAGTTCTTCATTAGTGTCTTGCATCGGCTGTTTCTTGACCTACTTCTCTTCCTCTTGCCTTTTGGGTTCAAGATCAGTTCCTGTCGATTTATGGAATGGAGTTTTCCGAAGGATGTGTCCGATCAAGCCCCATGTCCGGCGCATTTGCACTCCACCTATTGTTATATGGGGTAATCTCATTGGTGATCTTCTGAGTCCTGACACTTCAGATATTTTTGCAAGGAGAGTTGTCTTGTTCTTGTAGCTGGTTTCAGTTGTGGGATAGATGCGCCATGCAGATCGTCAGGGAAGTAAAGGTCATTCAGCTTTGTCCAAGGTATCCACATAAATTTCATTGTTCCTGCCTTTTGTGGTTGTCTTCATGACCCAGTCAATTACAAGGAGGAAATTTGGCATGGTGATAGTCTATATGTTAATTGAAATGACCATCTATTATTAGAAAAATATTTTAAAAAAATCTAGGAGCATAATTATATGTGCATATATACGCATCAATATCTGTTGTGGCACCCCTCCCCCTGCTTGCAACACAGCTCTAAGTCGCCTCTACATTGATCAAATTTGACGCTGAATTCATATCTGAGTTGTTATTTGCCATTCCTCCCGAAGTATCTGTTTAGTGGATGACACAGGCGCTTGCAGTTACCCAGTTGGTCCAACAAATGTATCACGAATCTGGATGACTAAGGAAACACAGTGAAATTATGATTTGCAGGAAAGTCGGATTGGTGTTATGCTGAAAAATATTCCTTTCGGTATTGATAATTGACTGAATAAAGGATTCCATCTTGATACTTTTGCGCTGTAAAATTCTCTTGAATGTGAGACATGCATTTGTGCTCTTTGGTCGTTTGAAATTGCGCCTCACACCTTAAAACTACCCTCCCCGAATCTGTCAAATTTTACTACACAACTACTGGCAAAATGTTTATTTTACTTTGTATACACGCGTATTACCATCTCGATGCTGGATCCAAAGTCTATTTTCATCGCTGAACCAGACTCTTCCCTAGTTCCTCGGTAACTCTCGCAGATGACTGCGTATGGTCTGAGCTGATACTTTGCCTGGATTGATTGCAGAGTGATTATAACTGTTGTAAAATTTACGTTAATTTTATTTAATGCATTATAGTGCATCATATTTAGACGATTATCATGATGGATTTCACTATAGTTACTCCAAACCATTTAATAAATAAAGTTATAGCGAAAATATGTATTTCCTTTTTCGTTTCCTTTTTTTTTGTTACTTGAAAAAAAAAAAACCAAACAGTAAGTTATATTGAAACGTGACAACTAAGGTTGAAAATCCAACCTCCAACGGACACTATCTGGACACAAAAAATAGAATAAAAAGTCTTAAAATACTGTAGATCCCTTAATTAACGCCAGTGCTTAATATAACGAAATGTATCTATTTTACTTTAACCTAAAATATCGGTTCACATTGTTTCTACATATATCTATGTCTTAGTTCATGCTATCGGATTGACTCTGCATCTCGTAAGAATCCCACAATTAATCCTTAAACAGCATTGCAGTCAGTGCGTTGAAAAATCCTTAGGTAAACGCAACGGAAGTACACCAAGAATGTATCACTTATTAGGACCGAGAGAGTTTTGGCCTGACGTAATAATCTCTCTCGGGTGTTATCATAATAGGTAATATATTCACTATGCACTTCCGTTGCGTTTACCTAAGGATTTTTCAAAGCACTGACTGCAATGCTGTTTTAGGATTAATTGTGGGATTCTTACGTGATGCAGAGTCAATCCGATAGCATGAACTAAGACATAGATATATGTAGAAACAATGTGAAACGACATTTTAAAATAAAATAGATACATGTTTTTAAACCCAGGAAGACCAGTGGGGGTTCAACGTAAACAAACCGGAGTGGCATACCTTTCTCTCTTATAATGTATAATGAGGCATTTTTTGTGTAGAACGATTATTTTGGGGGGTTTCACGATTTTTTTCCTATGGTACTAATGATGAATAAGTGCAATAAATATAATTTGTGAAAAAATGTCCAACAAGCCCCGGGGTTGAATATCAGGGGGGGGGGGGTCCTGTCCACAAGTACCTGTGCATTAGGAACCTACAGTAAGCTAGCGACAAAATAAGTACTCTAGTATTCAAACGAATACTACATGTAAGTATAAATTTGCATTTACGTGCACAGGTGAATGTCTAGTATACTAAGCAAATATTTGAGTCATGGAGTATAGATGTGCTTAATATTAGGCTTTGATTCCTTATACATCATTGCCTTGAACAACGATCATAAAATAATCTGATTTGAGAAATTCAAATTTCACATTCTAGCTATTCTGGAAAATCTTATTACTTCAAAAGAGAAGGCCTCGTCATTTTTAAGAAACAGAGGCCAACGATCAAAGCGTGATGATCATATTTATGAGGAATGCCGGGAATCTGGTTCCTGTGAATACGAGGAAGTAAGGGAGTGGATTGATATTAAGCATGACTATAGGGGTGTGGTGAGTTCCAATAATGCATACTTCTATACAGAGTTAAGTCCTTTATAACTCTCGTTATTAATAAAAACAAGATGTGTTTGTGAAACACTGATGCCCCCGTATGGCAACTTATAGCAAAGGTTAAACTTTCTCAAATGCAAATCAAATATGTTGGTACCCAAAGTAAAATCTTGTCTCGAGGAATATACCTGTGAAATATGAGAGCCCTAGCAGCAACCATTGAATAGATATGGAAAAGGTTAAAGTTTTTCAAAAGTAAGTCAAACATCAAGGTCAAGGTCAAATAGTTAAAAATAATGGTGCCTAAGGAAAGGCCTTCTCACAAGAAATATACTGGTGAAATATGAAAGCTGAAGCACCAATCGTTCAGAAGTTATGACCAAGGTTTAAGTTTTCCAAAAGTAGGTCAAACACCAAGGTCAAGGTCAATTGATTACAATTGTTGGTATCCAAAGGAAGGTCTTGTAACAGGATTACATATATGAAGTATGAAATCCCTAGCACCAACGGTTCACAAGTTATGGCCAAGGTTAAAGTTTTCCAAAAGAGGTCAAACTCCAAGGTCAAGGTCAAAGGGTCAAAGTTGTTGGTATCCAAAGAAAGGTTTTGTCACAAGGATTACATATGTGAAGAATGAAAGCCCTAGCTCCAACGGTTCACAAGTTATGGCCAAGGTTAAAGTTTTTCAACAGTAGGTCAAACTCCAAGGTCAAGGTCAAGGGGTCAAAGTTGTTGGCATCCAAAGGAAGGACTTGTCACAAGGATTACATATGATATGTGAAGTATGAAACCCCTAGCACCAATTGTTCAAAAGTTATGGCCAAGTTGTTGGTATCCAAAGAAAGGTCTTGTCACAAGGATTACAAATGTGAAGTGTGAAAGCCCTAGCTCCAACGGTTCACAAGTTATGGCCAAGGTTAAAGTTTTTCAACAGTAGGTCAAACTCCAAGGTCAAAGGGTCAAAGTTGTTGGTATCCAAAGAAAGGTCTTGTCACAAGGATTACAAATGTGAAGTGTGAAAGCCCTAGCTCCAACGGTTCACAAGTTATGGCCAATATTAAAGTTTTTCAAAAGTAGGTCAAACTCCAAGGTCAAAGGGTCAAAGTTGTTGGTATCCAAAGAAAGGTCTTGTCACAAGGATAACATATGTGAATGAAAGCTTTAGCACCTATCGTTCAAAAATTATGGCCAATATTAAAGTTTTTCAAAAGTAGGTCAAACTCCAAGGTCAAGGTCAAAGGGTCAAAGTTGTTGGTATCCAAAGAATGGTCTTGTCACAAGGATTACATATGTGAAGTATGAAAGCCCTAGCTCCAACGGTTCACAAGTTATGGCCAAGGTTAAAGTTTTTCAAAAGTAGGTCAAACTCCAAGGTCAAGGTCAAAGGGTCAAAGTTGTTGGCATGCAAAGAAAGGTCTTATCACAAGGATTACACATGTGAAGTATGAAAGCCCTCTCTCCAACTGTTCAAAAGTTATGGCTAAGGTTAAAGTTAGGTAAAATTTTGTAAAACTAGGTCAAACTCCAAGGTCAAGGTCAAAAGGTCAAATATGGTGGTACTCAAAGAAAGGTCTTGTCACAAGGAATACACATGTGAAATATGAAAGTCATAGCTCCAACCAATCAAAAGTTATGGGCAATGTTAAAGTTTTTGCAGACAAACAGATGAACAGACAGACAGACAGACGGACGGACAGGGCAAAAACTATATAACCCCGAATCTTCGATACGGGGGCATAATAAAAAAGTGTTGTTTTTTTTTTCAATTACCGGTAAGTTTTGTGTGATTGACAATGCTTAGTTTTCCAAGATATATTTAGGAAAAAACATCCTCTATAATAACTTAAAAAATGAAAATAATGATGACATTGAAATTGATAAACTACATTAAAACATTGATAAATAGCCAGTTTATATCTTAACAAAAAAGTACTATTAATAGTAAATTATAGTTTACTATAGTTAACTATACACTAGACAAAATTGCTAACACACCACTTGTTATTCTTATATGTGAATTGAACATTAACCTGATCTGCACTAGTAAATATAAATATACCATCTTTTCCAATACAGTGGGGTTGAAAAATATTTTGGTGCCATGAAATGACCCTTTAGTGACTTTCGTGTCCGAAAACCAATTTCCCGACTTTCATTGTGCACCGTTTTGCCAGATATGAAGTTGGTGATTACCGTTGTTACCATAAGTTGGTGGTCCATGAGGTCGCGACAGAAGCAGTCTCCCATTTCAAAATCAAATAACGTACAGCGATTGACTATCATAACGCCCTGTAGTCATCCAGTGCCTTGGTATCCATACCCAATCCATCCAACTTCCGAATGCCCTAATTTTTTGGAACAATCTTAAAATTTTCGTGTCCTGCTTAATTCAGTGGTTATCTAAAGTAAACATTTTTATGTTTGTTAATCTATTTGCAGCAATTTTTCATTAGAGGAATGAATAAACTTTTAATTGTTTAATTTTTCACAATCTCTTTAAAGGAACCCTCTGCAGAAACCATTCTGACTGCTTTAGTATGCTCTTCAAAGGTCAAACGCCGCATACAGTGTAACTTTTTTGAATTTTTCTGAGTTTTTAATTAGTGCAAATATGAAGAACACAAACAAAAAGAAAAATATAGAAATCTATTCCTCTAATAAAGTATAGACACGATTTAAATTTTTGCTATGAAATGGTACGCTTCTGTAAACATTGTAGTCATTTTTAAGTTAAGACATTTAAATACCTCATTTTTATTTACGTAACATAATTATGTATCAAATACATCATAAACAAGTTTTGAGAATTAAAATATTAATTTTCTTTTGTGGTGCGTTAGCAATTTTGTCTAGTGTAGTTTACTATAGTATCAAAGTTTTCACTATATTAAATCAAAGTTTTTACTATAGTTAATAAAAGAAAATTTACTATGATTTTCATATCATTATATCTAATTCTTTTAAATTCCTACAAGCAATTTTCTTACATTAAAAGGAAATATTACTTATAAAGTTGCATAAAATTTCAAAAAATTATATCATTGGTATGTAATTTAAGATCTATTAAGGCTCTAAATCTTTCAAACAGTTCTAGAATAAAGTCTCATAGTAAATCAAAGTATCAAAGTATTTATTATAGTAAGCTATAGTAAACTATAGTAAGGCCACCTTTACAATAATGTTTGTTTGCCTCTCCCGACTCAGGGTAAAAAATTAGGTCGGTAGGTAGCTAGGTTGGAAAATTTTTTCCCCCAGAAAATTTCAACATACTTGTTGACGGGATAATAAATTCAGGAATGATAAGAAAAAAAATTACCGTTTCCTGGAGCTTACAAAAAAGTGTTGAATCAGGATTTTTTAAGCCAGTCGGTCGGGAGAGGTCAATTAAACATTTTTTTTTAAAGATGGCCATAACTATAGTAATTTTTTGTTGGGGATATTTAATTTCTTTTCAAACTTACATGGAAAGCTTAATGTTTAGGCTTATATTCTATGTAATCTTTAAAAACTGCACCAAATAAATGGAAAAAAGGAAATTTGTGTGTGCTCTGAATGCCGATTGATTTTTAATACTTCAACTAGTGCGAATGGATGAAAGACAAGCGATGTGAACAACGAAAATGTCCAGCTGGATATAAATGTGTTACCAGAGTTTCTGACTGTGCACTGCTTAGTTCTTACGAAGTGGAATGTCAAGTTGAGTCTGTTATGTAGCTAAGAATAAGTGATATTTCTAATTAATTTTCCCATTGTTTTAAAGTGCAAAATGCAATTTTGATAAATCAAGTTGTATTCATTTATTTTGATAAACTTTGAAGTCGAATACCTGCGACCCTCTTAACTGGGGTAGCAGCAACTGATATCCTAGAGAGAATTTCTTTCATGAAGAGAGAGAGAGAGAGAGAATATTGTTCATTTTTTCTCAGATACTAGCTAGCTGTTAGAATCATATGATATATAAAGATACCTAAAAATAATCAAGCTCAGAAGTCCATTGAAAAAATAAATTTGGATGTTTAATTGACTATAGACGTTAATGTCCAATTAACAGCTAAATTATATGACTTCATTTTTCATTATCGTCAACTCCCCCCATTTCTGTAGTTTTATTCCACTATCACCTGCATGGTGTTTACGATTCCAGAAAGAGGATGCTCACCGAAGAACGAAACGGAGTGACTTAGATTACTTAATTATATTTTTTTGTTATGTAGACATCAATGAGTGTGCCAGTAATCCATGCATCAATGGTGGAACATGTCACAATTTAATTAACAGATTTGTATGCTCTTGTCCACCTGGGTATCATGGAACACGCTGTGAAAACGGTAAAAAACAGCTTTATTCTGTAAATAAAAGTTTGATAACTGTGTCGTTAAATACGTTGCATACATATAAAGATGGTGGTAAGTCTGTATGAGCATGTAATACATTTTGCGACTTATACTGCATGACTTGATTGATCAAACTGTACCCCCTATGAGTGAATTATGGACAGTTAAACACAAAAAATGCTTTTGCAAAAATAAATAAAGAAATAAATAAAGAAATAAAAATCCGATTTGTGAAATTTCTTTTAAAAAAATCATTATTGTGAAGATATATAAATTTTGTAAACAGAATGATATGAACAATACTTATTTCAACAAGAAAACAGTTATTTCAAGACAGAAATAGTGTCCCATGTATTCAAAAAATAAAACATACAGTAAAGACAGGCTGAAATAAATTCATTTTAATCAGTTGTATCTCAGCAACTGTCCAATGTAATATAATTTTTGCTTATTATGTTGAACTAAACTAGTTCTTGAATTACTGGTCAATAAGTTATGGTGGTAAAAGAGTTTTATTTCCCTTATGAATCATACATCAAGAATATCCTCTTTTAATAGAAACGGTGAATATCATTTAACAAATTAAAAGCAGAAGTTAATGTTATACTCTAATCGGGGTAAAATATATACATTACATGTACAAGGTATTTTAAAATCTCGTTATTGGAGCAAAAAAAAAACAACCAACCAAACAAAAAAACAAAACAAACAAACAAAAACAAACAACAAAAAAACAACAACAACAAAAAACAAAAAACAAATATCATTAATCAGTATCATACACAATCAAACAAATGGAATCAGACTGATTGATTATCAAGTTAACAATGCAAGGGAGAAGCATATTGGGACCTCTGTACCTACCTTTGTAAGTACGTGCCCAATTTGGACGTATGACATGATCTCTTGCCACATTAATATAGACCCTTTATTGTGACTGAGCCTACTTATCCTGGGGACCTTTACCGTTTTAGGCTTGATTCCAAATCCTCATGAGTTTATCGTTTAGTACCGATTACTAAAATCAAAATATAAACCTTAGTTAATGCCCTGATCAGACTCGGCTGAAAGTTATCTAATCTCTTTCGATTTTAATCACTTCGTGTGGGTAAAATTATTTTTTAGAATACATTTTATTTATTTATATACAACTATTTACCTAAAGCAGGTTGTTCAGTTGCTTAAAATATACATGTGCAAATATATAAATCCTAAAATAGGACAACGAATGCAGACTGTTCAAATTTCAAATAAACCCTATCGTCATACTTAGTCATTATAACAATGACAGTAGGGAAAATGTTATTATATAACTACTTTTAGGTTTTGTGTCGAGTTGAATGCAAATGTGATCAAGTTTAACAGCAAGTCAGTAAACTAAATGTATTATGAGTTTGTCAAATCTAATATTCATTATTCATTTAATATTTTATCATTCAAATTTTCTTGCAGCAATAGGGTTTGTCGATGGATGATCATAAAGGAATTATTTTTTTATTAGATATAGACGAGTGTGCAAGTAACCCCTGTTTGCATGGAGGAGCATGTCACAATTTGATAAACAGATTTACTTGTTCATGCCGAAACCACGGGCACTGGAAGTTAATGTAAATATATAGTATGTGCGTGTATAAAAAAGAAGGGTAGGACACTCTTTTTGAGGCAAATTCGGGTTTGGGGTATTGTGGCTGTTTTTTGAACGGCCTGACGCGATAAATCCTTTCTATATACTTTACTTACAATATATATCTTGCTTCGTTCCGCTCCAATGCATTTTACTTGAAGAAATAGACGTTTTTACACCTCCAAGTGCCTAAGAATTTCGCTAGACTGTCTTATTTCCGGTTTATCCGCACTGAATAAAAAGGTAAGTTCTGACTGGTCAATAATAAAATAAATTCAATATTTTTTTTTTCCTGTCACTAGATGGCAGCTAGATAGAAATGAAGCGGCATATTCAAATATGTAAACATGTGTAATGAGAAACAATTTATTTTGTCATGGTATGTTCAAGGTTCTGAAAGAGTTCTTGCATTTTACATGTTTTAGCCTTTTCACAATTAATTGTATGAATAATGAAGAATATTGTAGTACAGTATAACAATTAAAAAGGCATGGTGGAATCAGATACTGAATGATTTTAGCAAGACTTAAATTCAGACTCAATCAATTCAATTTAAATTTCACAAAGCAGGTGTTAAGTATGATATTTGATAGTCTGAATTAAATGACACACAATATCTAGTAAGCCATAGATATATGTAGAAAAATAATTCTCATGATTTATTATTAGTATTACTTCATGGTGGTATCAGCATGATCAGAGACTAGTAGTTAGGTACATGCGCCATGTTTGTTTTCATGCAGTTCAAATATTCCTATCATTATTTTAAAACCAGTAAGAATGACATTATAAACTTCTCTTCAATGAATTTGCTCCCATCAATTTGAAAACTTTTAACGCAATTGCCTTGTTTTACAGTAAACAAACAATATGAGACAAATGTGTTCAGGCAGTTTAATTATTTTTACAAGTATTGCAATACCAATCAGAATTAAACTCCTCATCATCCCCATCAACCTGTAAACAAATGAAGTGATACCATGTATCACATATGTCACAACAAACACACTCATCGACACATTGCTGGTCACATATTCCACACATGTAAACATCACTCAACTCCTGTTCTACAGTTTTTTGTTTCTTCTTCCCTTTTCCTACCTGTCTCTCTTACAGGATGGATTAGATTTTTGGATGGTTTCTTCTATAAATTTAAAATTTATCTGGTGATTAAATTTTTAAATCACATATTTAACTCTGGTACTAAAGAAGAAAATTTTTATTAATTTTTAGCAGTAATTTGACAAAATGCCTGTTTTAATCAGTTAATAGTTTCATTTTTTAAACTGATGTATATCAGTTATCAGTGTATTAAATAATAGTATTGATTTACATCTTTATGAGATTTCAATAAAAATAAACTTCTGTACTGGAATAGGATAGTGCAATTAATTAATGTAATCAAACAGATCTATTGCTGCCCGTCAATCTGTGGGTCTCTATATTTTAAGAGAATGAAATCATATTAGATCATGCATTACAGAATTTGAATTACCTCCCCCTGATGGACCTGGTCTGACTTTATCTTCAAGTGATGTTGATTGACCCTGTACAGAGGATGTTTTTTCAAATGTGACTTTCTCTACTGCTTCAGTTGTTAGTACTGCAGAATTGGGCATTTTATCTTGGTCTTGGATTGATTTTTTTAAAGATGCACATAGCTCATTTTTTGTCATCCTGTTTGAAATACTCAGATTATATGCTTTACATAACTGCATCACATTTGATTTGCTAAACAATTGTAAGAAAGTGTCATTATCTAACAATTCGCTTTGGAGACGCAAATGAGATTTCATCTTGCAATCGCTTCTATCAACAATGATAAAATTGAAATCCAGCTTCTGTTTGTTTGCTTTGTCTGTTCGCATCCGGATCTGTTTTCTGTGAGCCTCTTCTTTTTGTACTCTTAGCTCTCTTTTGTATTCCTGACGGAACTGTGCTGAGGACATTTTGATATATTTTGTAAGAACTTCAAGGTAGATGTTTTCAAGACTTTCTTGGTAGTCATTAACATTCATTTCATCCTCGTCATGAAAGAGAGTCAACCAAGCATTTTTCAAGTCCTTACTTTCTTTTAAACTAGAGTAGATGTAACTGTAAAAGTTCTGGCCATACAAGTTCAAATTTTCAAATGTTTCCAGCCGTTGGATTTGTTGGTCCAAATCTAGGAAAAATTGAAATCCTTCATCTATAATGCACGTCAGATTCGAAAGAGCAGTTTGCTTTCTCTGAATTTCAGATAATGACTCTTGATCTTTAGAACTTTTAGCTAAGTAACTCTCATCACCTGCAAGCTGATCAAGGAATCTTATTTCTCTGTCTGTTTTGTTCACCTGCAATTTTACAGATTTTTTGTATAGATTGCTTGTGACAAAGGATTTCTTTCTGCATCTGATTGTGGCAATGCACCACCCACCTATGTATCTTGTTTTCGCTCTGCTTCCTTTTGACTGTTGAACCTTCTTAACTTTAACCTTTGCTGTTTCTCTTGCTGTGATATATACTGGTTCAGAGGCCTTTTGGACAATAATTGAACGCAGCTTTTGCAATAAGCCAAAACATACTCGATACTGTGCTTTTGATGGTATTGCAGAGTGAAATAATTTTTTCACTTGATTTTGGTACGAATTGTGGCTACTGAATAATGTCACTTTCTTAAAATATGCTGTAGTGTGTTTGTTCTCAATTTTTCCATCCTTTGGAATAGTATCTTTGAAATAGGACTGTAATTTGTCATGAATGTTATTGCAAAAATGTTTTAGTTCTGTATTACGACTTCGAAGATCTGATAAACAGGTGTTAACGTTCCTTTGTTCATTTGTAAATGGCTCTGTGTATTGAATCCCATCCAGGATACAATCCATGTTGACATCATCTGGTAAGGGATTTTGGCAAACTTGACCCTCTAATTCTCTCTCCTCCGAACCCTGCCATTCTTCATCCCAGTCGCTGAAGAGATTGTCCATTAGATTAACATCTTCCAATTCTTTTCTCAAAGTTTGATCTTCATCATCCTCGGATTCCTCATCTTCAGTATATGTGTCTGCTGAGAATGGTTCCATAGTCACTTTTTCCAGGAGTGGTGACATTCTGCAGCATAAAAAGTCAGGAAGAATGGGCAAGAATGGGGTGGAATAAAACCTATAAACATCTTCTTTATGCTGTTTGACTAAATGTTTGGAGTAGTTTAGAATCCGAAGTCCTTTGATGCTTCTGCACCTCCCCACTGCTACCCCTATCTGGCCCGGATTAGTCATATATCGACAGTCAATTTCCACTCGATCCAAAGTTAGTCCCTGTGCCTTATGAGTAGTCATTGCAAATGATAGCTTTAAGGGAATTTGCCTACGACATGCAATGTCTCTTCCCCTCTCCTTGTCATAAATGGTAAAATTGTATGGGTAAATCTTTGCATTTTTCTTTGTTTGAGGAAAGAAAACCTCCACGTAATTTTCGCCAAAACCCTTCACTTCTCCGCACTGACCATTCACTAGTGATGTAGATAAATTTACAAGAAGCATCACGGGAGCATTTATTTTTAAATAAAGTTTCTGTGCAGTGCTTGAAAACTGTGTTAGTTTGTTGGCATCTCCAGAGTCTGTTGCTTTAAATATCTTTACTTCACCTGTAAAACAACACAACAATACAATAATGTTACCATATACCAATTTGAATAAGACTTGTTTATCCTTTTTACTCAGTAATAACCCATTTTGATTTTGTAGAGGCAAGGCTATGTCTCCCTTGCATTTCCAGTTTTACTGTAATAAATTAACATTGTTAAATAAATAAATAAATAACAATGTCTTTTAGACACTTACTGGATTGATTGGAAGAGTTGTATATATTAATCCTGTCCACAACTTATAACTATGTAGACCCCCCCCCCCCAAAAAAAAAAAAAAAAAAAAAAAAAACACACACACACACACACACACAAGAAGGGTAAATGAAATATAAAAAAAAATATTAAAAAAAAGTCTTTCAGTTAGGAGTGCATTTTCTTTATGGTTAAAAATAATTTCTGACTCCACCAGTGATAATCATTTGGTATATATCGCTCCAATTTAAATTCAAATTAATACTTTGTTTCAGGATTTTGGAAAACATACAAGAGGATACCATTGGGAAAATATTTTCTGATGATATATCCAAGAAATCTGGCATTCCAAAGTCTGACACGCTTGTTGGTAAACTGTTGTTGAAGCTTTTTAAACACATAAAAATATCTAAAGTCTACAGGAATGGCCATAGAGTTACCTGCTATTCAGGTGTATTCTGGAATTGCAGACCTTCAAATGAAACTATCTTGTGGCAAAATGTTACAGACTTACTGCCAAAATCTGTTATGGTCCTACACCAAGATTTAGAACTGATATCAATTGTCTTAAAAAGCAACACATACTGTAATGGGAGCTTCATTATGAAAGAAGTTAATTTTCAACGACAAAAAGATGATTCAAATTCATGTACTTGGCAACTGAAAGTGCGTGGACAGAAAGTTGATTTAAATGAACTGTTCATTGACAATAAACTTCAATCACTGAATGAAAAAAGCCTAACACAATTTTGAAGATTGTTGAATGTCTTGAACTGTGTAGAGGATTTAAAAACAAGTATTGCATACCTTTTGAAAGCAAACAAATCATTCAGGAGAAAGTTAGTGTAAATGAATGTTCGATGAGTTCATCTGAGTTACAATATCGTTCAGAAAGATGTCAGCAGGTAGTTTCTTTCATCAGCCAGAGTAATTACTTTTTGTGTAAAAAATGTCAAAAACTGAAGTTAAATATTGAAGCAAAAACAGAAAAAGAAACCAAAAGATTTGACAACAACAAAGAAAATATGTGTTGCAGACCTAATATCACTATCCATTCCAAAGGAGATGACCATGCATTATCTTGTATGAAAGAATGTTCAGGACCTAAAAACCTTACAGACACACCAATTTGTGATAAAGATGTAATTTTTGTATCAGAAAGTGACCATGAGGACTTATCAAACATATTAGAATCAGTTTTTCCAAATGCATCTGACAAAATGAAACTATTTTTAAAATCACAACATGACATATTGTGTTCAAAATCACCACAGGCTAGACGCTGGAACAAAGATGTTGTGAGTTTATGTCTGTCTCTTTGGATAAGGAGTCCTAAAGCATACCAGACTCTGTTAGAAAGCAATGTCTTAGTGTTGCCATCTGGAAGGCAACTCAGACGATACAAGAACTGCATCCCACAAGAACCAGGAATCAGTGACACCACACTACGGTGGATGTATGAATCTGCAAAGGGACTTAAACTACCTCCAAATGGATGGGTTGGTGGATTGCATCATGATGAAACCAAAGTACAACAAGATTTGGTGGTGGAAATGAAAGGTGGTACACCTATTATAACTGGTTGGATTGATTTAGGTGAGGAGGCTCAAAACCTGAGAGTAATGAAAGATCAAACAGTGACTCAGCAACTTGCAAGTGAAGTGATACAAATTACATTTGTAGGCTTCACAGGATTTCGGTTCCCTATTTGCCATTTCCCAACAGGAGGAATTAAAGCCTCGGAACTGAGCATCATAATATGGAATGTTATTGAAAAGCTTAGTGACTGGGGATTCCAGATAGATTGCATTATGCAAGATGGCGGCGAAGAGAACAGGAGTTTCATGAACCTCCACTTCAATGGAAACCCAAGAGACACTTACTATGGAAGCCCAAATTTGGTTTATCCACTGACAACAATATTCCACACTCAAGATTTTTCTCACAACATGAAAAAACTAAGAAACAGTATTCTCAAAAGTGGAGATATTAAAGGGGTACATACAAGAAAGTTAACACTACATGGACATTTCATTGTATGGAAGCAGTGGGAAATGGCTGTGGAATGGGATAGAACAGTAAATGCACGAAGAATACATCATAAGGTAACAGATTCTCACTTACACCCAAACCTTGCTGAAAAGATGCGCAATGAGTTGGCAGAGACCATGCTTGACTCTGAAATGCTCAACCTTATGAAATCTTACCAAAACAGTCTATCAAATGCTTCTGTTCTTGATGGGGCCATTGAACTTCTAGAAAACACAAGTTCTTTGATAAAGATATTCAGGGATAGAGCACTAGTGACGACAACCTCAGACCCACGCCTTGGCCGTCTGAAGGAAATTCTTCAGTGGTGGCAAGATTGGCAGAAAGAAGTCATGGACTTAAAAAGTGAATCTAAGCATAAAATGCTACCATCAAAACAGTGTGTGGAGGACATAGAGAACATGTTGCTCAGTTTCCCTGCTATTTGTCAGCAGCACCTAGAGATGTTCCCAGGGGCCAGCATTAAACCATCTAGGTTTAACAATGACATTGCAGAAAATATATTTTGTCAAGAGAAGGGCATGTTTAATGGTAGCAACAGTAATCCAACTTATGCATATTATTGTAAAACTGTAAATTCAGTAGTACTAGGGCAGTCTTTAAAGTCAAGGGCCAGGAAATCAAATGCTGGATTAGAATCTGCTAAAAGTTTTTCAATATCAACAAACCAACCAGTCCTAAAAAATGTAAAAAAATCACCCAAACAGAAGAAAATGACATCAAAATCAAACAAGCTGCGAATAAAACTGCCTCGACTTTAAAATCCATGAGAATTATATACAGTGGACATGTTTTGACATTAAGTTTAAAATCAATGTTAAAGCTTTACCTCATATTTATGTTGAAAAAAAATCATTATAATAACTTGCCTTCCATGTCCATTAAGCTGTCTGAATTAAATTTATCAAAATCAAAATTCCTGGCAAATAACTTCGTTGGTGAATTTCCAGGTGGCAGGGGCCTCTTCATTCTTTTTAAGAAATTATCGGTCTCATCTGTAAGATCACCTCTGCTTAGTTCATGGATGGCTCTGACTAAAGTATCTATTTAATAAAGTAAAATTTTGTAAACGATTTCAATTTATAATGTCATAAAAAATAGTAATGGTATATCTACAGGCCCATAAGAAGCACAGTCAGTTCTTTTGTGTGTGCTTTGATGGTGATGGTTGTTTACAACAAAACATTTTTAGTTTTTGGGCAGTACCAAGCACTTTGACAAGTGAAAAAATAAGGTAGTCACACATTATTTTTGATTGGTCATGACACTATAAGTAACTTTTTTTTGCAAATTTTGGCAGAATTATTATGGCCATGATATATTATTTATATGAACATTTGCAAATGAAAGGAGTAAAGGATTCTTCTTAATGGAATGAATATCTGAAATATACAATGGTCCCAAAGGAGGATCAAGAAATTAGCAGTTCATACCCCAACTATTTTTAAATACAGTCAAAACTTGTTATCTCAAACTCAATGGGACTGACAAAAAACTTTGAGATATCCAAGGATTCGAGAGTAAAATACTTAAAGAATAAGTGATTGGGACTTTAAAATCAGTTCGACATATCCATGGTATTCGAGATATCGCTGTTAGAGATACAGAAGTAAACTGTATACAAGTTTCGTTATTTTTCACCTTGTTATTTCAATAATCAAATCTACTTTCATCTCTGAATTCATATATATCCAAAATTGAGGTGGTAGGGTGAGGGTGCTGGTATGTTCTTTCAAGTTAATCACTTGTTTTTATAGTTGAAAGAGAAATACTGATGTTGAAGATGGTCTGATTAAACCATTTATTAATCTTATTGAAATTTCCCCTAATGTTCAGAGAAAACAAACATTACTTGCCTTCTGTCTGTCTATGTACTTTCTGCAGTACAAATTTATGGAATTGTTTAATTGCAGGGAATATATATTCACCGTTGTCACCGTATGAATTTGGTACTGGCTTAAGCTGATAAAAATCACCGGATAAAATGACTTGCATACCTCCAAAAGGTATATCATTGTTTCTCACTGCCCTACACAGTGCATCAATGTCTGTGAAAATTTTTAGTGACAACATTGACACTTCATCAATAAAAAGAACTGTAGTGTTAAGAATTCTTGCCCTGACAGCATTATAGTTGTCATCATCACAAACTTTCTGGATTAGTTGAGTGACATTGTATCTACCATCCTGTAGTCCAAAAAAACTATGGACAGTAGAAGCATCGGGTAGTACAGTGCTTGCTATACCTGTGGTTGCAGTTATTTTTACTTTTTCCCCATTATTCTTAAGTTTATAGTACAGTTTTTTAATTATGAATGATTTTCCTGTCCCTGCTTGACCCGATATTACAATATTGTGGCCATTTTCCACAGCATGTTCAATCTCACTCAAATCCATCGTTTTACACCTTAAATTCCCGGGAAAAGTCACGTTTGTTTATGTTTATGACATTGACCAATCAGAACTTACCTTTCATTCAGTGCGGATAAACCGGAAGTAAGACAGTCTAGCGAAATTCTTAGGCACTTGGAGGTATAAAAACATCTTTTTCTTCGAAGGAACGGCATTGGAGAAGAACGAAGCAAGATATATATTGTAAGTAAAGTATATAGAAAGGATTTATCGCGTCAGGCCGTTCAAAAAACAGCCACAATACCCCAAACCCGAATTTGCCTCAAAAAGAGTGTCCTACCCTTCTTTTTTATACACGCACATACTATATATTTACATTAACTTCCAGTGCCCGTGGCCGAAACGGGTATTTTGGACACCGATGTGAACACGGTAAATATAGACTGTTTTTTTTTTTTTTTTTTTTTTTTTTTTTTTTTTTTTTTTTTTTTTCTAAAAGACAGAAGGCTTAACTTAAATATTTGCGGGGTTTCATAAAAAAAACTTAATTTCCATATATACCAAAGTGTAAAGTCATGATTTGAATCGAAAACATGCTGTCCCAATCATAGTTTTGTATGCAAAGAGATGGACGCAATAGTTTTTGTAACACTCGTAGAATATTCGTCAATTAATTCGTCAAAATATCTTTTTAGAATGTATATTTTGAATCAAAATTTAAAGGCTGTAGATCTTTTAACTTAGAAAGCCTTTCTAGAATATGTTATACAAAATTTTATTTTTAGGCGATAAATTTTAGGAATTGTTGGGTTCTCGCTTTTCTTGTAAATCACTGAATACGCTCATTTGCCATTTCTTTCTTTTTTTCAATTTGTAAATTATTTAATAAAGTTGGCAATACTGAAATGTCTAGATATTTTTTCGATTAATTTCACATATATAAATAAAAACAAATACTGATAGTATTATACAAATCAAATGAACGTGATAATTTTTAATTTGTCTTTGAAACGTCAACAGTATTAGGAAATATAACAATGGAACTGACATTCGCGGATGGAAATTTTTCCAACTCAGTCAACTCAAAAGAATATTGGACTCGAAATTTTTTTGATACTACCCCTTTTAAAAACATTAATCATAAAAACCTATTCGGAGAAGAGGTGAGGGGCAAATCAATTTCATTCATATATATGACCCTCCTTACCATTTTTAGAGGAGTCTTTTTCTTTAAAGGGGGGGGGGGGTCCAAGGTCATTTTTGTTACTTTACTTGGAAATTTAATAACTGAAAATCCCAGGAGGTGCGGGGGTGGTTTGGTCGGACTCCTTGACCCCTCCTCCCTGATCCGTGCGAACTGCGACACCTTCATTGTACCAGTAACAACTTTAGATAAACAGCATTGCATATTTTTATTTGAACAGAGAAATAATCATTAATTAAATAGAGAATTTTACATGTTCATACTCTTTTCCATATCATTCCCCGTATCATGACCGTATTACCCTTTTCCATATCACACCTGCATCAGTCAGTAACAGCCGAAGCTAATATGGGATGAGATACGATTTTTGCCACGTATTGTCCAAACTTCAAATATAAAAGAAAATGCAGTTCATTAATTGAAAATCTACTCTTTTGGTTGAATTCTATTCGTAAAGTCTGTCCAGCTGTGGGTCAGTCGACCAAATCGTCTGCTTGACGACCTAAAAATTTAACCTATGAATGATTCCGGGCCAAAGATGCCCATCTTCCTTAAAAAAAGTATAATTTTTCGAATGATAAAGAACATTTAAATAAATATCATTAAGAATAGGATAGAAAAATATCCTAGGTACTCTCATGAAAAGTACAGAGGTTTTCCGGAAATGTGTAAAAAAAAAATGTGATAAAGGGTGATGGTACAGGATGTGTAATACGTAATACAGAGATGTAAAAAATCCTATATTATAAAACACATATATACATTGTAATAAATGTAATAAAGAGCTGTAATGCATGGATTCTGATACGTGACCTGCTACTGTGACGACAGGTATATCAACTATGCAAAAATCCTCTATTAAAATATATATACTGAAACGTCAACAGTATTAGGGAATATAACAATGGAACTGACATTCGCGGATCGGGAAATTTTTCCAACTCAGTCAACTCAAAAGAATATTGGACTCGAAATTTTTTTGACACTACCCCTTTTAAAAACATTAATCATAAAAACCTATTCGGAGAAGAGGTGAGGGGCAAATCAATTTCATTCATATATATGACCCTCCTTACCATTTTTAGAGGAGTCTTTTTCTTTAAAGGGGGGGGGGTCCAAGGTCATTTTTGTTACTTTACTTGGAAATTTAATAACTCTAAAATCCCAGGAGGTGCGGGGGTGGTTTGGTCGGACTCCTTGACCCCTCCTCCCTGATCCATGCGAACTGCGACACCTTCATTGTACCAGTAACAACTTTAGATAAACAGCATTGCATATTTTTATTTGAACAGAGAAATAATCATTAATTAAATAGAGAATTTTACATGTTCATACTCTTTTCCATATCATTCCCCGTATCATGACCGTATTACCCTTTTCCATATCACACCTGTATTAGTCAGTAACAGCCGAAGCTAATATGGGATGAGATACGATTTTTGCCACGTATTGTCCAAACTTCAAATATAAAAGAAAATGCAGTTCATTAATTGAAAATCTACTCTTTTGGTTGAATTCTATTCGTAAAGTCTGTCCAGCTGTGGGTCAGTCGATCAAATCGTCTGCTTGACGACCTAAAAATTTAACCTATGAATGATTCCGGGCCAAAGATGCCCATCTTCCTTAAAAAAAGTATAATTTTTTCGAATGATAAAGAACATTTAAATAAATATCATTAAGAATAGGATAGAAAAATATCCTAGGTACTCTCATGAAAAGTACAGAGGTTTTCCGGAAATGTGTAAAAAAAAAATGTGATAAAGGGTGATGGTACAGGATGTGTAATACGTAATACAGAGATGTAAAAAATCCTATATTATAAAACACATATATACATTGTAATAAATGTAATAAAGAGCTGTAATGCATGGATTCTGATACGTGACCTGCTACTGTGACGACAGGTATATCAACTATGCAAAAATCCTCTATTAAAATATGTATAAAATATGGAGTTAACGAACAGTATTCAATATATTTCATACTTTTGTCAAAATTTTTTAAGGGTATTCATATTCCTGAAATAAATTAGTCAATAAAGCAGGCTTTTGTAGATCTAGATCTAGATATAGAATCTATTTTCATTTCTTTCTATATATATTTCTTTGCTTTTAAAAATTTAAATTCATGGTAATGCTATTATCTTGAACAATGGATCATTGAGACAGAAAAGGTAATTATAGTAGAATGTAAAGATATTCAACTTAAGTTTTCATCCATGACGTCAACCAATGCATATCTTAGAATATACTGCGATGAAAGACTGAAAATGCATTTTTTCCATAGTTTGGGGTTCATTTTAAATTGTAGCACTGAAAGTTCACTGCTAATTACTTTTATGCATTCCTGTTTGAACTTGTGGACTGCAAGTGAGCTTACCTGATCATTGAAAACTTCATTCATTATATTGATGATTTTTCTTTCCTTTACTTAAAATAATTCTTCATAGTTACAGCCTAAAACTAAAATTCAATGTTTTATTGTTTAGATAGAAACGAGTGTTCCAGTAACCCATGTCTGCATGGTGGCACTTGCCACAATTTGATTAACAGATTTACTTGTTCATGTCTGGATGGGTATCATGGACCACGATGCGAGCGCGGTAATTGTAGAATTCATTAGATTTATTCTATATGTGACATGTTAAGTCCTCATCATAAAATTTCGAATGATATTTCTTTCATTAGTTGCATTGGAAATAAATATAAAAATAATAGTGTTCAAGGAAATTATTAAGAAATTTTTCTTTTTTGAATTTTTTCCTTCGAAATATTGCATTATATAGAATGTATATGATTTAATGTTGACCTATTGTTCAATAGAATGTACATGTATATCTCTTCCTTTACTGTGACATATGCAGTATTCAAGTAAGACCCCCTTTTACTTTACTTCCTGCTATTGTTCCGTTTTTGCAAACAGAAAGCATATTTAAGGTCATACCAACGTAGTTTTGAACTTTATTTTCTTATTTGTATAATGGAATAGTTCCATCTTTGCGCAACTTTTATAATGTCTAATGATGCTGCACACCTCTTACAAAACAAAATTTGGGGAAATACCAGCCAAAACTACTTGTTTGTTAATTTTTCTTTGAATATAAAATTAAAGGATTTTGTTATTTGATTGATTGATTGTATTTTGTTTTACGTCCCATTCGAGAATTTTTCACTCATATAGAGACGTCACCATATACCGGTGAAGGGCTTCAAATTTTGACCTTTGCTCGGCACTCAGGGCCATTGAGCAGTGAGGGATCTTTATCGTGCCAACGCCTGCCGTGACACGGGGCCTCGGTTTTTAAGGTCTCATCCGAAAGACCCGCAACTTTCACTTCAAAGTGCCGAGCGCATGGCGAAGGAACAGTTGCTACCTATTTTTTATCGACTTAGGTCTGTCGCGGCCGAGATTCGAACTCACGACCTCCCGATCACGAAGCGAGCGCTCTACCGACTGAGCTACCGTGAACGGTTTGTTATTTGATATATATTCAAATCCCCTGGTTATGTTGATTTTTTTTTAAGAACTGATGGTGCTTTGATTTTAAATTAAGAAAATCTTGAAAAATTATCAATAGGTAGATACGTTGCAAGGTACGTTGCGATTCCTCAAGATGTACAGACACGTGCCAAAAGTCACCGGCAAAAATGGCGTCACGGCGTTTGTTTACGTTGTGTTACGGAATTGTTTAAATGGAAAATAAATATAATAAAATGACATACCTGTGTTCAGTATTTTGTCATTTCCCCCTTCACCCTGATTACTTTTCTCATACGTCTTGGTAAAGATCTGTAGAGGCCCTGTATATATTCTACTGTCAAAACTTGCCACTCCTATGTTATTGCATGTGAAAGTTCGGCAGCAGTCTGAATGTTTTCAGCGCGACATTGCAATCATCTTTTAAGTTTTAACCACACATTTTCTATTACATTCCAATCGGGCGATTGTGCTGGCCAGCTTATGGAATTAATATTTTTCCTAGCCTTATAATTTTCAACATCCCTGGCTCTATGTATTGGGGCATTGTCATCTTGAAACAAGAAATTTCCATTAGGAAAGTGTCGTGCTATTACGGGCCATAAATTATTTTCTAAGATTTCAATATACATGTGTCTGTTAATAGTACTGTCAACAGTTGTTACAGTTCCCACACCATGCCAGGTTATGCACCCCCAAATCATAACACTGACTTTTCGTTGAGCTGGGGGCACACGCACTCGACAGACTCGGCTTCAGCTATATGAAAATCCTCTGATTCGCACCCAAAACAACTTGGCTTTCCTCAGTAAAAATGATTTTATCCCATTGACCATTAACATTCCACCTGACTTTAACCCTACACCAGTTCAATCTCTTTTTCCTGTTCACTTCCCTCACTCTCACTTTCTTCTTTACAACACGTCTGTGATACCCTTGCCGACATAGATACCTCTGAGCTGTACGTTGAGACACTTATCTGTATTGATTACATCTGTTGGTTAAATCACCCAAAGGGGTTTTACGGTTTGTCCGAACCAGTCTCACTAAACACCTTTCATCCCTGGGATCAAGAATCCGTGCTCGATTGCCCGCTTCGAGGTTTGTTTTCCGTGCTGCCCTCTTCTTAAATCGTACTACATTTTGTATATATACAATCGGAAACTGTTCCACGACGAATGTTGAATGTATCAGCAATATGCTGTAATGTATATCCCTCATTCCTCATTGAAACAATAATATTTTTCACATCAGGGTTCAATTCTTTCCTTTTTTCTGCCATTTTTTGAAACTGTAAACAATCTATTAAAAATAGTGCAGACGACAGTCTAGCTTCCGGAAATTACGTAACAAGAAATGCGGGGGAATTCCAAAATACTAAAACTAGAACAGACAACAACGGTTTTTAAAGGTAAACAATGCTTTTATTCTGCGGTATTTTTTTCATTCGCCGCCATTTTTAATTTTTTTCCGGTGACTTATGGCACGTGTCTGTATAAAGTTGTAATCAAAGAATTTGTAAAACCTGGTGATATTTTTGAAACACTGAGTATTCCACTATGTACTTTGTATCGTGTGATACGAAATACTGAAAAGGGGAAAGGAAATTGGCAGAGGGAAGGAGCTTGCAGGCTTATTAAAACCAACTCCATTTCTCAAACTCCGGCTTGCGTTCTTAATAAGAAGTATCTAATCCCTCCTTTGATCTGTATATGGGTGAATTAAAAATGATGCCAAGCAAATTGATTTTTAAAAAAATTTCAACTTGCCATAACATATTTTTCAATTATAACATAATATTATATATACATTCTAGTTAAAATTTCCAAAGTTACAATCAAATTGACAAATGCATAAAAAAGTTTCATAATTTTTATTTGTAGAACTTCATTTGAAAAATAAGAAGATATGAAAACATTCTGAAATACATGATCAAAAGATACTGTAGTTTTTTTTTTTATCTTTCAGACTTGTTTCAGGGATATAAATGATTAGATCTAAGCCTTGATTGGGTTTCTCTTCTTCAATATGTTTAAAAAGGCTTTAAATTTACTATTTAACATTAATTGTTTCAATTCTGGTTTGAAAAGTTTTGATATGAAAGAACTATGATGTAATAAATTCTCCCCAAAATACTTTTTTGTCAATTAAGTCAATTCAAATCTAAGTTGAAACAGAAGTTTGATATACACGTAGTAAGTTTTCTTATAGAAAATACAAGGTTTTATTTTACCTTATTTCGGTGCACTCCAGCAGACTGGTACTATGTTTTTTTATCATTGTTTTAAAAATTGTAACAAAAAAATATCTAATCCTAATTTTTGTAAAGCAGTCCGCTATATATATATATATATATATATATATATATATATATATATATATATATATATATATATATATATATATATATATATATATATATATATATATATACAGTGCAGGAAACTAATTTTGTTACAGCATCGATGCTGATTTGAATGCTTCCTTTGCTTGCTGATTTGAATGCTTCCTTTGCTTGCTGATTTAATGCTAGTAATCCTTATCCTGATGCTGTTTTATAATTAGGTCAATGCTACCGGAAGTAGCATCATGCTACCGGAAGTAGATAATGAATTTCAGCATTGCCGTTTAAAGCAATAAAGGTGCCTTTTACAATTATTTGATCATAATATCTCACTATGTATCAATAATGTGAATACTTTAACCAATATTCTTTCTTTCTTTTTTAATTTTTTACTGAATTCAAACTCATTGATTTTCTGATGCTAGTAGGATAATGCTGATTTTATGCAGGTCAATGCTGGTTTTATCCTTTGCTTGCTGATGCTGATCCTGGTAATGCTGTTTTTAAAATGCTGATGTTAGCTCGATCCTGATGCTACTAATGCTTATGCTGATGCTGGTTTATGTAACAAAATTAGTTCCCTGCACTGTATATATATATATATATATATATATATATATATATATATATATATATATATATATATATATATATATATATATATATATATATATATATATATATATATATATATATGTCACAGGGTGCATTATAATTAATTAATTAATATTACTAATTATCATTCATATCATATTCATACATTTGTCTAAGGCATTATATTATTTTAGTAACTAGTGAATTCCGTTCTCACTACGGAATTTACTACGTTCATTCATTGCCTTATTCATTCATTCATTCATTTATACAGGTGAGTGGTCAGTGAGAGTACGGGTGTGTGAGTGGTCAAACTGGTTTTATTCTGTCCCCTGCGCATTCGCGCCAATACTAATTCTCAAGCACTCCAACCTAAGACTTTGGGGAGAGAAGACGCTCTCTCTCCCCAACACAACTTTATCTCACGATAATTGTGAACTTTGTCTAGGATTTACGGTAAGAAATAACTGGTAAATTATTTCTAAGGATTCAATTACTATTCAATATCTATTTGATCATTTTATTTCAATCAAGTATTTTATAAATTCACCAAATTTATAAAATTTAAATTATGATCCGCGTAAAAGTGTAAGTGAGGCGAGAGATATTTAATACCTGTTGTTATATTTCAGGTCACCCTTCCTTCTATGTTATAAATTCCATTATCGTAGATTATATATTATATATAAACATCGAACCCAGCAGTCGTGTTGTGTTATATTTTACCACATTATAAGGCTGTGACAATGGCGCCCAACGTGATTAATATTTTCTACGCTGGAATTTTCATTTTTTCATAAAGTCTAAAGGGTGATTCGTATTTATATCATCGTTGGAGTTCTTCATTTGTTCATCATTTTATAAATGTTCCTTTGATTGCTGTTATTTAATACTCAGTTCAACTGTGTCTTCATCTGTTCATCTGTTATATTGAATTGGACCCGCTCGAGCAGAACGGAACACTGATCACCAATGATTCAATACTTCATTCATCGTGCGTGACTTTTACAGTTGTTACTATATATACACCGATAGGCCTGCACCGCTGGAATGCGTTTCCCATCTAGACGTTTCGCGTGCCATCCAGGATTCATTTTACAGGGACTGTGACTTTCTCTATATATTTATTTTATTGACTGTTAATTTTCAATTCATTTGTTTAATATCGTATATTGCTGTCAATGTTTATTTTCATGTATACACGTGTGTGAAGTGTGTGCGTGTAAGAGAGTGTAAAAAAATAACTTCATTCAGTTTAAATTTAGTACACAGTCAAGTGGCATTACAGTTAAATTAGTGACAAGTTAACATGTCAGCATGCGCTAACAGTTTTATTGCACTCTATTAACATTCTCTTATTTTTTCTGAGCAGAGGAAATTCGAGTGAACAGGTGCGTGTTAGATTGTGACAGTTTCAGTCATCATTTAGATCATTCATTTCATTCATCATTATTATGAAATTAACAGTGCTAATATTTGACTAAATTTAAATTGTACAGTGTAGTCATAATAGAACATACTCAGACTTAGAGCTTAGACTTGCACTCTTACTACTAGCTGATACACGATCTACATTACTTCGTTCTGTTATTTCAGATTACAGGATAAGGTGTACAGCAGTTACAAAGAAATATTAATTACTATTTTCTTTATTACAGATTACAAGAAATCAACAGATTTAAACCAAAATTTACTTTTGTATTTAGTTTATATTTTGTTGTTTTAAGAGTTTAATTCACTGTAATTAGCTTTGATATTTAATGAGTAATAGTAAGTTACAGAAATATTTAGATAGACCAGTAGAAAAGAAGAAATTAGTTAGTCAGCCTGTATTAGTTAGTACAAGTTTGGGTAACTACCTGAAAAAAATCTAGATCTTTTAAAACAATATCATTTATTTTTGCATTTTGAATGTAGACCTGGTGCTCGATTTACAGATTTTTATCATGGTTAAATTACAATTCACGTGCTCTTTTGGACCAGTGCGGCCATTTGACGTAGTATGATTGGCTTCGTAAAGAAAGTCTGGTAAGTTTATTTCTTTAGTTTCTGAAAGTCTTTTGTGGAGAATGTTGCTCACCATATAGATAGTTTTCATTCAATTGTCAAAGAGTTTAAGAGAGTCAAACTCATATTTGTGGAAATTCCTCCATATTCTATAGTAGAATGGAAAAAAAGTAGATGACATATTGATCCTGATAGTTTTCTTGATCAGGACAAATCTCAAAGAGTTTCATTTAATTTTCAATTGTATTTGGATGGAGTTCATCCCGGTCCAATGTTGGCCAGAGCGTGGTTAAAAAGACTTATAGAGAACATTTTTGTACACTGTTCTTAAATGTCTTAATATATACAGTGTTATTGATACATTACTGTTCATCTGGGAACAGGTATCTGTTGGCAGGGACTGACCCAATCACAGAAATCATACCTGTTCCTCAATACACTGTATCATAGATTTATTCATGTACATAGTATTACACTGTTGGGTTTGTATTGGTAGGGATTGACCCAATCATACTTTTATACCTAATAAGTTGTAAATTTACTATTACATGTGATACTGTCATTATTTTACAAAATGGCAGAAGCAGGTAAAAAAGAACAAAAGATACCATCAGACATGGCAGGAACAGGTGAGGATACTGATGCAATCTCTATACAGCATCATATTTCTGAGATACAGAAAGACCCCAACTACAGAGTGTTAACTAAAGAGGAATATGACGTTTTAGTAAATGCTAGTTTAAAGCAAAGCAACACTAGTACCCCCTTGGGTAAACCAAATATGTCACCAATGGCAAGACTCTTAAATAGTAAACCATTAAATTTTGACTTCCCCAAAACACCAGATGTCCCTTCTACCCCTACATGTACAATCAGTACCCAATACAACTTTCCAAAATTACCAACATTTAGTGGTGCTGATGATCCTAAACAAGGTGAGGTCAAATATGAAGTATGGAATTTTGAGGTCAAGTGTATTCAAAATTCAGGCCAGTACCCTGAGCACATTTTGCTCCAGTCTGTAAGAAATTCATTAAAAGGGCTTGCCCGATCAATGTTAGTTTCTATTGGAGAAAATGCTTCTCTAAAAGATATTCTAACCAAACTTGATGGATTTTTTGGAAATGTTGCTTCAGGGGAAACTCTTATGCAATCTTTTTATAATGATATGCAAAAAGAGGGAGAATCACTTGTAGTGTATGCTTCTAGATTAGAGGAAACTTTATCCAAAGCTATAAAATTTGGCCATATAGATGCCGTTGCAAAAGATGCTATGCTAAGAAGTAAATTTTGGACTGGTTTGTACAATGTACAATTAAAACAAAGTACTAGGCATTTATTTGATTCAATTAAAAACTTTGAACATCTTCTTAGGGAAATTAGAAAAGTACACCAGGAAGAATTATCAACTCCTGTGAGAAAGACACAGAAAGTATTCCAACAGGCTGAGAGAGCAGAAACAACAGACTTACAAAAGGAACTTCAGAAATTGACATCAACAATGCAAAGGTTAGAGAGCAAAATTGACAGTAACTCTCAAAGTTTTCAGCAATTAAGCAATAAAGTTAATCAGTTGGAAAAAATGTCAAACCAACAAAGTCCAAATTTTATTGGGTCAGGTAGAAGTAGAGCAAGAGGATTTGGTTTTCGTGGAAATTCTAGTAGAGGCTATGTTCGCGGACGAGGTCAAATTCGGGGTCAAGGTCATTTCAATGTAAATGAGAACAACCGAACTCGGTCAAACAATCAAGTGCCTCAAAAGAGTAACAATTCAACAAACTAGTAACCTCTTCTATTAAAGGGCAAATGGGGGAGGAATCTGTAAATAAGAGCCCTGAACAAAATTTGTTGTCAAGAATGGTGGGTCATTCAAATGAAAGTAGAATCATTATAAATGGTGTTGAGACAGAAGCTTTAATAGATACAGGTTCTATGGTTACTTGCATGTCAGAAGAGTTTTACCATTCATTGAGTCATAAACCTGAACTTCACAGTATTGCAGATTTTGAGTTGAAAGTATATAGTGCTGAGGGTAGTACTTTGCCATATTCAGGTTATGTTGAAGTAGAGTTTCAAGTACCTTTTCTGTCAAAAGAATCATTCTATGTACCAGTCTTAGTTATGAAAGGAACAGAATACAGTAGTAAAGTCCCAGTAATTGTTGGTACTAATATTATAAGACTGTGTAAAGAATATTCTATGTGCATAGAAACAACTATTCCAGATGAATGGGAATTAGCTTTTACAAAATTAAGCATTGATAGTGATATGCCTGTCAAAAGCACAAATAAGTATCCCATTACAGTAGCACCATATGAGGTGAAAACAATTTCTGGTTTAGTTAAGACCATAGACAAGGTAAGTACTGCTATTACAGAGCAAATTAATACAAATCAAAATGGTAGTCTTTTGATATGTCCACGGGTTGTTACAATGAAAAGTGGCAAAACTTGTAGAGTACCTGTTCGTGTCTGCAATATGTCAGCACAACCAATTAAAATAGCACCAAAATCTGTCATTTGTAATGTAATTGCTGCAAAGGTGGTTGATACTTTAGATTCACCATTGTTAGATTCTAAGGACCATAACTCATTTGATCTTGTGGATGCAGGTATAAAGGTTAATCATAATAACTTAACCCCAGATCAATCAGAAGAGTGTCATAATTTTCTTAACAAGTGGAAGCACATCTTTTCTACATCTTTCAAGGACATCGGGAGAACTGATCTAGTTGAACATGAGATTAAATTAACAGATAATATTCCTTTTAAAGAACCATACAGAAGAATTCCACCAGCAACGTTTGAGGAGGTAAGGCATCATCTTAAAGAAATGCTAGATGCTGATGCTATTAGAAAATCTAAGAGTCCTTATTGTTCAAACGTAGTACTAGCCAGAAAATCAGATGGTTCACTTAGATTTTGTATTGATCTCAGGAAGTTAAACAACAAAACTATAAGAGATGCATATAATCTTCCTAGAGTGGGTGAAACAATTGACACTTTAATTGGCAGTAAGTATTTTTCTAAGTTAGACTTAAGATCTGGTTATTGGCAGGTGGAAATCAAAGAGGAAGACAAACATAAGACTGCATTTTCGCTTGGTCCACTTGGTTTTTATGAATGCAACCGTATGGCATTTGGCTTAACTAATGCGCCCGCTACATTTCAGCGGCTAATGGAAACTTGCATGGGTGAGATGAATCTTAAGGAATGTTTGATATTTCTAGATGATATACTTGTATTTTCATCTACTTTTGAAGAACATTTAGAGAGACTGCAGGGTGTTTTCAAGCGATTAGAAAAACATAATTTGAAATTAAAACCCTCGAAATGTGAATTCTTTATGTCAGAGGTCAAATATTTAGGACATATTGTGTCTGAGAAAGGTATTCAAACAGACCCTGATAAAATATCAGCTTTGAAAACATGGCCTGTCCCTAAAAATATCAAATCATTACGTTCTTTCTTAGGATTCACTGGTTATTATAGGCGTTTTGTTAAGGACTATGCCAAAATTGTAAAACCCCTAAATGATTTATTAGTGGGTCACCCTACAAACAAAAGAGCAAGCAAGTCAAAGAAAAAGAAAGTACCTTGGATTTGGGGTAAAACAGAACAAACTGCTTTTGATTCCCTAATAGAAAACCTCACGTCACCCCCTATTTTAGCCTATGCAGACTTTTCCCAACCTTTTATTGTAAATATTGATGCTAGTAGGGAAGGTCTTGGCGCTGTTTTATACCAGAATCAAGGAGGGTTAGACAGGGTTATAGCTTACGCAAGTAGGGGATTGCGCCCCAGTGAATGCAATTACCCCGCCCACAAATTGGAATTTTTATGCTTGAAATGGGCACTATGTGATAAATTTCATGATTACTTATATGGGAATACGTTTACGGTCTATACTGACAATAACCCTTTAACATATGTAACAACTACAGCTAAGTTGGATGCAACGTCGCACCGCTGGTTAGCATCTCTTTCAAATTACAATTTCAAGTTAGTTTACAAAACTGGCAAATCTAATAGAGATGCTGATGGGTTATCACGGAGACCAACAGAGGTAGAAGTTTTTCCTGATGTTATAAAAGCTTTAACATCTGCAGTTTTAGTTGAAAAGGAAGAACTACCTTTAGCCGAATGTATAGTTTTATCACAGAATGCTCAGTTAAAACATGTAGAAATAGAGAGTCAGAATACAGATTTTAGTACCAGTAATATCAATTGGAAAGAGGAACAAGATAAAGATACAGCCATTAATAGAGTAGTTGAGTTAATACACACTGGATTGAAACCTACAGGTAAGGACTTACAAAACGAAAGTCAAGATGTTAAGGAGTATCTAAGAGAGTGGAAGAACTTAGAAATTTGTAAAGGTATACTTTATAGAAACACCATTCAAGATGGGGTAAGTATTAAGCAATTAGTCTTACCAACACAGTACAGAGATGTAGCTTTTAAAGGAATTCATGACAATGCAGGACACCAAGGTAGGGATAAGACTCTATGGTTAGCTAAACAAAGATTCTTTTGGAATGGAATGGATAATGATATTAAATCCAGAGTAGAAACTTGTGGAAGGTGTGTAAGAAGAAAAGTAGGTGATACACCAAGGGCTGATCTTGTTAATATTCAAAGTACTAAACCCTTAGAAATTTTATGTATAGACTTTTTGTCTCTTGAAAGATCAAAGGGTGGATTTGAAAATATACTGGTGATCACAGATCATTTCACTAGATATGCAATGGCTGTGCCAACGAAGAACCAACTTGCTAGAACAACTGCAAAAGTATTATTTGAAAATTTTATATGTCATTATAGTTTTCCTGAAAGATTACATTCAGATCAGGGAAGAAATTTTGAAAGTAAAGTTATTAAAGAACTTTGTAAATTAGCAGGTGTGAGTAAATCACGTACAACACCATATCACCCCATGGGTAATGGTCTAGTTGAACGTTTTAACCAAACTTTACTTAAAATGTTGGGAACTTTAGAAAATTACAAGAAAGATGATTGGAAATCTTATATTTTACCGTTGGTTCATGCTTATAATGCAACCAAACAAGACACAACTGGTTTTTCTCCACATTATTTAATGTTTGGTTGGCATCCAAAGTTGGCCATTGATGCATTTTTAAATTTAGATCCTTCAGAAATGTCTGATAAGCCAGTTAGTCATCAAACTTATGTTGACAAATTGAAGAAAAGATTAAACTTTGCTTATAATGTCGCAAGATCTAATGTTGAAAAAAATACTACAAGACACAAAGAGAACTATGATAATAGAGTCCGATTCTCAAAGTTAGAGATCGGAGACAGGGTTCTAGTTCGTCTTTTAGTAAAGACTGGAAAAAGTAAACTATCTGATAAATGGGAAAAAGATCCATATGTTGTGTTAGATATTCCCAATAGTGACATTCCTGTTTATAAAGTACAGAAGTCATCTGGCAAAGGACCAGTAAGATTACTTCACAGAAACTTACTGTTACCTTTTATGTTCTTCTCAGATGATGACTGTCTTACAAATGATAAGACCAAGAAAAGTAAGAAAACTGTTAAACAAAAACATAGTGTGTTTACAGAAAGTGGAACAGATTCTGAATCAAGTGATTCTGAATCAGAGGTGTTACTGGTGACAAAACCAGCGAATACAAATAAGTGTAAAAATGTTCATAACACTTCACGTGTTAACCATAATACTCATCTCAATAGTTCAAATGAACAAATGAGATCAGATGGTTTGACATTTAACACATTTAATATTTCAGATTTTAGTAGACCTATGTCAAGGTTAGAAAATTCTTCTTCCGTTGACCCTGCATATCAAATACAGGACAGTGGTTCTTCTTTTAACACAATATCGAGTACAAATTTGTCCGAAATGCATGATAATTTGTCGCGAGGTAGTGAATCGAGCCCGTCTACTATTCAACCAAGTATAAGACGTTCCACAAGAGTTAAAAATCCTCCTGATAGATATGGAAATTGGGTTGTAGGGGAGCATGATGCTCAAGTATGGTATGTGTAGGAGGAGAATGTCACAGGATTATTACAGGGATTAGATTTCAGATAGTATATTCCAGATAGTTAGTTGTATATAGTTTTATGACGTACATATCTAAAGTTGATAGTTTTAGGACGTATGTGATAGTCGATAGTTTTAGGACTTACATGATCGCTAGTTGATCATATTACCTAGATTTTAGGATACTTTATTAATCATGGATTGCTTTTCAGCTTAGCCATTCATGATTCCAGTTTTATGACAATAATACATTGATATGAATTGATTGAATGATTTTGTATTTCAGCTTGTGCTAATACAAAATGCTTTCTGTAATAGAGCAGAAGATGTTGCAAAACATTAATTATCAATTATATGTGTGTTGATATTTTTAATATTTGATATTTTTATTTCAGTTGATATATATTTTTTACAATGTAATTTGATGAAATGTGAGGACACATTTTTCTCAAAGAGGAGGAGAATGTCACAGGGTGCATTATAATTAATTAATTAATATTACTAATTATCATTCATATCATATTCATACATTTGTCTAAGGCATTATATTATTTTAGTAACTAGTGAATTCCGTTCTCACTACGGAATTTACTACGTTCATTCATTGCCTTATTCATTCATTCATTCATTTATACGGGTGAGTGGTCAGTGAGAGTACGGGTGTGTGAGTGGTCAAACTGGTTTTATTCTGTCCCCTGCGCATTCGCGCCAATACTAATTCTCAAGCACTCCAACCTAAGACTTTGGGGAGAGAAGACGCTCTCTCTCCCCAACACAACTTTATCTCACGATAATTGTGAACTTTGTCTAGGATTTACGGTAAGAAATAACTGGTAAATTATTTCTAAGGATTCAATTACTATTCAATATCTATTTGATCATTTTATTTCAATCAAGTATTTTATAAATTCTCCAAATTTATAAAATTTAAATTATGATCCGCGTAAAAGTGTGAGTGAGGCGAGAGATATTTAATACCTGTTGTTATATTTCAGGTCACCCTTCCTTCTATGTTATAAATTCCATTATCGTAGATTATATATTATATATAAACATCGAACCCAGCAGTCGTGTTGTGTTATATTTTACCACATTATAAGGCTGTGACATATATATATATATATATATATATATATATATATATATATATATATATATATATATATATATATATATATATATATATATATATATATATAAGGAATGAATTTAATTGCTACCCAAGTTATACTGGTATAACCTGGGTTGGGGCAGTTTACGCTTTATAAACCGCGAAGCGGTTTATAAAAAAGCGTAAACTGTTCCAACCCAGATTATAGCAGTATAACTTGGGTAGCTATTAAATTCATTCCTTATAATTTAATTTTCCATCATAAAGTGCAGAAAATTAGACAATTTCTCCTTCAAAAATGACTTCAAATTGTACATATTTTAAATGTAACGTCAAGCGGATTGATACGTTTTTGACGTAAGTCATTGTGACGAAGCAAAACAGGTTATACGCTATAATCTAAATTTTTCATCCAATCAAATGACGCGTTACAATCAAAATTAAATTATATATATATAAAGCACTAATATGACAAACGCCCTGTCCCTTCTTCAGTCATGAAATAACAATATAAATGAAAACAAACATCTAGCACTACATACACTGTAAAAACATCTAGCACTACATAAGAATAGGGTTTAGTAGAACATGTACTTTGCTACTAAATCCTATTTATTTACAGTGTTACATTTTGAATTTTTATGCTGAAAACAAAAAACTATGACATGAAGCCGGACCACCGCGAAGCACGTCCGGTCAATCTGGCCCCAACATCATGAAACAGAGTTTTAAGTCAATTTTTCAATTGCCTGTAAGGTTTTTATTTTTCATTGAATTAATCTCTAATTTTGCAGATAACAATATTTTTGTAAAGCAATGCTGTAAAAGAGCCTAATTTTGGGCTGCTTGTCTTCTACAAAATTTTAGTACAACATAAAGATTTTGACTTAAGCTTAAGATGTTTCATGATCCTGGGGCCTGGTCTGCTGTGGCGATGTCAACGGAATGTTCAAAATGAGCGCTTTTGAAGAAGTAAAGCCTATTGTAGATGTTTATTACGTTTTTTATCAAAGAATTGCAAAACTAGCGATACTTCTGAAACACTGAGCATTCCACTGTCTATTGTTGATTCACGTGGTACAAATTTTGAAAAAATGGAAAGGAATTCGGCAGAGGGAAAGAGCTGGCAGGACTAGGAATGCTAGGAATGAAACCCCATTTTTTACACTTAGTACACAAAGTAAACGGTGAAATATTCGGTGTTTCAGAAATATCACCTGATTTAATAGTCCCTTACTTATACATACTTAAGTAGACTTTCTATTTTCAATAGAAGTAATTTTGAACATCAGCAGACATCAGGAAGTGTATAAAATAAATGGGAGGCTATCCGTGAAAACTGCATGTATCATTAGAAATTAAGTACAGAGTGTTGTCATTAAAATAATAATAACATTGAATTATAATGTTGTATGTTATTAATCCAACATTTTAGATAAGTGTATCATAGAAAATTCTCAGTAATATATGGGAACACTATCATGTTATGGAGTAACAATAAAGTAGTATGCCATGACCTGCAGCATCCAAGATATATAGGGCCATACAAAAAGTCGATGCAGGAATGACTGTAAATTGAAAACATTTGAAACCTTTATCGCAAATCTTGCTTGAAAGTATACACTACGACCGAAATAGTGATGCGTTGAGTGACGATACTGTTGAATCTGACTGAAATACAATTGAGTCTGACTGACATACCATTGCGAAATCCAACAAAGAATCTGATTGGTGCATTTTTTATAGGTCCGCCCACATTCTCAAATGTATTGCCGTAAACGTGGAATGTTTCCAAGAAAGATAGAGCTTACGTATTTTCTTTTGGTGAATAAGTGGGACGATGCATGCAATACCTTATTAAATGATCGTGAGTGTTGGTAAACTGTAAAATGATCTTGCAAATAAAATTTGTGCCAAGACTGGCAGGTGTTGACTTCATACATCTGTACATGTACTTCTGCGAGTGAAGAACACGACCGTTTTCCTTCCGTTTTCTTCTTCAGTACATCAATAAAATTAAACGTACTTAGATTCGGTGAATATATTTTTTTTAATTATTTATTTTTTTAACATGCAAGTATATATGATAATTATTTTTTTTATAAAGAATATATAAATAAATAATATTCGCCGTTACAGTAAAAATTGCACTGAAAAAAAAAAAAAAAAAAAAAACAAAACCACACACACACACAAGGATTTCGAATTTTCTGGTCGCTTGTTTATTGCCATGACGGCCGTTAAAATGGGTATGCAGTTGCACACACACATTTGAAACATGGTATTTTTGACAGTTGTGGTGGCAATAATACAGTAAACTTTTGAATAATTCCGATGTTTCACATGTGTTTTACCAGCTATGAATATATACTAGTATTTTTTTTCAATACCAAGTGCTTCGGTATCAGCTGGGTATGCTAAATACAATAATACCCGAGTTTTCAATTTATTAGGGTTTGCCTTCCCAATGTAGTAGTTCACTTGTTTACTCACTAGGGACTAAAACATAGAGAAAAAGATTTTTAATGCGCACAGACTATTCATTTAAAAAACACCGAAAATGGAAAATGTCGTCATTTTATTGCAGAGGAAATCGGCAGATACAACATGTAGGATTAAACAGTTTTTTTTTTTTTTTGTCATTGAACAATATACTTGTACCATATGTGAAAGGAATATCACATGCTGAAATATGATTTTATGGTTTGTTTCTGTCTTTTCTTTTTTTAGTTCAAAAAGTCAACGTCGGTTTCCGACCATCGAACATGGCTATTGGCTAGGCCGTTGGACGCTTTCCAACTATATGTAGGCAAAGGATACCACACGAGAGTGGGCGGGTCTTAATCAACCAATTAAAACACATGTTTATAAAATGTAACCCGTGATTCAAATTGTTCAATTGTCAAATCCAATAGTGTCATCACTCAACGCAACGCTATTTCGGTCGAAGTGTATACTTTCAAGCGAGATTTGCGATAAGGTAATGAGATTGTCTGTGGTATGAGAATGTGCTAACTCAATAACACATGTTTAATTTGGCAAGTTAAGAGTCATTGCTAATAAATTTACATGTGTATGTATCCATAATTTTCCTCATCTAAAAGAGAGTGAAGAAATGTCTAATGTAGCTTGCAATTAATTTTTCTGTACTCTGAAGCCGTTTTTTAGTGGATGAATCAATATAGCCCGCAACCAGGTTTTAAAATAAAAAACCCAAAGACATTATATCGGAAAAAATTAGCCAAATTATTAGTAATGAAATTATATAATAAGGGAATGAAGATAGAAATCCATCTCGTATAACACATTATCGCAAAAAGTAAAACCAAAATTCAAATTATTTTTTTAATACTTCTTCCATTTTCTAGATATAGACGAGTGTGCGAGCAATCCATGTATCAATGGAGGAACATGTCAAAATTTAAGGAACAGATTTTCTTGTTCATGTTTGGATGGATATTACGGAACACGATGCGAACACGGTAAAATAAGTTTATTCAATAAAATCTCAAAAATAAGAAAACATCTCTCTCAAATGTTTGAATCTGTCTTTGATGTAGTTATGTGTGTATGTTTGCGGGGGTGGGGTGAGTGGGTGGTTGGAGGGTTAAACCTTGAAATCTATTTGTCTCAAGTTATCAAGGTAAGGAACATAATATACGCTTCCATATACCAAAGATTTTCAACACCACATCCCCTGGACCGAGGAACCATGAAATTCAAAATTTTGGAAGAGGCATCCATGCTTATCAAAACCATGCACTTAGTTTATCTGTTAAATACCCAGGACCATCAAATTCACAAATCTTTTACCCCTTTACCCATTGATGCTTTATGTTAAAATTGGTTGAAATTGGTTCAGTGGTTCAAGAGAAGAAGCTGAAAAAGTTTAAAAGTTTTCGACCGACGCACGACAACGACAAAAACTGATAGCATTTGGCCACCGGAGTGACTCAGGTGACCTAAATTTATAGCTGCCTGTAATTTTTAAAGAAATATATCAGACACATGATGAAATGAATTAGAGTTGTAAGTATTCAAGTGTACCCTTGTAGTTTTTGGTAAGATTTTAAAGATTTGCCTTATACATTTTTATGTAAAACTTTGGACCTTATTTTGGCCCCTTCTTGGACAATGGCTATCGTTTGAACAAATTTAAATCTTCAATGTACAAAAAGCACATTAATTCTTGAGAGGATTTTATTAAATTAACGAACCCATTTTCATCATTACATAATTATCCCTTTTGGAAGAGGGACATAATCCTCCATTTGAATACCAATCACCCAAACATGCTATGTGGAAAGTTAGTAGTTTTGTAGTGGTCTTTAAAAAAATGATGTTAAAATTTACACATGACAATTTACGACGGATTAAAATGAATAGCGAAAGTTATTAGAATCACTCAAGCAAGATAAAACGCTAAAGGCATGTTCAGTTCAAGAAATTTACATGTTTTCTTTATCTTTTAGATATAGACGAGTGTGCCAGTAACCCATGTATCAATGGAGGATCGTGTCATAATTTAAGGAACAAATTCACTTGTTCCTGTCGGGATGGGTATTTCGGAACGCTGTGCGAACTTGGTATATTTTTTCGTTTTTCTTCAGCATTGGCCTGACCCTAACATCTAGTGTTTCCAGTCAAGCCAAGCCAAAATCAATAACACAGATGATAGGGTCGATGAGGTGTTTTCAATATTTCACACAAATAAATTCCTTATTTATTTTATAATTTAAGAAATAATATCAATATCATTAATAGAAGTCACGCAACGAGAGATAACATATATCATTTTTGTTTTCTATACGTCTGTGTATTTAATGTTGGATTTTTTTAAGTAGGTTGTTCCCGGCAGTTGGTTTAATCATAGAATTATTTATTAAGAAAAACTATGTCTGATGACATTAGAACACGCTTTCCTTATTCTGTTTTCAGGAATTAACTGAGGAAATTAGGAAACTGGTATTTTGAATAATTAATTTTCAAATACTTTTTGTAAAAACGAATATACTAATTTACTTGAAATTACAGAATGTAAAAGGCCCAAATACTGTGAGAATTATAAATGCACAACAGAAGAGGATTCTATATGTAAGAAATGTTCTGGACAGGGTGAAACCCCGAAAGAATCAATGTTTTTCATTTCCTCTGACCAAAAGACCTGCAAAGGTTTGTATAAGGGTGTTAAAGTCACTTGGTCCAATTGACACGCATATTTTTCTCTTTTTTCTGAATTTCCAGATTTACAAGTAAATCACGACTCCGAATACATATATGTGTATATAAAAAATTCCTAGTTTTACAAAGAAATGTTTTCTGAAACATCATTACAAACTTGGGTTAGTCAATCGTTTGATGTTAACTGATTTTTTTTTTTCGATGGTGATTATGTAACCGAAACTACTCCTTTGTATAGTATATGTTAGGAAAAGCCTTAAAGAATTGCAACAAACTTTTAATTTTTTTTTTTTACAGCATAACTCGTGCTGAAAAGAACGCCCTAATAATCGTTTTCTTCACGAAAGATTTGACTTTTGAAATTACATTGGCCCCCAGGTGGAAAATAAAAACTGAAAAACCTTATTAAACATCTACAGGAACCACAGGAATCACTGCCTGTTTTCGGCATGTTCTTATTCCTTGCTGATGACACCCATTTTATCTAAAATATAATGTTAAATAAAATAAATGTATATCATAAGATGATATGTTTTTGTTTTAGATCAAATTCCACCCCAGTTTACTAACTGTCCCTTAGAGATGGTGCAGAAGTATGATTCTGGAGAAGGTTCATATGTGAATTGGGAACCTATACATGTCGAGGAAAATACTGGCAACTTTTCCCTTTCAAGCAATATCCAAAATGGTGCCTTCTTATCTTTTGGAGATCATTTAGTTGTTTATAATGCAATTGATGATTCTGGAAACGTGAATAATTGTAGTTTCACAGTCAGGGTAATAGAAATACAAGGTAATTCATTTGGCACTAAATCTATTGCATAAATGCTAATATACAAATGTGTATATCTTTTGAAAAAAGATATGTCCCCGAGTTGTTGAAATAGAATGGGTTATGGGGGTGGGGGGCTAGCCCCTTTCATTCACTATTATGTAAAATATGTAACTAACTGTTAAATGATGACGTTCACATGCGTTGGATTTAATATGGAAATAAAAACGATTTTAGAATTGTATATTAGTACGGAAGCCGGTAGGTGCCAGGTAGAAAAATATTTTATCTGGCGGCCGCCATATAATTTTCTGGCGGCCGCCAGATAAAAAGATCTGGCGGCCGCCAGATAACTTATCTGGCGGCCGCCAGAAAGTTATTTGGCGGCCGCCAGATAAATATTTGGCGGCCGCCAGATAACTTATCTGGCGGCCGCCAGAAAGTTATCTGGCGGCCGCCACATAATTTCTGGCGGCCGCCAGATAAGTTTCTGGCGGCCGCCAGTTATTTATGTGGCGGCCGCCAGATAAAAAGATCTGGCGGCCGCCAGATAAAATATTTTTTCTACCTGGCACCAACCGGCTTCCGTATATTAGCCAAAAATAAACGAAAGCACTTCAGTTTGGAAACACAAAAATACATATGAATATAGGATGTTTTCATTTGCTTTTAGACAAAGCCTGCACAACACCCCCTGTACCATTTCATGGTTTTTTGGGATGCCAAAACAAGGGAGCTCTAACGTGCACAATAAGTTCCTGTGATGATGGCTACCTTTTGAAAAATAATGATACACATACGTGTGAAAATGGGGTTTGGAATCCAGAATTTCAAGAAGATTTCATAACAACGTCATGCATAAGTAAGTACATGTAAAACAAAATCTTAACACCAAAAAAATATTTTAAAAATGCCAATTTCTGAAAACTCAAAGTACGTGTGTATCTTTAGAACCCGAACCAGCTTATCTAAGAAGAAATTACACTTTTACCTTTAACTGTCCACACCTCCAAATTAATGCAGCAGAGTTAAGGGATTGCATTAATCAGTCTGGACTCTGTCCCAGGGGACATATTTTACTTTGTGACAGGCCTTTCCAAAGGATAGAGGGACAACAACTATCATCACAGAAATTGGAGATATCGATGATTATGGAAGGAAAACTTTCGTAAGATATCTTGCAAGATATATTTCAGTCAATATCATTATTATCATTTTTATTATTATTATTATTTATTTATTCATTTTTTTTTATTTGTATTTTTTTTGGTCACAATCAGAATTTTATTAGAAATTATTAAATTTATTAAAATCAGATTTTAATTTGATAATCTACCGAACTTTGATCAATGGAGTTACTTTAGCAATTACACTGTATTTACATGTCTTTTATGTTTATTTTTTGCAATTTTGATATCTACAGCATAGTTCTAATTCAAGAAAAACATCTTTCAAGGTATGATATTGACGAGGAACAATTGATACATCAAATGGACGCTCATGGACATAATATAATTGACATTTTCCAAACAGGCATGTTTCTTAAAACATGCTCAAACTTGATATGTGACTTTGGTGAATTAACAGGTGGTCCAATGTCTGAAATTTGTGCTAAAGGTTCTACATTCTACCAAGTTAATGGAAAAGTGGTCTGTGGTATGTTTTAAAATTTGGAACATGATTCAATACATGCAAAAGTTTTTAAAAGTCTTTTTCAAATTAGAAATCATAAGAAATACACGCTTTTGTAAATAACTGCTTGTTTGGTATGAATCTTAGTATATGTTTTAGTTTAAGGGAAACTAATTTTATGATTACGTCAAATCAATATGTTCCTGCATGGTATTTAATAACTTAGTTTCAAATTTCATAGCATCTACATGTATTCTAAATCACACAGCAAACAAAGTTATTTTCATATTTGCTCAGAATGTTTGTGAAATGATTTGTAAACAACGTTTGTATGTCTCAAGGTAAAGCAATATCTTGAAAATGATACCAGGTTATTGTTTGCTTTCAAAGCTAAATGCGGACCAGGTTGGTTTTATTCCAATAATACCTGTTTCCAGTGCCCTGTAGGATTCTACCAGGACAGATCTGGTCAACAGAATTGCAAACGATGTCCAGACGAAGGAATGTCCATGCAAGGCGCGTTTTCTGTTTCCCAGTGTAAGAATAGTAAAGATATTGTTTACTATGATCAGGTTAATTTACAACAAAATTTTGTATTGCTTTAGTTGTTGTCATTTTCTTCAGGCTATGTTGAATTATTCGAAAAGAAACAATTACCTTCCTATGACAGTACAACGGTGGTCATTGGAACTATTGTTGGTTTATTTATTGTGATGTTTTTGATCGCACTAATTGTTATAATTCAACGGAGGACATCATTTCTTCATTCCATTGCAAGTAGAAAGTCTCAACAACAACATCCAAGAAGAGTTTTTGATGACTCGAAGAAAAAGGGTTTCGACAAAATTTAGGTTTGTAAGACGTTAACATCAGTAGAGTTCAATTTTGTGTCATGTTGTAAATTTTGGATTTACCAACTTGTCAATTTTGTATTTATTGCCACCCGGTAAATTCAAAATTTACAACGTGGCATTTGGATCCAGTAATACGGTAATCTCGTTATTTTATTATAATCATAAGGACATACCTCTTTAAAACAGATACAGTGAATAACTTAACAGATTATAGAATATATTTTTATTGGTGCATTTTATCATATCCTAAATGTATACCCAAAGCAACTTTCTGCTAACAAACTGGTTTTAACATCAATCGAAGTGGTTATGACGCGTATGGCTTATTAAACGAAGAAAAAAAGCACTTCAGCGATGGAAAAAACCACAACTGAGTTTGCTGATTTATGTGTAATTGTAAGGCTCCAAATCATGTCGACCAATCCTATCGACAAATTGTCAATTAAATATTTTCTTGTGTGTATTCTAAAAAAATTGTTCTGGATAAATATCACAGAGTGATGAAAAAGTCAGGGGAAACCTTTTCTTATTGATCAGATTATTAAAGTGTTTGATACTTGAGTGAATCAATACCTTATTAAAGATACTTTTCCACTCACAAGGATATTTGAGTCGTAAAATAACTGAGCAACTGCTGTTACTTAAGTGGGGTTTTGTTTATTTCGTAGCTCATCCATGATCAAATACGTAAACCCAGAATTTATTGTTAGTGATTTCTTTGATTCAAATTATTCCACAGGTTGTTATTTTATTCAGGTCTAAATTTGGTATGAAATTGACAGGTTTAAACCCCTTTCTGAAAAAAGTTGTCGTATCCAAAATATTTTTGTGGAGAATCTAAATGCCTGAACATTTATCATCTTTAATCCCCATTTACATATTTTATAATGATTACATCCTTTTTTATTCTATTCAGGGAATGACTCCAGGAGAAGGAAAAGGATAGTATATCCATTTCTCTGCAAAACATATCATCAAGACCACCAAGACTTAAAATTGCCTAAAATATTGTTTAGAAGAGACAAGATCAAAGTTTTGATAGCAGTAATTTTTCCCATTGGTGTTAATTGTCTCTTTTGACTTAATATTGATTTTATCTAATTTTGGCGATAATTCAGCTTAGGCATATTTCGTAAATCTAAAGTAAATCTAAATCATAAATGATTTCAAATAAAGTAAATCTGTAAGCTCCCCAATTCAGATTAAAATCTCTGGAAAGGATATCCTGACTATATATTTTGAATATCCAATTTCTACTGTATTGGTTTTTTAAAGATTAACTCTTAGTCCTGACATTTCAAAAATCGCTTCAATACTTTTTGTTTCTAAATGGGATTCCTCGCTACTATCACGAATAATCGATAGATCACCAGCTAGCTGTGAGATTTCCTTTACATTATTATTTACAGTTATACCTATTATCCTTTATTTTCTCTTATTTGTTAGCTTAAATTTGTTAGCGGGATAATAACTGAAAAACAAGAAAAATAAGGTATCTAAAAAAACTGAGAAGGATTAAAAAGATAACATCAATTTATTTTTTTTATTGGGGGGGGGGGGGGAGGGAGTTGAGATGGTTTGTGAGGTTGGGAGAAGGGGGCTGAAGCTAGACCATACTGCAACAAAAATGGGGCGTGGGTCATTGAAAATTTCCATCCTAAATAAATGAACAGCAAAAGGTTACTCTTGGGAAACGTGGGGAAGGCTCCCTTCCCTTGCCCACCCAATACTATTTGCCTGATATATAGGAAATGAACTGCAGGTATGCTATAGAAAACAACTTAGTACTATGATTTATCTTAAGGGATTATTTATTCCTAAGTGAGGCTATCAAATTTGTCCTAACTTAAGGATATCCGATCCTCAGCCATAAAGGATAACTCTTAAATTTATTATTTTATTTAAAAAGTTTCAAAATGAAGCCTGAATTGAGATTTTTTCGTGCAACAATTTTCATTTTATGCATCTTAATGTAAGTCAAGGTTCTTTGAAGTCTTAGAAACAGTCCTGTAAAAAAGTTGACATTTGTACCCCATAAAAGAAAAAAAAATGAATTCATTTTTAGAGAAATTGAATTTCCTTAAGTCTAGTTTCAGAAACCAATGCTTATTAGCATTATAAGATATTAGACGTGATATGTGATGTGAGATGTCTAGCAATGATAGCACAAGCTTTTTACACTATATATTATATGACAATTGAAGTAATAAAGAAGAACTAAAATACTGTATAAGCAGAAAAGATGCAATTTTCTCCAAATGCCTGGATACCTATATTTATTGATCCTAAATTATATTTTTTGATCAATTTTCAAATAGAAAATGCATAGCTGGTGTTTTTATTCGCATTTCCTGAAAATATATTTGAGATTTGATAATTCTCCCTATATAATATGATTAACTATAATGATGAACTTTAAAGAAATTCCATGGGTAAATTCACGTTACTATGTGAAATCAGAGACATTTTTGTTAGCTTTTTCAATGACTTAAAAGCTGATTTTCAGTACCTGAGGATCGGACTACCTTAAGATATATGCATATATTAAGATTTCTTCTAAAGTTAAGACATCGTAAGCCTTGTCCTATTTTGAACTTTAGAGATTCCTAACTTTGTGCAACAGTTATTTTCCTGGCACTTGGTATGGGGTTAGGCAAAAGAGCTACCCTCTCTTAATGTTTTTTTTTCCCGAAAATAGTCTTTGCTCTTGATTGACTAAGGAAATATACATTTAGCAGTTGATAGGTCCTTTGTCCCTCCCTCACTTTCTGTTGCAGTACGATCAAACATAACTCCAACCTAAAAACTTATTTCACTTGATAGAGGTTGAGCAAGTTTTTTTCCTTGGGGGTGAGGTTGAGCTTGTCAAGGTTCGAAATCTTTTTCTTTTTTGTCAATCATTTTTGTCTATCTATGTATATACAAAATCATAATTGTAATATGCCGTAGGATGTCTATCCTTCACAATAAATAAATTGTATCGGATTCATTAAATGATAGTAAGTATTTGAAGTTACATTTCAGAGAAGTTCGGATTTTCTATTTCGGCTCATTATACGTTGAAGTCTAAAGCATTCAGTCGAGGTCTACGAGTGAATACGATAAATAGCGCTAACCAGCATTAGATTTTTTCGCTGGGTACTGTAAGGTACGGAAGCCGGCTGGTGCCAGGTAGAAAAAAATATTTTATCTGGCGGCCGCCAAATAATTATCTGGCGGCCACCACATACATTTGTAAATAACTGGCGGCCGCCAGAGACTTATCTGGCGACCGCCAAATAATTTTCTGGCGGCCGCCATATAATTTCTGGCATCCGCCAGATAACTTTCTGGCGGCCGCCAGAAGGTTAACTGGCGGCCTTCAGATAATTATCTGGCGGCTGCCAGATAAAATATTTTTCTACCTGGCACCTACCGGCTTCCGTAGTAAGGTGTAGCGGTAACCCATCCCAAGGAAGCCGACATGGTTTTTTTGTGTAAAAATACAAGAGAAACTCTTAACATTTATGCCAAGTGTTGCTAACATTAACTTCAAAGTACGTGCGAAGTTTCTGGAGAATTGTTTTAAAGGGGCCATCTCAAATTACAGTTACATTTACTTCAGGATTATACGGGGAAATGCCCTTTTTTCCACACTTCATAGCAAAGTATAAAATTACTACAACAAATTATAGTATGTTATGAGTAATAATATATTGTGCATTACTTGTAAAAGACAAAATTTTACCGTCTAGTTTCCAGAGGGGGCATCTCAAAAGGTCAAAATTTACAACATTTTTTGTTTTAATTTTATTTTTATAGAGAATTACAAAATATGACGGATACTAAGGATTTATGCTGGAAATGACAAAAAACTTAAATATTTTCAATTCCCTGTGTTTGAAATTGTTTTCCTTTGTGACACTTTTTATGACTCCCTCTTAAAAACTTTTAGTTTATCATAACGTCAAAAACACACAATAACGAAGTCATTCTATCTTTCTATTGAAAAGTTTTTTTAAAAAATAAATTTTTACCTCTGATTTGTTAATTTTGTTAATTTGATAAATAATTATTTTTTTACCTCTGATTTGTTAATTTTGTTAAATTGATAAATAATTATTTTTTTTAAATGTTTTATTCTAATTGCAATATACGGTCAGAATTATTGTGCACTGGAAACCCCAGTCGATTCCTTTAGTTTATTTTATAATGGAAATAGCAAATTTTCATATCTTATGATTAGTCATCTACAAAATTACCTTGTTAAAAATAATTCTGATTCTACATACAAAATACACTAAACTTGATATTTAAAAAATGCTGGAGTTTCTCATGGACAATACCTATCATGTATTTAGTCTTTAGAGACCAGGTCTTCCAACAATCTGTTGGAAATATTCCTTTGAAGCAGAATTTATTTTAAAACATCTACATGAGAAGAATAAAAATCTTGCTGTGACCTTTAAAAATATATAGTGAGACATTATTATGTTTTTTTTTTAAAGATAATTGTATCATAAAGCTAAAGATTCACGAGAAATATGAATAAGGCGAAGTTTTGAGATCTCAACTGCACGGTAAAAGCAAGGAAAGACTGCAAAGTATAAGTGCTGGAAAAAGAAGAATTGTATCTATGGCGTGGGTGTTATCGTCAATGTCAACAATGTCAAGGTCATGTGTCTTATTTTTAGCGTGCAACTTGTAAACAATATTGAATTGGAGCAATAAAAAGTGAGGAATAATTTCTGATCATCTTTTTTGAAGATTATATCGAAATCCTCGGTCATCCGACATTGATATCTATGGAATTGACACCATTTAACTTTTTCAACTTTTCCGTCACGGTGTCTCTTTAACTCGACATTTAGATATATCGACTTTTATCATTTAACAATAGTTACTTTCATTCATATATTGACTCAAGTAAAGACACTACAGAGTCTGCCTCATCTGTTTCATATTTGATTGTTTTCCGACTATAGACGATAATGGCTAACTAATACTAAATTATATGGCAAATGGGATGACTTCCACTTCTCCATTGTCAACTTCCCTTATTTATGTAGTAATATTCCAACATCACCTGCCAATGGTGCTTATGTTTCTTAACTTATTCGATACGCAAGAGCATGCTGTGAGTACGATCGATCAATCTTTAAACCAAGGCAAGGTACTGACAAATAAGTTGATGTTACAAGGATTTCAAAACCCCGTTTAAAGTCATTTTTTGCAAATTCTACGGTAACCGTTACCTTTTTGTATGACTTTTCCATGGTTTTTTTTTTTTTGTCTGACATGTTTCATACCAGGGAATTGATTTTATGCTTCATTTGATGAAGCACTCTGTATACCTGATTGATGCATGGGACTCACGGCGGGTTTGGCCGCTCGACGGGGGTGCTTGCTTCTCTTTTGCGCCTAGTCCCACTTCTGGTGTTGCCATGGTTCCGATTTTTGTCCTGTTTCACGACTCGTTTGTTTACTGAGATTTATAAGATCGATCGCTGTTCGTTATCTTCACATTTTACATTTTGCAACATCTCTATTTAAGGAAAAATCTTAAGATATATCTTAGGGTAGCATAGATTTGATAGTCTCATTCAATAAAATACACGTATGTCTTATTCTTAGTCCTAGATAGTTTTGATGGCATACATGTACCTTCTGGTCAGTAGAATAAAAATCTAGACCAAATTATTTTCACAATTATGGTAAAAACATTGTTAAATTTATTTTTTTTTAAATTCCCTGCCTTTCAGGCCTCGGGATGGTTGGTACCAAGGAATTCACGTGTTTATGCTCTATTGACCACAAAAGCTCAATTGTTTGGAATACTTACTGTGCCCCACAAAATAACTTCAATCAACGGTAATATATAAAACTGCATATAGTAATGGATGATATAATATTTTTAGATTTTAGACTTGTTCGAACAAATGTGTTATTTATGTACTAGCGATTCAAGAACACATTTTTTTCTATTAAAACACATCAATACATTTGGCGACATTTTTATGCACCACTTTTTGTTTCCAATAAAGATTAATGTATTCCCTTGCATTATTAAAACTGTGATTTGTTACAATAGTGTTAGTGATAATTTATTGACTAGCATTTCTATTCAAGAAACAGTTTTATGTCAACAATCTTTCCTTGGGTCTCCCAGTACATTCTTTTGTATTTATGTCATGGTTTACATTTTTTCTTCATTTTAATAAACGACACGTTTGTTTTACATTTAACATGTTTTCCGTTATGGTTTAAAAAAACAGAGCGGCTTTGTTGCCTTGGACTACCAAGTTTTTAACATAAATGCATGAATGTTTTAACAAGTATATCATAAGAATCTAATAATATAGCTTAATTAAAAATCAAAACAAAAATGGAGGTCAGTGCGCTTCTTCTGGTGCTACGGAGCATTTAATATGACCTTTTCCCACTGAAATTACGTCTAACACATAAATCAATTCTTCGAAGTTTTTCCTCCAATATTTTTTATCCAAATAAATCAATGACCAAGTACAGTCTAATTTTTTCTTGAATAGACACATTAAAGATTGTAACAAAGAAAATGTTTCAAATTACTTTGCATAGTCAATTATGTAACCTTTCTGCACTCAAAAAATGTTATATTTCTGGCAGTGAAAAATTAACAAGCAATAAAATCAATTTTACTGAATTTCAGCAGAATGGTTAAAATTGTCATATATTCAGAAAAGAAAATTAAAAGCAGGGGTCTATGATGTAAATTTTAAAATACACTGTACTACTAAAATAGTGTCAATTCTTGTGTCGCCTGAAGAGCAGAGCGACAAGGGATCACTTTACCCGGCGTCTGATTGTCTGCCTATCTGTCTAGCTGTCTGTCATCTCACGAACTATAAAAAGTCTGGAATTAATATTTAACACATATATTCCCTGGCACTATGGCTTTTTTAAATTACCATGTTTACCGACCTCGTGACCGTTGACCTTGACCTTTGAACTACTTTTCAAAATAGCTAGTTATAGTGCCGATATACAGCATATTTTTGACATTTAAGAGATAAATCTATGCTATTGAGCATGTGCACTCTTTGTCTTAAAACATTATGAAAAATACCAGCGTTACAATCCACTTGACCTTGACCTTTGACCTACTTTGCGAAAAATACCCCGGGCAGTTTAATAAAAGTATGCCTTCTGAATTTTGAGGGGCAGGGTTTTGGCAATTAGCATTTATACGTGTTTATGAGCTCATGATACTGTACTTTGAAACTGTGTGATATTCAGTCACCACACAAACTTACGTTTAAATACCATGAAAATACATCGGGATCGGTATTCCACAATGGATTATGTAGACTGACGATTGCAATATAGACATACCAAAATGTCTTTTGGAGGATTTTTGGAAACACGTATGAATAAAATGATAAATAGTTATTTGATAAAAATCTTTTCAATTTAATATTCATTTGAGGGTTTAGAAACGATATTTTCTTTGGACGTCAGATTCTATCGTAGTGTAATACTATCCGTGGATGCTTTTTTCCTTCTTTGCAGGCAACTGCATGAACTATCATGCTAGAAATAAATAAATACTTGACCACTCTTAGATTTATTTACATCTTTAATGGAGCTACAAAGCAGGCGACACATGCGTTCCTAAGAACACTCTAGTTAGCTTAAATTGGGGCTATTTTCTCTGGACTTTCACAATATGTTTGATATATTTGTCATAATATGATGATGACATTCATGACAGTTAATTTAATAAATAATTTGGGACCAGCATAAAACATTTCACTGCTCAAAATTACTCTTGTGTACAACCTGCATGGAAAAAATAAGAATGCAACTGTAACGGTACTGTAAATACCGTATATCTCTATAGAAGAAATCGCGCAATGTAAAAAAAACTTGATCAATTTAAATGCAAGCATATGTTTAAACACAATAAAATAAAGAAGTACATTTACAAAATAATTAAATAAAAACATTACAATGTATGACATGAAACACTTTCAAGTATACAGAACTTCAGGCATGTTCTTTATGAAGCTGCAATTACTGGTTTCTTTTGTCCGGACTGGTGTATATATATTCAACTTATATCTAAACTTTTATGTTCTTTGGAGAATTGCCTGGAAATACGTGAATTTTGGAACTTTGTTGTGTCGTTTTTGAAGTCATGATTTTCTGCAATAACTGATACGTAAATCCTGACACCCTTGTGAAGGTTGATAACCGTTGTGTACGCTGACGAAAGGATGTTTTACTTGGTCCTAAATTTGCATCACTAAAGTAAATAACTCCCGAGGAGTCCTCAAAAATGTCCCTGTTTATCAAAAGTAAGTGCATTAAATAAAACTCAGATAAAGCACATATTAAATTCGGTCAATTTCTGAATACCGTTCACTGTAGTTCAGTCGGTAGAGTGCTCGCTCCGTGATCGGGAGGTCGTGAGTTGAATCTCGCCGCGACTGACCTAAGTCGATAACCAGAAGTCTCTGACGAGACTGTAGCTCTACTGGTTTGTACTTATAACAATGGAAGATAAAAGTAGCACTTGGACTCACAGAATTATGTTTCTTAGTCTAGTCTACAAGTTATATTGAAATTAGATCAAAATTGTAGGAGGAGTAGCGTTCTGAAAGTATTTCAAGGAAATTTCTAATTCTAGTAACCATGGCAACACCGTTTATAGAAATCAAAAACCGATATACAGAATTATGTATCTTAGTGTAGTCTACTTGTGTGCCAAGTTATACTGAAATCAGATCAAAACTGTAGGAGGAGTAGGGTTTTGAAAGAGTTTCACAGAAAATTCTATTTTTAGTAACAATGGCAACACCGTTCATCGAAATCAAAAACCGATAAATAAAATTATGTCTTAGTGTAGTCTACTTGTGTGCCAAGTTATACTGAAATCAGACCAGAACTGTAGGAGGAGTAGGGGTTTGAAAGAGTTTCACACAAATTTCTATTTTTAGCAACCATGGCAACATTGTTCATTGAAATCAAAAATCGATATACAGAATTATGTATCTTAGTCTAGTCTACTTGTGTGCTAAGTTATACTGAAATCAGATTAAAATTGTAGGAGGAGTAGCGTTTTGAAAGTATTTCAAGGAAATTTCTATTTTTAGTAACCTTGGCAACACCGTTTATAGAAATCAAAAACCGATATACAGAATTATGTATCTTAGTGTAGTCTACTTGTGTGCTAAGTTATATTGAAATCAGACCAAAACTGTAGGAGGAGTAGCGTTTTGAAAGTACCTCCCAAAAATCTCTATTTTTGGTAACCATGGCAACACCGTTCATCAAAATCAAAAACTGATATACAGAATTATGTATCTTAGTGTAGTCTATTTGTGTGCCAAGTTATATTGAAATCAGACTAAAACTGTAGGAGGAGTAGCGTTTTGAAAAATTGTGTACAGACAGACAGACAGACAGACGGACGGACGACGGACACCTTACTATCGCATAAGCTCTTCTGGTCTCTGACCAGTAGAGCTAAAAAATGAGTAGCAACTGTTCCTTCGCCATGCGCTCGGCACTTTGAAGTGAAAGCTGCGGGTCCTTCGGATGAGACCTTAAAAACCGAGGCCCCGTGTCACGGCAGGCGTTGGCACGATAAAAATCCCTCACTGCTCAATGGCCCTGAGTACCGAGTAAAGGTCTAAATTTGAAGCCCTTCACCGGTATATGGTGACGTCTCTATATGAGTGAACAATTCTCGAATGGGACGTAAGACAACTTTCAATCAATCAATCAATTTCGGAACAATTGATTCTCACATTACTTACATACTTCATATCTATTGAAGGTTTCCAGTAAATATTTCATATGCAAGTACTTTCAAATAAACATTTGAAAAATTCTTACGAACCTCTTGCGTCGCCTCCACAGAAGGTATAGGATTATTGCTGCTAATAACAAGGGCAATCCTACTAAAAGTGGTACTAAATAGGTGAAATTGACTGAAAAAGTAAATTAACAGTTAAATTCTTATAATTAACAGGACTAATGTCAATTCGGCACTTAATTTATACTTATCTCATGTAAAATAATTATACTAATAACGCATAACTTGAAAACAGCTAATATAGCAGAAATCATCAAGTATATTATAATGTTTGCACAGACAGTTACACTAACCTTTTAGCATGGAATTCGAATCATTTCAGTGAAAAAATATATGGCATTTAATGTCAATTCTAAAAGCAATTGGTGCAACTACTAATGGATGAAATCTAATCTTATGTCTGTATAGCTTATTCATTTGATGTTTACTATATGACATAATTAATAAACTATATTATAACTTGAACTAAAAACATACTATTCTAGCACTGAATTATCCCTTCCGTTTAATGTTGCATGAATATTTAAGTACCACCTGGCAGAACAAATATGGCAAACTGATAGCGTAGAAAAATTCGGAGATCCGTGTTATAAATATATAATAATATTGTTAGTAACTACATTGTAAGTTTTAGAAATTTTATATGAAATTAATTTCAATAAATAAATTTAAGTTTACTTAAAATTTTTTATTGTAATTAATGTGTTCTCCTTGAATGTTCAAGTCTGAAATATTCTATAGTGATGTATTATAATGGTCATTTTGTTTCATGTCTTAGGAGAGGCAGAGATTGACCAATCAAAATCTAACAATTAAAATTCCGGCCATGCGGTGCGTCACTCTGCCTCTTCTCCCAACTACAGACTTGGAGGACGGGCGTTTTTGCAAGTTTGTTATTTACCTCCTTCCACCCCGCCTCCTCCAAAATTTTTGGTTGTAATTTTATATTTTTAAGCGTTTTCAGATCCATTTTCATGATTTTTCTGTTAAGTCTAGGTTGTAATTACTGGAAATTTGGATTATCTCCTTTTACATTGTTTATAATACATTTGAGAATTTCAAACAAATTCACAAAGGTGGCAACACACGACGAACTGTTTTACAGACTTTTTATTCATTGAAGGAGGATAAGATATGGTGTTCTAGTGATGAGAGGATTATAGAAAGAAATAAGCAATTGAATGGGTAACTGAGCTACCAAAATACATATTGCATTAATATAAAACATTTTATGTAACACTGAAAAACTATTATACATACACTCTGAGCATTGTCTCCCATAGTATCCTGTTTCACAAACACAACGATATTCATTGACTTTATCAATGCAGATCCCATGTTTGCAAGGAGAACTCAAACATTCGTCAATGTCTATAAAATAAAGAGATATATTTTAAGAGGATAAAAAATATGTTTTATATCCTCTCAACTTATTCAGCCAAATTTCGAAACGTCTGACCTTTTTTTCTATTGCATATCCAATATCACTTAGCAATGCTTCTTGGGGAAAATGCGTTTTGGAAGTAACTTAATGCTGAGTCAACATATATATATATATATATATATATATATATATATATATATATATATATATATATATATATATATATATATATAAAAGAAATAAAAAATGTTAAAAAGAAAAAGTTTACTGGGAAATGAACTTGGTTGGTCACGTGATCAAATCCTATGAAGCCCTAAGGGCTTCTCGGTAGATTTGATCACGTACCAACCAAGCTCATTTCCCAGCGATTTTTTTAACAATGTTGTTTATTACTTATATTTACATTTGAGACAAATATTCCGAACAGAACTGCATTTAATACACGAACGGCCCGACGTATTGCTATGTTGTGACGCGCAATGACCTAATAGTTGTTTAGTCTTGAAAGTTCGCCTCGCCCCAACATTTGAATATTTATAACACAGTGAAAAATTCACTGTTCAAGAAAGAACTTTATTTTGGACTTTACTTTTCAATGTCTAAGTTTTGTCATATTTTATTTCTCACAAAATGTTTCGCGAATCTAATTGTTTAATTGACCAGTGAAACTTTTCGGATATCTTGATCTGTTGAAGATTACAAAGAGACAGAGTGCCACGTCTCAAGAACTGTTAATCTCTTAAAACAACACTATGTAATATTATCTGTTTTTATGGCCAAACATCAAAGAGTCATTGAGTTTATTTAATTATTCCATACCTGTGAATCTTTCACTCATTCTACTTAATGTCAACACCTATCATTTATTTACTCATTATGTACATTCTTATACATAGTCATGTATAATTTCAATCTTCAATCTGGAATATACGAAGGCCAGTCTCGGCCACGTCCGACTCGTAAGGACTCTGAGTCCGGAGGCAACTTCGGCAAATCTGACTCGATCATTTTTAATATGTCTGTTTGTTGATTCATGTAAACTGTTGCCATCGTTGAAACTCATCTAATAAATACGGAATCCTTTATCATTTGTTTTATCTCTGGAATTGCATATTGCTGGACCTTTGGAAAACGGCACACCTATACTTCGTTTTTACCTCACGGCCACACAGCGCCCCTACCTATACCTTGTACCCTCTACGCCAACATTCCCTCATCCCGTTCGTTCTGCAAACAACGGATGCAGTTCCAGACGAATTCTTAAATACCGTCCAAATCTACACGGTCACATTGACATGGATGTTCAGCAGTCCAGTTCAGGAAATCTCTGTTTATAATGAAAGAACAATGATCGCTACTAAGAATAATCTTACTACTTTATTCAAAAGCGATGGTATCGTCTGTTTCAGTTTACATACTTCAAAGGAATTTCGGGTTAAAAAGGTAAGCGCGATTTTAGGCTAATTATATTATTCAAAACATTCTTCACACCAAAGGAAGATCTAATGAACATCTGTTGAATGAAAAACATTCATGTTTCAATTGTTTTATCTATCTTTTTCATCGCTATCGAGTTAAAAGTTCCGAAAGCAGTTTCACTGTGACAAAGATATGTAGGCAGGACATCGTGTGATTTGACCTTTGACACCTTTGACCCACTAATAAGTTCATAAGAATTGAACATATTTTCTCTTCAATAGGTTCATCTAAGAAAACATTTGCATATATATATATATATATATATATATATATATATATATATATATATATATATATATATATATATATATAATACATAATATTATATTATATAATTATATTATATTATATAATATAATAGAGTGAGTTCGCAATGCATCGGACAACCTCCTACTTGAACAAGTTCTAGCGATATCATTACCGATCGAATATTATCAAAATGGAGCTTAACATGTAGTCTGTGATTAAAATATGAATTTGTAACACTGTTTTATGCTGTTTATTGAGAAAGTATCATTAAAAACGATTTTTTGTAATGAGCCAGAATTCACTATGGATCTGACAACATTCACCATGCATCGGACAAATGGTATTTTGAACCGAATAAAGGTCAATTTTTTAAAAAAAATTTTTTATCTCGGTGACCCTTAAAACATCTGAAATGCTTTTAAATTAGTGGCTTGAAAATATTTTTTATGTTTTATTTAAAAATTAACTTTATAGTTAAATTTGATTGACTATTTCGATCCACAAAGGTGGAGAGATTTTAGTTGCACCACATCTCATTAGAAATGCCTTGCAATGCTTCGTATTGTGGCAACTTACGCCTTTGTCTCGTGGGTTATCTGAAATAAATTAAGCCCACTTTTAATCGTCATTTATCTATAAATTCTATTTTAAGTGAATATTTAGAATTTTTATTTTCTATTTCAGCAAAAAAAAAAAATAAATTAAATTAAATAAAAAATAAAATAAAAATAAAAAATAAAAAAAATAATAATAAAACAGCTGTCAGTTGAGTTCTATACAAAAAGGTAAGTGATTACCCATACACCGGAAAGTGTGGGATACATGGTTAATTTGTGTCCAATGCACGGTGAAATGAACATACTAGTAAAAAACAACTTTTAGAAAATTTATACAAACATTGAAGTGAAATTTCTGAATAATTTCTTTAAAATTATCAATCATTGACAAATTGCACCCAAGACGGACTTGTTTCCTTGAAGTATAATGAAAGAAAGACATCTGTAAAAATTTCAAAATCATAAAATTCTGGTTACTCCCCTTTGCTGATGTAAAATATTACGTCACTTCAAGGTCATTATCGTGGTATTTTTATCAAAACATGATAGTCAGCATCATTAAAAGTTAAATCTTCGGCTTTAAGACAGGAACAAATTAACACACGGAAACATTCAGATTTGATGCAATTTAATTGCTTGAAGTTGTCCGAAGCAGGGTCTGTGTCCTATCATGGTGACTCCCCTACCTGTTTCACAAACAATTCCGGTATAACCAAGTAAACACTGACAGGTGTATCCATTGACTAGGTCAGTGCAGTTGCCGTGTATGCAGGGGGAGCTGGCGCATTCATTAATGTCTGTAAAACGATTTAAATGAAAAGGAAAATTATGTTAAACAAATTGTGCATCTTGAACAATATCTGAAATTGTAAGAAAAAAAGTGATACTGCATGAAAAAAAAATCAATAAAACAATACAAACCTATCTGACAGTTGGTTCCGGTTATCTGTATCTTATATGAATGACGAGTAAACGAAATAAAATCTAAACTTTCAAATTAAATATTGTTTTTATTATTTTAGATGCCAAATTGTGATGTAATACAATTCTTCATTGAAAAGTTTACATGTTCTTAATCGAACATGAGCCATTATTAATTATATGCCATATTTGCTAGTAGTCCATCCGTGTTTTGGCTTTGATTCATGAATTTTCACTGGCCAGCAAGTCTGTACCTCCATATAAATCTTGTTTAACCGGTTTTCCTTCTATAAATACTGAGGCACGGGCCCATTCCTATCAGTGCGGAAATTTAACTCTTACAATTCACCAGCTGCCCGTTGTCACCACTTAAAAGGTTAAATTTTGTCAACTATTTTTTTCTTCTGTAATTTATTTTAAGTAAAAGTAATAAGGTTAAGTCTTTTTTCATATTTTTAATAAGAACGTTTTTAAACTATGAAAATGCTACTTTTAGGCTGAATTAAGCTAAAGTTTCTTATTTTTGAAGCGATTTAAGATATTTTTGCCTCAGAAAAAAGTGATATTTTTGCCTCAGAAAAAGTAAGTTATTTGTATCAACTATTTTCAAAGTCTTTATGTAAAATAATATTGTATTATTTGTTTGCATTTGTTTATATTTCAGATCTGATATTACTTTTTCGTTACTTAATAAATTAATAAAACCTGCGTCCTTTCTCCGCTTGGTTATAAAATCATAAGTTGATGTAAACTCTAATTGACAAATGAAGTCTTTCAATAACAAAGCAATAAGACAGTCAAATATTAAATTGTAAATTAAATAAATAAAATTATAACTAAAAATTGTCATGTCATGTACTTCCTTCAATATTGATGACATCAATAATTCATACCTATTTCACAATGGATCCCAGAATACCCTGGTATACAGTTACACACGTATCCATTGATTCGATCTGCACATGCACCATGAACGCAAGGAGAACTAGCACATTCGTCAATATCTTGAGAAAAATTTAACCTTTTAAGTACTTAGTCTAAACAAGACATAGCCTAATAGATTAATTTATTTATAAAAGTATGTTTATCAGTTTGGATGAATTATCAAGATTTTAAAAATCAAATATAAGCTTTTAGTTACCAGTTTCACAGTTAACACCTGAGTATCCCTGATCACAGATACATTCATATCGAAGGTACTCATTGGAACAACGTCCATGTACACAGGGGGAACTGTTGCATTCATTAATAACATCTGTTAAGAAATTTAAATAAGCTTAACATGAAAGCAAATATAAGACTAAGAATATTCTTTGGAAATTTAAGATAATTTAAAGTATGGGAGGAGAAATGATACGAGAGCAAACCTGCATTAGTTATTTTAGCCTGATCCACTCTAAATACAAACTGTCCTGGAATCATAATGTTAGACATCTGAGGAAGATTTAGTACAGTGTCTGTCATTGACCCAGGAACTGAGAAAAAGTTTACTCCGTCACCAGCATTAAATCCAACCTAACAAAAATGATATAAAAATAAAATTTTACGTGTTGTTTGATTTGATCTTTAACTGTGGGGTTATTGTGTCCCGTAGCTTTTGAGGATATAAGAAACAGAAATGATCGATAAAATCATATACATTTAAGAAAAAAGGGGGGACCAACTTTTACCGTATAACAATGATTCTCCTTTTTATTTACCTTACACTGTAGTATTTCCTTTAAATGTAGGCTTATACTATGTTTAACCACAATTTATTAATTAAGGTAGTACGCTCCTACGCATTCGGTGACAGGAATACAATGTAATATCTTTCAAAATGTGTGTTCAATATTTATCTTTATATTCATATACATGTAATAGTTTACATCATACAACCTAATAAAATATTATTAAAAGACAAAAAGTCAAAAGATTTTTAAAGTATTTCTTGGGAACTATTTTTTCTCGTGGAACGAGAAATGCATACAAATTTTCCTACCTTAATTTTTTATTGCTTTTAAACATCTCCTAGAATTAATTTACCTGTTTTGCACAGCTATTTTTACCGACATCTAAAAACAGTAGAGACTTAAATCTAATTTATGGAATTAAAAAATATGTTATTCGATGTTTCATTAAAATACGAAAGGCTTAAATTCACAAATACTCTTGGAATACTTATTCATTTTTTTTTCAATAAGATTTTATTCACAACCTCAATAACTTGAAGAAATGTCATGTGGCCCAGTGTTTTTGTTTTTAGATATACAAGATAGAAGACAGAGCAGAAATATTGATGCAATTTTTTTTAATGACATTACCCGTTGCAGATATTTACAAACATATTTTATTCATGCTATATTTTCTTATCTTTTAAGTGCAAAAAGGTCATAATAATATTTTAGACTTCAATGAATAATTTTCTCTGACTAAAATTATATATACAATCCTTAGTATTTAGTAACATAAAATAAATTGCCCTGTTTATAATAGTTTTTTTTAAACAGCATTAGAATAATTCAAAATTTTAAACTTTCTTTTAAGTGAAAAAGGTCAAGTTAGACGGGCTTCCACTAAGAAACATGGCAGGTATCACCCTCATTACTCTTATTTTCAATCTTTATCATAGTAGATAGAAATATACTTAGATATACTCGAAAATATATGTAAAATTAAATACATGTATACTCCTAGAAATATGAAAAATTGACTTACAATATCTTCAGGTGCATACCTCTTTAAAACCACAAGTGTATTTCTTGATAAGATCTTTTAAGTAATTGTTGAAATGCATTTTATGACAAATTGTAATTTTTTTCATTATCTGAATTTCTATGACAGATAACGAATGGTACAGTCCTTACAATGGGCTTTATGTATTCAAAATTATGAATGATAAAATGTATTAACCACTGAACATATCTTTGATGAAAAAAAATGCTTTCCACTCTAAGCGAAAACTTTTCATATGATTTCACGGATTGATGTGTTTTATATTTAAATGGATTTGTGATTGCATTGGACGGTTTGTTTCGAATTGAAAGTTGCAGTCTCAAGTTTTAGTAGCTCCTGCTCAGTATTTGAAGTATTTTTTTTCCTAAAAAGACATTTTTTTGTGTTGTCTTAAATTTATACAAATTAAATAATAGATTTATTGGCTATTATTTTGGCAGTGATTTACATGATTTCAACATAAATTGGCAGTGTGTTGCTTCAACCTTCTCTCTCTCTCTCTCTCTCTCTCTCTCTCTCTCTCTCTCTCTCTCTGTAACAAGTGCAAGCTTAACCACGATTTCCTCTTCGTAGATTAAAACATCATTTTCAAATTTGGAAGAATATATCAGACTTGAAGCCTGTTTTTAATTTGTAGAAATTAAGAATATACTAGCTCAGAGTTTCAATTTAAATGAAACGTAATGTAACATTTATTTCCGTAACTTTGATGAGATTCTCTTTTACCTGAGTTGATTTTGTCCATGTGACTTTGTGGTAATTAAATACAGCAAATGAATGGACACCGTCTGTGATTAACACAAGTTGAAAAGTGTTTCTCTGAAATTATACATGTAACATAATAACATGTAAAGGACAAGGTATGGTAACGGCCGAATCTGGCCCCTTATTGGATGTAAAAATCAAAAGACAGTTAAAACTGTGAAAGTTTGTAGTTAAGAACTTAAAATGATGCTTGTTTTAAAACCAGCATTAATTTTGATTCAAAGCTTACACTGAGGCCACAGGAGGGTGCAGAAGTAGGACATTTCCCGAATTTCCTCAATTCTGGTGGAATTTTGTCAAATTTGAGATACTTTTTGCTTCGGGAAACATAGAGCACAAGCTTGCCTATCTGAGATTTTTATACACAAGATGCACCTAATACTAGTGTATGAAATATATAAATATGTTAGATAGGCAAGCTTGTGCTCTATGTTTTCTGAAACAAAATGTGCCGTAAAATCGATCAAAAATTGCATAAAAATGAGAAAATTTGGAAATTGACATAGTTTCTGACATTCCTGCGACCTTTGTGTACCCCATAACTTAGAACCAATACTCTTTTTGTGGCAGGGGAAACAAAAGATTTTTATTGATAAACTGTTGCATCATTCTAAAAGACACCCAGAAACAGGGGCCAAAAAGGGGTCTTAGCCTATCTTGTCCTTTGTTTCTTGATAATTGCCTACATATGCAGTTATGAGAAAATCTCACTATTTTTCAACCCATTTGAATTCAAGATGTGCATTAATAATCTCAATGATTGATAATAAAAATATTACCTGTTGACAACTTATACTCCCAGAAGATGAACACTGATACATAGCTACATTATCCCATGTCATTATCATCATCCATGTGGCAAGGAAGGTCCCTATATTAGGAAAAAGAGAGCAAATCTTACGCGTTCCTTGTCCCATTGTATTGTAGTCTGTTGTTGTGCGATACCATAATTTACCTCCTTCTGTTGTATCAATATCTGTCCAAAATGGTGCAATGATTTTATGGGTTCCATTTATTGGAAAAGGCTCTGAAGTATATTGTCTAAGTGGCCTTTCAAACGTGATGTCTCCGTTATTATTGACCTTTTAAAGATGAAAATGAAATACTTGAAACATAAATGAAAATAAGATTTACACATTTTCACACGGAGTAATTAGCATTTAATGCTTGATATTATGTTAATCTTTTTGTTCATAACTTACAAAAATGGAATTGTAAGTTGACCCAAAGAAAGGAAAGGATACAGCAATAGGAATACTCGGAGTTGAACCGTCGTCATTGGCAGGCAATTCGCTGTCTCCAGCACCCGAACCAAAGCTATAAAATTGACTTGGGTAGCAGGTACAAATGCTAAGAATTGTAAATACTGTCACTAAAATCAAACTTTGGCAGAACATTGTTTTAGATTCTCAGTTTTTGGTCAATTTTATCTTGTATTTTTTGGACTATTTATATAGAAAATCAGGAATTTTATTAACAAGGAAGATTTGAAATATAACCAATGCATGCACAACGTTTATATGACAATTCCTCAAAGAGAATAGTCTTTACTTTTTAAAAGTTGTTCCTTGTAGTAGAGATTTTAAAAAAATCGATATTTGTCTTAAAAGAACTATCCTCATAGTAAAAATTTGTGTACATTAGACTATTATTTTTAATTCATGACAGTCCTTAAAGCGACTGACAGCTAAAGATTAGCAAGATGGGATTAGACTAAGATAAAGCATGCCAATGAATCAAAATCAAATCTTCCTCCTAAACATTAAAAGCCGTTTGTGTCAGGTAAAATGTTGTTCCAGACAGCAAATGAAAAATGAATGCATGTACATGTATTCGAAAAGCAAATATTCTTTATGTAAAAAAAATTGATTGTTCGATTGTTTATTTATGTTTTAAATACACTTTTATGAATTTGATTGTTTTCTGCGTGATCTGTTACAATAGATATATAAATTGTTAGTCCATGGGCCGGAAAACTAGCCTTTTCTGATATCTTCATGTTGATGAATGAGTTAATTAATGAAACACCTTACTGTGGTCTCAAATTTAAACACCAATAAATGTTAATTTAAAATTTTTAAGGTTCCTATCTTTCAACACATTTTAATTATGTTGTATTGATATTGAAATCAATTATATGAATTGGAGTTTTGTTCTTCATGAAGCCAATATCGTTACTTTGACCTCTTTGTATTCCCATTCTTGCTTACTATTTCACCCTCTGAGAACATGTGAATCTTCACTACATGATGGTTGCAAATTGAAATGGGGAAGAAAATCTCTGTTGTTCCATGCTGTTGACTTTTCAAAATTGCTCTTAAATTTTCTTAGTTTTTACATACTTTGTAAATGTAAAGCTCTCTATTTTTGACCCTGTCTTATCCCGGACAGGACATGAACAAACCAATGTCAACAGTACGAAATTTAACTTCATATTAATTAATTTAATTGTAGAACCGCTGCTCTTATAAATAGATTTTTGAAGATTATTCCTTAATATTGCCGTGGCATATTGTGACTCCCTTGTGACCCTACCTAGCCAAAGATGTCTTAAATTGAACAGTCCTAAATCTACACAACAACTACTTTTTTAAATATTTCCATGTACATAAATGTAACAATTTGAATTTGTGAATTCCTACTTAGCAGACGGTTTTAAATGATTTTTCCTACTTGTTTTTGCTTAAGATAGTCGTCTTTTGTTGCCTCCCATTATTTCTGTAGATCAGGAATTGGGGAATACTGAATTTAGATTATCAAATTATTTTTCATTTAAGCATAGTTCCTCTTTCCACTCCAGGGGTTCTTGAGAAGATCTACATGTATCACTTGTCCATTCTCTTTTCACCATTGCTTAATGATCTCCCTTGTAAGGGACACAACCATTTATTTTAGCAACATGCAATCGAATCCCAGCACTTTATGACGCTTTATGTAAATTTTAGTTGACACTGGTCAGCCCATTGATTCATGAGAAGGTAGAACATGTGAAAATTCTTAGTAAACACAAACTGTACAACAGAAAACGTTGACATTATTAACCAGGATAGTTCAACTAAATAGAAATGTTACATGAACTTTAATACAAAAGTATCAGACTGGTGTATTTGGTTTTGAACGTATTTGAAATTCAAATTATTTTATTAATTTATCAAGAATCTGAAGCCTAAAACCAAATTAAACAAGCATTTTGAGAGTATTGCATTAGCAATACCCCTATCGGCAAGTGAAATCTGTTTCCCATGAAAAATTGAAAATGCCATAATTCCGTCAAAAATCAGTGAAGTGGAACAAAATGCAAACTTGATCTATAAGTCATCATGGTAAAGTCACATACCAAAAATCAGTTTAATATCTGCAAGCGTTTAGAACAAAATTGCGGAAAACCCTTTAAAAAAGTCGCAATTTCGTCAAAAATCATTAAAGGGGAACGAAATGAAAACTTGATCTGTAACTAATCAAGATGCTCTAACATACCAAAAATCAAGTCAATATCTGCAAGCAATAAAAACAGAAAAAGTGCGGAAAACCAAGTGAGACAGACAGGCAGACAGAGGGGCAGACGGACTGACGGACAGACACAGAGGAAACCTATAGTCCCCTCCGGTTTCATCAGTAGGGGACTAATAAAAGAAAGTACAGGTAGATAACTCAGCGTAAATAATTGCTAAAAGTCGCCCGCGTGGCTCCATGGTTAGAGCGTCTGCTCTAGAGTAAGGAGCTGATCCTTACGTCGCAGGTTCGAATTCACTGCGGGACGTGCATGGAGACCGTCCTTCGGATGAGACCGTATAAACCGAGGTCCCGTGTCGCAGTACTTGTTAGCACGAAAAAGATCCCTTACAATTTAATGGCCCTGAGTGCCGAGTAAAGATATAAATTTGCAACCCTCCACCTGCAAGTGGTGGCGTCTCCATATAAGTGAAAAATTCTCGAGAGGGACGTTAAAAACAAACAAACAAACAAAATTGCTAGGAAGGAAAATTATTGATCGCGCTATTAAGGCATATATGAATAGAATTTTCAAATAATTTTATATAAGTGCTTATCTTTGTGTCTGAAAATCAGCGTAAATATAGGGGTGGAAAGGTATTGAATGTTGGTTTGATCGTTTACATTTTGATAACATATTGTTCTGTATGTGATTAAAATGTTTTTGTTTTTTTTAACTTTTCTTAATTTATACATTCTCAATCTGGTGATATCTGTCGACAAAGTGGATCCAATCATTTGACCTATTTATGCAGAATACTTGTATTGCCTTCCTAGATTATTAATACTTATTTCACTAGTCCCGTTATATTTCAGAATTTTGAATTCTTTTGTATCGCATCGTATTACAGGGTATGTTAGTTCAATTTGACAAATGATATTTGGATATGAATTTGAATAATTTTGGTCTTTTAAAGATAAAATGATTTAAAAGTTAATTCTAATGATTACATCTATATCGAATTTTAAATGCCGATGAGACATTTGACATTTTTAAATAATTTAAACTTTTGCAAGCTAAATTGAAACAAAAATTATAAGCTAAGGACTGCGAAATGAGCTCCAAATTAATATACAGCTGTTTCATTTCCATTTCTCTATAAACGAACAAAATTACATAAAAGTTGTAGATGTAATGGACAGCTATGAAGACCACATTGCAGAAATTTATTGAAAAAAGCAACACAGATCTTGGATATGTTAAAGTCTTTTGATGGTGACCAATTAACAAGGGAGAGGTTCTCTGGTGCCAAGCGAGTGCGCCAACAACCTGCAATTGAGAAAAAACGGTTCATTCACTTTCTCCTATTACATCTGGGTTTTCCCCCTTTTTTTCAATGTTCTTTAAGACACTGCTTAATGAATATTGCACTGAATCAGGAACTTTTTACTCATAAAAGATAAAGCTAAGGGGATAACATGCAAATGATGACAACGTAACGAATCACTATGACCAGTGCCAAAAACTTACCAATTCTGTGATATCTTACCATATTGTTGTAGAATCCCGAAAATTAGACCTAGGACTTGCCTTTGAAAGCCTAGGTCTTTTGAATGTCAAAATATCCAATAGAAACATAATGTTGCCTCTTTTAAAGTACCTTATGTGTCTTTTAAAAGTACATACATGTAACTGAAACTCAAAGTATCTTCTTGAAATTCTAAATTTTCTTTGTCAGGAACTCTCAACTATGAATATAAATTTGGCGCATGAGACCTTTTATTTTCTGTTATTTTTCTTATATAATTCCATAAAAGGTAACGAATGCGTTACTGCGGATCTATAGTGGAGCATATAGTCAGACTTCTTAAAGTCAATTTAAAGACAGCACATTCCAAAAAAAAAAAAAATAAAAATAAACTAGTTCTAATTGTAACGAAGACCGTTACAGATGTTCCCCCAAACGCTCCCCTATGTCCTCTTGGTGCCCCATTCTCTGTAAGTTTCATTGAATAAGGCAGATTCTTTGTATCACAGACTTACAACTTATTTTCCAAAGTATTTTAATAACAATGTAAAAAAGGAGTTTACACCAATCAATTTTCATAGGACGTGAAAGCACGTGTTTTCAAAAATTACCATTAGATACATTAATTAATAGTATCTCATAATGTAGAGCTACATTTTAGATTTCGAAGAATTTACTAAAAACATAGAAAATTCCAGCAATGGGAATATTAACCAATTAGAATTCAGCACACGTGCTTGTGTGTCCTCGTGTTCATTTTTGATAATATCATGATAATGTAGAGACATAATATTAACATCTGCTCTGAATTTCCTCTTATTTCTTGAAAACTAAGAAAGTTATAGCCATCATCAAATCTTAGCCAATCACATTTCAGCTCACATGCATTTGCATATTTTCTAGTTATCTCACATATATATTCTTATAGTGTTTCACAATATATACTTATGTCTTAAATATCAAAGTTGTTCATTGAATTGTAATAGAGTTACAGCCAATAGGGTATTAGCCAATCGGAATTCAGCACACGTGCATAAATGTCCTTGTGTTCAATTGTGATAGTACCGTAATGTAGGAACACATTATAGATATCTATATTCTAAATGTCACCCTGTTTTGTTAAAAAATGAAGAAGTTAACTTAAAAGGAAGTTATTGGCATATTTGTTTTAGTCAATCAGAGCAAAGCACACGTGCATGCGCGTGAGTTCATGCTAATTTGACCTTGTCATCTTGTGAACACAACTAATATATTTTTATGTTATGAGTTTCAAAGTATTTTATAATATATATATATATATATATATATATATATATATATATATATATATAAAAGTTGCACGATATCAAGTATATCTCTCATTTCACCCATTGCGCGCACACGCACGTGCATGCAGGTGCGCGCAAAATGACCTTCGTTCCGCGCATCTACAACATGCCTGTTAATTCTAAAAATGTTTCATCTCAATCAGATGAGTAGTTTCCGAGAACACTCGCAGAGAAAAAAAAACCGGAGAAGAAATTTAGAAAAAAAAAGTAAAAACAATATGTTCCCAAACTTCGTTTGGGAGACATAATAAGGCATTTTAACACACATCAGCTTTTGCTGAGATGAAATTATTACGTACTCTCTGACACATTGATAAGGGCAAGCAAGCAGAGGAATCCTTCTTAAAGGTGCTTGGACACAGATTTGAAGTTAATATTTTCTCAAATTTTCTGTATAATTTCATGACTTATATACTGCTATAGCATTTCATACTAAAATATAATTATCTTATTTCATCTCGAAGTTATTAAAACTTTGAATTTCTGGACGCGTTGGATTGACACATCCTTGCGCTTTCACATATTTCAATTTCATTCTTATTACTTAAGAAAAGTGGCAATTTTGTCGTTTATTAATGAAAAATATTAAAACTATAACACAGAAAATTCAGAGTGGAAATGTTCGAAAGCAAAACCCACTCACAGTATTGCAAGTCCGTGCTCAGTGGTGTGTGCAGAGTTTAAACAATTGAACACACCCGGTGAATCGTAAACATTAACAATAACAGAGCTCGTGCCCTGTTTACAAAAACAGTTTACGCTTCACGGGTGTGTTCAATTTGTTGAAGTCTGTACACATCACAAAGCACGGAATGACAATACTGGTGAGTTGGTTTTGCTTTCGAACATTTCTACTCTGAGTTTTCTGGATTATAGATGTAATATTTTTCATTAATACATAACAAAACCGCTTCTTTTCTTAGATATTAAGGACAAAGTTAAAATGTGTGTAAGTGCAAAGATGCGTTAATCAAACGCGTCCCGGAATTCGTAGTTCCAATAATTTCCAGATAAAATAAGTTTTAAAATATATTTTCGTGTGAAATGCTATTGCAATATATAAGTCGTGATATTAAACAGAAAATTTGAGAAAATATTAAGTTCAAATCTGTGTCTAAGCACCTTTAAATAGAGACGAACAATTGATAATTATTTCTCTCTTTCCAAAGAAGCAATTTTCTTGTGTTTCGGTCGCCAAATGTCATCCTATAAGAGCCCAGTTCAAAGTCCAATGAAGAAACTGAACTTCCAGGATTTAGTGTCATGGATTAGAGAACACACATAATTGCAATTCCATGAGCTTGGTCAGAGTCATAAACTTTGAAAAAAAACGAAATGAAACTGAAGTTAGGATACAAATCATGATCTCCCAAAACCCATCTTTACAAACGCCATTTTGGTAACGGCGAATATAGCTCTTGGTTTAGGACGCTGTAGTATAATTCATTTGCAGCATAGGTGATTTGCCCGTCTTATACTGTAATGGTGTTTCAGTCTTTGGAGCAGGTGAATTTTCCATAAATTTGATTACAAAAACTTAACATAGGATTCTCCCCATTTATCATAACCGGATCAATTTCATTCTGGAATCCAGCCTAAAATAAACCCTTGTAAACCTCAAACACCAAAGTTTGAGGATGGCAGAGTCCCGAATGACTTAGGGCCGATCATGCGTTTTGTTTGTATAACCCGGGATCTTTGGCTATGCCAATCTCCTATGCAGAGTTGTCCTTCGTTCTTCTCTCAGACACCTCTGCAATGGGCTCGCGTCAAGACTTTTGACATAAGGTAAAAAACATGATATTCCAAGGAATATTTCAAATTAAACTAATATTTCTAGATCTACTTAGTAAATATCTACCTTAAAAGACAAACATTAGTGAAGGAATTTAATTATAATGAATTAAACAAACGCACTATTTCTTATGCTTTACACTGCGATATACGTGAGCCAACGACAGAGGTGAATGTATGAGCCGATGGTAGAGAGTGTGGCTATGCAAGTGAGAGGACACACCGAGCAAAACAACTCTTACAATCCTTGAGCTTCGTTGGAGTGGCCCAAGTCAATTTTTTTTATTTATGCGAAAATTCCACGTCCATTATATGAGGACCTTTCCTGATCAGAGCGCCTCACAGGTTTTGGGGAGTGGCTCTGTTACCCAACCTGTATAAAATGCAAGCAGAGACAGACACAATCCAGTTTCCGACTTTTTATAAAATTAAACAATCCATTTTTAATATTTATAATTACAATAAATACTTTCACACGATATACTAAACATTATAATAAACATTACTACTTGTAATATAAAATATTTTAACCAGTAAATAAAATGAGCCATATGAAAATTTAATAATTTTACCAAAAAACGCTGAAGTCTCCAAATGATCTCACCTGTGTAAATTGCAAACAGAGACAGACACAATCCAGTTTCCGATTAAACCGTGTCCGTCCCTGCCGCCTTCTAGATCTGTACATCCCATATTTGTAATTCCTTCAAAATTTGCATTATTGACTTTCAAATTTTAATTTGAATTTTAACTACTATTATTCTGTCCTCGAACACTCTTTGATTTCCTATTTGATGTAAATCATATACGGTACCAATTTTGATGCACCGGATGCGCATTTCGACAAATTATGTCTCTTCAGTGGTAGTTACGGTGGCTGCTATAGGACATGGTTCGTGGCCACGAAATGAAATTCGTGGGAATGAAATAAAATTCGTGGCCACGAAATAAAAATTCATGGCCACGAAATAAAATTCGTGGGAACGAAATAAAATTCGTGGCCAAGAAATAAAAATTCGTGGGAACGAAATAAAATTCGTGGCCACGAAATAAAGTTGTGCTACATAATGCCATTATTAGCATCTTCTGTTTTATGTCATTCAAGATGAACGAACATGAATATAGCTATCATTCAATTGGAATGAGTCAACGGGATATTTGTGTAATGAGCAATGAGATTCGATGCTGATACGTAGAACATGTTTCACATGAGAAGTTACTCCTAACATGCTAAGATTTTGTGTCTTTATTTCATTACAACTATGTGACAGGATTCAATAGAAAATGTGAGAAAACAGCAAATAAGCCCTTAAAGTCATTAATGTTCGGGTTGTCTTGACTAATATCAGGAACAAAACTTACCAGATTTATTATAGTTAAGAAAAATACATAACTTGACTAATATAAAATTGTCCCTGTGTATTATATCATCTAAAAAATCGTGACTTCATGCTGTGTCATGTAGCATGATGACAAGCTGAAGAGAACACTTTCATTTTGTTTTATCATTTGGTTAGGATGTCATTTTGGATGAAGTATCATTGAACTGCATTAAGCTCCAGAACAGTAAATTGAATCGGCTTGAATGTTTTGTTATAATTTTGCGCACAGAGCAAAAGAGAGAGTTTATTCTTTTCTTCTTTTTTTTTACATCTCGACTATGTTCATAATGCATGTACCAATTCTCAGTTGCTTCTAATATATATGCGAATTAAATATACGTGTATTTATAATGATGTTCATCAGTGCGGGCCAGTTACAATAATCTAACTTTGTCTGTGTGTCATGGGACAGACCCTCACTAGGTCCATAGCAAATAATCATTTTAACACTATATGTACATATAATTGTGTAATAAAAATTCGTGGCCACGAATTTTATTTCGTTCCCACGAATTTTATCTCGTGGCCACGAATTTTATTTCATCCCACGAATTTTATTTCGTGGCCACGAATTAATAAAAAAAAAAATCTCATACCATGTCCTATACCAGCCACCGTAGATAGTCATGCCAACAGGTTTGAAATCCAAATATTAAGATAAAAAAGACCTTGAAGAGCTGAAAAAGTGCCAAAGACTGGAGCCAAATTCGTCGAAGGATCATAGCTATGCATGAAGGAGATAATCCTTAATTTTGAAATAGATTTCTAAATTTTTACCACAGCAATTAAATATATATCAGTATTTCTAATTAGTACCGAAGTACTCAGCTATTGGACTACAGAGACCCTCGGGGACTAAAAGTTCACCAGCAGAGGCCTCGACCCAGGGATCATAATATAAATCATATAACGGACCAATTTTGATCTCTCTTTGTCTAAAATGTGAGTTAGGCCCAGTTTCAAAGATTTCTGAAACTATTCACAATTTTTTATGCAAGCTTGTACACTGATACTTTATTAGGTGATAATTCATCAAATTTGTCGAATTTTTTTTTTTAACTTTGACCATCCCAATAACCTTTGGCTTTAATATTTATTGTGTATAAAACTAATTCAAATTTTAAACAAATTATTCAAGATAATCATCAAACTTCATACACTTCATAACTGATACAAATTTTCATGTTGCATTACTAATGAATTCTGGGTGGGACAGCCATGTCCTATGGACATAGTTCTATTTTTTCATACACATGTACACATTTCTGGTTGGTCTAAGTTTTGAATCCATTACTAAGAAACTGACCTACATGTAATACATATATCAGGTACATAACAAAACTCTTCCTTAGCCTTCTTTAAACAAATTTACTGGAATATAAATGATAAAAATCAAAGTAAGTTTAGTATTGCAAAAGTAATATGTTACTTAATTCTTGTTATGTACATTTCATATTGTGACCAAAAACAGCTTATTAGTCCCCTATTGGTGAAACAATAGGGAATTATACGTGTAGGTTTCCTTCTCATCTGTCCAATTATATGTCCCTCTGTCTGCCCTTCCATCTGTCTGTCTCATTTGGTTTTCCATACTTTTTTCTAAACCTCACAGATATTAAGCTAATTTTAGGTATTTGAGTGTGTCTTTATGAGTTACAGATCAAGTTTACATTTGGTTTCACTTCAATGATTTTTTTTTTTTAGGAAATGGCCCTTTTAATTTTAAAGGGTTTTCTGCTTTTTTTCTAAACGCTTGAGATATTGAGGTGATTTTTGGTATGTGCGTTTACCTTGATAAGTTACAGATGAAGTTTTCATTTTGTTCCGCTTCAATATTTTTTTGACGGAATTATGGCATTTTCAATTTTTATTGGTAACCAGATTACACTTGCCGGTAGAGGACTAGTATTGCTATTGCAATACTCTCAGAATGCACACAGCACTGATTACGGACTTACAATACTGGTGAGTTGGTTTTGCTTTCTCACATTTCTACTCTGAATTTTCTGGATTATAGTTTTAACATTTTTCATTAATACAAGGATGTGTCAATCAAAAATCGTAGTTTCAAACGTTACTGGGAGCATAAAAATGTATGCATATAATTGTTAATTATCTTGTTCTCCTGACCAAGTAGCTAAGACATTAGATCAATCGTTATGAAGTTCAAGTTCATTTATTCACTCAAAACCATCTAAAATACATGTATATGGTACATGAGGACTATGAAAAAATATTTACAACATAATATTTCCATTTCTATTCGTTTCCTCTGTGATAACTATTTGAAAGTTAGTAGAGTTGATTTCTTGATCATTCTACCAGAATGTAAATTTCGCCAAGCGATAGGTCAGGAGCTAAGAAGGCCTAATATGCATGTAATTCTCGTGCGGACGTCTTTGTGTCTGACGCTAAGGAGGCCTAATACATGTATGCATGTAAATCTCGTGCGGCTGTCTTTGTATTTAACGTCAGCAGGCGGGGACTATTGAAATTGACATGTGAGGCCTCGTGTAATTTAAATCTATTAATCTACATTTATAAAATCTAAATTTACAATTTTATTTCACAAGGAAATGGAAATATAAGAAATCACTGTCTAGTTAGTAGAATATGCCAGGGACATCAAAGAAAAATACATATAATACATATACTAATAGTATGAATGAGGAAAATAATCATGGAGGACTGATTCTATTTCGTCATAATTACTTCCGGAATTATGTGAGATAGTAGTACGCATGTGCAACCTCAGTGTGGTACGAGTTATGAATAGGGAAGGACGTGGTCTTTCCTTTAGCAACTTCAGTTCGTGTCTGGGTTAACGTGGATAACTCATTTTTTGTAATTACTTGGTATTGTTACTGGTAATTGTTAGACACGTTTATTAGTTTACAAAATTCGAGGAGTTTTGTTTTTACGACTACCATAAAGCGGTGTTACGACTTCTTTATGATAAAGTAGTAAAAATGGCTGAACAAATGATTCAAAAGAAACAATTACGTAGCACTACTAGCTTTGAGGAAGAAATAGATACAGAAAAGACAACAGACGAAACATTCAAGGGTAACGAGGTTACCAAAAAGAATAAAACCGAGGTTCAGGGAACAAAAACGAAGAAACACGGAAGTTCTGTTGGTACTACGGTAAGTGCTACAAGTACAAGGTCCAACGATAGTCAAATTATGGGTATATTGACTACAATACTTGAAAACCAGAAAAAACATTATGAAATTATTGGCACGTTGAATAACGTACAAAGTCAATAGAATAGAAAACGAATTTCAAGACTGTGATGATTACGAATGTTACGATGATGATCAAGCATATGACGAGAGTTGTAGTAATATTCAGCGTACTGATGATAATGTTGAAAATCCTGATAATACTTCTGGGAAAAGGAAGAGTGATCAGTTGGACACAGAAGCTGTTCAAGAAAATACAAGTCGTTTTATGAACATGAGCAAAAGATTTAAGAGCAGAGAAGTGTGTGATGTGAAAATAGATGAGACTTTGGCTACAAACATAACAGATTTGTTTAGAAATGGAATGAATGAAGATCAATATTCAGATCTGATTAAAGATGAAAACAATGCAAGACCAGAAAATTGTGAAGGCCTAAAAGTTGTGAAGACAAACCAACTTGTTTGGAATATTATATCTCAAGAAGCAAAAACTATTGATAGAAAAATGCAAAACATCGAAACCTCTATTGTTAAAGGTTCCATTATCTTGGCCAAAGTTGTAAACAAGTTAGCAGACTTGGAGAATGAATTGGATGATTCACATAAAACGAAATTGGGAAAGATAATAGATGAATGCAATGATAGTTTAGCACTCTTTGGACATGCAAATAGACAAGTAAACATGACAAGACTAGAGCTTATCAAGCCTGAATTGAGATATGAATACTTGCATTTGTGTGCACAAACTGTACCTTATACGTCATGGTTATTTGGTGACGATATTTCAAAAACGGCAAAAGAAATTGAAGATTGCAGTAAGATTGGTCATAAGCTGCAGTACAATAACAGAGGAGGATCATTCAGAGGTCGAATGAGAGGACGATTTAGAGGTCGCAGACCAAGAGGACGTGGAAATTATAGCAATTCTGCATATAATCCGAATTACGGATATTCGAACAGAAACAGTGGTGGAGTTAGTGGACAATTTTATCCAAAAAACTCCAAGAAGAGCAACACTCAACAGAAAAGCAAGACTCAATAAATGATGAGGTTAGTGAGAAAAGTGTTGAATTTTATGCAGGTAGATTGAAATATTTTTCCAAAGAATGGGAAAAAATTACATCAGATAAAAATGTATTACAGATAGTTGAAAAATGTAAAATAGAATTTGTAGATGATGTAGCTCCAACAAAATGTAAATTGTATAAACCTAAATTTAATTCAGTAGAATCTGAAGTGATAGATCAAGAAATTGAGAGTTTATTAAAAATGGGAGCTATTGTTGAGGCAATTCCTGGACCAGATCAATTTCTGTCATCTATATTTGTTAGACCAAAGAAAAATGGGGAATACAGAGTTATTCTTAATTTAAAAAATCTAAATGAATATGTAGTGTACCATCATTTCAAGATGGATACTTTTGAATCTGCAGTAAATCTGGTAAAGGAAAATTGTTTTATGGCATCAATTGACATAAGACATGCCTATCATACAATTCCAATAGCAATGGAGCATCAAAAATATTTGAGATTTAGATGGAAAGGGAAAATATTTCAATATACCTGCTTACCATTTGGTTTGTCATCAGCACCTAGAATATTCACAAAGGTTCTCAAACCAATCTTTGCAAAGCTTAGAACATTAGGTTATCTTAGCATGACTTACATTGATGATGTTTTACTGTTTGGAGATACTATTGATGAGTGTAGAATGAATGTGAACATCACAAGAGAATATCTTGAAAAATTTGGTTTTGTGATTCATGGAAAGAAAAGTCAATTTGAACCCAAGAAGTGTATCACATTTTTGGGAAATGTAATAAATTCTGAAAGAATGACTATTGAATTGACTGAGGAGAAGAAAGACATTATTTATGAAGAATGCAAGTGTTTAATGAATAAAGATCGCGCTAAAATAAGAACTGTAGCTCAAGTCATTGGACTGATTATTTCGAGTTTCTCAGCTACAGAATTAGGAAAATTACATTACAGATTGCTAGTAACAGAGAAAATAAAGCATTTAAAAGAAGCTAAAGGGAATTTTGATTCCTTAATGCCAATCACTATAAAAATGAAAGAAGAACTAAGTTGGTGGTGTTCCAATATTCATTCTCAGATAAGACTTATCTCTAGAGGTAACCCAGAGATTACTATTCAAACTGATGCATCTTTGTTAGGTTGGGGAGAAATATGCACACAAGATAATATCAGAACTGGTGGAAGATGGAAAGAAGTAGAAAAAATGAATCACATAAATTACTTAGAAATGCTTGCAATTTACTTTGCTTTGAGATCATTTGTGAATATTGTGAAAAACAAATATGTAAGAATATTATCAGATAATACTACTGCCATTAGTTATATTAATAATATGGGTGGCATAAAATCTCAAATTTGCAATAAACTTGCAGTGGAAATATGGGAATGGTGTACTAAGAGAAACATTTGGTTGAAGTGTTCTCATATTCCAGGGAAAAATAACATAGAAGCAGACAAATTATCCAGAGAATTCAATGATCAAGTGGAATGGCAATTAGACCATGATATATTCTTACAAATTTGCTCAAAGCTAGGTTGTCCAGATATAGATTTGTTTGCATCAAGACTCAATGCACAAGTTGAAGTGTTTTGCTCATGGAAACAAGATCCAGAATGTAGTTATGTTAATGCATTTCCATTGAATTGGAGAACTTTTGATTATGTTTATATTTTTCCACCTTTTAGTTTGATGGGCTTGTGCATCAAGAAGATTCGGGAAGACCGGGCAAGAGGGATTATCATTGCCCCATTATGGCCCACTCAGACTTGGTTCACAGGATTAATGAAAAGTATAGTCAAGAATCCATTATTACTTCCGAGAAGGAAGGATCTACTTCTAAACCCTCACACAAAGGAGACTCATCCTCTGTGGGAAAAAATGACCTTGATTGCATGCCAAGTGTCCGGTGAGCTTACAGAAATTTTGGATTTTCAAAAACAACTACCTCCATTATTATGGCATCATGGAGAACCGGTACTAAAAAACAATATCAAACGTTCATCAAAAGATGGTTTCAGTACTGCTCTGAATGGAAAATTAATCCAGTTTCACCATCTATAAATAATATTTTGGAATTCTTGACTTTATTTTTTGAAAATGGATTGAGTTACAGTTCACTCAATACCGCTCGGGGGGCTTTGTCAGCGTTGGGCATGAAATTAGATGGAACCAGTGTTGGATACCATGCTCTTGTTATTAGATATATGAAAGGTGTTTATAACATTAGACCAACTAAACCCAAATATTCTGGAACATGGGATGTATCTTTAGTTCTACGACAGTTGAAGAAATGGTCTCCTGTAAAGACTTTAAGTTTGAAACAATTAACATTGAAACTGGTAATGTTAATTGCTTTGACAAATGCTGCACGAGCTCAGTCAATTCATCTTATTTCTGTAAATAATATGAAAAAGTGCTTTAATGAATACATATTTGAATACTCCGGACTGCTAAAGCAATGTAGACCGGGTTATAAAATGCCTGTTGTACATATGAAAGCACACCCTCCAGATAGGAGACTTTGTATATACGTTGTGGTGAAGGAATATTTGTTAAAGACAGCACCTATTAGAAATGGAGAACAATCACTTTTATTAAGTTATGTTAAACCTCATAAGGCAGTTACGAGAGACACAGTGTCCAGATGGATCAAAATGGTGATGAAACTTTCTGGGGTTAATACAGATGTATTTGGATCGCACAGTGTAAGATCTGCTTCAGTGTCAAAAGCAAAATCGGCAGCTGTGCCAGTAGATGAAATTTTAAGGAAGGCTGGATGGACTTATGCTACAACATTCTCCAAATTCTATGAAAAAGACATTATTGTTGAAAAAGAAAGTTTTGCTTCAGGTGTGCTTTGCAAGAAAAATTAGAGTGGGAGACAAGTTCTCAGTAAGTAGAATAGTATTATGATCATGTATTTTTCTTGTGTTTTGAAACATTTGATCATAATGCGCTTTGAAGTCTCACATAATTCCGGAAGTAATTATGACGAAATAGAATTTAAAAATTTGACGAGACTTACCTTGGTTAAGTTGAAGTCAGATTGCAATTCTATGAGTCATTATAATTACTGTAGGGATTATGTGCCTCCCACCACTCCCTGCACAGGGTTTTCAGATATTCATACATATCAGACCAACAATTCAAAAAGTAATAATAATTTAGGTAATTATGTACATTGACAAAATTATTACATTATGACCAAATGATTAAGTTTGAAGACTGAGGTTGCACATGCGTCCTACTATCTCACATAATCCCTACAGTAATTATAATGACTCATAGAATTACAATCTGACTTCAACTTAACCAAGGTAAGTCTCGTCAAATTTTTAAATTAATTCATATATTTTTAATATAAAAGTACAGAGTTTTTTAAGAGTCTTAGAATCTTGTTTTGTCATCAATTAAGAAAATTTAAGTATATTTGGTCTAGCAAAGTAGTATTCATTTATACACGAATAAATACTTTTTCCTAATGTTTGATAATGAAGTGCATTCAAGTATAAAATAGAAGTCATCGGCAACGTGTTTAGTTTTACAAAGTGTACATAATCTTTCATTTAATGGTATACCTGGCCATCTTCCCAGTTCAACAGGTAGACGGTGAGTAGAAGTACGAAATTTTACAAGTATTTTTCTAAATTTTAATGGCAAAATGCTTAAATACTTTTCACATTCAAAATTTGTTTTAAAAAGTTTATATATACACAACTCCTTTGGATGAACTATTAATGTCAGCATTCCATTTTTATATAAATTGATCCTGTAATCGTTGCTTTACAGCTAGCAGTAGCAACCCAATCTTGATTAAGACTATATGTTATGTATGACGTTATGTACAAAGATGCTGGGCAGAAGAATTACGCGTTGAGCACAAGTAGTTGCAGGACCCAAATATAAGAAAATGCTCACCCGGAATTAATTATGTAAAAATAGTGCACACATGTGACAAATTAAAATTGCGATTAAAAAATTAACGTCATAAACAATACTAAAAAATATAACATTTACATATCTTATACTTTTTTCTTCAGAAAAATGGGTGAGTTTGGACTTTGATCAAAAATATTAATGCTCTCAAATATGTTGTTATAATATTCCTACATTAAGAGGAACAAGAGGCCCATGGGCCACATCGCTCACCTGAGCACATTGGCTAGGGAAAAGCACAAATCAGTTCAGTATTGAAAAGATTACCGGGGGGGGGGGGGGGGGCTTGAATTTTACACTACCTGATGATGCTTCCATGTCAATATAACAAATGGCTTTGTTGTACTTGAGAACATTAAAAAAAAAATTTTCCCATATATTCTTTTGTAAAAATTTGATCCCCTATTGTGGCTCCTCCCTATCCCAGGGGTCATCATTTGAACAAACTTGAATCTACACTACCTGAGGATGCTTCCATATCAATATGACTAAACATAGCTTTTCTGTTCTTGAGAAGAAATATTTTTTCTATATGTTCTTATGTAAAACTTTCGATCCCCCATTGGGCCCCACCCTACCCCTGGGGGTCATCATTTGAACAAAATTGAATCTACACTACCTGAGGATGTGTCCATATCAAAATGACTAAACATGATTTGCAGTTCTTCAGAAGAAGATATTTTCCTATATATTTCTATTTAAGACTTTTATCCGCCATTGTGGCCCCACCTTACCAACAGGGGTCATGATTTGAACAAAATAGAATCTACACTACCTGAGGATGCTTCCACATAAATATGATCAATCAGGACTTTGCTGTTCCTGAGAAGAAGATTTTTCCTATATATTTCTATGTAAAACTTTGATAGTCCATTGTGGCCCCACCCTACCCCCAGGGGTCATGGTTTGAACAAACTTGAATCTACACTATCTGAGGATGCTTCCATATAAATATGACTCTTCATGGCTTTGCTGTTCTTGAGAAGAAGATTTTTAAAGATTTTCCCTATATATTTCTATGTAAAACTTTGATCCTCCATCGTGGCCCCGCCCTACCCTCGGGGGTCATGATTTGTACAAACTTGAATGTACACTACCTGAGGATGCTTCCACATGAGTTTCATCTTTCCTGGCCCTATGGTTCTTGAGAAGAAGATTTTTAAATGATGCCATTATTTTTTCACTAATTCCTAATTATCTCCCCTTGAAAGAGGGCGTGGCCCTTCATTTGAACAATCCCCTTTACCCAAGAATACTTTGTGGCAAGTTTGGTTGAAACTGGCCCAGTGGTTCTTGAGAAGAAGTCGAAAATGTGAAAAGTTTACAGACAGACAGACGGACAGACAGACGGACGCCGGACAAAATGTGATCAGAAAAGCTCACCTGAGCTTTCATCTCAGGTGAGCTAATAAAAAAAGGAAACATCTTTTTGAAGAATTTTTACCTACAAAAGGAATTTCAGCTGGGTTCCAAGTTTCCATTTTATTCAAGTTCCAAGACGTAAAGTTTTTAATTGATTTAATAAACTGCAAGTAATATAAAGCAAATATTTAGTACTGTAACAATAACCAATATATTTATTAAACATTGAATGACAGTATTCAAATGAAACAAAAAATGTGAAACTAAGATGAATGTATGATTAAATGTGATCAAAGTGGCACATAGACTGTAGAGGCTATCTGTGTTAGATACTTAAATCTCTGTAAATGATAAGACTGAAATCAACAGAGTGACAAAAGTGAAAAAGTAGATAAAAAAAACACCGAACGTACCACACACACACACACCCACCCACCCACCCACCCACCCACATATATATATATATATATATATATATATATATATATAGATATAGATATAGATATTTCCTTTAATGTGAAGAGTGGTAAAATCTTTTGAAATATATGAAATATATGCATGTTGTTCCTCGCTTACCTACAGAAGAGAAATATTCATTTGTTTCAGAACTATATATTTAAGACACCTCATTGTTTACAGAGTACTCAGTACTTTTTGTATTTCACTGATTGATTGTATGTTGTTAACGTACAATTCGAAAACAATTTCATTCATATAGAGACGTTAAGATGGCAATTTGTACTTAATACAAACTGACCTGAAAATTTTCACAACAATATTGATAACATGCATTTCTCGTATCCCGTTTTCGACTGCATTAAAAGTATTGTATTTTCGATCTATTTTTATAAATAAGGTATCCTGAGAAGGTATACAACAATTTACTCATCAATGTAGTAGAGGCAGTAATTAACTAATCAATGAAGACGCCAAAAACTTCAAATATCTTATGAATATTTCGGGGATATTTTCCAAACTAAAAACCTACCCGATTTTGTTCTGACATTAGGAATTCTATTCTGTCTCCTGATAAGGTCATTTCAATATATTTAAGAAATGAATTTAATTTTTGAGAATTCAGGAAGACATGAACTACAATGCTTCACGCCAGGATATTTCATGAAGCGCGTTAGCGCTTCATGATAAATATTTAAGGGGAAAGCGTTGTAGTTCATGTACCTCATGAATTCTCAAAAATTAAATTCGTATCTTATATTTACATTATTAGAGAAAACCACACAGATCTAATTTTTTAGCAAAAAATGGTCATGGCAGCACTACATTTTCAGCTATCAACAATTACAATTATTTACTGGTTACAATCGTAACCAAGGTTACCGACCCAAGTACATTGGGCGATTTAGGCAACCCGAATGGAAAATGGCAAATACAAATGTATGTGTAAATGAAAATACACAAGAAATAGGCAAATATAGAAATGAATATGAAATAGGCAAATATACAAATGAAGCTGTTAAACTACATACTGGCAAATAATACATTGCAAACGTTTCATCCAGTCTGACACAAATAAGCAAATTGAAATTTCACACATATTGAAAATAATTATGTAAAGTTGTAGCGAGCCCTGGGAACAGATGCTCACTAAATATAACCCTATTTAAGTTCAGCTAAAGATTGCGCCAAATGGACACTATGTATCCACCGCCACAATGGCGGTAGCTGAACGCTTATGATTAAAATACCCCCCTCTAAAAAATAATAGGCAAAAGCACATAAATTAAGCATAACATAATAAAACAAATAGCATAAAACAATGACATAAACTACAGCAGCATCTATTTAAGTGTGATTTACATTATTTAGTCAGCAAAAGAGTGCCATGGCCATTTTTAAGCAGGAAAAACTCCCTCCCCTGACATTATAAAATTCTGCAAAGCTTTTCTCAAATTTTCAACAAAGATCTGATTGCCTTGATCTGACAAGTGCACCCCATCCTTTTTAAATAAAGTATGATCAACTGAAGTGAACTCTGGGTACGAATATATCCCCCTTGATGTGCCAGAAGTTTCGTTGCAACATAGCTATTAACTCGAACCCTTGCTTTATTAAGAGCATGGTTGTCCCTAGCACCACGCCAATTCAATCTGGGTAATACTCGAGACCAAGTCATTTTGGTGTTTTTTAATAGTACCGAAATTGAATCTAAAGAATTATTTATGCTATGACACAAAACACATGTTGGAATTTGACCAATGTCATTGCCACCGCAATGTAGAACCAAAAACTGTGGGGGATCTTCATACCTTAACATTAATTTGATTTTGGGGAGGAGATGTCGCCATCTCATGCCGCCTTTTCCCTGCCACCAGATATTAGACTTAAATGTGGATAACCCACGATTGGAAACACCCCCCCCCCCCATTTTGTCTAGCATGACCAAAAGCATGCCATATCATTGATGATCCAACAATCCATATTATTACACCTTCTGAAGTGCCATATTATTGATGATCCAACAATCCATATTATTACACCTTCTGAAGTATATGGTCGCCCGCGTGGCGCAGTGGTTAGAGCGTTTGCTCTAGAGTCGCGGAGTAAGGAGTTGATCCTTACGTCGCGGGTTCGAATCCCACTGCGGGACGTGGAGACCGGTCCTTCGGATGAGACCGTATAAACCGAGGTCCCGTGTCGCAGTAGGTGCTGGCACGAAAAAGATCCCTCACTGCTCAATGGCCATGAGTGCCGAGTATGGGTCAAAATTTGTAGCCCTCCACCGGCAAATGGTGGCGTCTCCATATGAGTGAAAAATTCTCGAGAGGGACATTAAACAACAAATAATCAATCAATCTGAAGTATATGTAAACAAAAATGAATATACTAAAAAATTCTGCTTGAGGTGCTAACAGTATTACAACCAATTGAATCCTTTAAATCAATTAAATTTGAGGTTGGTATTCTTATATATCTCTTATATGCTTTTGATCCCCAACGTCCCAATTCTTGATTTTGATCATCTGACATGCCATTAATTGAAGCTGTTGTGGCACCACCTATCCTAAATTAATGCGACTTGTACTGATTATTGTCTACCCCAATGCATGACAATGACTTCTTCAAAATGGCATTAAATTGATAACGTGTTAATGGTGACCTGTCAAAATGACAGAAAAAAGGGCCTTTAGTTACTGGATGTTGAACTGAATATTGTTTCAGCAGCTTGACTGGACAGATCTTTCCCTCAACTGCAGGTAGAACTAAACAACCCCCTTTCCAAACTGGTCAGTTTTAGAATGAGACAAATAAATTTTTACATCTGAATTGGCCTGAGAGAATTGGATGCTTGCTGCATCTAAGGCATGAGAACTACTGCTTTTCTTACTATTTAACACCATCTCCCCCACCACAAATAGGCCAAAAAATAAGCAAGAAAAAAACTGCTAAAAAAATGAAGTTTCATAGGAGGATTTACAAACAATTGGGAGTACATTCAATATCTTTCCCAACAATTCTGGTGTAATGGGCAATCTAGCGTCCAATGAACTTTGCAATCTTGACATACCTGCCACCATCTTTTTGATAACAAAGTTTTGGGTGGGGTCCTGGGTACCAACAAGTTTACATTTAAAGCTTATATCTGACAGATAGGTCCTTACAGATGCAGACGGCAGTCCCTTTAATGAACAACTACAAATTCTATTATCTGTTTATCATCAGGAGGCCAAAACGGATGTAACCCACAAGATAACCTGAAACGATAAATTCAACTAAAGCTGTTTGATAAGCAAGTCTTGTATTTGGTGAAATTGAACTCTGAACTAATCCGTCAAATTCAGTCTGGAGATGACGGTTTGTGGGAATCTGGAATTGATGTCTGCTCCAAGTCCGCCTGAGGTGCAAGTGACCGAAAGCGCTGAAACTGACAACGTTCCAAGGGGCGAATTAAGCGCATAACACGCTTAGACTTTAAAGATTTCTGTTCATAATTGTAACCAAAGCCTCATTGTCCACCTGTAAAACTATTTTTCTGCTGAATAATTGACTTCCCCACGCATGAATTGCCAAGACAATTGGAACAAGTTCAAGAAATGTGATGTCCCTGATTACTTCAATACCAGCCCATTCACTTGGCCATTTGAAAAACAACCAATGATTCTTAAGGAAAGCACCACAACCTAATTCCGAATTCCCTGCACTGTCGGTAAATAATTGGAGTTGATCATCATCTACCCAGTCAATCTGTGGAAAGTAACAGCAGCCACTGAACAAATCTAAAAAAGTAAGCCAAACATTCAAGTCCTCTTTAACTGCCACAGAAACCCTGATAAAGTGATGTGGTTTAGAAACCCTTTTCATGACATCATAAATGCGCCTAGTGAATGCCCGACCTGACGATATGGCACGCAAACAAAAGTTCATCAAACCTGCAAGAGCCTGAAATTCCTTTAGAGTAGCCTTCTTTCTTGCCATAAAACTGTTGATCAAATCCTTTAAACTACTTAACTTGTCGACTAGGATTCTTATCATCATTTCAACCGAATCCAACACAAAACCCAAAAAGGTTAGGGAAGTTGATGGCCACACTGTTTTATCATCAGCTAAGGGGACACCTAACTGCTTGCAAAACCCCACAAACAATGACATAAGTTCATCACAAGTATTACTACCTGCTCTACCAGCAAACAAAAAGTCATCTTAGTAATGCACCACAGATGATTCCTTTCCAAACTCTTGCTTCAATATCCACTCCAAACATGATGACAATTCCTCAAAAAGACTACAAGACACTGAACATCCCATACGCAGGCATTTGTCAAAGAAAAACTTACTTAATTTAAAACCTTTTCAAAAAGCTTACCGTCTTTAGCAACAACCTTAAACCATGTAAGTAGTAAATTGACCTTAACCTATCAGGCCGCATAATTCTTAAAAATGTTTTATCTTTATATCGTTTGTACTCCTTTTTTAGTTTTTTTTCTGACATAAGCCCTACTAAGTGAAAAGTTAACAGATGCTCGGCTGTCTCCGTAAACTTCGACTCTGCTGCCGAGATCATTTGGCAAACCTCGGCTGATTCCGTCATCTTTATGATATGTAGATGAGACACGAATCGGCCGAGGTGATGCCGAGTGCTGCCGGGATTAGAAACACAATGCAAAACAAAGGGAAAAGGAACATATACAAGCTGTAAAGCTTGCATGCTTTAAAAATCAATTGTTAACAATGAAAATATAAAAACTTTTTTTTTTTTGGTAATTGATATAAAAAAAAAACCTAGCATGTTATTTCGAATTAATTTCTACTGTTCGTTTTGTCATATTTTTTTACGATTGAAAATCTTGAAAAATTGTTAAGTCGTACGAAAATTAGATCATCAGAAAATTATCTCCCTTGCCTTGAACAGCATTTCAACCAATGAAATAATTGAAATTTTTCTCATCATGCAATTTCTACCAATCACAAAAGAGAGGAAGTGCATATTCCGAATACTATAAAATACTTCAACTCTCTATACCGTCTTCCAAAGAAGACGGTAATAAATGATGAATCAACCTAAATGAGCCATCCTTTTTGGGTACTAAACCTACAGGTGAAAGCCTAAGATTGGGAAGGGGTCTTGAATGGATGGGGCCATGCAGCAACTCTTCCAGCATAAATTTCTTTAAACACTTACTCCAGAATTTCAAGTTCATTATCTCTAGCTGACTTTAAATTAGAACAATTAATAGCTACCCTTGGACCATTGTAGTAATTGAGTTTGTAACCTTCAGAAAACCCCTTTAGCAAAATTTCTGAACTCTTCCTATCATAATCAGAGTTTCGTAAATAAGCTGCAAGAACTTCCACCCTAATTGGGAAAAACATATGCCCTGTAGATTGTGGTACACTGGGGAATCGTGCTCTAGGGGTGGTCTTGATGAAAGTACCTGGCTCCTGTACTTTAATGGGTATCTTTGACCTGAAAAATCTCTAGAAGCATATTGATTTTTAGAAAACGGGTATATACACATAACTGATGGATGAGGGCCGCTACAGCTCAAACATTTATGCAAATAATGGCACTGCTGTTTTACACAAACCCCATACTTGTTATAGTCATAGCATCTGAGAAAACGCCCCCCTGCTGAAGGTTTTTGTACAGGACCAGTAAACGATGGTAACGTGTACATTAGCCAAAGCTCCTGATCAACGATTCCCCATGAAGCACTTGAATTTTTTGCAATTCTCATTCGAAACTGCTCGTCATAAAATTTCCACCCTATACCTGCACATCTGCTAGCCCCTAGTCGAACAGTGTGGATAAACTTAAGCAAGCTTAAAATATTTGTAGGGTGTACAGTGGCATATATTGAAGAGAAAATCAAAAATGCAGCAGTCCACTGCTTTACATTTGTAATTTTAACTGTAGCCCGTTTCGTTCAATTACTAATTGACCATTAGAGACTGTTAGTGTTTGCTTACCATCCATCGGGACCGGATTGGATAGTAACTGCCCTAAATCAATTAATTCTCCCTTAACAATTTTTGTTTGATTGATTCTGAAACATTTGCCCCCAAACTCCCATATATACTATTAACTTTGTTACCTGTTGTATCAACAGCATTAGCAGACTCAAAATTGACACCAGTTTCATTGAGTGAAGGAGCAGCCACACTTGAATAAGTTGTAGTAGTGGGACTGGTTGTTCTGGTCGTGTTTTCCTCTGATACTGGAACAGAGATATCCAGTGTTGAATCTTCTCTGGGTGCAGAAACTGATCCCCTTTTCCGTTTACCCGGTGGTGCTGGCTTGGCAGCGGATTGACGCTTCACCGGGTTGGCAGCGGGTTTTCCTCTCGGCATTCTGCTTTTTTGAAACTACCGACTTGTAAATATTTTTTAACTCGCACAAATATTATCTCTGTGTTACGATTTTTTTTTAAATCTAATAACATCCAACGAATTATTTATGTAATGATGCATATAAACACGACAATAAAAATTGCTAGAAATTGTCTCCTTAAGTTTCAATGAATAAACATGACTTTTTTAAACACAGTTTAAAAAATAAACAAATTTACAACTTGTCTGCTCTTCTTCGTTCATCAAAGGAAAAGGAAGCACCTAGGATTCGACTAAAATATCGAAAGTTGAAAAATCGGGAAAATTCTAATGAGTTGATAACCCCAAATATGGGCCTCTCTAATAACGCGATTTAATTTTCAGCAACGAAACAATTATTTTTCTAATGACTTGCCACATATTTTTGTCATTCAAGGATCATTTTAAAAAAAAATTGCACTATTTTTTTTAACTTCATTTCTTACTCATCTCACGATAGTTCATGAGAACGTGAACTTTTTTCTTATTTGCAAAGAATCTTAAGAAAAAAATTATGGATATGTAAACATGTCCTTATAAATTGGCTTTCTGTGCAGAGATCATTTTGGCTGATAAACATAGAAAAACGAATACAAATATACCCAAATATACACAAAATAACCCAAATAAATCAATTCAGAGGTCTGTTCTCGTGATTTTCCTCTGATATAAGAAATTTTCATCTTTTCACTAATGCTCATTTTATTTGTTGATTAACTAAGGCCATAATTAGTTAATTACAGAGATACATGTATATAAGTTCTGTTCTTTCCAAAAGAGATTTAGATCTTTTTCACCAAACATATGAATATAACGGTGAAAAGGATGGATCAAATGATTTTTTTTTTCTTCCATACATTTGGCCTTATTCCAGAAATTTGGTTATAAAAATGCAACGTAATTTCTTTCAAAATTTCCAAAGGGCTCAGCCACTGAGGTGAAGGTATCAGTATAGCCAATGAATAAAAATGTATGTATAAAATATGAAGCTTGTTATTTTTTTTGAAGACAATTAATCCTATTTTCTTTGCGAGGAACATCCTGCAGTTACTTGCTTTATATTCGTAAAAATTGAAAAGAAGTATTACTGGCATACGCCATCTGTTTTTAAATTTTTACAATTGTTAAGTGCTCACAATGTCCACGAACTCTGTAATTTAGGAAATATATATCATTATGCTTTTAAGTTGAGAGAAAGTTTTCTCTCATATGGTAATTCTCCATGAAATCATTATTATTATATTGTATTATATTTGTGTAATCTATAAAAACCGCCGTACAGTGTCATTATGTAATATTTTGTATTATAGGATGATGTTATTGTTGAAATGCGATGTATTGCAAAGAACACTGCACTTTCCTTTGATGATGACACAAAAATCAAGTTAACTCAAAACTGTAATTTAGATATTTTATTTGCAAAAACATGTATTATCATCATAATCGTCGTGAGATCTTTTTTTTTTTACTTTTCAAAAGTTTACAATAAATATGATCACTGATATCGACTCTCTATAATCCTATGAAATATTCTGACCATGTACTGAAGCCTTTATCCATCCGCAAGAACAATGGCTTAACCAATCTGATCAAGATTCTTGCATTCTTTTTTTCTTATTGAAATTATCCATGGGGAATAAACAGAGTTGTCTAGACAATTTAAGATTCATGTATTCTTCAGTAAACTATCTAAATACAATGATGTGACAAACAATCTACCCTTTCTTTCCTCCTGCAATCTTTTTTTTCAAATATATATATATATATATATATATATATATATATATATATATATATATATATATATATATATGTGTGTGTGTGTGTGTGTGTGTGTGTGTGTGTGTGTGTGTGTGTGTGTGTGTGTGTGAGGGTGTGTGTGTGTGTGTGTGAGGGTGTGTGTGTGTGTGTGTGTGTGAAAGGGTGTGCGTTTGTGTGTGTGTGTGTGTGTGTGTGTGTTTTATCGTAAACATAGAGGGTAATTTTATTATCTGTATTATCTTTTTAAAACCTTTTAACAATTAAAATATTTCATTCTGTATTTTCATTTTGAAAAATTGGTTGTTCGTTTGGTCACAAAAAACCAACATTAGTGGGCTGTGATGGTTTTTAGATAAAGTTTTTCATCCCTTTTTTTATTGTTTTATTGATTTTTTTTTCTTTCATGTTTTCATTTTTTTTTTCCCTTTTGGTTTTTTATTTTTGTTTGGCTATCAGTGCAAGTTTTTTCGAATTTTCTTGAGCTAGTAAAAAAAGATAATGAAAACGAAAATCTTTGTAAGATTCACCCAGTTTGCGAAGCAATTCATTGCATTTTTTTCTTTTTCCAATCTGAAAATTGCAAAGAAACATCAAGAATAAAGCGTATGATTTGTCATACATTACAAATCTGCTCATCGGGCAAACACGAACATAATTTTCAAGATCTTTTGGACAGAAACAGCTATTTCGATATAAGAACATAGGCCAAGAACAATAATTTTCTGTTAGATGCGTAAAACTACATGCAGGATTGCTAATATCACACAGTAGGGAACTATTATTAATAACACACGAGAGTGCACTATCGGGTAATTTGTTGAGAACATGATGGAGTACTTCTATTGCAGAGTTATATTTTCCCTGGCAATACCACAGTGTCGCTAAGTATAGTCCCCCAGATGCAAGAAAATTTCGTTCCAAAATAAATGCTGCTTCCGCTGATAGTAAATAGTGAGTGAAACCAGTGTGCACAAATTTTTCATAAAGAATGACCCCAGCTCTTTTCATAAAACTCATAAATAGATATTTTAGCGCCGCAACTATTTTTTCGTCTCTCTCACTCTCTAACAGCTGAAATAGTTTAACAATGGAAAGCATACATGTCCGGTATGTTGTCTGGTATCCAAACACATCCCTCAGTGCAAGAGAGAATGTAATGAGGTCTCGAAATCTTTGTGGTTTTGATTGTATGAAAAAAGCAGGATTATCAAGAGATGAAACTCTGGTAACCTCCACAAGATAATATGGTCCGGATTTCAGGACATCGAAAAGAATTTTTTCAATTTTCCTTTTTTTCGCCAAAATTCTTTCCTTTAGGAAAAGGTTGGATTCAGGTAAAAAGTAATTAGGGCAAACTCCATTTCTCACAAATAAAAGGAGACGTGTAAAACAAATCCAGAAGCAGCAGAGTAAATTACTTGGAATCCAAAAGTCAGCATGTATATCTTCCAATACATGAAACAAAACTGTCTTTAAATGGTATGAACACAGAGTGTCATGCATTTCACTATGCTGTTCAATTTTATCACGGATAACAATTTTTAATAAACCATAGCAACAAAATTGAACATGATTTAGTGAATGAACAATATGTTGCTCAAGAACAGAAAAAGATTTCAGCCACTGGATGCCTTTCACATCTCCTTCTGTAGGACCTTTTGGAACCACATGCATCAGAGTGATATTTCTCTCTAAAAGACGTGACTTTAAATCATTCCAAAATTTTGTTGAAAAGTTTCTTAAAAATTTATTTGAGGAAACTGGATGAATGGGATAGCAATGACAAACGTCGTATTCTTTCGGTATGCGTGATGTTATGCATGGCCCGTGACTTGTGCTATCAATGCATTTATTGTAGCTATGTTCGTGCAATGCTTGCAAATATTTAATCCTAGAAAAACACTTATCATCGGGTACGTTTCCAAAATATGTTGTCAAATCAACACAAGGGTATCGTAGAAGTTTGCAGAAGCCTGGTTTGCAGCCTATGTCACTTGCAATAAATGCAATATATTTAGGGTTTGTGGTCTCTTTCAATTCTGTGACAACGTATCTTAAGAAAGCCCACATTATATCAAGATCGCTCCAATGAAATTTAAATCCCTCGGCGACACTTCCGGAAACAAATTCATGACTAATCTGCCAAACATTCTTTACCTCCACATAGACTTTGTTTATTTTCCTTCGCATTTGAACATATTCCTCTGTGCCTATTACAAAATCTAAATATTTCCAGAGTTGTCTAGTATAGTCTTCCATGATTTGTTTATTTGTAGCCGATCCTTCGACATGTACTATATTAAAAAAAAGCTTAGGTGTATGATTGTCCATTCATTTTACACACTACATGAGTTTAATATTTTTCTTAAGTGTTTATTTATTTATTTATTTATTTACTTTTGGAATTCCATAAAAGGCCTCAAATAAAGAATGATTATTTGAAAAGACATCAGTGAGTAAGACCCATATTTACTCTACTTATATTGACTATAAATATGAAATACATTCAAATTGATTTAGTGTAAACATTATTACGTAGAACTCAGTAAATAAGTAAATAAATCAAAATACCGTGTTGAGAGCATTTCTTATGAAACAGAAGTGTCTCCATTGCAAGTTGTATGAGTGCCTGTTTCAGTTCCTCCATGTTGATATGGTTGTCATGAGTGTTTTTTTCCCCCATACAAATAACGGTAAGCAAGATCGATCGTTCTATTTGAAGAGCAAGAATTATATTTGGAATGGCGTCATAAATAAACTGCTTGAATTTCTCTTAAATACGAAAGCCTAGAAGGGTCAAATAAGGAAAATGAAAAAAAAAAAAATAAATAAATAAAAGTCGTAATAACGACTTTTTATCTCGTAATTACGACTTTTTATCTCGTTATTACTCGTAATAACAACTTTTTATCTCGTAATAACGACTTTTTATCTCGTTATTACGACTTAATTAAGTCGTTAAAACGACTCTTTATCTCTTCCCAGATAGCAAGACATTGTTGGGCCAACGTTGGCCCAATTTTTTTTCCAACGTTGGCCCACTGTTGGTAGTCCTACGTTGGCCCACGGTCATTTTGCTCATCTGCCCAACGTTGGTCCAACATGATGGCATAATGTTGGGCCAACGTAGGTATAATTGTAAGCCAACTAACAGCCAACCTTAACAACTGGTTGGTTAGGTTGGCCCAATGTTGGGTCTTTGTTGAAATGTCAGATGGCATATTGTTGGGCCAACGTAGTTATTATAGTAAGCCAACTAACAGCCAACATAGAAACAACATTTGCAATCGGTTAGTTAGGTTGGCCCAACGTTGACCCTTCATTGAATGATTGGTCCGATATTTACGGTTTATTGGCCTTAAGCTTCTTTCTGTTGGCCAATTGTTGGATAAAACTTACATCTGTTTAAATAAATTGAAATGAATACTTCTTGAAAATACATTTATAAATAATTCTTTAAATAGACCTTTCTCATAATTGTTTAAAAAAAAAATAATACACACTTCAACCTGCATTCATAATGCATACACGTTCAAAGAAAACATTACAAGTGATTCACTGTAAAATTATTTTATAGATATATATCAATTCAATCAGAATTCACAAAATTACTTTTAAAATAGATAATGGTGGAAATGTATGAAAAAATATTAAAATAAAGTTCTTAATCCTGGCTCACTTCCTCTATCACTGTCATTTTGTTTTGTTTCCCGCTCTTTCTTTTTTCCTCCCTTTGTCGCCTCCCCAGGCCTCCATCTTGATCTTAGGCATACGTACTTCATACAGTCCTTTATGTTCTTCAGTTTCATTGTCAGTTACCACTACAACATTTGTTTTCCTTACAGTCTCTGATTGAAAATACAAATAATTTGGTATTGGAAACAAAGCAAATACGTACAGACTCCAATATATAAATCATGTAATTAAGTCTTTTAAAGACAACAATGTAAAATACTACTAGTACATGTTGATCTATAAACCTTAGTATCCTTGTTAAAATCATAATCGTGTATGCAATAGACAATAGATGGAGACAAGTTGAAAGATGTTTTTACCTTACTTATTATTGTATTTCTTAGTGAGCACTAGAAGTTATTGTAAATAAAAGTTTAAAGTACATGTACGTGCCAACTGTATACACATATATGATTCATATTTACATTAACTTATATAGTGCTTGTGAGCATAAACAAGAAAAGGATGAATTCCGAACAATTTTAACAGTAAACTTGAATTAATAAGAATAATTATACTTACATCGCTTCTAAGATGCGGCTGTAACAATGGTATAATCCATAGTTTTTAAATCTCCCTTCTTACTTGCTCTGCATTTTGAGTCTATCACCCACCTGTGAGCAATTGAAGCTGACAGCTCACCCAACAGTTTGGTGTTTTAATCGCTGCGACTCTCCAAGCTTTAGCGAACACCTAACTTTTGTTTCAATTTAATTATAAAGCTGTGTTATCTTGATTTATGTACATGTAGGCTTCATTCACATCCTGTTCTTGGGAACTTTTTAAATGTTATTCAGTCTTCTCTTATTCTCATGAATACAACGCTCATGAAAAAATTCATAATTTTGAGCTAAGGATTTTAAAACTAGTAAATAATCTTGCACCCACTTAAAAAAAAAACCCCAGAACAAACAACTTTTTGGTGCTGTGATCACTTTTGTTCAAAAATAAGAATGGTGAAAATATCAGATCTAAACAGATGCAGTCATCCAATTAAAAGCAAGGACAGCGAATGCCCTCTATTATTTCAGAATGTGCATCTAAATTAATGTTTTGCAATCAAATAAGCTTGCAACACAACAGTTCAATGGGACAACATTGGGAACATAACGATTTAAGAACTTGGAACCAACGTTGGCCCAACGTAACGCTCATCAACTTACATGGACACCATCATTTAGTTGGCAGTACAATAATTGGGCCAACATTGGCCCAATATAAATATCCCATCTTTATTTTTTTCATTTTCCTTATTTGACCCTTCTAGGCTTTCGTACTTAAATCTGTATGCTTTGTTTAATTTGCTGAGTAAGTTGACTGGAGTAATTGAGTTGTAGTCGTTGAAAAAAAAATGCTTCAAATGAAAAGTAATTTGTTTTACCCTTCACTTTATGCTCGAACATTTAATTTTACTATCAAGCATAGTAATTATAATAATCACTCTACATATATTGCATATCCATTTCATAGGTACAGTACTTTCAAATGCTATATGTGTCCTGTATCACTTCAGGCCATCCTTCCAAGTCCTACAAGATATACTGGCATATAACCCAGCTTCTCTCTGTTGCAGCCACAAGTTCCAAAGATTTATCACTTACGATTTTTTTGGTGTGGCATTGGTTGAGAGAAGTTGTTTTCCCCAAATAAAATTAATTTTTACGAGAATTTAGAAAATGAGACAGCAAAGGTAAAGTTGTCAATTTTATGGTCAAATATAGAAACAACTTCAAACATCTCATAGAACAGTTTTAGATTTTTTAAATAAATTGACACAAAGTGAAATTGCATTTAATGTAAAAGCTTTCGAAATGTCTCAGATAATTGTACAAGTTACAAAAAATATGCTGGTCGTGGACTTTATAACTGGCGTTTTATCGCCTAATTTCGACCGTTTACGAAATTATTTAATAACTAAACGATAATTATATGTTTCAAGAATCTAAAAGTGTTTCATCTTAAAGAAATTTAGATATGTGATAAAAGCACTTTAAATAGCAAACTCAAACATTCACAAGCCTAATAAATATGAAAGAATGAAAAGAAAAACGAACGATATTCAAACTCAAAAACCCAATTGAACATTAAAATTGAGAGCAGATCAAAAACTGACCCCTGAAAATATTAGAGTTGGATCAGCGGTCTAAAGGAGTAAACATCCACTGTCGGTCATAAAACCAACCGTTAGACCTTAGTCCTTATCAGATTTCCTTTTTCTCCGGTTTGAGTTATACCTAGAAATGATGGTCGATGCTATGGTTTTCTTACAGATCTTACATTGTTTCCGTCCTCCGCACTGGACAGGTGATGAGAAAGTAATCTTTTAGGCATCCATATCTTACAATGACCGCATCAGCTCATTAAACTGCACATGGTAGTAATGGTTTTGTTAATTTGAGGTCGTAAATGATAATTGTAATCAAAGTACTGTAAGTACTGATAGACGGTGGCATGAATTATTTTGTTTGTTTAACGTCCCTCTCGAGAATTTTTCACTCATATTGAGATATCACTATTGCCGTTGGTGGGCTGCAAATTTAGATCTATATTCAGCACTCCAGGCCATTGAGTAGTGAGGGATCTTTTTCTGACCAGCACTTGCTGCGACACGGGACCTCGGTTTAACTGTCTCAACGTCCCGCAGTGGGATTCGAACCAGCTACGTAAGGATCGTATCCTTCGTGTTCGTGACTCTAGAGCAAACGCTAACCACTGCTCCACACGGCGACTGGCATTGAATGAGATAAAATATTTTAAGAATCTGTAAAATGATATGATGGAAATTATAAAAGTTTATTGCAATTTTTCACGATACTTGTTTTTTTAATAAATAATTAAATTTATGTTTCGTTATTACGAGGTTATTTCGTTAGTATAATGAGGACATGTTTTGGAGTTGTTAATGTATTGCATGAAATTTTCTACATTAGGTTTATTATAAAATAAGGATTGAATAAAAAAAATATATCCTGAAATGCCAGAAACGAAACTTCGATCATTTCAGTTTTTTTTCTATATGTACTATTGTGGTGTACAGTCATAATTGCAAATTTAAAAATGAAAACACATTTAAGGATGATGGACAGATTGAAATTATATATAATAATTTGGTGTATTTTGTATATCACAGGTATTTCTTGTCTTAAAATATAGAGAGAGGAAAAAAATGTAAGTTCCTTTTCTTACTTAAAAAAGAAAATCATGATAAGCAAATCTTTCTTACATTTAATATGAATTTTATTTATGCCAAATACGTTTCTGAAAATTTATGAAAAAAATATTAGACAGTTCGATGCTTGTGGATGGATGTAGAGTTTGATCTGTACTCGGTAAAAAAATTATTCATATTACTCCGGTCCTTTTACCTTATCATGACAGAGCTCACGGCAGATGTGACCAGTATAATTAGAAAGCTTTGTGGAAGTTGACTCTTTTTTTCTTCTTCTTCAAATAACACAATGCATAGTAATCTGTTTCAAAACAGTAACTTTATTTTAAGATTTTACTTAATTAAAGCTTTTTGTTTAATAGTCAAGTTTTTCTGTCCAAGTAACAGTCCAATTTTTAAAGATATCAGTACAGAGAAAGTAAAATACATATACATGTTTATCAGAATAATACTAATATTTGACTGTCACTTTCTAACGTCGGACGAACAAGTTATTTTTTAATGACAAGAGAAAATGAATGATGTCACACCAATTTCTTTTAATTGAAAATATTAAATAAACTTGGTACATGTATGTTTTAGTGAGATCAATGTACCAACCCGACCTTAAAGTTTGACTTTGGAGGCTCGATTCTCTATTTCTAAAAATAAAAATGAGTAAACACATTAACAACACTAGATCTCACACACTCACACACACACCAACCCATAAACACACCCTCAACGCTCCCTCAAATACACACACACACACACCCACACACACAGAGAGAGAGAAATCCCTAATATGATGCCGAAAGCAGAGACAACAGATCTTCAAAATATTATCCTTTTCCCCTCATATACTATCTTATTGCAAAATTTTATTGAAATCAATTCATAATTGTGCAGGATATATTTGGAAAGACAAACAGAAAAAACGGAAGAAGAAGACAGAAACAGAAAATCTCTTCAAACAGGTCGATTTAGGTATATATTTTTAAATAATACTTTTGGCTTAATAGTGTTTTTTTTTTTTAAAACATCCATTAATGTTTTGTGTCATTCATGTATATAATGAATTTTGCTGGTCTGAAATGCTGAATTATCCATGAAATGCTGTGTGTTTTCTGGAGTATTGCTCGAAATTGCATCAATTTTTCCACTTGGTTTAGTCAAATTTTTTATTCTTTGCCATAACTGATTAATAAATCCAAGGAAATTAAAACAAGTAGAGAAACTTTGTGTCTGTTTTCTGAACGATGTCTTCCTAGGCCCTAAAGGTGCATCACTAAAGTTAATGACTCCAAACATCTCACTTTCACTGTCTCTATAATAAAAAGAAAGAAAGAATTCCACTTACTTAAAAGGTATATAAATGTATATAAAATGATTAAATAAACGAGTATGCTTCACGTAATGTAGATACATTTTATATACGCATTTCACATATGTACGAATATAACCAATACATTTAAAGAAATTTCCATAATGTGTTGATTTTTTAATATTTATTAAAACTTTTGTTCATTTGTGAAATAGAAATGAATTAACCTTCGTACCTTTTGATTCTTTTCCAGAGACGTAACAGAACTAGGGCAAATATCAACAGCAGTAATCCTACCAATAATGGTATAAGGTAGGAGAAGTTAACTGGAAAGAGGAAAGAGATAATTAATAATAAAATAAGATTTTTTTCTGTTAGGAACCGTTTTATAATAGGGTCAATAAATTGTTACATTCATATGATAAAGTATTCCATGGGAAGCTTACATCCAACAAGACGTTTATACAAACAATGTATTTTAGAACATTATGGTCACAATATAAATTCGCCTACAAAAACTTTCTTGAATGAAATTTGAATTGTTTTCTTGAATAACATTTATATTTATACGTACACTCAGAACAATCTCTCCCATAATATGCCGTATCACAGACACAAATGTAATTATTAATTTCATCAATGCACAATCCATGTTTACATGGTGAACTTGAACACTCGTCAATTTCTAGAATATAAAAGAAATAAGGTATAGTAAAATATAAAGACATTCTCAGTTTAATCCATTTTCATTTGTATTTTGCAATGCTTATTAAATTGTGTTTCTCCAGTTTCACTAAATAAAAATTATTCAATGTAAAAAAAAAAGAATGTATAGAATTATATATATACCTGTCTCACAGATAACTCCCGTATAACCAGGTATACACTCACAGGTGTATCCATTGACTTGGTCAGTGCAATTACCGTGTATGCAGGGAGAACTGGCACATTCGTCAATGTCTGTACATAAAGGTAAAAAGGAAATAATGAAAAACATGGATATGCAGTAATAATAATAATAATAACTAGAAACTCATTGCGAGCAATGAGAGGTCTTCCGTCCGATTCTGAAAATAAAAACGAAAATTCAAGCTGAAAAAGTGATAAGAGAAATTCAGACACTCTGGAGATTTAACCCTGGTCGTCAGCGTGAAAATCCAACGTGCTAACCATTAAATTTTTTGCATCACTTCCTGTCACGACCGGAAGTAACGGCGATACAAGATTTTCTCACAATTCAAATAAACGGATGACTGACTGTCAGTCCTGAAAGTTTTAGACTTCAGTTGTTTACTGTTGCCAAGCAATATTGTGAGAACAAATCCGAATTTTGAGAACAGGTAAACACGCGACCGAAAGTGAAATTTATAAAAAAAAATCTCTGACTTTTCTCTAGACATTTGCAGTATCTACAACATACATAAAATCATTTCAGGTGCATTATCGATAAGCAATATTTATCAGATAGTCAAATATCAAAATAACGTAGTTTATCTCCTGAAACCGGAAGTTGACGTTTTTGTGTCCGGTGGAATTTAACATATTTCAAAACAGCGAAAGAGATGCAATAAAGTGATGCAAGTTTTAATTCAAAAAAGGAAAGTTAAAATTTTTTATTTCTTTGATCACTTCCTGTGACAAGCGGAAGTGACGACTGATGCTTTTAACCCAAATGATTTTGCCTACTCCTCAAGGTCTATTACTCATAAAAGTTTGGTGTTTTAATCTTTTACCTGTTATTGAGATCTCGCTCAGACAACTTCTCATTTTAAGGACAGGAAAACACGCGACCGGAAGTGAATTTTTGAAAGATTATTATGGTTACTCTACACATTTGCACTCTGAATAACATATTTAAAATTCATTTCAAATACTTTATCTATAAAGAATATTTATGGGAAAGTAAAATACTCAAATTATTTAGTTTTTCTCTTATAACCGGAAGTTGTCGTTTTTGTTTCCGGTGGGACCAACATCTTTCGAATCTGCAAAAAACATGCAATAAAGTGATGCAATTTTTAAGTAAAAAAAGAAAAGTTGAAATTTTCGATTTCTTTGATCACTTCCTGTGACGACCGGAAGTGACGGCTGATGCTCTGAACCCAAATGGTTTAACCTACATCTTAAGGTCTGTTGCTCATATATGTTTGGTGTCTAAATCTCTTACCCTTTCCGAGATCTTGCTAAGACAACTTCTCATTTTTAGGACAGAAAAACACGCGACCGGAAGTGACTTTTACAAAGATATTTGAAAATACTCTAGACATTTGCTGTCTGAATAACATATTTAAAATTCATTCCAAATACTTTATCTACAAAAGATGTTAATGGGAAAGAAAACTACTCAAATTATGTCGTTTTTTCTCTTATAACCGGAAGTTGACGTTTTTGTTTCCGGTGGGACCAACATATTTCGAAACTACAAAAGAGATGCAATAATGTGATGTAAGTATTGATTAAAAAAAGGAAAGTTGAAATTTAACGATTTCTTTGATCACTTCCGTAAGCAACCGGAAGTACTGACGACGAACGAAATGGCAATTTTGCAAATCTAGAAGTTGTATCCTATCATCTCTAACAAGTCTCCAGTTCATATCTTTAGCCGTTTCTTAGATCCTTCGAGGACAAAATTTCAATTTAAAATCAGGAAATTGTCCATAACTTGGCACTGGAACCGAATTTACCAAAAAACGGAATTTTATATAAAATTCATATAAAGACCTTTTATCCCTGAAAATTTCAAAGAAATTCATTAAATAGTTTTCGAGAAATCGCGTGCACAAAATTTTGTCTAAAAAAAAAGAATAATAATAATAAGAAACAATAGAATCACTATAAGGTCTTCCGTGAAGACGGAAGACCTTAATAAGTATTCAATCGGTGTTCGAAAAATGGAAGGAAATTTTAAAATACAAACCTCTCTGACAGTTGGTTCCGGTATATCCTGCATAACACTGACATGCGTAGTGATTAACATGGTCAGAGCAGTTTCCATGGACACAGGGTGAACTTAGGCATTCATTTATATCTGTCAAATTCAATATAAAGTTTAGAACGATGACTAACTTAACGTCGACTTAGATTGGATATAAATATTTAGAATTATTTTCACCTAGATGTAGTTCCAACGTCTTTTTAACAAACGTAGGGAATATGGACAAGAAAACTAAACGAGACAAGCTTTCAAGTGGACACACACTCTTTCCATATATTTGACTGAAATATTACTCACCTACTTCACAATGGATTCCAGAATATCCCGGCATGCAATTACACATGTATCCATTGATATGATCCGTACAGTTACCATAAACACAAGGAGAACTAGCACACTCGTTAATATCTTAAGAGAAATTGAAATTTCTACATGTATCATACTGTTCTTTTGAAAAAAAATTGTATTAATGCAATTTAACAATTAAAACAATTGGTACAATACCTGTCTGACAGTTTATTCCTGTATATCCATCCTGACAATGGCAAGTATATTGATTAAGATGGTCAGAACAGTTTCCATGGATACATGGCGAACTTTGGCATTCATCAATTTCTAACCAAAAATCATTTTGAAAATCAATTAATTTTACTTCTTATGATCTCGTGCTATAATTAAAGAGATGAATTTAATTTTTGAGAATTCATGAGGACATGAACTACGACGCTTCACGGCGGCATATTTCACGAAGCGCATTAGCGCTTCATGATAAATAAGCATGAGAGTATTGCATTAGCAATACTAGTTCCCTACCGGCAAGTGTAATCTGGTTCCCGTTCAAAATTGTAAATGCCATAATTCCGTCAAAATCAATGAAGCGGAACGAAATGCAAATTTAATATTTACCTCTTGAGGGTTGTCACATGCCAAAAATCAGCTCAATATCTGCAAGCGTTTAGAAAGAAAGTGCGGAAAACTAAGTAAGACAGACTGACAGACAGACAGAGGGACAGGCAAACGGACAGACGGACAGCTAGACAGACAGAAAGACGGACGGACAGACTCAGAGGAAACCTATTGTCCCCTCCGGTTTCACCGGTAGGGGACTAATAAGCATGCGTGAAGCGTTGTAGTTCATGTACCTCAAGAATTCTGAAAAATTAAATTCATATCTTATATTTACATTTTTTTTCTGATGACTTGCCACATATTTTTGTTATTCAACGATCATTTTGGAAAAAAACGTTTGCACTATTTTTTTTTACTTCATTCACATCACAATGGAAATATTTTTTCTCATCCCATGGTAATTCATGAGAACATGAACTTTTTCTAATTTGCAAAGAATCTTAAGGAAAAATATTTGGAAATGTAAATATATATGAATTTACACCAGATAGAGAAAATGTGGGAATGACGCATTCGTCAATATCTGTACAGAATGTTGAAAAGTAAATAACGTAAAACATTGTATTCAGTTTTCAATTTGGTGTACAAAAAATGGAAGGAAATTTTAAAATACAAACCTATTTGACAATTGGTTCCGGTATATCCTGCATAACACTGACATGTGTAGTGATTAACATGGTCAGAGCAGTTTCCATGGACACAGGGTGAACTTTGGCATTCATTAATATCTGTCAAATTCAATATAAAGTTTAGAACGATGACTAACTTAATGTCGACTTAGATTGGATATCATCATTTAGAATTATTTTTACCTAGATGTAGTTCCAACGTCTTTTTAACAAACGTAGGGAATATAGACAAGAAAACTAAACGAGACAAGCTTTCAAGTGGACAAACACTCTTTCCATATATTTGACTGAAATATTACTCACCTACTTCACAATGGATTCCAGAATATCCCGGCATGCAATTACACATGTATCCATTGATATGATCCGTACAGTTACCATAAACACAAGGAGAACTAGCACACTCGTTAATATCTTAAGAGAAATTGAAATTTCTACATGTATCATACTGTTCTTTTGAAAAAAAATTGCAATAATGCAATTTAACAATTAAAAACAATTGGATCATACCTGTCTGACAGTTTATTCCTGTATATCCATCCTGACAATGGCAAGTATAATGATTAAGATGGTCAGAACAGTTTCCATGGATACATGGCGAACTTTGGCATTCATCAATTTCTAACCAAAAATCATTTTAAAAATCAATTAATTTTACTTCTTATGACCTCTTGCTATAATTAAAGAGATGAGTTTAATTTTTGGGAATTCATGAGGACATGAACTAAGACGCTTTACGCCGGCATATTTCACGAAGCGCATTAGCGCTTCATGATAAATACGCAGGCGTGAAGCGTTGTAGTTCATGTACCCTAAAAATTCTGAAAAATTAAATTCATATCTTATATTTACATTTTCCGCCGAAATATGGCTGAAATATTGCCGACTCGGCGTAAAACAACAATAATCAATCATATATTTACATTTTTTTTCTGATAACTTGCCACATATTTTTGTTATTCAACGATCATTTTGGGAAAAAAGATTGCACTATTTTTTTTTTTACTTCAATCACATCACAATGGAAATATTCTTTCTCATCCCATGGTAATTCATGAGAACATGAACTTTTTCTAATTTGCAAAGAATCTTAAGGAAAAATATTTGGAAATATAAATATATATAAATTTACACCAGATAGGGAAAATGTGGGAATGACGCTTTCGTCAATATCTGTACAGAATGTTGAAAAGGAAATAACGTAAAACATTGTATTCAGTTTTCAATTTGGCGTACAAAAAAATGGAAGGAAATTTTAAAATACAAACCTATTTGACAATTGGTTCCGGTAAATCCCGCATAACACTGACATGTGTAGTGATTTACATGGTCAGAGCAGTTTCCATGGACACAGGGTGAACTTAGGCATTCATTGATTTCTGTAAAATTCAATATAAAGTTTAGAACGATGACTAACTTAATTTCGACTAATATTGGATATCATCATTTAGAATTATTTTTACCTAGATGTAGTTCCAACGTCTTTTTAACAAACGTAGGGAATATGGACAAGAAAACTAAACGAGACAAGCTTTGCAAGTGGACAAACACTCTTTCCATATATTTGACTGAAATATTACTCACCTATTTCACAATGGATTCCAGAATATCCCGGCATGCAATTACACATATACCCATTGATATGATCCGCACAGTTACCATAAACACAAGGAGAACTAGCACACTCGTTAATATCTTAAGAGAAATTGAAATTTTTATCATGTTGTTCTTTTGAACAAATTGTAACAATGCAATTTACAATTAAAAACAATTGGATTCATACCTGTCTGACAGTTTATTCCTGCATATCCATCCTGACAATGGCAAGTATAATGATCAAGATGGTCAGAACAGTTTCCATGAATACATGGCGAACTTTGGCATTCATCAATTTCTAACCAAAAATCATTTTGAAAATCAATTAATTTTACTTCTTAAGATCTCTTGCTATTATGTATGAATTTACACCAGATAGGAAAAATGTGGCATTAATCATCGAAAGCTATAAATATCAATTAAGATGAGCAAAACATACGTAGAATAAGACGTTGTTTTAGGAGGAAGAAAATCACGAATATTTTTTTTCTTCAAAAATTAAAATGATGTATTACTTTTGCAGATTAATTATTTTCCCAACACTTGTCTTCTTGCTTCAACATCATTAGAATTGATTTAGAGTATGTATCATAAATAGTATAAAAAATTTAGCCAGTCAAGTCAAAATGAATTTTCCTAATTGCTATCAGTAGATTTAAAGAAAGAAATTGAATAAAAACTTACTATAATTATACAAACTTTAATACTTTGATCCTTTACTATAGTACATTGTTTGATACTTTGATACGGTACTAAAATACATACTTCAAAACTTTAACATAATACATACTTTATTACTTTGATACTTCACTTTAGTACATACTTTAATAATTTGATACTTTACTACAGTACGTTCTTTACTATAGCACATTCCTTAATACTGTGACACTTTACTGTAGTACATACTTCAATACTTTGATTTCCTTTGATACTTTGCAATTTTACTATATGGCACTTTGATCTACCATGAAATTTTATTCTAGAATTGAATTTTTAAAACTTAGAGCACTAATAACCGTTAAATTCAATACCAATGACGGTAATTTGAGTAATCTTTCCTTTTACAAGTCACACAAAGAAACCTCAGTTGAGAATTGAAAAAAAAACATTACAATTTAAACTTTTTAGTATACATGTAAATACTTTGGTTCACAATAGTATAAACTTATTTACTTTTAGTAAATACTATAGCATTTTTTAAAAGCAATATTTCATTTTTATTTTCTTTTTAAGGATTCTTTTCTTGCCAAATACCAAGAGATTCCCAATTGAGACAATAGATATTTAAGATATGCGTCTTTCCAGATTTCTTTCGAAATAAGAAAAAAGGTCGAAGGTCAATCTTATCTATGTACAGATTTATATGCCATCCAGATATCCAATTGTAAAAAGTTAATATAGCCCAGTAATATAGTCATTATTTGAAAACAACACGTTCTCTTGAACTTATGATAATGGTTAGGAAAGAAAAGATAGAATTACTGCCAGAGTAGATTTAACTTGAGTCTTTTGACATATACTTGCATAACTTGGTAACTCAACACTCAGATATCATTTAACGTGTAAATCTATCTTATTCTTACCATTTTCACAGTTTACACCCGTGTATCCAGGGTCACAGAAACATTCATAATAAAGGTATTCATTTGAACAATATCCGTGAACACAGGGAGAACTGGCGCATTCGTCAACAATATCTGTACAAAAATTAGTATTCATACTAAAAAAAAACAGCATTATTTTCTTGAACAACTGAAATACAATGTATATAAAAGAATAATAAGTAGATATAAACGAAGTTTATAAAACAAACCTGCATTAGTTATTTTAGCTTGATCCACTCTAAATACAAACTGTCCTGGAATTCCAATGTTAGACATCTGCGGAAGATTTAACATCGCGGATGTCATGGACCCAGGAACGGAATAATAATTTTCTCCATCACCAGCATTAAATCCAACCTTTCAGAAGGGAGCAGAGTACATTTAGATTACTAATATATGTACGTGATATGTCATATTCTTAAAGGTGTAAGAGGCACAAAGTTTAAACTAAATTGCATCATTTTGTACTAATAAAAGGTACTGTTACCTGAGCAGATTTTGTCCAAGTAATTTTGTTGTAATTAAATACAACAAATGAATAAACACCGTTGTTGATTAAAACAAGTTGAAATGTGTTCCTCTGTCAAAATAGATAACAAAATGATAAGTGTAATAAAACATTTGAAAGTGCATTTGAAAGAAATTTGACATTGTAAGTGTAATAAGACATTTACGTAATGACGTACATAGATATAATTCTTATGTATTGTTTTTATACATGTACGTCAAAAGAATGAAATAATTAAAAAGAAATTCGAAATTATTGTTCATATACATATAATCTCCGTATTGATGAAGATAATATACAAATGACAGTACTACAATATTACCTGTTGACAAGTTATTGTTCCGGTGGAAGAACAGGCATGCGCAGCTACATCTTCCCATGTAATTATCATCATCCACATGGCAGTAAAAGTTACAATGTCAGGAAAGACAGAGTTGATCTTAGTAGTCCCTCTTTGTAATATGGTGGAGTCTGTGGTTGTGCGATACCATAATTTACCTCCTTGCATTGTATTTATATCGGTCCAAAATGGTGCTATGATTCTATGACTTCCAGTAATTGGAAAGGGTTGTGAGGTAAACTGGCTTAATGGAGTCTCAAACGTTACGTCCCCATTATTATTGACCTAATAATTTAGAAAAGTCGTAAATGCGATAAATATTTAAAACAGAGCAAAACGAAAACAAACAAGCAAAAAAATAATAATAATAATACAGTCCCCCAATATATATATATATATATATATATATATATATATATATATATATATATATATATATATATATATATATATATATATATATATATATATATATATATTAGGGATGGCAATTTCTAACCGGTTAACCGATTACTCGGTCGGAACGATGGCAATCGGTTAGAAAATCTGTAATCGATTAGTTGAAAAAATTAAAATATCTGTGAAATTGAACGCAATCTTCTAAAAAATTCGATTTTTAAAAAGAAATCCCTGCTTACACGTTGATGATTTAGGTTTACTCATATTTATTTCAGCTGATTTCGGGGTAATTATGACTCTCTTTAAAATTGTGGGGTAATTGGTCAGTCTATGATTTGTAAATTACTGTTAAAACACCATGTCGTGACGTCGACTGTCCTGTATTTCTTTAATGATAATAATCACCGTTGAGCACTTCGAATTCGTGTGTGTATCTTTTGCAGTTATCTATCAAATTAAATTATTAAACAAACATTGTAAATTAAGTGATACAGTTTAAACTAAGTTTTGATTATGGTGACAATGAAGAATGAACTTGTGTGACATCCGCTTGGAAAATTATCCACGATTTCTTAGGCATGTTTCATGGTTTTCTGAATTTTTTCTTGTCTATTGAAATAAAAAAATAAATGCATGTAGTTTTCTGATCAAGAATAAAGACAAATAGAATGTTTTTAACTTCTAAATTTTTTTTAAGTCTTCTTGTGCGTAGGAATAGAGGTACTTGAAAAATAGTCAAGAAAAGTTTGATACGATTAACCGGTTAATCGGTCGGAACGTCTTGCGGTTAACCGATTAGCAATTCTGTATTCGATTGCCATCCCTAATATATATATATATATATATATATATATATATATATATATATATATATATATATATATATATATATATATATATATATGAGGGTGTGTGTGTGTGTGTGTGTGTGTGTGTGTGTGTGTGTGTGTGAAATAAAGAAAATCAAATTTAATAAAAGGGAAAAAATATCCCCAATCCTAACCTCCCCCTTCCAAAAGAAACACAAATCAATGAATAATGAAAACAAAGAAAACAAAACACAAAAGGTATAATGAAAATTAATTTTACAGATATTCCTTTGAGTTATAATTTATTTTTTAAAACAAAGCTTGTTTTGAAATTAATTGTTAAAATAAAGATAATTCATCCCTAGAAAAATTGCCTGTACATACGTAAAGTGAATTATACGATGAACCGAAGAAAGGAAATGGCACACTTATGGGAATACTCGATGTGTAGCCGTCGTCATTTGCTGACAATTCGTTGTCTCCAGCAGCTAAACCAAAACTATAGAACTGATTCAATGGGTAGCAGATACAAATGTTAAGTATTACTGATACTACAACTACAATTAAGGTTGTGTTAGACATTGTTGAAGATCTTAGTTTTAGGACTAATATGGTTCTAGATTTTTGTTACTTTTATATAGTCTACAACGAGGAAGAGTTAATGAACAACCATTGCTATCGAGTTTACCATAGCTACAACAATCTTATAATAATTGCAGCAATCAAAGCATGTCACTTTTTTTACAGTGATTCCGGGTAGAGGGGCTAAATTTACTTATTAGTTTTGTTAAAGAAATTTTTCATGTCTAAAACTGTCCCCCTTTTCATAACTTTCAATGGTTTCGTGTGCATGTCTGTTTATTGTATTGCATGAATGAAGTCCAGAGAAGGTGGTAGATTATTAAAAGGAAAGCAAATCATTATTAAACGAACACAGCTGTCAAATCAAGACCAAATCGGTAGCAAATTGATAAGTATTTTAGACATACGTATAAGACGTCTAAAAATTTTCACTCTCACTCACATAAAAAAAATTGTGAAATATATACGAAAATGATCTCTCAACGGCTACCAACCAAACAAAAGTAAAAAATACAATGAAAAAAATATACATGTATATCAATTTTGTTTTATTTTATGTGTTATATAATTATATTTTGACTATTTTTGTGAATGTTGAATGTGTTATAACAAGCAAATATCTACATGTTACATTTCTTCTGTGATTATAAAGAACTCTCATTTTTTTATGAAAGCATTAAAACTTGTTTTAATGATCAATAGTGCTCATTGATTCGTGGGGTTTTTTTTGTTTTTTTTTTAAAAATTAACTCATGTTCCAGAAAATATATTCATTTGTATTTATAACGTGAAGCAGACGTAGCAGTATAGCTCTTAAAAGTAAAAACAAGTAAATAAAAGGGACCTAAACGTCCTCTCGAATGAGAAGTGAACTCTTTTCTTGATGCTTTTCATGATTAATAACTTTTATCTCGGTCAAATAAGATGTATATCAGTATATAATTTCCAGATAAACACGATGATAAAACTTTTTATACAGTTGTTTCATTGAAAAAAAAGAAGAAAAGTAGTTATAGATACGGTAGGGGTTTTTTTTCAAAACAAACACATGGATTAAATCCGGTTTGCCCCCTGTCTATAAGAAAATGATATTATTGTATATGCGACATCTTGGACCTTTCTTTAAAATCATGTTTAATTGAATGTAGGTATCCGGAATAGCTTTGCAGGTGATTTTAAATTGAAAGCCACGAATTTCTAACAGTAAAAGCAATGTTTTTGTTTTCTCATCCTGGAAGGTAATGAATTAAACTAATACTCAGTTCCTTGGTGAATGAATAAAATTAATTATGAACAATCTCTGGTGTTTATTTAAAAACTTGATCGATGAGTTATATATGAATTTCATTTCAAATTCACTTATGGGCGTGTTTCTTATCATTTTTAAACCGTTTATTTGCAAGAAATTCATGATTGCGCTATGTTTTGGGGTTTGTTTTTTTTTTGGTATCAAAAGATATCCGGTTTGCAGGATATAAATGTAAATAGTGCATACCGACACTTTACATTTTTAAAAATTAAAAAAAAAATTGTAAAAGGGATTGAAGATGAATAAATTAACTAATTTTTGAATTATTTCTTCTAAAATTACGAAAATTAGGTAAAGAAACCTTTTAAAGAACAAGAAAATGAAAATAATATTTTTATAACAGTTACATGAATGTCCTTTAAGCTTATTTCTATATCGGTTAACGAGTTTCTCTTTAAAACAATAACATGTGCATGTTACAAGATATCAGGTCAGTAAAAATTATGGCCCTACTTTTATTGTCATTTGGGATATGGTAAGTAAGCCAGGCTTAATGTATGACTTTTTGCCCAATATCATTTCAAAATGCAAATATTGAAGTGACACAGTTGCAAACACGAATACATCTTGTCGCCCGAGGGGCGCAGTGGTTAGAGCGTTCGCTCTAGAGGAAGGAGTTGATCCTTACGTCGCGGGTTCGAATCCCACTGTTGGACGTGGAGACCGGCCCTTCGGTTGAGACCGTATAAACCGAGGTCCCGTGTTGCAGTAGGTGCTGGCACCAAAAAGATTTCTAACTGCTTAATGGCCCAGAGTGCCGGGTGTAGGTCAAAATTTGTAGCTCTCCATCGGCAAGTGGCGGCGTCTCCATATGAGTGAAACATTCTCGAGAGGGACGTTAAACAATAAACAAACAAATGCATCTTTGATGAATTTTGAAAATAATGAGCTGTAATCAAGTCCATTGGAAAAATACAAATTTGGAGCAGAACAGAACGAAACCCTAAAATCATCAGAGGTAGGATCAGGTGCCATGGAGGAATAAGAATCCCCTGTCGACCGGTCAGGCAATGATGGTATATTGCTACATAAATAAGGGAAGCTGAAGATAGAAAAGTCGTCATAAAGTTTTGTTGTAAGTTTGCCATTGTAAAATATCAAAATAGGAAACAAATTTTTCATTTTTTTTATTTCGAGTTCACTGAGATATATCGAATCAATGTAGGAATGAAAATATTAATAATTGATAAAACGTCGCTGATATATCTTAATGTAGAATTGAAGTTCACAGCAAGATACTATAGTTCTTTCATGTAGAAGTTCTTGAATAAATCCTGATTCATATGAATACATACAATGCTTACAAGAGACGCAATTAGTATCTAGTGGGAACTAATGGGAATTCCAACAAATCGTTGGACGACTTGATCTTCAAAATCAACAAATATATTGTCAATCAAAAACTCAAGCAATTTTTTTAAAATCAACTTCCGAATGTTTACGTGTACATCAGAATGTTTTTTTTAACAAAA